>NC_134600.1:20588810-21333185 GCF_037038515.1 Microtus pennsylvanicus | reverse complement strand
CCAGAGAATTAAAATCTAATGAATACTTATTAACTTATTATATAAGACAATTGCATTATTCTTCTAATTTGTGCAAACTGAATCTAACAACATATATTAAAAGGCAAAATGCAATAACCAAATAAGGATAATCTCCAAAATGCAAATTCAGTTTAATTTTTCAAAATCAATAAATATAATTCTCCACATTAGCGCATCATTAAACTGAATATTTGTAATTTCCCTGATGTTAATATTCAAACAAATTTAAGATTCACCTTTTTACCAAGATAGCACCAAGAATAAAGGAAGAAGGAGGGCAACCCATCCAAAAGTTGGAACGACAACAACAAAAAAAGCATTGAAAAATGGCAATACAGAAAGTCACCCACTACCCAAGATGAAGGTCTACATACACCTCACGCACCTACCCATGGTCCAATAGCACCATTCTCCTGCCCTTCCCAATATTCCTGCATTATTAAACATCAATACAAGTCTTGGGAGGAATAACATCATTCAAACCGTAGCACTAGCTCACAGCAACTAAGTACCAAATGTTCCAAAATTCTGAAATAAAGCAAGCTAAGATTTTGCAACCTTAAAATGGACAACAAAAGATATATTCATATGGAAATCAGTGAATACTATAAAATGAGGTTTATATTTCATTTACTCATTTTGGTAATTTACTTATGTGTCAGCATAAGTAATAAATAATAAAGTAATAAGTATTAAAGTAAATGTGTCAGCATGTCATGGATAGGGGATGAGACTAGCCTCTAAAGGCAAAGACTGGCCTTCCCAAGTAGGAGGGATTTTTTACTATATCCTAAAGAAATAGTTCTACAAACTTAAAAACTTTATAAAATCTCTGTTGCTGAGAAGTTTGGTAAACCTATGGGTTTAAGCAAATCTTCATGATAATAAATTACAGAAATTGTTAGATGAAAAGAATTCCAATAATTATACTGTGAATATGTTTTAAGCTTTTACTTCATATTCTAAAATCCCTTCAGGAAATCATATTCCCTAGACTACCTAACCATCAGTTCTCAGTCTGACTTTCAAATTTATTCAGTCTATGTTCTCAGGTGCTGTTTACTGAGTGTTAGCTGGAGGAATTATCATCTGTAAATACTTGAAGATATTCTCAAAGCAAAACTCTCTTAACTCATAACAGTCACATGGACAAATCAGAATCCCTGCAGAGCTTACGACAATTGAAGGATATATATACAAGACAGGCAGCATTCACCCTTTTTCAACTAAAAATCTATACTGAATGTGTGGCCACAGTGACCAGGGAATCTCTTAACTGACTGGCATAATTTGCTTAAGATCAGAGTGGGTGGGATCTGGAGTGGAATTAGATAGTCCAATTAAAATTGTGATTCCACAGAAATTTGTCTGAATCAACTATAGAACTCATCGTGTTTAAAGAAGCAAATTTGCAATAGTACTGTGCAATGATTTTCCAAAACAATAAGTTGCATATTATTATCACATTGTTAAGAATAGATGCGGAACATAAGAGTTCTTTTGTTTAAAAAAACAAAAGACCATGAGTTTCTTTTTTCATGCACACGTACACAAAATCGGAAATGCCCTTTAAAATTCAAATTTAAGAAAAAAGTGGTAGGAACTCCATAATCATAAGATAAAATATGCCTCAAATTTTTTATTGAGGATACAATCATAGTGCCAAAATAAATAGGTTTTAAATAGTAATGCAACTTGATAGCATTTTTTTTTCCTGGAGACATCTTATATCTTTTCTATTTGTAGTAAAAGTACAGAGTGTTGTAACTGAAAGGATATGTCTTGTTTGAGATCAGGTCAAAAATGATTAAACTTTTAGACATAATGATCTAAAGCAAAACACAAAACCCTGGATAAAGTTCAACTCTTAGAAAATTCTCCTCTGTATAAATCTATGGTTGATAAACACTCACAGTCAAAAATTCACTATTAATGAAATAATACTCCTAGAAAACCAATTTTTAGAAGATAGTCAGTATGGAGCTGTGAGTAAGAATGGCCTCCATAGGCTCATAGATTTCAATGCATGGTTACCAGGGACTGGCACTATTTGAGAAGGTTTCAGAGGTATGGCCTTACTAGAGGAAGAGTGTCACTGTGGGTGGGTTTTGTGGTTTTCAAAACAGCCCAAGTCAGGCCCAGTGGCTTTCTCCTCTTGCTGCCTGTAGATCTAAATGTAGAACTCATAACTATTTCTTCAGCATTGTCTAAAGCTGTCTGCCTGTGTGCTGCCAGGCTCCTGCTGTGATGATAATAGACTAAATCTCTGAAACTGTAAGCAAGCCCCAATTAAATGCTTTCTTAAGAGTTGGTATGATCACGGTGTCTTTTCACAGCAATAGAACAATAAGTAAGACAGTTGGTATCTTCCATTTTATGGAAAATTAATATTACCCTAGATTAAAAGAGCATAAATTAAAAAGATTGAGAGGGACATCAGCAAGATGGCAGAATAGCAACAAGAATTTGGCAAGCACCTAGAGCATGCATGTGATTTAAACAACTTTGGTTCCCACATAAAGGACTTGAAAGCCTGATAGAGCCCAAGGGCTATTTTGACAAGTCAAGCCTACCCCTAAAGTCACAGTATAGACAACAGACCCAGCAATAATCTTATCTTGCTATAAATTAAGCTGTAGCCTCCTCAGACTTGGTGCTATCTCCAGAACCATCTGGCAGAGAAAGGGGGGGCTCATGTGCACTTTTGTTAATACATCTGTGGGCCTAATGATGTGGCTTGATTCCCTCTCAGGTTTTGTCTGAAAGAAGTAGTACTCTCTTCAGAGGTCTCATGGCAGTTATATTGTGAATTTTAACATCAGTCCTATAGCAGACTCAGAAATAATCCCATAAATTAACTTGAAGCAGTCATATCCATCCATAAATACACCAAAAGCCACACCCATCTGTGGACCAGCCAATTTTGAAGAGTAATCTAGCTCCAGTCCTGTTTAACCTGTGATGCAGGGTCCAAAATGCTTTCCCCAGAAGTCCAGCATGAAGAGTGTTCATCTGGAAGCAAAACTATAATTTGTATACATTGAAGCAACCTAATAATCAATTCAAAATGCATTGTATGCAATTCTCAAAAAAAATGAATAAAAATGAGGAAAAATGAACTAAAAAATAAATAGAAACTGAAAGAATACACAGAATCAATAAAACCAAGAGTTTGTCCCTTCAAGAGGTAAATAAGGAGCTAGTGAAATGTCTCAGTCAGTAAAATTCTTCTGTGCAATCATTAGGCCTGAGTTTTAGCAGCCACATGAAAAGCTAGGCATGACATTGGATGTCTGTAACCCCAGGGCTGGAGAGACAGAGACAGTGAATCCAGGTTTAATGAGAGATTTTATCTCAAAAATAAGACAAAGAAGCAATTAAGGAAGATACCTAACATTGACTTCTGGTTTCCATATGCATATACACACATGTACATGTACATCTGAACACCCATATAAGAACACATACATGAGGAAGGTAAAAGTATCAACAGACCAGAAGTTTTACAACATGGTCATCTAGATGAAGAATTATTTTCCTAATGACCATGTTGTAAAACTTCTCAGTAAAATGGTTTTGAACTAAATTCAAGACCTAAAAACGTCGCACACTATGACTAAGTTAATTTCACTTAAGGAATGAAGAATGGTTTGATATACACAAATTAGTAATTATAATACAGAACATGCTTTAGCTTCTTTTCTGTTACTAAGATAAATGAACCTGGAAAAACCAACTTAGGGATAAAGAGCTCATTTTGGATTGGAGTTTGAGGGGAGAAATAGTCTGTCCTGTCTGAGAAAGATGGGTTCAAAAACATGAGGCCAGCTTATCTCAGCAGCGATAGAGCTAAAAGTGGAGCAAAGCAGTAAAAGTCTCAAAGCCCACCCTCAAAGACATACTTCTCCCGAAAATGCTCCACTTCCTAACGGTTCCACAATCTTCCCAAATAGTGGAATGAGACCAAGGGTTAAAATACATGAGCCTGGCTATTACAAATAATGCTGCTATGAACCTAGATGGCCCTCAACTGCAGAATGGATAAAGAAAATGTGGCACATTTACACATTAGAGTACTGCTTGGCGGTAATAAAACAATGTCATCTTGAAATTTGCATGCAAATGGATAGAACAAAAGAAAAAAAAACATCCAGAGTGAGGTAACAGACCCAGAAAGATGAACATGTTACGTACTCACTCATAAATGGATACTAGCTGTAAAGCAAGAGCTTAAGTCTATAGTTCATGATCCTAGATAAGCTAAGTAACAAGGTGAACCCTAAGAAAAACATACATAGATCCACCTGGTAAATAAAAATAGATAAGATCGCCTGGGAGCATAGAGGTGTGGAGAGGAGAAGGGAGGGCAGTTGGGGAAGAGGAGGGGAGATATTATAATTGAGGGAGCCTTTATGGGGCTGGCAAGAAATGCGGCTCTAGAGAAATTCCCAGGAATCCACAAAAAATGGCCCCACCTAAGACCTTAAGCAATAGAGGAGAGGGTGCCTCCACTGACCTTGCCCTGTAGTCAGACTGATGACTATCGTAAGTATCACCATAGAACCTTCATCCAGCAACTGATGGAATTGGAGGTAAAGACTTGCCATGGAGCACTGGGATGAGCTCCCAAAGTCCAGTTGAAGGGTGGGAGGAATGAGAATATGAGCAAAGAGGTCAAGACCATGATGGGGACACCTCCTGAAACAGTTTACCTGAGCTAATGGGAGCTCACCAACTCCAGCTGGACAGGGAAGGAAGCAGCATAGGTTCAAACTAGAGCCTCTGAATGTTGTTGACAGTTGTATGGATGGAGCAAACTATGGGGCACCAGGATTTATCCCTACTGCTTGTACTGGCTTTTTGGGAACCTATTCTCTTTGGATGGATACCTTGCTCAGCCTAGATATAGTAGGGAGGGCCTTGGACCTTCCCCAAAGCAATGTGCCTTCCCCTCTCTGAGGAGTGGATGAGGGTAGGATGGGGATAGATAGAGGGAATGGGAGAAGGGGCGGGAGTAGGAACTGGGATTGGTATGTAAAATGAAAAAAAAAAGAAAGATAGTTTGCTTTCTTTTAAAAAATAAAAGAAGTTAAAAATAAAAATACTCAAGACTATGAGGAACATTTGAAAGCATAATTGCACAAAAATAGACTTAATGACAGAAATAATGTGATCAACTAAGTAGATAATGAGAAAAAGTTCAGCAAGCCTTCATGATAAAAGTCCTGAAGAAACCAGGCACAGAAGCAACACACCTTACGTTTTGTGGGCAATGTCATTGCAATTATGAGAGGAATTGCACAAAACATTAGATTGCGGAGGGAGCATTGGGTATCTAAATAGAATGAATTCTTCCAACCCATTAATATGAGAAAGCTCTTTTTTTTCTTCACTAATGCCTTATAGTTTTCAACATAAAGAGCTTTTTATCTCCTAATTAAAGTCATTCCTGTGAGGTTTGACACTGTTTATTAACTTGACTAGATCTATAATCATCTGGACAATAAATCTCTAGGCATGCCTATGAGAGATTATCTTGACTGAGCTAACTAAGGTGAAAGAAGCACCCTAAAAGGGATAAAAGGGATAGTTCCATTCTGAGGGCTTAAGCCTTGGACTGAAAAAAAAAAAAAAGAGGAAGCTCGCTGAATAGATTCATCTCTCTTGCTTTCTTACTGTGGTGCAATATGACAGGTTACCTCAAGCTTTGACCTCTCCACCAGGATCCTTAATGCCTTATGCTTAATGCATAATGCCTTAAGCTGTGAGCCAAAACAAAGCCTTCCTTAAATTGTTTATATCAGGGTTATGCTATCACAGCAACAAGAAAAAAAAACTAATATGATTCCCAACAAATTATTTCATGTTATTGAAATGGAATTTTTCCTTAACTGCTAATTTCTCTCTTCAAACCAATTTTCTTACTTTTCTTACTTTTTTGTTAGTATATAGAAATGCAGTTAGGTTTAGTGTGTTGATTTTATTTTTTCCAACTTTACTGAATTAATTTATTAGTTCTAATAATTAGTTTTGGTGGAATATTTAGGAGAGATTTTTTTAATAAACAGTATTTGGAAATTACATGTTTATGTGCAAGGAATGAAACTGGACCCATCTTATACAGTATACAAAAATCATTTTGAAATGAGTTGAAAACATGAATATAAGATCTGAAACAATAAAACTTCTAGAAGACGAGCTGGAGAGATGGCTCAGTGATTAAGATCACTGGCTACTCTTCCAGAGGTCCTGAGTTCAATTCCTAGCAGCCACATGATGGCTCACAACACTTTGTAATGATATCTGGTGCCCTCTTCAGGCATGCAGACAGAACACTAATAACTAACACATAATAACTAAATAAATCTTTTTTTAAAAAAAAAAACCTTCTAGAAGAAAACATAGATAGAAGTCTTCTTGGCCTTGATCTTGGTGATGAATTTCTGAATGAGATAACATTAGAAGACAACCAAAGGAAATACTCAGTGAGAAGGGCTACATCTCACAAAAGGCTTTTGCACAGCAAACCCACAATCAACGTACATCTCCAGAGAGACAAAATGATCTTCATTTCCAAGAATGAAGGCATCACATCTCCTGGTTTCAAACAATATAATAAAGCTATGATACTCAGAAAGGCATAGTATCAAGGTTAAAAGGACCACATAGGCCAGTGAGACAAGCTACAAAATCCAGAAATAAACCATATGGTCAACTAATCTTTAACAAGAAAACAAGAACTACATGATGGAAAAAGCAACTTAAAGAAGGATAAATGCTTATAAATTATATATATATATATATATATATGTGTGTGTGTGTGTGTGTGTGTGTGTGTGTGATATAATGTTTACATCTGAAATGCATAAGAAAATCAATACAACTCAGTGGCAATATATAAATAACACAAATTGAGAGACGCATGATACTATTCCAAAGAAGACATAAAAACGTTCAATAGATATATGGAAAAATTGCCTCATGTCACTGATAAATGGAAAGGTGCAAACTAAATCCAGGCAGTAGGTCACCTCATACCTATTATTGGGGCTACAAAAAAACAGAGACAGCACATGTTGTTTAGAGTATAAAGAAATAAAACAATACATTGCTGGTGGAATTGTTAGTTTATGAAAAGCACTACACAGTTTCTTGAAAATAAAAATCTACGTTAAAACTACTATGTGATCCAACAATCCTACTTCTAGATTTTTCTTCAAGGATATGAAGTCTACTTTTAAAGAGACCACATGCTTATTGAAGCATTACTCATTTTAGTCATATGGGAAGAATCTAAGTGTCCATCAATACATACATTATGAAGAAAATATTATGTTTTTAAAACAAAATATTATTTATCCAAAAGTGAAGAAAATTTCACAATTTAGGACAACATGGTTGAATCTAGAAGATATTACCTAAGTTAATTAAGAAATAAATAGTCAAACAACTCAATGTCTCACTTATATGTGATATCTAAAAACCTCAAAACTTATAGAAGCAGAAAATAAAACAGTGACTGCTTAGATCTCAAAATTAGAAAAATATTGGTCAAAGTTTAAAATGTTTTCAGTTATAAGTTGAATCAGATCAGTGCTGAAGATCTAATGGACAACATGCTTTTCCAACTCAATAAAGCATATATATATATATATATATATATATATGTATATATATATCCAATTTGTCTAGTAATCAATGTATTTATTGATTGTAATCATCATACAATATATAGATATGTGAAATTATGCTGTGTGCCTTGAATATATATATAATTTTATTGTCATATAGAAATTGATCATAACAATGGCTTTCATTATGACATTTTTGTACATGTGTATAATGTACTTTGATCGTATTCATTACCCTCTCTTATTGCTTACTCACTTCCATTCTCTGCCCAAACAGTCCTCCTTCTGCCTTAATGTCTATTTTTTATAAATCAATGAATTTCATTAAGTTTTTTTTACAGAAACATAAGCTTGCAGGTATTTTACAGAAGCACAAGCAACTTACTAATGCCTTCAATGCTGAAGTAAATATCTTTTCCTCCACCAGCAATCATTAATTGCTTATACATCCTCAGGGAGAAGTAAGGACCTCTAGATCCCTCCATGTTAGCAATAAATATATGTAATTTTGATTTACTGATTATGTATACATAAAGCTATGGGGAAAAATTTAATTAAAAAGACAATATTTATTATATGTAACTATGAATAACATGCCCATGATATGAGTTAATAGTATAGGAATAGTTAGGAAATACTAAAAATGAAGATATTGTAGCAAGTCTAACTACAACTGAGAGCTATGAGGCATTCTTGTGTAGAGAAAAAGAAAAGTTAGAAAAAAAAATCTGTCCAAAAAGGTACCAGGTGGTATGAATGAGAATGGTCCCCATAGGTTCATATATTTGTTTTTTTTAATTTATTTATTTATTAAAGATTTCTGTCTCTTCCCCGCCACCGCTTCCCATTTCCCTCCCCCTCACCCAATTAAGCCCCCCCCAGCCCGAAAAGCCATCAGGATTCCCTGTCCTGTGGGAAGTCCAAGGAACCCCCACCTCCATCCAGGTCTAGTAAGTTGAGCATCCAAACTGCTTAGGTTCCCACAAAGCCAGTACTACTCAGCAATAAAAAACAAGGACTTCTTGAATTTTGCATGCAAAATGGATGGAAATAGAAAACACTATCCTGAGTGAGGTAAGCCAGACCCAAAAAGAGGAACATGGGATGTACTCACACATATTTGGTTTCTAGCCATAAACCAAGGACATTGAGCTTATAATTAGTGATCCTAGAGAAGCTAAAGAAGGAGAACCCAAAGAAAAACATATAGGTTCATATATTTGAATGCTTAGTCCCTAGTTGGTGAACTGTTTGGGAAGGATTAGTAGGTGTAGTCTTGTTGAAGAAAGTGTGTCACTAAGAACGGGCTTGGAGGTTTCAAAAGCTCATGCCAGCCTATTCTATCTATCTATCTATCTATCTATCTATCTATCTATCTATCTATCTATCTATCTATCTATCTATCTATCTATCTCTTCCTGCTGTCTGTGGATCAGGACACAAAGCTCCCAACTACAGCTCCACCACTATGGCTACCTGCTTCCCACCATGAAGATCATGGACTCACCTTCTAAAACTATGTGAGCCTCCAATTAAATGCTTTTTTACATAAGAATTGCCTTGGTTGGTCGTGGTGTCTTCACAGTTAAAGAACAGTAACTAAGCCGGGCGGTGGTGGCACACGCCTTTAATCCCAGCACTTGAGAGGCAGAGGCAGGTGGATCTCTGGGAGTTCAAGGCCAGCCTGGTCTACAAGAGCTAGTTCCAGGACAGGCACCAAAGCTACAGAGAAACCCTGTCTCGAAAAAAACAAACAAACAAACAAACAAAAGAACAGTAACTAAGACACCAAGCAGCCATTTCTATTCCATAAATACAGGCCATTCTTGTTAAATTAAAATTTAAATTGGGTTACTTTTTTGGTGTTTTGAGACAGGGTTTGTCTGTGTAGCTTTGGAACCTGCCGTGGAACTCATTCTATAGACCAGGCTGCCCTTGAACTCACAAAGATCCAACAGTTTCTGCCTCCCGATGCTAGGATTAAACGTGTGTCACCACCGCTGGCAGATTACATTTTCTTTCAGTGTAAACTCTTCAAAGTACACATCTATTGAAAGAATACAGGCATAAACTGTTATGTCTTAAGGTTTTATTTTTAGTTTTATTTTGTTTGTTTGTTTGTTTTAAGCTGGAAAATAACTTTATTTGTTCTGTGGAGTGGGCCAGATTCCTCTCAGAATTTCTGAAGCTACTCCTTAATGCCAACAGCCTTGATGACCTTGAACACATTGAAGCACAAAGTCTTGCTCAGAGGCCTTTACTCTCCCGTGGTGAAATGTCACTGATCTGTACGTCCCCGAAACAGGGTGACAGGTACACATACATGTTCTTGTGGTAGTTCTCAAAGAGATTGTACTTCCATATGTGATAGAGATGGTCCTAGCAGATGACAACGGTCCTCTGCATCTTCATCTTGATCATGACATCAAATAGGATCCAACCTTGGATGGAGATGTTACCAATGAAGGGGCATTTCTTTTCTATGCTGGTGCCCTTGATGACTTTCTTCAGTCTCTTAAAGCCTAGACCGATGTTTTTGTAGTAGTGAGGTAGTTTTTCTTTACTGGTTTCTCTGAGAACACATTTCTGGTTTTGAATGATTGTGGGCTGATTTTAGTATGTACCAAATGTCTGAATGTCGCCATTTTTCTGGAAGCCTGAGAAGAAGAGAGGTGGACTCCCCTCCTCTCAAGTTTCCTTATTTACTATGCAAGATCTGGACAGGTCATAGGATTTTAAGGGAAAATATTTATTTGGGTAAAAGGATTAGAAGTAGGAGGAGCATAGATATGATCACCAGTGTTCATCCTTGCATGGTCTGTAGCCTCTACTGCATATCATTCTTGAATGGTTCATGGCCTCCTGCTATGGAACAATCTTTGTACACTGTAAATATGTATTACTCTTATTGGTTAATAAAGAACCTACTGCCCTATATATAGCAGGGCAGACGAGATTGGAAAAGAAAATAAGACTAAGAGAATTCTCTGAAAAAGAAGGGCACAGTCAGTAGAAGTTGCCAGAAGACACAGAGAGAGCAAGACATGCTGGAGGACAGGTAAAGCCTCTGGCAATACATGGGTTAATTTAAGTTATAAGAGCTAGTAAGTAATAAGCCTGATCTATTGGCTGAGCATTTATAATTAATATAAACCTTTGTGTGTTTATTTGGGAGTTGCTGGAAGGACAGAAACTTCAGCCTACAGCCTCATTCTTTCATGGTCTATGGCCTCCAATGGCCTCACACATCATTGTTGTATGGTCTACATCTTCGTGAGTATTAGTTGAACCCAAGACTATAGTAACATAGTACTCCTGGGATTATGTTACTTCTTAAGCTTAAAGAAACATAAGCCTACTGGGTCCAATCTTAACACATGAGCCCTTCAAACTAGTTTTTCCCTCCAGAGGCGAGCATACGAGGGAGTTGAAAAGAGTCCAAGTGTAAGAAAAACTCGATGTACTTTTGAGGTTTTCAAAATGGAGGAGACCCTTTCGAAAGGAATGTGGGTTGCCTCCAAGAATAGGAGTTGAGCACTCCACGATTGACAAGTCGTCAGGAAATGAGAATCTCACATCTATAGTTGCAAAAAAAGTGAAGCATGCAACATGAATGAGCTTAAAGACAAATACTTCCTCAGAGCTTCCAGAAGAGAGACCAACTTGATAATGCCTTGACCATGGCTTTCTAAGATTCTGTGCATAGACGTTTGTCTCAAGTCCTATTCATATACCTATGAAATAATAAGTGATAGTTTTTTAAGCTGACAAACTTAAAATTCAACCTAACTTAAAACTACAACACCTCCTTTCCATACTGTCACTTAATCGTGACATTCTAAAAAGAATCCTTTGTTGGTATATTTTCTTTAAATAAGTATGAAACCCAAAGAATAAAATTCCTGGCAGAGATATGCATTTGAGACTTATAGGCAGTAGCATTTCACATGACTTGGTTTAGTGTAAATATAAATATAAAGACAATATTGCATGCATAGGATTTTTGTCTTAATTTTATGACATTTTTACTTATTTGTTTTGAGGACATGCATATATATCATTCATATGTGTGGGCATATATTTTGTGATATTCATATGGAGGTCAGAGGACAACTTAGGGAGTCAGTTCTTTTTTTCCATGATATGGGTTCCAGGATTTAAGCTGGTTGGGAAGAGGAACCTGTATATACCAGCCGAACTATTTATCCAGCCCTATATTTTTTTTTCTTGTTTGTTTGGTTGGTTGTTTTTTTTTTTTTGTATTTAATGTTAAGACAAAAAGAATATCGATGAGAGCGTAGAGAGCGTAGTGTGCTTTGATGCTACCAATGTTGGTAAAAATAATAGATTGGTTTTATAGACTGTGTTAAGAGCAAATTCTACTAAACAAAATTGTCTCTTTGGAAGCAAAGAACTAGAAATTCTTGCATTTTAGCAGTAAGTGAATGAATAGACAAGATAAATATTGCCAAGTACTTTGTGCATTTACAGTGGGCATTAGAATATGACCTTAACCCTGCCTAATGTTTTAAAGGCTATATTCTAAATTGAAATTTTTCATTTGCTAGTTGTGATATGCTTCCATAGGTGTCCTCAGCCTTTAGGTCTCCTTTTTAACTTTTTTCAAATTTAAACCTCTTTGAAGAACAGCTGTGTACACCAAAAGTGACTTTTACCTGAAAAAAATGTATTTCCTGACTTCCATTGACTGTTCCTTACCTGCATTCATTCCCCAGTCTGCACTCTGAATTTCCTTCCTGCTCACTAAACTCAACCCATATTTGGACCCAATGGTGTTTAAGACCAAATTTGACAAACTGGGCCTTCAATATAAAATGAAACATAATACAGTTTAATAACAGTTCATTTATGAGGTTGAGGAGTAGGAAATGTCCCTAGGTGTCATGTGATAGAAGCTCATTTGAAAGTACCAGAACATCAAGCCAATCAACCAATGTTTGTTAACACTTTTCACATCTCTTTCTTTGACTGGAAGCTGCAAACACATGACATGGGATGCATGAACTTGATGGTTTGGGTTTTCCATGTATTTCTTTAGAATATTATTATCAAACAGCAGGCCAGAGGAGAATATTTTCAGATGTCTCCAGACCTAGTAAAGGGTTGTATGATGGAGGAGAGTCATCTGTCTATCTGTTGCTTTCATTGGTTAATTAATAAAGAAAACTGCTTGGGCTGATAGGGAAGAATTTAGATAGGTGGAGTAGACCAAACAGAATGCTGGGAGAAAGAAGCAGAGTCAGGCAGACGATATAGCTCTTCTCTCCAAGACGGACACAGGTTAAGATCCTTCCTGGTAAGACACCACCTCGTGGTGCTACACAGATTAAAGGAATGGGTTAATCAAGATATGAGAGTTAGCCAGTAAGAGGCTGAAGCTAATGGGCCAAGCAGTATTTAAAAGAATACAATTTGTGTGTTGTTATTTCAGGTATAAATCTAGCCATGCGGGAGTTGGGTGGGAACACAGCCTGCTGCTCCTCTTCTACAGTTGTAACAAGTTGTTCCCAAGCATTTTTATTGGTCTGTCTGCGATCTGTGAGGGAAGTATGTCTGCTTCTGCCATTCATCTCAATAGCAGTGAAGTATTAGAGGGGAAGATAGAAATATGAGGATGACGGGTGGCTAGGCTATAAGAGAATCCCTGTGTAATGATTGATACTTTGGGGAAATCACCAGGAGTTGAAATTAATTTCTTATCCAGGAACTTTTATTTGGCACATGAAGAATTAAGACATAGCTAAAATCAAATATCTTTTATTGGTCGTAATTCTCCTCAGTAAAAATTACTTTGTGCCATACCTACAAATCCTTATTTCTACTCCAAGGCATTGATTCACAAAGTGATATCATCACTCACATTTATTTTTAAACTGAAACAATTAATGTCCTTAAGCACAATTACATTTTTCACTCTTATGTAAGTCAAAAACTAAAAATAGAATTGAGGAATCCTTGTTCTACCTGACTCACCTTTGAAATATTATTTTCACAAGTAAGTATTTAATAGTAGTATAAGGAGTGAAAGATTTAAAGTTGTAAGCAAATTTTCAAAATATATTTTTAGTCCTTTGAGCATGACTTTTCCTATATAACATATATACTTTCGTGACTCCATGTTTTCTTTTCCTTGTTCATTGTTTTTGCTTTTATATTATTTTAGTTTTATGACAGGATATTCTGTATCCTGGCTGGCCTCAAAAGGGCTGTGTAGCTGAGAATGACCTCAAACTTCTCATCCTTCAGCCCCTACCTCCCAAGCATTGGAATTACATGTGTGCAGCATCGTACCTAGTTCTTGCGGTTTTAGGAATCAGGCCCAGAGATTCCTGCAATCTATGAGAGTGTAATACTAATGGATATGCATCCTCAGTCCCTCCACCCACCAGTTTCCCATCTTCACACTCTATTCTTCTTAACCATATATCCCAGTCTTCAAAACCAAATCCCTCTTCCTAGAAACACCAAATGACACGTCGCCCTTTCTAGCTCCTGTCATTCTCCTTACATCAGGTCTAGCAGTTAAAAAGAAGAAATCTGGGTGTGATATCACTTATTAAGAACCTATGTAAGAGTAGGACCTTATAAGCCAGAGAAGAAAGACATATAAATGCTACCTTAACATAAAGAAGCAAATTCATTCCTGTGACCCGTCCATCAGGTCCAGTTATTCAGGGTCTGAAGAGGTTCTACCTGTATGAATCATGGGCGAGAGCAAAGGAGACCAAGCAAAATTCAATTGTCAAGGTCTCCGCTTATTAGGGTAATGGTTACAGCTTATATAGCCCTTGAGTGAGGAACTTGGCTTGGGGTGGGGGGTAGGGGGTAGCAAAGGTCACCAGTTAGCACACCTGGTGTAAGCGGAAACATGCTTTTGGGGGTTCTGTTAACAAACAGTTCTCAAGATAGTTGGGATATGGGGCTCTCTGCAAACATCCTTAGGACAATGGTCCCTGCTATCATCTTTATCATTCCTGACATTCCTGGGGGGGGGAGCAATAAAAAAAACCTAACAGAAAATTTTAAATCTTTATTAATTTTTTATGCAATGTATTTTGATCATATTTCCCTTCACCAAACTCCTCCCAGAAGTCTACCCTAACCCATTCCACTTTATAGTTTTTATAGTTTTGTGTTCTCTCTCTCTCTTTCTCTTTCTCTCTCTTAGTTTTTTGAGATAGGGTTTCTCTGTAGCTTTGGAACTTGTCCTGGAACTGGCTCTTGTAGACCAGGCTGGCCTCTAACTCACAGAGTTATGCCTGTCTCTGCCTCTTGAGTGCTGGGATTAAAGGCACATGCCACTACCCCCCCCCCCAAAAAAAAGCAAAATCAGAAAAGCAAGAGACAAAAAAAAACCCACAAAAATAAAAATCAAAACAAGCAAAAGAACAAAAAAATTTTAAAAAAATCAAACCAAAGCAAATGAAACTGAAAGGCCACAAAAATGTCACTGAATTTGTTTTCTGTTAGCCAGCTACCCTGGACTGCCTTGTAGTGTGGTTAATATACCCAGAGAAACTCTGTTGGAGAAGTCTGATTTTCTCTTTGCCAGTGAATATCAATTGCAGATAGCTTCATGGTTAGGAATGGGAGGGAGGTTTTGTCCACTTCTCCTTCCCAGCACTGAGATTCCTGTGATGGCGACTCTTGGTTGTTAACTTGAATACATCCAAAATCAACTAAAATTCAAGTATCTTCGTAGATTCATGAAGGATTTTTCTTAATTAGTTCATTTGCAGTGGGAAGACCCACTTTTAACTCAGATCTTTTGCGGTGAAAAGATCCACCTATAATCTGGGCCAAACCTGGTGGTGTCCTTTATAAAGGACATGGAAGAAGGGGGCTTTCACTCTTTGCCTACTTATCTTCACGCTCACTGGCAAGACCTCTCCTTTCCTGGAATTAGAGTCTACTTCTTTGGGATCCTTGCATATATTATGGAGTTCAGAACTATTGAATTTGGAGCTTTCATTGGTAGATAGCTATTGCTGGAATACCTGGACTTCAGCCTGAAATCCATTCATCCTGTCTAATAAACCTGTGTGTGTGTGTGTGTGTGTGTGTGTGTGTGTGTGTGTGTGTGTGTGCTGTTTGTATGTGAGTGAATCATTTTATAAGTTTTTTTTTCTAGAACAATGGTTCTCAATCTCTGCATAACAGCCTAAAGGGGTCACATATTAGATATTTCCATCACAATTCATAAAAGTAGCAAAATTACAGTAATAAAGTAGTAATAAAATAATTTCATGGTTGGGTGTCACCATAGCATTAGGAACTGTATTAAAGGGTCACAACATTATGAAGGTTGAGAATCACTGCTCTAGAGAACCCTGACTAATACAGACCTCATCTGGCTTGACCCTGTGAAGGCCCTGTGCATGCTGCCATAGTTTCTGTGATTTCCTATGTACATCTGGCCTCTTGTGTCTGGAAGACACTGTTTCTTGACATCATTCATTACCTCTGGCTTTTGCAATCCTTTTACCTCCTCTTCCACATAGGTACTATAGGAAATTTTTTTTAACATTTTTTTATTGATAAAAGAAGAATAAAGAAAAAAAAATAAATTTCCACCTCCTCCCAGCCTCCCCTTTCCCTCCCCCTCCTCCCACTCTTCTCCCCCTCCTCCCACCCCTCTCCCCTTCCCCCCACTCCTCTCCCCCTCCCAGTTTGGATGTTCACCTTCCTAGATATGGACGGAGGGGGGAGGACCTAGGACTTACCACAGGGCAGGGAACTATAGGAAATTTTTAAAGATCCTAATTGTTGTCCACATATTGGTAAACAATTATTTAAATATCAATGCTTAATTTAAGTGTAGAAGAAAAGTATCAGCTCTCTGATAAAGAGGTACTAATGAGGCTCTTAGAGAAAGCTGGCTGACAAAAATGTGCACATCCTTACAATTTTGTTCCATCCTCTGGTCTTGCTGCCCCCTTATCTTAGCTGCTCTTCTACTGCTGTGAAGAGACACCATGACCATAACAACTCTTATAAAAGAAAGCATTTTAGTAAGGTGAACATCCAAACAGCCTAGGCTCCCACAAAGCCAGTACGTGCAGTAGGATCAAAACCCAATGCCATTGTTCTTGAGTTCTCAGTATTCCTCATTGTCCGCTATGTTCAGCTAGTCCGGTTTTATCCCATGCTTTTTCAGACCCGGTCAGGTGGCCTTGGTGAGTTCCTGAAAGAACATCCCCATTGTCTCAGTGTGTGGGTGCACCTCTAGCGGTCCTGAGTTCCTTGCTTGTGCTCTCTCTCCTTCTGCTCCTGATTTGGACCTGGAAGGAGGTGGGAGGTCCTTGGACTCCCCACAGGGCAGGGAACCCAGTCTGCTCTTCAGGCTGATGAGAGAGGGGGAGTTGGTTGGGGAAGAGGGAGGGATTTGGGAGGTGGTGGCAGGGAAGAGACAGAAATCTTTAATAAATGAATAAATAAATAAATAAAATACAAAAAAAGAAAGCATTTTATTTGGGGCTTGTTTATAATTTCAGTGAATTAGTCCACAGCAGGAAGAGAATGCAAGAGACAGACACTGAACCTAGTATAGGCTTTTAAAACCCCAACTCTATTCCCAGTGACACATCTCCTCTGGCAAGGACTCATCTCCCCAACAAGGCTATACCTCCAAACAAATCTTCAACTGGTGACTAAGCACACAAATATAAAAGCCTATGGGGTTCTTTTGCACCCAAATCACAACATTTCCAACCCCCAACCAGGCCAGCAGAGCTGGGCAGAAGAGTAGGCCTCTCTGCATCCTTTGGACAATTGAGGCAATGAGACCAAGAAAACACAGGAGAGAAGAAGTGATGAGACATATTCATTAGCTTTCTTGTTGCTGGACCAACCCCCTGACAAGAATCAGCTTAAGAGCAGTTTCACTTTGTCATACAACCCTAGGGCATGCAACCCGTGCTGAGTGTAAAGAGAGACACCAGCAGTGTGGGGAGCTGGTCACCTTGCAAATCAGGAAGCAGTTTTGTTTTGTTTTGGTTTTGTTAATTGTTTGTCTTTTTAGTGTCTTATGAATTTATCAGTGCTAACGTGGATGGAAAGGCCCTACATTACAGGTCTAGAGTCATTAACTGATATGGGATTTCCCTCTGTATGCTGTAAATATGTTTTACTACCATTGGTTATGAAAGAAACTGTCTTGGCCAATGGCTTAGTAAAGTCAGGTGGGAAATATGGAACAAAGATATAGAGAGAAAGTAGGCGGTGTCAGAAAGACGTCATGTACCTGACAAGAAAGTCATCAGCAGCCAGCCAGAACCTTACTGGTAGGCCACAGCCTCATAGTGACTCACAGACTAATAGAAATGGGTTACTGTAAGATGTAAAAGTTAGCTAGAAATATGCATAAGCTCTTGACCAAACAGTACTGTAATGAATATAGTTTCTGTGTGATTATTCGCATCCAGGCAGCCTGGAAACAGATGAGCAGTCTCTGCCTACAATTCACATTGGTTGTCTCAGCTGTGAGCACAGTTGCTACCCAACCCAGAATGTTCTTTATGATGAAACTCAATTGTTATCAGGTCTCACATACAAGCACACTCACAGACACTTACACACACACACACACACACACACACACACACACACACACACACACACACCACAATGTTCCCACCACAGACTTCTCTCTTTTCCTTCTTTGTACCTCATCTCTTTCTTTCTTTTCTTTTTTTTGGGGGGGGAATTCTCTTTTTTATCTTTGTCTTTGCTCATTTGGCTTTGTGGTTCCTCTTCTCTACCCTAAGTTCCCTCTATTTCTCTCTATTTTACAAGGAAGTATTATTATTATTTAGGTCAAGAAAGCTTTAACTAATATCTTCTAAATCAGGCAACTTGAGTTTTTAATCTCTTTTTGAAAAGCCCGTAAAGTACATTCTTTTACTTAAAAGATTCTTTTTTTTTTTTTTTTGAGACAGGGTTTCTCTGTAGCTTTGGTGCCTGTCCCGGAACTAGCTCTTGTAGACCAGGCTGGCCTTGAACTCCCAGAGATCCGCCTGCCTCTGCCTCCCAAGTGGTGGGATTAAAGGCGTGTGCCACCACCGCCCACCTTAAAAGATTCTTGAATATTATTTTTCCTCTAAAATTGTAAATACTCAACAGAAAAATAATTTCTTGAAAGGAAATTTATCACCCTGGGCCAAAGGATAAGCAGCAATTTCATAATTTTGTAGGCATAGAATATGAAAGAAAATTTAACTTATTATAACCACATTATTTAAAACTTCACATTAAAATTCTAAAATACAGTGATATAAAATATAGAAATTATCCTTTAAGTAACCTTTTTTCCCTGGATAATTGGGCGACTCTTCATTTGCAACTATTAAAAGGTTAAACCCTGTTTATGCACAGAAGAGTTTGTCTTATTTCTTTTTAATATATTTTATTTTTAATGAGCACATAGAAATTGCACATATTTAAGAAATACAGTATGACATTTTCATACATGTATTCAGTGCTTACTTATCTGATTACAGTAACTTGCTTGTCATTTCAAAAAATATTTATCAGTGTTGTAATAAGGAGCAGCGGGCTGCGTCCCCGGCACCCGGTCGCCCCCACGGCTAGCTTTACCCGAAATAATTAGACGGAAACTGTATTCTTTTAAACACCGCTTGGCCCTTTTCTATCTAGCCTCTTCTAGGCTAGCTCTCGCACCTGGACTAGCCCATTTCTAATAATCTGCTGTAGCCCATGAGCTGGCTTACCAGGAATGATCTTAACCTGCGTCTGTCTGGAGTGTGAGAATCATGGCAACTCTCTGACTCAGCTTCTTTCTCCCAGCCTTCTGTTCTGTTTACTCCTCCCACCTATGTTTTAACCTATGAGGCCAAAGCAGTTTCTTTATTGCTTAACCAATGAAATAGACAGATTGATATATGACACTCCCACATCATATCAGGTCTTAATTTTGGAAACAATAAAAATCCTCTTGACTAGTAAGTTTTGAAATACTAATAGTCAACAATGGTTATTCTATGCAATAGAACATTTATAGTTATCCTTCTGGTCAAACTGCACCCCTGAAACCATCACTATGTTCCCTTTACTCCTGCCTACACTCTTTGCAGACTTTCAGAACCAGAAATCTATGCTTTTCTGTGCTTTGTACGTCTCACATAAGTGAAAACACTTAACATTTGTCTTTCTGAGCACACAGAAGTTGTAAGTTGTCAAATGTCTAAAACCTAAACCAAGGAACACAAGAGATCTTTGTTTTTCTTAACTAGGTCAAAATAATGGGTTTTGGTGAACAAGCTTTCAAACTCAAATCATGATTTTAAAGCATGAACTCTATAGAGGAAAGGATTCTTTATGGGATAGTAAGACTTCTAGTTGCAGATAATAACAAAGTATATTCTGTACTAAACAAGGATACTTAATTTTTATACATAAATTTTATTCGTAGAAGCCAGCAACACAGCCAGGATGGACCAGAAATGCCCCCTTCCCCAAAGAAATGAGACAGAAACACAGATACACTGAGCCCCAAAAGATAGAAACTGGTCCAGGTGTTGGTAGTGCACACCTTTAATCCCAGCATTTGGGAGGCAGAGGCAGGCGGATCTCTGTGAGTTTGAGGCCAGCCTGGTCTACAAGAGCTAGTTCCAGGACAGTTAGAGCTTTTATACAGAAAAAAAACACTGTCAGAAAAAAAAAGACAGAAACTGGGCAAGAAAGACAAAGAAACCTGGAGAGACATCAAGAGATCCAGAGACACTCTAAGATATATTCACAGCACTAGACCCAAAGTCAGTGGGTAAGAGAAAGAGATTAAAAACTCCTGATAGCAGAGAGACTACGAAGAAAGGGCTAGAATACAGGGTGTGAAACTCTGGGGGTATGTACCTGGTCTATCCCATGCTCCCCCTCCCCCCGCAACAGCTTTCTGTACAGGGTGCAGCCTGGAAGTATACTTTCATTTTAAGGAGCCTGATTGTTTTATTGGTATTCCCAACCCAGTACAAACACATTTATCTATGTATATGAAAACTTGTGCAATTTCATATATGGCTTAGCTTGGTCAAAACCCAACTGAAAGTCAAATTCTTTCTTCCTCATTAATGCACCAAATCATTAGAACAAGGTCTGTGATTCTCACCCTGAACACCTGCTGAGGATCATGTCAAATTAAATGGATGGTTGGGTGATAATGATGGCAATGTACGAAATGTATAAGCATCATCTCTAATATCTACAGTAATGATAAAAAGTGGATTTTTGAGGAAGAAGGAGAAACTTCTGCCTCACAGTTCATCATCAAGGGAAGCCAGGACAGGAACTCAAGCATGGCAAGAACCTGGAGGCAGGAGCTGATGTGGAAGTCATGAAAGGGTTCTGCTTACTGACGTGCTTCCCATTGCTTGCTCATAGACCAAGTCTGCCTTCTTATAGAACCCAGGACCACCTATCCAGGAATGAGACCACCCAAAATGGCTGGGCCCTCTCCCATCAATCACTAATTAAGAAAAATGCCTTACAGGCTTGCCTATGACCCTATCTTATGGAGGCATTTTCTTTTTTTAATTTTAATTAATTAATTAATCATTTCCCAGCCAACCACATTTCCCCTCCCTCCTTTCATCATAGTCCCTCCTCCCAACTTCCCTCTCATGCACCACCCCCATCTACCTCTCCTTTCTCCTCAGAAACGGGTGGGCCTCCCATGTATACCAGTCAGCCATGGCAGAAAGAAGGCTATTTTTATCTCTAGTCCTTAGAAGAACAAAGTGGACCCTCTAAAGTCACTAAGTTGTTCGAAGATATACGACTAGGAGGCACTGGAAGTCTCCTTTCTCCAAAGTCCTTGACTTCCTCACATGACTTACCAATTTCATGTGCCAGTATACAATTCCCAACCAGCTTTGACCTTGCAATTCAGACAGTTCTTGTACCAGGAGCTCCACCTGTTTGTCCAGCCCCAGGTAGAGAACAAAGAGTCTTATATCTTCAGGTAGTCAACAGAATGTGGTAGAGGGTTTGACTGGAAGATAATGGTGAGACTCTCAAACAGAATGAAGTGACCCAAAACAATCTCGGCTCTAACAATGTGCAGCAGATGTCGCTCAAAGCCTCAGTCTTCAAAAACAACCCATCTCCTATATTTAGAGTGAGAACTTAAGAAAAGGGACTAAACTATTCAGCACTGACATGTATCAAACATAAAAAAATGTTAGCAGTTATTATTGCAAAGAGTCAAAGTTGGTTTCACTCTGAGTGGTACTCTCTGGTCCTGTCTCCTTAGTTTGACTTTCAGGAAAACACAGGATAATTATCAGACAGTAATGAAACTCTTGATCCTCACCCTTCTTTTTGTTGCCACTCCTCATATGCCATTCTTCCTCTCTCACCTTCCTAAGTGGTAAAGGGTTGGCTAGAGAGACAACTGCTTTCCATTAGCTGTGCAAAACTCAAATATTTTATGTAAGTATGACTCAAGTTAACCGGGTTCATAGCACAGACTTACAACCAATCTGGAAATTTAATGCAAATGTTTAAAAAAAACTATATTTGTTAACTGTCACCTTGCTGTCCAAAATAGAATTTATTTCAAAGGACTCTCAAATTATCCATGTAGTTGACTGCAGTTTTATTGCACTAAAAGCTCTCAAAAGAAGCAGTCAATATCTATCAACACTCTTCTACACAGCATTTCTACGTCCTATAGCTCTACCACAGACAGCAGCTCACCTAAATGCAAGCACACAGGCTCTTTCCTCTGATACAGGCTTTGGTATACGCTGCGCCCAAAAAGTCTATGTAAGAACATGTCAATTCACATGATAAAGAAATTTTCGGTGGGGCATTGGTGGCACACACCTTTAAACCCAGCACTAGGGAAGCAGAGGCAAGTTGATCTCTGTGAGTTCTAGGACAACCTGGTCTACAGAACAAGTTCCAGGACAGCCAGGGCTGTTAAACAGAGAAACCATGTCTTGAAAAACAAGAAGGAGGAGGAGAAAAGAAGAGAGAAAGAAAAAACAAATAAATTTCAAATCAGTTGTTTATTAACATTAGAAAAGCAATCCATTTATAGAAAGAATTCCTCTGAGTCCAGAATACCTATCAAGAGTTTCCTCTTTAGGTGGTAATTTGAGACTTGTGCATACCCATCTCCACCCCTCCTCTGCTTAATAATACACAGTTGGGCAGAGATCTGTGCATCAAGTATCACATTTTAAGTCAAAACTGTCTGGAAACATAGATTACAGTACAATATATAGACTCAAGAATCTTGTGTCTGCCACAGGTTACAATTATCTGGAGAATTTTAACAAATGCCAGCATCCCAACCCGCCTGAGCTAGGCAGATCAGACTCTCACAGAAGGGTTTTTAAAAGTTTCCCAAAAGGCATTGAGATAAATTGAAACTAGCTGGGCCCCAGGGTCCTTTTCACTCCCTTCCTTCATCTCAGGAACACATTCTCCCTTGAGACTGAATTTCCCAACCTTGCCTACACACCTTTAAAATAAAAACCCGAGAAAAACAATTCCATTCTTATTCTACATGCCTATCCCCATTGTTTTGACTAGACAATTGCAAGCTTCAGCTACAAATAAAAGGCAAGTAGTCAGGGCATGCTTGAGGGTGTGATGAAAGCAACAGTTTCCTTGCTGCTTCCTCCAAAAATCAGGCCCTACAACTCAGACCTCATTTCTCAGTCCCCATGTGGTTAAATGTCATCTTCTTCAGGGAGGGATTCTAAATCTCTCACATTGCCTCCCTCTGAGATCTACAACATCCCTCCTCCCCTGCCTTACACACACACACACACACACACACACACAAACACACACACACACACAAAGACTGTTTCCTGCTTCATCTTCTACTTTGGACAAAATTTTGAAGCCCAAACTGTAAAATGTTAGGACCAGAAATCATAATTTAATCACCAATGTTTCTTTGGGTTTTTGTTTTTTATTTTTGTTGTTTTGTTTTGGGTTTTGATTTTATAATATACATTTTTATTTTGTTTGTTTGCTTGCTTTCCTTTTTTTTCTTTTCAAAAACCAAAACTATATTAAAAGAAAGACATGCGTGTTGAAGAAAACTAGGAAGAAGGGTATGAACATATACAACTTGTTTAGAATCTATAAAAACTGGATGGATGGATGGATGGATGGATGGATGGATGGATGGATAGATGATGTGCCAAAAGATAGTAAAATGTAACTTAGGTGGTAAGTAGGTGTCAATATTACATTATTCTTGTAGTGTTCCAGTCTTTTAATTTGTATTTAAGTATTGAAGGAGGAAGAGTATACTGGGGGACAACTTTAATGTATCTCAGACATAATAAATGAAGGTAGCAAAAGAAAGCATACTCTAGGGAACTGGTTTGTGCAGACAGAAACTCAAATCATAGACATCTTGCATTTTTTATTGGGAAAAAGCATGAAAAAGTCTCCCACCATGTTGGAAAAGTTCTATACCTTGATTTATTTCTTATCCTATCCTTATCGAATTCTTGCTTGATAACTGTTTTGTTATATGTAATTTTACTATGTTAAAGTTAAAGCCTTCCCTTTTTTGTTTAAACAGAAAAAGGGGAAATGATGGAGGAAGGTCATTGGTTAATTAATAAAGAAACTGCTTGGCCTCATAGGTTAGAACATAGGTGGGTGGAGTAAACAGAACAGAATGCTGGGAGGAAGAGGAAATAAGCTCAGGCGCCATAGCTCTGCTCTCTGAGGCAGACATGATGAAGCTCTGACCCAGGATAGATGTAGGCTAGAATCTTCCTAGTAAGCACATCTCGTGGTGCTACACACATTAATAGAAATGGGCCAAGAAGTGTTTATATGAATACAGTTTGTGTGTCGTTATTTTGGGGCATAAGCTAGCCAGGTGGCCGGGAGCTGGGTGGCAGGAAGCAGCCCGCTGCTCCTTCAACAATTCACCATTTTAGTAGGCCAATCAGGTGCCTTAAGCAGGGAAAGTGGAATAAATACAACACATCTTTACATAATTAAACACACATCCTTACAGCATTAAAAAAATGCAGCATAAACAAAAGCAACATACCTTTACACAATTAAAGTGAAATTCTGCAACATAAACAAATGTAAAATATCTTTGTCTAGTTAAAATAATATTCTACAACACCCTGGCTCACAGTTTTAGAAGCTTCAATGAATGACCCCATAGCCTTACTGCTCTGTGTTGCAATGACAAATACCTCATGACAGAAGCATGCACCATAGGAATAATATTCCTGCTGTGACCAGGTGCAGAGGAAAAGAGGAAGGGACTAGATTCACATGTTATATACCCCTAGGGTCAACCTCCCAATAGTTCCATGGATGAGCAACAAGCACAGGATATAAAGGAATTTGGTAGACATTTCAAACTCAAACTGTAGTAGATATATGTCTCTTAAAAGCGAAGATCATCAAGTCCTCTATAAATACAAAAAAAAAAAAACTAGAAAAGGAACAAATCACTATATCCCTCCTTGATATTGGTGGCTTGTTGTGGTTTGAATGAAAATGTTTCCTCACAGGCTCATGTATTTGAACACTTAGTTCCCAGCTGATGGTGTTGTTTGGAAGGTTATGGAGCCATTAAGAGGTCAAGCATTGCTGGAAGAAACATGCCACTGGGAATACCTTGCTCTCATTCCCCTATCCCATCTTTCTCTCCTCTTCCTCCCCGTCCTCTCTCCTCCCTTCCTTTGGATGAAAATGTGTTGAGCCAGTTTCCTGCTCTTGCTGCCATGCCCTTCTCTATTGCCAGAGACTCCATTCCTCTAGAACCTAAAATAAACCCTCTCTTCGGCCACTTTTCTTGATGACATTTTATCAGAGCAATAGAATTGTTATTAATATAGGACTTTTTGTTCTCAGATTTCTTTCACCTAACATTTAGTCAGAAAACTAGGATGTTTTCCCATATAAGCAAACTCTAAATCAATATGCAGGGTAAAAAAAAAATTAAAACATTCTCATACCTTGGAGGAAATCCAAGGAAATCCTTGGAGAATATAATGAAAATCTTAATTCTTTGCCTGCATACAAAAAGCTTCTGAAGATATTTTTCAAAGAAAAAAAATCCTCTGGAGGGAAATTGGATATGTGCATCACAGGAACGAGATGAATGTGGTCACTCTCTACCAATAACGCTGTGTTCAGCCTCATGCTCTTCAGTTGGCAGAGCATGAGCTCAGACTGTGTGCATGAAAATATCTTTAAAATTCCAAGATGATTGGTGTAGTTGCTAGGCACTAACCTGTGCTGGAAAGGACTTAGTTGTTGGATGTCAGGGCAGCTGATTAAGACAGTAAGTCCAAATAAACATTACAGGCAAGCCATTAGTCACATACTGCAATAATCTGAGCAAGAAACTAAGAGAGAAAATGTCAACTCCCTTCTCCTCCATTTTCTATAGTGTAATAGAACCAGTCTAGGATCAGGTATTAAGTATAGACACATAGGTCATTTCTCTGCCAAAGGAAGTCCCTAACAAAAATCTTCCTGAAGAACAGAAGGACGTGAACAAGGAATATATTCAAAGACTGCCTCGGAGAGGCCCAGTCTCTGTCCAAAACATTACACATGAGATCTTTAGAACTAATCAGGAAAATCACAAATCCTCCTGAGGTAGGTCTTATGCAGGTTAGCTATCTTCTCTTCCCTAGACAGTATATGGAGCCAGCACACTACAGTCTGTGTGAAGAATTGTGGTCAAGGACTTGAGGCTCTTTTGAGACTTGCTCTGGTATACAACTGTATATTTAACATAGGTGCCTCTATTGGAGAGTCCCCTTACATCTTCTGTAGATATGTGAGGAGGAAACTGAAGGACATATGAATTTTGTTTGACTAGACAATTAGTCCTTTTCCATCCCAGTACTCTCTCTATTCCTACCATTGTTCGCGTCCTTCTGTTCTTCAGGAAGATTTTTGTTAGGGACTTCCTTATTTTTTTTTTGTTTTTATTTATTTATTTATTTATTTATTTTTGGTTTTTAGAGATAGGGTTTCTTTGTGCACCTTTGGAACCTGTCCCGGAACTAGCTCTTGTATACCGGGCTGGTCTTGAACTCACAGAGATCCACCTGCCTCTGCCTCCTGAGTTCTGTGATGAAAGGCATGTGCCACCACCGCCCAGCTCAGTAACAGCAACACACATCTTTCTATGATTAAACAAATGCAACACAACTTTACACAGTTAAACAAATATTCCACAAAATGAACAAATGCAACACATCTTTGCATAGTTAAACAAATAATCTACAACACTATGTCACAGTCTTCTTAAACTGTAAAACTGTCATGACCCAGATCATGCAAGGGATGTTGATATACCAGGATTCAACAAGAAGAAAATGTAGATGCTGCCACCATTGTGGGGACACAACCTATAATAGCTGTGGGCATTGTGAGCTATGAGACCCCATGGGGCTTCACAAATTTTAAGTCCATTTTTGCTGAGCACATCACTAATGAGTACTGAAGGCACTTCTCCAAGAACTGGCACATATTCAAGAAATTCTCCAAACACTGCAAGAAGTGGCAGGATGACCTGAGCAGGAGACAAGTGGTAAAAGCCTTTAGAAGCATGAAGAAAAGCTGTTGGGTCATCCACACTCTTGCCCACACACTAATGTGCCTGATTCCTCTTCACCACAAGGCCCACTTGAAGGAAAGTCAGGAAAATGGGATCAACATGTCTGAGAAATCAGACTAGATTGGGGGAAGGCTGAAGCAGCAGGTCCCAAAGAACCAGCTGGCTAAGCAGGATGAAATAACCTTTGTAAACCAAGTAAACAACAGCAAAAGCTACAGAGGGATCACCAGTGACTGGCAATTCAAAAAATGTTGTCCACAAAAGTACACTCAAAGTTTCTTGTAGTTTATTAGCCTGGTACTGTGTCTGTGTGCCTCAAGATATTCCCTATGGCTCAAGATAGGCGGAAAAGCTACCATAAGAGACCATCAAAAACCAAATGTATAAGATTAATCAAGGTTACCTTGTCAAGGATGACAAACTTATCAAGAAGAGTACCTCCACAGAGTATTTATTATCTACCTGACAAGAGCATCAGCTCATTATGTGGCTTTGTCAATTATGGTAAAGGAACAAAGGCTCTGTCATGATGAAAGGTGTCAGGGGCCCATGTTGAGGAGCCACCTGTCAGGGCCCCAGGCTGAGGTGACATCTGTGGAGTCTAGCATTAACAGATTCACACATTCCAGGGTAGGGGATGTATAGATTAGAAATGGTAGGCAGACAGGACATAGACACAAAAGAAATAAACCAAGACACAGAATAGAGTTGGGAGGGCAACCCAGTGAATACTGAATTTACCTGTGTTTATTTTCCATATGCTTTATATACCCCAATCCAAAAGGGGGGGAAAAGGCAAGACTTCTTTAGCTTGATACAAACAAGTAAAAAACAAAGTAATTACCTCTTCAATACCCAAAACATCAAGTAACTATATATTCTGTTGTTTAGGCAGGACATGCAGTTACTATATCTTAGGCCAAGCATGCTACAGGCAGCCATTCCCTGACTCAAACTTACTGTCCTAGCCTTGAAGGAGAAAGAATAGGCCTAAACTTTGACCTTTGGTCAAGGTAGAATGGATCCACATCTATGGGCTCCAAAAGAAATGCTTTGTGATGGGAGCCAAGAAGATGTAAGATCTAATATATATATATATATATATAAAGAACATGTGCAAAACTACTGCTTGAGTTTATAGTCACAGCAGATGTCAAGCCAAGGTGCTGCAAAGGCCCTCATAGCAATCTGAACAAGATTTAAAAGAAAACCTGGTATAAATCAGTGACCAGTGAACTGTGCAGTTTTTTAAAAAGTCACTGCAGTGTAAAGGTAGCAAAGTTGTAGAGGACTTGTCTAACATGTATAACGCCCTAGTATACAGTCTCAGAGCTGAGAAGAAAGTCATTCTAGTTATTTGGAAAGTGTTAGGTTTCAAACCTTAAACAGTTGACTTAGGGGTCTACTTTACAGAAAGTGATCTTCAAAATCTGTTGTTTGTTAATTTTATATAGACCTTCTAAATATCCCATCTCTGAAAATTAGGAAAATGCAAAAAATTAGAGTTAAAACAGAACTCCCAAGACTAGGAAAATGGCTCAGTGTTTACTATGCAAACATGAGGATTTAAGTTCTATCCCCAGGAACTACATCATTTATGATCCAGGTGCCGGAAAAACTGAGACAGGTGAATCCCTGGGACTCACTTGCTATTGCTGGAACCAACACTATGATGATCTCCACCCAATGAGAAGCCTTGGCACTTACTTTTGTTTATTCTTGTATTTTAAGTAAGGGACAGTTATCATTCTTACAGTTTTTACTTAGGGGTATTTGCACTGCTATTTCAGTGAGTTAACACAACAGAGCTTATCAATCAAATCTACTGCTGTTAGCATCTGGCTTGAGGTTTTGCTGATAAATGCTGCTACAACATAGTCATGACTTTTGGACAACTTAAGGATATAGTTCTGAGTGTACAGCTATGCACAGAAAAACTAAACCATGAGAAGCTATATCTTCAGCAAATGGTAGATGATGCAAGTTTCTAAAGACATTTTACCCATTCATACACCTACTCTCATGCACTTACCCCATATGCTTTAGGTGACCCATATCTGTTGTGATTTGAATGTGAAATGTCCCCCATAGGTTCCTGTGTTTGTCCTCAGATGTTGGTGCTGTGTAAGGAGGTTACAGAACCTTTAGTAGGTAGTATCTTGATGAAAGAAGTATGGCCCTGTGAGAGGGCTTTGGAGTTTTATAGCCTGCCACCACTTGATGTTCTAACTCTGCTTCTTGGGTATAGATGCAATGTGATCAGCCAGCTTCCTGCTCCTGCTATCAAGCTTTTTCTGCCTGTTGTCATGTCCTTCCCACCACAAAGGTCTCTATTCCTCTAGAACTGTAAATCAAAACAAACCTCTTCTCCTCTAAGTTACTTTTGGTCATGGTATTTTACCACAGCAATAGAAAAGAAACGTCAACAATCTCCATGTGTGTATTTCTGTAACTGACATGGTACAAATGGAATAATGGAAAGATATCATCAAACACAAAGGATCAAAAATCTACTTCCATGACAGTAAATAGGGTGCACAGAGCAGAGAACAAAATGCAGTCCTAGGAATGTGGCGGGATCAGCAGGCAGTTTTCCAGGGTCAACAACAAAACCCACACCAGGCATCAAATCAACTTAGAGCTCTTCTAAGGACTTAATCCACTTCCTCCATCCTCGGGGACCCTCACACATCTCTGGGTCTCGATTATTTTTGGAAACTCTGTCTAAATATCTATATACTCACCCGTGAAGACCAGGATACAGAGGCGGGATACCGCAGAGACCAGAAAAAAAGGCAATGAAATGATTCCTAGTGATATTCTGCTGCAATACTCATAGACTGTTAACTAGTCCAGTGGTTATCAGAGAGGCTTCACTCAGCAACTGATGGAAACAGAGGCAGAGACCCACAGCCAAACATTAGGTGGAGTTCAACAAATCTTGTGGAAGACAGGGAGGAAGGATTGTAGGAGCCAGTGAAATAAAGGGCACCACAAGGAAACCCACAGAACCAATTAACCTGGGATCATAGAAGCTCACAGAGACTGAACCAACAACCAGGAAGCCTGCATGGTACCAGCCTAGGCCCTCTGCATACATGTTATAACTGTGTAACTTGGTCTTGTAAGGTTCCTAACAATGAGAGCAGAGACAATGTCTAACTCTCTTGTTTGCTTTAGAAATTTGTTCCTACTGCTGGATTGCTTACTCAGCCTGAATATAAGGGGAGGTGCTTAATCTCACTGCAACCTGATAAACCATGGCTGACTAATATCCATGAGAGGTTCACCTATATCTGAAAAGAAACAGAGTGGAATGCAGAGGGAAGGTGTGGGGGGAAAACTGACAGGAGCTAAGAGGGGGAACTTTGGTTGGATGTAAAAAGAAAAATTAAATAATAATAATAATTTCTGCCTGCAGTTGGTTGAATGCACAGATGTGAGACCCATGTATACATAGGGCTGAGCAGATGAGGATCAGGCAAAAATCTCAAAGTCATGGAGAACAAAATATATCCAAACAAGATGATAGCAAAAGCAACTGTAAGAGTATGGGAACTATCACAAAGAAAGAAAAATTTCAGATTTCCTAAGCTTTAAGACAATTTTTACAAAGAAGGTCAAAATGGACATGAAAGTGACTAGAGAGAACATGAAGAAAACAAGATAAAGACATGCTTTTCAAAGGGTTGACTGACAAAATTTAGGGTCAGTTTTACTAGATACCTGTCTATGAATATAGCAGAGATTCATTAGGAATCATTTCATTGACTTTTTCCCCCAGTCATGTTAGATTCTACCCTAGGTCTCTGGGCTATCCAACCTGTGATTCCTGGCCATCCAGGCAGCCTCCAGCTTGGGCTCCCTCTCCTGGCATGGATCTCAAGTCTTTGGTTGGCCACTCCTCCAAGTTCTGCACCACCATTACTCATTTCTTATGTTTTCTGCTTCCTAAGTCTTGCCCATTAAGATCTTTAATCAGTTTTAATTGATTTTTATACATGGTGAGAGACAGGGATCTTGTTTTACTTTTCTATATACGGATGTTCCATTTCCCAACCATTAGTTGAAGAGGGTATCTTTTTACCCACCTATGTTTTGTTTTGTTGTTTTTCATTTTTTTAATTGTTGTTGTTGTTTTATTTTGTTTTTCGAGACAGGGTTTCTCTGTAGCTTTCCAGGCTGTCCTGAAGGCACTACATGTAAATATTTTTGTTGTTGTTTATAACTCCATAAAGAATATCTTTGGAAATTTGGTGGAGACTGAATTGAATTTGTAGATCGATTTTGGTAATATTTCCATTGTTGTATTAAATTTGCTAATTCATAAGTATAGGCACATAGTTCTTCCCATCTTCTAATATTGTCTTCAAATTTTATTGCTTTATACCTCCTTGATTAGGTTTATTCTTGTATAAAATTTTTTCAATCTACTAGGAATTGAATTTTTTCTGATTTCTTCCTTCTCATATTCATTTTGTATCTTGTTACTTTGCTGAAAATGTCTGTTTTCTAGTAAAGTCTTTATAGCATCCTACATAACTATGTCATTGCAAATAGGGAAAATCTGACTTTCTCTCTTCCTATTTGTATATTTTGCAATTCTTTTTCTTCTCTTATTACCCTAGCTAGTACTGAAACACTATGTTGAATAAGAATAGAGAATATGGAAATCCTGATCTCCTCCTGATTTTGGTGGAAATTCTTTGAAATTGTCCTCACTTAGCATAATGTTATCTATGGTTTTTATTCCTAGCTTGTTCATGGCATTTAACATAAAGGGATATTGAAGTTTCCCAACAGCTTTTTTCTGCATCTACTGAGATGATCATGTGATCTCTCTCTTTGAATGCACTTATGTGACTCTTTGATATGCATATTTTGAATGTTCCTTGCATTACTGAAATAAAGCCAACTTGATCCTGGTAAAGGATCTTTTTAATGTATTGTTGGATTCAGTTTGCAAGTTGCTTTATTGGGAAGTTTTATATCTGTATTAGTCAGAGAGATTGACCTATATTTTACTTTTTCTTATATTTGTTGTTCTTGTTATTGCACCCCTTAATGATAATGTGGGCATCATAGGTGAGGTTTGGTAGTGTTCCTTCTTTTTTTAGAATCATTGGAGGAATGCTGGTATTAGTTTTTCTTTTAATGTCTGGTAAAAGTTAGCAGTATATCTATCTAGGTCTGGGCTATTTTTATTTGGCAGATTTTTGCTACTAGTTCAGTTTCATTGTTTATATATGATTAAGCCTTTTAATACTCTTCGTTTAATCTTGGCAAGTCATATTAGTTAGTATTCAGGCATCTGTACTGGCCTGACCTTGGGTATACATCTTCAGCTGTAACCACTAAGAGCACCTCCTATGTACATTCACTACCTTAAGTTCCCTTTTAAGGGCCTTGCCCACCTCCCCCCTCCACCACCACCCCTCAGCCTCTATCTCTCTCCCTCTCCTTTCTTCTCTTCTGTCGATGGAGGCCAGTCTTTCTCCTCTCCCCTCCCCACTTTTCCCATTCACTTTTTCCCAATTAAAAAAAAAAAAACTCTTTTACCTGAGTTCTATAGCGTGGCATCTTTGTCTAGAGTGCCACTTTTCCTAAATTACAAAAACATGTGTCTTGGAACTAACCCATTTCTTTTAGATATTGCAGTTTATTGAAATAAAGTTTTCAAGTATGCCCTCATGATACTCTGAATTTCACTGATCTCTGTTGTAATGGCTCCCTTTTTTCTCTCTAATTATATTAATTTGGGACTTTTCTTTCTTTTGGTAGCTTGCCTAATGATTTGCCAATACCTACTTTTTTATTTCAAAGAAGGTCAATTCAGGGAGCTGGAGAAATGGCCCAGTGGTAAGAGCACTGGCTGTTCTTCCACAAGTTCTGAGTTCAATTCCCAGCAACTATGTGGTAGCTCTCAACTATCTATAATGAACTCTGATGCCCTCTACTGGCATTCAGGTGTGCATGCATACAGAGCATTCATATAAATAAAATCTTTTTTAAAAAGAAGTGAGTGATTCTATGTTTCATTGATTCTTTGTGCTGCTCTTTTCATTTCTATTTCATTAATTTCTGAACAGATATCTATAATTTATAGTCTACTTACTTGGATTTGATATGTTCTTTTTCTAAGTTGTGTCGTTAGTCTTTTGTTTATCTCTCCAATAGATAATATGTTTATAACTATAAATTGTACTCTTAGTAGCATTTTCATTGTATCCCATAGGTTCTAGTATGTTATATTTTCATTTTCATTTTCATTCAATTCTAAGACTTTTTTCACTTTGCCTCCTGATTTCTTTGAGGACACATTCATCATTCAAAAGTTTTTATTTTTCAATCTACACGAGCTTGTATGGTTTCTATAGTCTCCCTTGACTTCTAGTTTTGTTTTGTTTTTTTCAAGACAGGGTTTCTATGTAGCTTTGGAGCCTGTCTTGGAACTAGCTGTTGTAGACCAGGCTGGCCTCGAACTCACAGACATCTGGCTACCTCTGCCTCCCGAGTGCTGGGATTAAAGGCGTGTTCCACCACCGCCCGGCTTTGACTTCTAGTTTTAATCCACTGTTGTCTCATAGAATATATGAAGTTTCTCATTCATTTGGTAATATTTGCTTTATGTCGTAGGGTATGGACTAATTTCAAGAAAATTCCATTGTTTTCTGATAAGAATGTATATTCTGCAGTGTTTGAGTGGAATATGCTGTAGATGCATTTCAAATTCATTTGAACTACAATATTTTTAAACACCTATGTTGCTTCATTAATTTTGTGTCTGGATGAACTGTCTTCTATGGAGTATTGAAGTTGCCCACTACTATTGTGCTATAATCAGTCTGTGTATTCTCATTCAATAGTATTTGTTTTATGAAATTGGGTGTGCCAGTGTTCAGTGTGTATATGTTTAGAGTTATTATATATTCTTGATAGATTATTTGCTTAATCAGTATAAAATTACCTTCTTTACCTCTTCACAATAATTTTGGTTTGACCTGTACCTTGTTATGCTTTAGTATCTGGTATTAAAAATTGCTATACGTCCTTGTTTTCTTTTTCTATTGGCTTAGAATGCTTTCCTTGATGCTTTACCCAAGACAGTATTCGTCTGTGTCAGTGAGGTGCATTTATTGCAGACAAATAAATGAGTCCTGCTTTTTAGCCCTGCTAGTCTGTGTCTCTTGATTAGAGAATTAAAACCATCAAAATTCAGATTTCTTGTTTCAAGATGTATATTAATTTCTGTCATTTTGTCATCACTGTTTCAAATGATAGCATCTTAATCCTCATTTACTTTCATACTATTCTACTGCACTTTATTCTTTCCTGTGACCTGGTGAGCTGTTTATCTTTTTCTATGGTTGTATGGGAGTCCTTCAAATATCTTTTGTGAGACTGGTTTAATGATAATGAATTCCTTTAGTTTGTATTTGTTCATCATGGAAATAAATTTTTTGATTATAACAGATAACATTACTGGATATAAACATTTGTCTTGGCAGATGTTGTCTTTCAGAGTTTGAAACGCACTGTTTAATTTCTCTACATTTTGGAGTTTCTGTTGAAAAATCTATATTATTCTTGTGGGTTTGCCTTTATATGTGACTTGGTGTTTCTCCCTTGTAGCTTTCAATGTGTTCCCGTTGTTCCGTATTTTAGTGTTTTAACTATACCAGGATGAATACTTTTTTGATCCTGTCTGCTTTAAATGTATCCTCTGTGTGTGTGTGTGTGTGTGTGTGTGTGTGTGTGTGTGTGTGTGTGCAACAACCTATCATTTTTCACTTTTTTAAAATTTTTTATTCAGTTTTCAAAACAACCACAGTTCCCATTCACACACTTCCTCCCATTCCTCCTCCCCCAACATCTCCTGCAATCTACCCCCATCCAGTCTTCCAAAAAAGTAAGGTCTCCCAAGGGGAGTCAACAAAGCCTGGCACATTCAGTTGAGGCAGGAACAAGCCCCTCCTCCCTGCATCAAGGCTGAGAAAGGCATCCCACCATAAAGAATGGACCCCAAAAAGCCACCTCATGCACCAGGATAGATCCTGGTCCACTGCCAGGGGCCCCTCAAACAGACCAAGCTATAAAACTGTGTCCTACCTGTAGCGGGCCTAGTTTGGGATCATGCAGCCTAGAGTTCCTGAGTACTCACGAGCTTGGTTCAACTGTCTCTGTAGATTTCCTCCTCAGGATCTTGCCCCCTCTTCCCCTTGCTCCATATAATCCTTCCTCCCCAGAGCTCGGCCTGTTGGCTGTGGATCTCTGAATCTGCTTCCATCACTAACTGGATGAAGGCTCTATGATGACAGTGAGGGTAGTTGCCAATATGATTAAAGGCAAGACCAGTTCAGACACCCTCTCCACTATTGCTAGGAGTCTTAACTCAGGTCTTCTTTGTGGATTCCTGGGAATTTTCTTAGCACCAGGTTTCTCCCTAACCCCATAATGGCTCCCTCTATCAAGATATCTCTTTCTCTGTCTTGAAAAACCAAAAACCAAAAAAAAAAAAAAAAGCTATTCCTTTTATTGCTCTTCCACTCCAACCATCTCTTTCCTTCATGTTCTCCTCTCCCATCCCCTCCCCTCTAGCACCCTCCTGCCACAGCTTACCCATTGATTTCCCCTTCCCAAGACAATCCATGCATTCCTCTTAGGGTCCTCCTTGTTACTTAGCTTCTCTGAAGCTGTAGATTGTAGTCTAACTATCCTCTGCTTTGCATCTAGTGTCCACTTACGGGTGAGTAGACACCATGTTTGTCTTTCTGAGTCTGGGTTACCTCACTCGGAATTTTTTCTAGTTCCATCTATTTCCCTGTAAATTTCATGGTGTTGTTGCTTTTTACAACTGAGTAACACTCCATTGTGTAAACATACCACATTTTCTTTATCCATTCTTTGGTTGAAGGGCATCTACATTGTTTTCAGGTTCTGGCTATTATGAATAATGCAGCTATGAACATAGTTCCGTTAGTTAGTGTACTTGTGGTATGATTGAGCATCCATTGACTATATGCCAAAGAGTGATACTGCTGGGTCTTCAGTCACCATACTGATTTACAAAGTGGCTATACAAGTTTGCACATTAACCAGCAGTGGAGAAGTGCTCCCCTTATTCCACATCTTCTTCAACATAAGCTGTCCTCATAAGCGTTTTTGATCTTAGCCATTCTGACAGGTATAAGATGGTATCTCAGAATTAAATGTGTCATGCTGCAGCCCTTATCTTGTAAGAGATTCATCTCAATTTTAATGGCATGAAAAAATTATTTCTTGGGTTAAACTGGTCTTAGTGTTTTTCATGCGGTGAATCTAATCGTGCTAAAATAGGTCTCAAAACACAAACATGCCAGCAGTTCAATCCATAAACTAGTAAGAGGCAAATCCACAGAACATTGCTTATTATTCCTTTTGGTTTTCTCTTTCCTCTGCAATTTAAAATCTTAAAGGTCAACATGGAACATTTAAGACAGCGGAAGCATAGACAAATGCAACATAAACAAAAGTAAAACACCTTAACATAATATTTCCAACAGTATTCTATGAGATTCAGCACATCTTCATTTGGGATACTAGTTGAAAGCTGAAGGAAGGATCCAGAAACTGAAGGGAGTTAGGTAGACAGAGTCTCAAGTAGTAGTGCAGGCTGACCTCCAGTTCATTAAAGATGACCTTGAACTTCTGATTCTATTGTCTCTGCCTTACAAGTGCTAACTATATAGCCATTCACAGCCACTCCTAATAATAATTATGTTATTTAATGAAAATGGAAGGTATCAGAGCCACTGAGGAAGAGGCCAGTTTTGAAGTCACTGAGTCACATGACAGGTATATCTTCACAATCAGAAGGGTTAAATGATAAGGATTGGGGGGGGCATTTGAGAATTAAAAAGTTATTTACCAGATTTAAACGAATCGAGTGCTAATCAATTCACAATGACAAATAACTTCTCCTGAAATAATTTTTAAACATCAATATTGTGATTGTAATTTAGAGAGCATTAATTTCATTTTTAAAGCCCTAGAAATCCAATTTCAATAAGGTGTTTGGTTTCTGACCATGAGTAGGATATAACTAACATAGAAAACTTAAGTAGATTATGATGCATGACCCTCAAGTGAGCTAAAGAAATTTCACTGGGCATATTACATTGAAAGCCTTTCTCTGATACACAGAAGCTGTAACAACCTTTTCACCAGAGAAATCTAAATTTTCTTTTCTGAATGTATTATGGCATTATTATAAAGATGGCAGTTAAATCCTTACCAGGGAAGTGATTTCTTTACTGACACTTGACACTTAAAATTCATTTTTAAAAAATGTCTCACAATAAGAAATTATAAGGAAAAAGCTTTCTAGGTTTTCTTGAGCAGACCGAAAGTATAGGTGTACATAAGCCCCACCCAGATGCCTAGGATGGAATACACATCACCCTCTCTGACAAATGAATGGGTCTCTGCTACATAAGCCCCACACAGATGCCTAGGATGGAATACACATTACCCTCTCTGACAAATGAATGGGTCTCTGCTACATAATTTAACAAATTGCAAACTGACACGTTGTAAAGCTGGCTCTGGAAGCTGCAAGCTCAAAATGCAGGAAGTGTCTGCTTCCGGCTGGCATGTTTGTTCCCTGGCTTCAACTCCAAGTCTTCCATATTTCCTCCGAGGCCACTGCTTATAAATCAGATGAGATTGGTCATCTTGCAGCAAAATGGAATTTTTTAAAAATGTGATTTTGAAGAGATTGGAAAGTGTAATGCAGCAGATTTTTCAGTCTGCGCTCCTGAGAAATGATTGCTTTATTGATGGCTCTATTGAGAACGGGGTGTTGCACCAGGAACTCAAAGGTCTGAAGCATTTCCAGGATCCACATCACTAGACACTTTATTCCTGGGCCTAAATGGTCAGGAGCCAATTATGTGCTTGATGTTTAAAAGATGGAATACTGACAACTGAAGGGCTCTAGACATTGCCTTTTATTTCTGAGTTAATCATGGTATTTTTGACAAATTCACAAAGGAAAGCCTGAATAATGAGTTCCTGTTACATCTGAATGTTCCAGTACAGGTGTACAGTTAGTTACAAGACAGTCAAGTGCTTCACATCTTAAATCTCACTCTTACCAAAAAAGAAAGTCCAGCTGAATGCCCTGCGTCTCACAATGGCCCTGTACCTACATTCATAGAAACTCATTGTATTTCTGGCTTCACAAATTCACAATATGCCACAATAAAGGACAGTTTTAAGTCAGTATCCAATGAAATTGCTGCCTTTCCAGATAGCCAAGCTCAGAAGACACTTGACTTGTCACTCTCCAAGGTATTTCAGAGAATGTTGGTCAGTCTATCTCTCCTCACCCCATAGCTTGCATTTAATGACAAAAATTCATGCACGCTGGCTGTTCTTACAGGCTTGTAAGGAGCTGGCTAAGTCTGGAACCAGGTGGAGGATGGCTAGTTAATTGGATCTTTCTTCTGTGAACACCAGGGGACAGCTGGTTTGCATTGTCTTTCTAATGAGCAGCGATGAGATGGAAGCTAGGCACATCAGCTGAGTTCCTCCTCTGTTGTGTACACCTTAGATATCATCTTCTCGTTGCCAGCGGCTTCAATGGTGAAAAAAACACTTGCTATACTAAAAATAATCTGACCTTATATTGGGGAGAAAGGTGATGGTATTTTTTCGTCCCCAGGTTCAGATCCCAGCGATCTAGTCATTTCTACTGTTTCATCTTTCATCGCATGGGCATATCCAGCTGACATCAAGGCATATGATACAAACTACATGCACCCATTCTGCTGACTAATACCCAGGGAGAGGGACAGTATGAGTTCACAGTAAGAGAGACAATGTGAATTTAAGCCTGTAGGCCTCATAGCAAGAGCCAAAGGTCAGAGCTATTTTAATCAGAATACAGCACCACTACAGAGCTTTGAGGATCTATTCCTTAAAGAATGAATGAATCCATTGGCACCTCTCTCAACTGTCAGAATAAGGGAAGTTACTCATAATAGTCCTATAACCTTGTTAAGCTTAGCTATAGTAAACTCACAAAAATTACAGTTTGATTAATTAGGTCATAAGAACAGGACTCTCTACCCTCCAATAAGGAAGTCTCTGAGATACCCAGGTAAGGTCCTGTCCTGAGCCTTGGCTGCTGCAACCACTAGAGCTCTCTCTGTTTTCATTTGCACTTGCCAGAAATATTAATGGTTTTCTGGATTCAGTAGGAGGAATTAAAAGGCTTCTAAATGGTGTTGAGATATAAAAGTTTTAATAAAATAACCAAGCTCTGAATGCTTTTTATTTTTCTCTAGGACAACCAGAAACCATACAGTTAGAACTACAAAAACAATGAAAAACTGGACAGTTACCTGTCAAGTTTCATCATTTCTCCAGCTCTCCCTTTTGATTTTCTACTTACTCTGCAATTTGATATCTTACCAGCTTTACACGCAGCACAGGAGACTGCTAAAGGAAGCATATAAGGCCACCCCGAGAGGAAGGGGTGCTCCTCAGCATTAAATGTGTCATGCTGCAGCCCTTACCTTATAAGAGACTCATCTAAATGATAATGAGCATGAAAAATTGATTATTTCCTGGGTTGAACTGGTCTTTGTGTTTTTCACGTGGTGAATCTAATCGTGCTAGAATAGGTCTCAAAACACAAACATGCCAGCAGTTCAATCCATAAACTAGTAAGAGGCAAATCCATAGAATGTTGCCTATTATTTTGGCAAAGAAACCATCCCAAATAGCAGTCATTTGTATCATGATGTCAACTAAAAAGTCCACTGTGAATTATTAGCCTTCTATTTAAACTTGTGTGTAGACTGTTTTCTTCATATTCTTTAGTGCAAAGCAGACGGCGAATTTATAGTTTTGATGTATAGCAAAATATGAATTGCGATGACTCAGTCCTCTAGTTAATAAATACCTTGATAAAACGGAAGAGAAAAGCAGCTTTCTTAAGTTTCTTGTTGACTTTTAACAACATTTGTATGGCACTTTCATACATACGTATTCTTGTATTTTGTTCACATTCCTACCAATTCACTCTCACTATTCCCTCTTTTCTCCATCCTCTTTTTATTTCATGTCACACACACACACACACACACACACACACACACACACACATTAAATCCAGGCTCAACAAATGAGAGAAATGGGGTGAAATTCCGTATTTTTCCCTTGCATTCTCCTTTTCCTTAATCTTTCCCTTCTCCAAAACAGTTCCCCTTCTGAAGCTATAGACTGGGAAGTGTAAAAACAATGAAGAAACCAAGCAGTCTCTCTCTGTCAATTTTCATCACTTCTGCTCTCATTTTGTTTTTTCAAGCTTCGTTTTGATTTTCTCTTTCCTCTGCAATTTAAGATCTTAAAAGTCAACAGGGAACATTTACGGACAGCGGAAGCATATAAGGCCACCCAGAGAGGGAGGAATGCTACTCACCACTAAAATGCATCATGCTATGTATGGGCCCTTTCCTTATGGAGGGGAGGGAGAACATATGACAGAGGTAATATTTGTCCTTCTGAGCCTGGCTTATTTAACTTAACTCAGTGATCTCCAGCTCTACCCATAAGAAAAATAACTCTGAGAAGACATGTTAGATTTCTCTGGTTTGTTTTGTTTATAGTTTTCTGTCCTCAATTTCTTACATGCACTTCTTTAAAAAAAAATGTTCTCCCAGGGTTGGAGAGTTAGGTCAACAGGTATGAGCACTTGCTGCTCTTGCAGAGGAATTGGGTTTGGTTCCCAGCACTCATATAGCAGTTCACAATAATTAATAACTCCAGTTCCAGAAAATCTAATGCCCACTCTGGCCTCCAAGAGCACTTGCACACACATGGTGTATTCTCTCATACATGCAGAAAAATCATTCTCACCCACATTTCTCTTTAAAAAGTATTCCCTTCAAGATTTCTTCTTTCTCCTCTCTAAGACAAATCTGAGGGTATGGCAGAGCCCTAATCACACTCCAGAGCTGTAGACCCATGGACCACCGGACAGCTCCACATATTTCAAACACTATTAAAACAGCCTTCTGATCCTCCAATTTCTAATAATGGTGCCCAGTTCACTTGCCCTGTGGTTTTCTCTATTATTTTTAAATTTTGTGCCTTCTTCCAAAGGTACCCTGAATTATATTATTAGCTACAAGTTAAGTGATGCTTTATTTGTCCCTCTGTAAGTTATTTTCCAATATCTATATACATTGTTATTTAGCAATATTGAATGAATACATCAATCTCACATAACACTATATACAGGTTACATCTATATTCAACTTCAAAATCATGAAAATTCACACTGGGGGGTCACAATGAGACTCATTATTTTATACACATAGTAAACATGAATAATAATTTTTAAAATTTATATTGGTATCATTAGAAAAAGACAGTCAAATCTTAATCCAAGATGGATTTGATGTTAGTTTTATCTTAAGGTTTACTAGGTTCAATTTTATTGCTGTTTTGTGTTAGAGCATTATGTGGTTGTACTTTCTGAATGTCCTTGTTGTTAGGAACAACGCAGTATTGTATTTAGGAATAAAACTATTATGAAGAAACATAGGAGACACACAGTGGCTCTCACTATGGTTGAAGCTAAACATAGTAACTTTTAAAAAATAAAACAGTTAAATGTAATAAATTAAGATGTTGTAGGATCTAGTCCTGGGATAAACCAGGATAATTTTGAACATAATTAAGGTTTCTTATTCCTGAAGGAGTTCTGTAATATCTGATCTCATATTATTCTAACATAATAAATACCTCATATTCCCAAAGCAAAATAATCATGAGTCAAGTGGTGTTTGCATAGTTAAATATAGTCAAAATAAAACAGAAACCTGTATGCACAATGTATGCCACATATCATCCACTTTCTTAAATAAGTCCCTCATGTGCCTTCCAGAACTTGGGTGGGAGACGTTAGGAAATATTAAACCCTGTAAGTTAATGAATCTAACTTCAAAAATCACAAAATGAACCAGAATATCCCATTAAAGTGTAAAAAATAAAATAGAAGAGAAATCTTCAATCAAAGCAACTTTTGCATCTTCAAATGGTATTCTAATACTCTTCTCAAATCTTCACTGTGATTCACCTGGTAGAAGAAATATGCATCAGTTCTAGGAAAAAAGGGAGAAGGCAAGGGACAGCGACACAGAGTAAAATAGAAACATGGTCACAGAAAATAACAGAGAGACAAAGAGTGGCTAACAGGTAGACACAAAGAACCAGCAGAAAGGAAAGACACACCCCACAACCCTCTTCACTTAGGACCACAGACCAATTTTTTTCAAAAAAAGAAAAAATTTAAGTCTCACCTTCCTAAAAGATTTCCGACCAGCTCTCAGAAGGTTCTAGACTTCTTCAGCAGTTCTTAGGGATCATTTTAGAGGCAAGGGGTATCTGATTCTACCATGTTGCCCTGATTTTGTCCGTTAATGTAGTATTTCCTTCAAAAAATACTGAGTTCAGCATCTTCTCAATACAATTTATTAAGCCAAGATCAAAGAGGGTCTGAAATGGGACTTGGAAATTTGATCTTCACCCACACTTCAAGTAGTCATAGGCCAGCCTTTGGAGACAGTGCTGTGCTTGTACTGATGTGTGCCTTAAATTCCACAACAAAAGCAATTTACATGTAATCAATAGCAAATTCAAGGCTCTGCATACTGAAACCCAGGATCCAGCCAGGAGTTTAGAAGGTTTAAAAGTTAATTTAGCATCAGTGAGCAAAATGATTTATAGCCTAAATATGTATGTATATTTGCTCCCTAGGGATGGCTCCCAGAGGCTAGAGAAACAGCACATATTCCTTGGCCCTAAGGCCTCTTCCAGATGGCTCCTAAATGAGCCAGAGGGATCTGTGGTGACTTTTCAAAATCGTGCTTTTGTATCACATGGTCTTGGCAAAATAAGTACTTTAAGGAGTCTTAGAACTAAGAAATGACTTTACTGGGAGAGGAAAAAGAATGGAACCAACGTTTCTCCCTCCCCCGCAACACACACACACACACACACACACACACACACACACAACTACTTAAACTCTCAAAATGAGCCCAATGGCAGACACGTAGGAAGAGATGTAGAGTGAATAGCCAATGATGCCAAACATGGTCTGAGAAGGAAAAAAAAAAACAATAGGAAAATGCTGAAATAGTGTTCCCTCATAGCAAGTCCATTTCCATTCAGATTGTACTGTATGGACATTATTACTGGTCCCAAATATCATGACACATTCTCACTCTATGAAGGAAACTCATCTTTCCACCCTCTTTGCAGTTAGGTAGGGCCATGTTGCTGATTCTACCAATGAACTCTACCTAAGTCTGTTGTTTTCAGCTCTCTTAATTGTAATTTTGCTACTGTTATGAATTGTAATGTAAATATCTGATATCCAGGATCTCTGATATGTGAACCCAAAGGGGTCACAATCCACAGGTTGAGAACACTAATCTAAGTCGATGTTAACATCTGTCCCTACTGGGGAAAAAAAATACAAGGAAAGTTCCTGTACTACCTTCTACCTCTCGCTTTCCTGCCTCTGTGGAACCCAAGACATCAAAAAGAAGCATTAAAAAGAAAGAGATGGGATTCTTAAATTACGGCTTGGGATGCTCTATAGAGCCTCAGGTTCTACAAGTTGTCATGAATGATGAAAAAATAATTCTTGGACGATGGCCAGGGAAGCAGATAGGCTAAGTGTAGATCTTTATCTCTTCCTTTTTCTCCTCCAAATTCATTCCCACAGTCATATTCCCAAATCTGTAGCAGATTACCAGCTGTAGCCTCACTTCCTTCCATATCTTCATCTTCAGTGGATCAAATAGATCTTCCCCTCCAAACTTCTTCCCATCACTTGTTGCTTTATCCCAGAGATGCAAGGATGGTTCAACATACATAAATCAATTAATGCAATCTAGCACATAAACAAACTGCAAGACAAAATGACATGGTTGTCTTCTTAGATACAGAAAAGGCTGGTGACAAAATCCAGCAGCCGTACATGATAAAATCCTGGAGAGGCTAGGGCTACAAGGGGCATATTGCAACATAATAAAGGCATTTTACAGCAAGTCCATAGCCAACATCGACTTAAATGGAGAGAAACTCAAAGCAATTCCTCTAAACTTAGGAACAAGACAAGGTTGTCCACTCCCTCCATACTTATTCAATATAGTACTTAAAATCTGAGTTACAGCAATAAGAATACTAAAGAAGATCGAGGGGATACAAATAAGAAAGGGGAAGCCAAAGTATTTTTGTGGGTTTTGTTGGTTTGTTTGTTTTGTTTTGTTTGGATACAGGGTTTCTCTGTGAAGCTTTGGAACCTGTCCTAGAATTAGCTCTTGTAGACTAGGCTGGCCTCAAACTCATGGAGATTCAACTGCTTCTGCCTCTGGAGTGCTGGGATTAAAATTGTGCAACCACCACCACCTGGCAAGAAGTCAAAGTATTTTTATTTGCATCTGATATAATAATATACCAAAGTGTCCCTAAAAATTCCACCTGGAAACACCTACAGCTGATAAATACTTTCTACAAAGTAACAGTAATCAAAATTAATTCATAAAAATAAAAGAATTAATTAATTAATTTTAATTAATTAATCAAAATTGAATTCAATATCTCTTCTATATGAAAATTAAAAGAAACAGAGTAAGAAAACATTCATGGAAGCAAAATCTTTCATAATAATCTTAAATAATATAAGGTAACTCTAACTAAGCAAGTAAGAGACTTGTATGATAAAAACTTTAAGACACTGAAGAAAGAAACTGAAGGAAATATCAGGTACCAATATGAGTGACAAATCTTTACAGTGTACAGGAACATTTTCTGGCTGAAAAACACTTAAGAAAAAAATATCATCTGTACTCACTCATAAGTGGTATTTAGACATAAAGCAAAGAAAACCAGTCTACAACAAACAGTCCCAGAGAATCTGAACAACAATGTGGACCCTAAGAGAGACATGTATGGATCTAATCTACATGGGAAGTAGAAAAAGACAAGATCTCCTGAATAAATTTGGAGCATAGGGATCATAGGAGAGGGTTGAAGGGGAAGGGAGAGGAAAGGAGGGGAATAGAGAAAACTGTATGGCTCAATAAAATCAATAAAAAAAGAAGTAAAATAGAATCTAAAGTTAAAAAGTATGTATATGGTCACAAAACAAATGTTATTTTTAATTACTCTAATATCAAATCATAAAAATAAAAGTGTATTTTAAAATAAAAAAGAACATTATCCCACAGAACAGAGCCCCAACTAGACATCTCTTGTCACTAAATAAATGATCTGGTACAGAGATTGGGTTACATCTAATTGAGCTGTTGGCCAAAGGAATCCAATGGGAACCCCTAAATAACCGAGGCCATTGCCAAGGCTATAGCTGTTTGCCACAAACAGAGTAATAGAACTTATAGAATGACGATAGAAAGATAGTAGATAGACAGACAGACAGACAGACAGACAGACAGACAGATAGACAGATAGACAGACAGACAGACAGACAGACAGACAGACAGATAGATAGATAGATAGATAGATAGAATTTATTAGACTTACTTATATGATGTGGTCCAACTAATCCAACAATGACTGGCCATGAATAGAAAGTCCAAGAATCCAGAAATTGCTCAGTCCATAAGGCTATATGTCTCTGCACTGCTTAGGTGACAAAGATCTTGAGACTAGATAGTCAAGGAACCTAGGGTAAAATCAAATACTATTCTTCAAATAAAAAACAATAAAATGATGTCTAATGACATTATGCTATAGTCAGAGTTCAATAGCTTGCTCAGCCATCATCAGAGAAGATGGGAACAAATACAGTGGTCCCACAGTCCGATATTACGTGGAGAGTGAGAGAGCTTGGAACACTCACCCATGAATAGAATATCTCCATTAAAGGCCTTGCCTGGAGCTCAGGGAATGCCCCTCCTGACCAGAAGAGGAAGCTGGAAGAGTATAAGAGCTAGAGGGGATGGGGAACACCAAGAAAACAAGAACACCTAAATCAACAAGCCTGGTGACTATGAATTCACAGAGACAGATATACAAGGTCCTCACAGGTCTACAGCAGATGGGGTCATAAAGCTGAAAGGAGCAGGAAACACGTGTTCCTATCCCTAACCCAGAGCAATCTCTAACTGATAACCATTTGAAAATAAAAATTTTGTTTTCTCCAAGGGAGTCTCACTAGGGAAACAAATTACTCTTGATGGGAGGCAGCATGCCCAACTGTAGATGGACAATAGAAAATGAACTCAATTGGAGGTCCTTAGTCTCATGATGTCATGTCAAGGCTCCTCCTCCCTATCTTTGTTTCATAGGGTTTTTTTTTAATTTAATTTTATTTATCTATTTTTCTTTCCTTATACCCTACAGATCTTGTGCATATCCAGTTTAGTGTTTTTATGGGATTCCCAGGTATATGAATAAGTGGGTCTCTGAATCTATATCTGTTTCTTATGCCTTTTCTCAGGCTCTTTTACTTATGTTTGCTTGTTTTGTCCTATTCCATCGTTAGCTTGGGCTTTATCTTATTATACATTATTCCATTTTATTATTATCCATTGGAAACTTTTGTTTTCTGATGAGAACAGAAAGGGTAAGAATCAAGATGGGAGGGGAAATGAGGAGGAACTAGGGGGAATAGAGGGGAACGTATTATATGAGAAAAAGTTATTTTCAACAAAAGGGGTAAAAGCTCTCTCTGATATAACACTATCTAAATTATGTGGTTAATCTCTTTGAAATTTTTTAAAGAAAAGGAAAAGGAAGAAAGCAAAGAAAGAAGGAAAGGCAGAAGAAAGGAAGGGAGGAAGGAACGAACAAACAAACAAACGAACTCTTGACTGTGGAAAGCTATTGAGGTTGCCATAGCAACTCTTCACTGGAACATGGTTTGGTCCTATCCTAACTCAACTCCTTTCTCTCAGACTTTTCTGCTCCCAATATTTAGAACAGGTTGTCTAGTCTGTTGGTTTAGATTATGGGCTTCATTGTCATAAGCCAGTTTCCATTCTTCAAAATTTAAGATTTAAAGGGATATTAGATTATCTGCTTTTAGGATTTTATCTATAGAGATATAGTTGAAAAGGTAGGAACACTCATCTGTTTTAATTTGTTTTTATTTTTTTTAAGAGAATAAAAACAAAGAGAAAAGGAACATCTTGTAAAGGTCTAAAGCAAGAGTGAATGGCTTGAGTTGTTTTATTTTGTTTTGTTTTGCTCAGTTGTGTACAGATGTGTATGCAAATGAAAAAAGAGAACAAAATCTAATGTCTTCTTGGGTCACTCTTCATTTTACTTTCTGAAATAATACCTTTCACTGAATCTGTAGCTCACCTGTTCAGCCAGAGACTGGCTAGCCAACAAGCTCTGTGGTTTCTCCTGCTTTCATCTCCTCAGCTGGGATTAAAGGCATGGACCATTGCATCCAGTTTTTATGTGCATGTCAGGAACTAAATCCAGGTCCTCATGCTTAAGCAGCAATACTTTGCCAACTGTCATCTTCCCAGTTCTGAATTTATTAACACACACTTCAAGGCCAGATCAGAAGCTAATGGCTGCTCTCAGTCAGTTCCCCAGATTATTTCAAATCCTTAATCTTGAAGGGGATGCAAATGGAGAAGTCTCTCCATTTATACTAGTAATTAACAGAATTCCTACTGCTTTCCCTAGAAAAGGTGAATTGCCAGACAAACTTTTAATTGCCGTTAAGAGTGTCCTCCATGGGACTCGGAGCATCACAGTGAGATATACTGATTTTTTTTTCACAAAGTCATATCAGAGAGATGAGTTTATGTGCAGCTTAGCGTTTGTGCCACAACCGCCCTGCCAAGCATCCTACCTGGAAAGTGAATGAAACCCCTGCTGTCAATGAATTTATTCTAAGTGAAGAAACTGCAATCCATACAAGCAAGAAAGACGCTCTTGAGATGGGATAATGCAGTGCCTCAAGCCCCTCAGCATCACCGCAATCTAATTAACAGGAATAGCTTTTACATCAGCCACACACAAAAGTGGTCCAACAGGAAAAGAGAAGGGACTTTGCTGAAGATGGGCTCCCAAGAAGCAATAAGTCTAAACGGACATCAGTTTTCCAGCCATGCTCATTCACAAACAACATGAGCATCCAATGACTCTGAACATGCTGTGAATTGTCAGTAAGAAACAAACCAGGGATTGGTTTGTACTACCTACCCATGTGGTCTGTGTCAGTGGAATAGATTCTCATATTCTAATTAAAGAGCAGCTATACAAAAGTAATAACTCAGAAACCAATGTGGGAGCCCAGTTCTAGCCAGAGTATCACTGTGGCCTTGTGTCAAACTAACAGAGTGATGACCTAGTAAAGAGGTCCATGTTCACAGGCCACAAACTTGAGCTTCCCAGAATCAAGTGTTTGGCCCTAGGCCAGGTTAAACATGCTTCCCAATACTAGAGTCATACCTCTAACTTCCCCCTTCAAACTAACTCAAAACATAGAACAACAACTAAAATCTCATATACCCCTACGCAAAGATTCAGGGGAAACTCTAGGGACATTTTCTAAAACCTGGGATTGAATGTCTATGTCAGAAGTCAGTATCAATGGCAGAGGCTGCCGGAACCTGGCCGGCGGAGGCGACCGGAATCTGGACGGAGGGGGCGGCCGGAGGACACCCTCTGAGGCAAGCGGGGACCGTTGGAAAGCAGCGTGGCAGCAGAAGCAGGCTTCAGGGACTGCGCACAACACCGAGAGCAGAATGCCCCACTACAATTAAATCAAAGAGAAATGGATGAGAAGTATAACCAAAAATTTGAAGAAATGAGTAAATACGTACATAATACGCTGGGAAACCAAGAAAGAATGATCAAACAGGTAATGGAAACAGTTCAAGAATTGAAAACTGAAAAGGAAGCAAGGAAGAAAACACAAACTGAGGACCAGCTGGATATGGAAAATCTAGGTCAATGAGCAGAGCCCACAGAAACAAGCATAATCAATAGAATACAAGAAATAGAAGAAAGAATCTCAGATTCTGAGGACACCATAGAGAAAATAAATGCACTGATCAAAGAAAACTGCAAAGCCAACAAATTCTCATCACAAAACATTCAGGAATTATGGGAACCAATAAAAAGACCAAACCTAAGAGTAATAGGAATAGAAGAAGGAGAAGATTCACAGCTCAAAGGCCCAGAAAATATTTTTAACAAAATTATGGAAGAAAACTTTCCCAACATAAAGAAAGATATTCCTTTGAATATTCAAGAAGCATACAGAACACCAAACAGACTGGATCAAAGAAAAACATCCCCTCACCATATAATAATCAAAACACAAAATATACAGGTTAAAGAAAGAATACTAAGAGCTGCAAAGGAAAAAGGCCAAGTAACTTATAAAGGTAAACCGATCAGACTTACACCTGATTTCTCTATGGAAACAATGAAAGCCAGAAGGTCCTGGATAGAAGTACTGCAGAAGCTAAGAGACCATGGATGCAAGCCCAGACTACTATACCCAGCCAAGCTTTCATTCACTATAAATGGAGAAAACAAAACATTCCAGGATAAGAACAAATTTAAACAATACGTAGCCACGAATCCAGCCCTACAGAAAGTAATAGAAGGAAAATCGCAACCCAAGGAATCCAACACTGCCTACAATAACTGAGGCATCTAGCAACCCTTCACCAGCACAACTCAAAGAAGGGAGACACACAAATTCTATTTCCAAAAACAATAAGAATATCCAGAGTAAACAACCACTGGTCATTAATATCACATAATATTAATGGTCTCAATTCACCTATAAAATGGCACAGGCTAAGAGATTGGATATGAAAACAGGATCCAACATTCTGCTGTTTGCAAGAAACACATCTCAACCACAAAGACAGGCATCTACTCAGAGTAAAGGGTTGGGAAAAGGTCTTTCAAGCAAATGGTCCTAAGAAAAAAGCAGGTGTGGCCATATTAATTTCTAACAAAACTGACTTCAAACTAAAATCAGTGAGAAGAGATTGAGATGGACACTTTATACTCATAACAGGAACAATTCGTCACGATGACGTCTCAATCCTGAATATTTACGCCCCTAATATAAAAGCACCCACTTATGTAAAAGAAATATTACTAAAACTCAAGGTAGACATCAAACCACACACACTAGTAGTAGGAGACTGTAATACACCTCTCTCAGCAATGGACAGGTCAATCAGACAGAAACCTAATAGAGAAGTAAGAGAACTACTGGAGGTAATGAAGCAAATGGACTTAACAGACATCTATAGAACATTCCACCCAAATAGGAAAGAATATACCTTCTTCTCTGCAGCTCATGGAACCTTCTCCAAAATTGACCACATACTCGGAAACAAAGGAAACCTCCACAGATACAAAAAAATATCAGTGTCCACCAGTGTCTTATCAGATCACCACGGATTAAAATTAGAATTCAACAACAATCCTACCTCCAGAAAGCCTACAAACTCATGGAAACTGAACAGTCAACTACTGAACCACACCTGGGTCAAGGAAGAAATAAAGAAAGAAATCAAAGTCTTCCTTGAATTTAATGAAAATAAAGGGACAACATACTCAAACCTATGGGACGCCATGAAAGAAGTGCTAAGAGGAAAGTTCATAGCACTAAGTGCCCACTTAAAGAAAACAGAAAAAGCATAAATCAGAGACTGAACAGCACACCTGAAAGCTTTAAAAAAAAAAAAGAAGCAGACGCGCTCAGGAGGAGGAGAAGACTGGAAATAATCAAACTGAGGGCTGAAATCAACAAAATAGAAACAAAGAAAACAGTCCAAAGAATCAATGAAACAAAAAGTTGGTTCTTGGAGAAAATCAACAAGATCGACAAACCCCTATCCAAACTAATTAAACGACAGAGAGAGAACACGCAAATAAATAAGATCATAAATGAAAAGAGGGACATAACCACAGACACAGAGGAAATTCAGAGAATCATTAGATCTTACTACAAAAGCCTGTATGCCACAAAACGAGAAAATGCAAAAAAAAAAAAGACATTTTTTTTAGATAAGTACCATATACCAAAGCTAAACCAAGACCAGGTGAATGATCTAAATAGACCTGTTAGTCGCGAAGAACTAGAAACCATTATCAAAAATCTCCCTTCCAAAAAAAGCCCAGGACCACATGGTTTCAATGCAGAATTCTACCAGAACTTCCAAGAAGAGCTAACACCTATACTCCTTAATGTATTTCACAATATAGAAACAGAAGAGTCATTGCCAAATTCCTTTTATGAAGCTACAGTTACCCTGATACCAAAACCACACAAAGACCCAACCAAGAAAGAGAATTACAGGCCTATCTCACTCATGAATATTGACGCAAAAATTCTCAATAAAATACTGGCAAATCGAATCCAAGAACACATTAGAAAAATTATCCATCATGATCAAGTAGGCTTCATCCCAGAGCTGCAGGGCTGGTTCAACATTCGCAAATCTATCAATGTAATACACCATATAAATAAACTGAAAGAAAAAAACCATATGATCATTTCATTAGATGCTGAAAAAGCATCTGACAAAATTCAACATCCCTTTATGATAAAAGTCTTGGAGAGATTAGGGATACAAGGGTCATACCTAAATATAATAAAAGCTATTTACAGCAAGCCGACAGCTAACATTAAATTAAACGGAGAAAAACTCAAAGCCATCCCACTAAAATCAGGAACACGACAAGGATGTCCACTATCTCCATACCTCTTCAATATAGTGCTTGAAGTTCTAGCAATAGCAATAAGACAACATAAGGGGATCAAGGGGATTCGTATCGGAAAAGAAGAAGTTAAGCTCTCGTTATTTGCAGATGATATGATAGTATACATAAGCGACCCCAAAAACTCTACCAAAGAACTCCTACAGCTGATAAACACCTTTAGTAATGTGGCGGGATACAAGATCAACTCCAAAAAATCAGTGGCCTTCCTATACACTAAGGATAAGGAAACAGAGAGGGAAATTAGAGAAGCATCACCTTTCATGATAGCCACAAATAGCATAAAATATCTTGGGGTAACTTTGACCAAGGATGTGAAAGATCTATTTGACAAGAACTTTAAGTCTTTCAAGAAAGAAATTGAAGTGGACACCAGAAAGTGGAAGGATCTCCCTTGCTCCTGGATTGGGAGGATCAACATAGTAAAAATGGCAATTCTACCAAAAGCAATCTATAGATTCAATTCAATTCCCATCAAAATCCAATCAAAATTCTTCACAGATCTGGAGAAACAATAATCAACTTTATATGGAAAAAAAAACAGGATAGCCAAAACAATTTATACAACAAAGGATCGTCTGGAGGCATTACCATCCCTGACTTCAAACTGTACTACAGAGCTACAGTATTGAAAACAGCTTGGTATTGGCATAAAAACAGAGAAGTCGACCAATGGAATCGAATAGAAGACCCTGACATTAACCCACAAACCTATGAACACCTGATTTTCGATAAAGGAGCTAAAAGTATACAATGGAAAAAAGAGAGCATCTTCAACAAATTGTGCTGGCAAAACTGGATGTCAACCTGTAGAAGAATGAAAATAGATCCATATCTATCACCATGCACAAAACTCAAGTCCAAATGGATTAAAGACCTCAATATCAGTCTGAACACACTGAACCTGATAGAAGAGAAAGTGGGAAGTACTCTACAACACATGGGCACAGGAGACCACTTCTTACGTATAACCCCAGTAGCACAGACATTAAGGGCATCATTGAATAAATGGGACCTCCTGAGACTGAGAAGCTTCTGTAAAGCAAAGGACATGTCACTAAGACACAAAGGCAAACCACTGACTGGGAGAAGATCTTCACCAACCCCGCAACTGACAAAAGTCTGATCTCTAAAATATATAAAGATCTCAAGAAACTAGACCGTAAAAGGCTAATCAACCCAATTATAAAATGGGGCACTGAACTGAACAGAAAATTCTCAACAGAAGAAGTTCAAATGGCCAAAAGACACTTAAGGTCATGCTCAACTTCCTTAGTGATCAGGGAAATGCAAATCAAGACAACTTTAAAATACCATCTTACACCTGTCAGAATGGCTAAAATAAAAAACACCAATGATCAAAAACACCTTTGCTGGAGAGGTTGTGGAGAAAGGGATATACTCATCCATTGCTGGTGGGAATGCAATCTTGTGCAACCACTTTGGAAAGCAGTGTGGCAGTTTCTCAGGAAATTCAGGATCAACTTACCCCTTGACCCAGCAATACCACTCTTGGGAATATACCCAAGAGAGGCCCTATCATACAACAAAAGTATATGCTCTACGATGTTCATAGCAGCATTGTTTGTAATAGCCAGAACCTGGAAACAACCTAGATGCCCTTCAATGGAAGAATGGATGAAGAAAGTATGGAATACATACATATTAGAGTACTACTCAGCAGTAAAAAACAAGGGCTTCTTGAATTTTGCATGCAAGTGGATGGAAATAGAAAACACTATCTTGAGTGAGGTAAGCCAGACCCAAAAAGAGGAGCATGGGATGTACTCCCTCATATTTGGTTTCTAGCCATAAACAAAGGACATTGAGCCTATAATTAGTGATCCTAGAGAAGCTAAATAAGGAGAACCCAAAGAAAAACATATAAGCATCATCCTGAATATTAACCTTCATCAGACAATGAAAGGAGACAGAGACAGAGACCCACATTTGAGCATCTGACATAAATCTCAAGGTCCAAATCAGGAGCAGAAGGAGAGCGAGCACGGGCAAGGAACTCAGGACCGCAAGGGGTGCACCCACACACTGAGACAATGGGGATGTTCTATTGGGTACTCACCAAGGCCAGCTGGCCTGGGTCTGAAAAAGCCTGGGATAAAACCATACTCTCTGAACATAGCGGACAATGAGGGCTACTGAGAACTCAAGAACAATGGCTATGGGTTTTTGATCCTACTGCACGTACTGGCTTTGTGGGAGCCTAGGCAGTTTGGATGCTCAACTTACTAGACCTGGATGGAGGTGGGGGTTCTTTGGACTTCCCACAGGGCAGGGAACCCTGATTGCTCTTTGGGCTGAGGGGGGGGCACTTAATTGGGGAAGGGGGTGGGAAATGGGAGGCGGTGGAGGGAAGAGACAGAAATCTTTAATAAATAAATAAATTAAATTAAAAAAAGAAGTCAGTATCATTTTGTACTATGATCATGATTTTAAGAGGCTTTTACTGTATATAACTCCACCCACATTTAAATAGCAAGTCCGCTCTGATTTGTGCTAAGTCATAATGAGATTCAAATCTAAACCACATGCTGGAGTATCAGACATGACTAGAGTCTTCTGATTCTAAACCCCCCTTGCCAGGCTAACTCTGAAAACATCATTTTAGTTAAATAATTATTTAAATGTGTGCTCATAGGAAATATTATCAAATTATAGTAAATGAACAAATGCAATCAAATAAAACTATGTCTCCTCATGAGCACATAATGACCTGAGATGTTTGGCCCCAGGAAATGTGGTTAGAGTGAGCATTCATCTTTGTCCACTGACTCAGGTGTGTGTGCACAATAATCCAAGTTTTAATAAACTTAATTTCTGTCTCAGTCTCCATTCTGCAGTTGGGTGGGGGATGGCCCTCTCTCCAGGGTCATGTTAAGGTCATTTGTCTTTATAAATTATTCCTGAGATAACTATTATCCCATATTTATATGGACTTTTCAGATCTAAAAATTATTATTGCTTCTATGCTCTGCCACAGTGGAGAGACATGTATCAGGCTGGAGATCCTGAGCTGCAAAGAGACCATCTCCTGTGCACCATGCAGTCTTTTTTTTTTCAGACCTTGATGCCTTATAGGCTACTATCATAATCATCTTCATGCGTCCTTATGTGCTGGGATTCTAGACCATAAGACTCACCCGAGATAAGCTATCTTCAGCCTAATAAAACTTGATGCAACTGTCCTTGAGTATCTCACAAGAGACAAGTTCCAGCACTCCTGGAGGTACCAAAAGCCACAGATGCTCGAGTTCCCTAAATGAAATGGAGAACTATTTGCACATTCTGTTGTGTACTTTCATCTCCAGACGACTTACATTACCTAATATAGTATAAACTCTAGGGCTAGCAAGATGGTTTTGTGGGTAAAGGCATTTTTAACCAAGCCTGATGACCCGAGTTCCATCTCAGGGTCCTACATGATGAAAAGAGGGATCTGATCCCACAGTTTGTCCTCTATCTAGCCTCCACTGCCACACACACACACACACACACACACACACACACACAATGAATAAGTGAATGAGTGAATAAACAAAATGATAATAAATTAAAAGACAAAACTAAAGAAGAATTCATATACAAAAGACATATGAATGGGTTTTTTGTTACATTTTAGGAGAAATGACAAGAATTCTGAAAATGTTTACTACAAATTCATTTGTTAATGTTTTCTGTCGTTGGTTGAGTCAGTGGTACAGAACATGCAGATATCAAACACCAATTACATTTCCCTCCTGTTTCTTTTAAGCCAGTCTTTCCTTCCCACAAACCTTCTTTCTCCCACCTCATCCTCTCACAAACTTTACAGATAAACATGATGACTAATTTTATATTCAAGGAAGCAATTCAAAGAACAAAAATCTTAACCTTTGATTTAAAACATGAAAGAGAACTAACTACACAGAACGTTTCCTAGTCTGCTCTGGTCTATCTCCATAACTACAGAACTATTAACACATGAAAAAGAACTAACTAACTACACAGAGCATTTCCTAGCCGGCTCTGTTCTATCTAAATAACTACAGAACTATTTTTAGAATCCGCTCACAGAGCACAAAGGAAGAATGTTAACCTGTCAGAAATTAGAAGAAAATATGGACTTTGGATAGCTATGAAGCACAGACTACTTATTTCTTTCTCCTTGCCAATTAGTGTCACTCAATTAAATCAGATGAATTTTCTCTTAATCCAGTGGATTCAAAACTCATTAAAACAAATGAATAACTTTCATTGAGATTTTTTTCTTCTATTTATACACAAACCATCAGTTTAGCTCACAGCCCTCCTAAGAAACTCTTGGCAGCCTAAACAAACTGTATTAAAGTTATTCTCTTTCCTCTGTTCAGTCTGTCTAGTTTTGTTTTTTCTTAAAGATAGCTTCTCCGAATTTTCACAAATATGCATGGAGAAGAACTTTTAAAAATTAGGATTTGGATGGAGGCTTCTAGGAATTTTTGAATTATATATCTCTAAAGTAATAAATGTAGTTAATAAACATGACTAATTTATTAGGACTTAATGAATTGCAATAATCAAATATCAGTGAGATATCTACCTTCAAGGTACAGGCTGGACACCTTTGGTCCTATGCTGTTCATAAAACAAGGATGATAAAGATTGATATTGAGTTTATAAACCATAATATGCAGGACAAGCCAATTTTTGCAGCAAAAACATCTGTTGAAAACGCTAATTGGTAACTCACTGTTCTGAGTTCTGCAAGGTTTCTTAGAGCGTCTAAAATTCAGTCTCATGAATAGAAACATAAAAGCACTCCAGAGTTGAGGGAATGAATCTGGCAGAAACATCCTAAAAAAAAAAAACCCTGGTATACAAGCTAAAATGCTGGTTTGTTCTCTCACACCAGGAATATACTCTCTGTTCCAAGAAAAATCTGTTTCTTTTCTCTAAAAAGCCCATTTACCCTGTCATCAATAAACTAAGAAACAAGTTATTATCAGAAGTTGCTTCATGAGCTCAGTTCCCAAAAGGAAGAGAATGTGATCCTCTTGAAGAGTTTGGTCCAGACTGAGGAATCAGTCCCATTTCATTCAGTGAGCTGACACTGAATGGGCTTCCCATACAATGATACAAACTGTGCTGTATCTTAAGCACAAACAGTTGAACAACACAGAACCACCTCAGAACTCAGAGTGGAGCAAGGGAAAATCAGACATGGATAGCATTTGTGATCTGTGGGCAGAGTTCTAAGACTCACAACCATGGGTGCTGCGAGACTCATCCAGCTTTGTTCTGAGGATCAAGAAGGACAAGGTAAGCCAGGTGTGGTGGTACATGCCGGTAATGCCACCCTCATAAGAAGGAGACAGCAGGAACAAAGATGGCAAGTTTGAGTACAGCCTGAGCACACAAAAAGTTAATGTCTCAGGAAAAAAAAATGGGAAAAGAAGTCTCATCAAGCCTAAGGTATTTGGATGAGTTCAGTATAAAGAATAAGAAATGCTACCAAGTACAAGCAACAGGAGGAAGGGGTTCCAGACGGGAAGAATTGACATACGCAAATAAAGACAGGAAGAATTGACATACACAAATAAAGACAGGAAGAATTGACATACGCAAATAAAGACAGGAAGAATTGACATACGCAAATAAAGAAATGCAAACAACATCTCCAAACCTAATGAGAAAATATGAACAAGAAAATTAGCATGATTCCTGAGGCAAAAATAGCCATTCAAATGTCAACTTCCTTTCTCTTGCCTTTTCCAAATTCAAAAAAAAAGTAAAACAGAACAGGAAAAGACTGGTGTGAAGCTTCTATATTCACAGAGCTCCTTTCAAATTAAAAAGAAAAATACAAAACATGACAAATGTCTTAGAAAGAGTCAATGCCTTTGAGAAGGAGGCCATTAGCTGAAACTTCACCAGCTGCCACCACCATGCTTCTGGTAAAATATAAAAGAATTTTGGCTTTAGAGACTCCTCACGCCTGGCAGTGGTGGCACACGCCTTTAATCCCAGCACTTGGGAGACAGAGGCAGGCGGATCTCTGTGAGTTCGAGACCAGCCTGGTCTACAAGAGCTAGTTCCAGGAGAGGCTCCAAAACCACAGAGAAACCCTGTCTCGAAAAAAAAAGAAAGAAAGAAATTAAGTAGAGACTCCTCACTCAGTGCTCTGTATGTAACAAATATTCAATAATAAATAATTCTTTATTCTTTGATAGATAAATGAGCATATAAAAGTAAGCATGGAAAAAAATGGAACCACTTTTCTCATTGTTACGTTTGTTCAAATGCCTAGGCACTTGCCTCCTAACTTGCCCTTTGGTTGTGAAAGTATAATTGGGGAGTGCTGCTCAAATTTCATTAAGTTTAGAGAGAAGGAGTTACCCACTTTTCAAATAATGTTGAGAGTGATCACTTGGTGCTTCTACAATAATTATGCAATGTAGAGTCAAATCGTCAGTTATCATAGCCTTTCTGGAGAAATTATTAGTGGGTCAAGGGAAACAGAAGCTAAGGAATATTTGACCATTCTCCAAAATTGTACTGGGGGAATAGGAGTGGATTTTTTTTTAATTCAGTCTCTGATCACCTCACCTTCCTGTATCCATCTCCTTGCAAATGAACTTGCTTGTGCAGTCTCCAACTACAAAGATGCAGAGGACATTCATACTCTTTCTTTGCCCCAGGGCCCTTTCTCAGTCACTTTATCAAATTCCACTGCTGCCTGTTGGCCAGCTCTGCCTCTGAGAACACACCAACACCAAGATTCTAAGTCAGTCTTGCATAAGGCAAATTCAATTTGCAAAACCCCAGTGTTGCCCAGGTGAGGTTCTGGAGGCAAGGCGGGTCCGAATTGAACAATTCATCTAACTGAATCCTTGGACTGATTTCTCAAACCTGCTTGCCCACTCCATTTCTCTGCACTTCTGAACTAAGAGAAAACACAGAAACAAGAAAAGGCTGAAATCCATCATAGAGGCTCAAATTCACTCTCCACATAAACAGACCATCAGTTACTGTCATCACATAGCTTTCCAATGTAATTAGAACAATTTTCCTCTCTAAGGCAAAGTGTCCATTGTTCTTGCACTACCGAGAAATTTGTGAAACACACCAGAGGGCACAGTGAGTTTCAGGAAAGCAAGACCAGTCACTAGCTCTACTTATGATCTAGTTTTCCATCAGCCTCTGGGGTCTCAGAATAAACACTTCCCACAGCTACCAGTGCAGAAAATGAGGCTTAAAAGGACCATGCTTTTCACATCACTAAAGAAACAAAAAGCTGTATTAGTTATTTTCTTATTACTGTGAATCAATACATGACAAAACACAATTTAAAGAAGGAAGGCTTATTTTATCTCATGGTTCAAGGATGCAGGCCATCTTGGTGGGGAAGGTAAACAGGTACAACTTGCTCTTATCTCAGGTCATCGGGAAGTGAACTTGTGAAGCTCATCTGGCTTTTTCTTTTTTCCATTTCTTTCCATCTAGGACACCAGCCAAAGGCCTACCTCGGTAATGCCTCAGGTTTTGTTTCCTATCCATTCTAATTAAGGATGAAATTAATCCACCATTGAAGACTAGTGAGTTTATCATTGTGTGGCTTTATAACTGTCCAACATCATTATGCACACACACACATGCACACACATCATGATAAAAGATTTTTTTAGTAATTCTATTGTGTCACTGGTCCCTTTATCAGTTGATTTACCCATATGTACTAGAAGGTAGGCTGAGTGTGACCTAGAGATACATCATTTACCTTTATAGGTCCCTTACACAGTGAAAGCAACATTTGTGGAGCAAATAGGTAAAAATTTAAAATGTGGAGACAGAGGCTGGGGAGATATCTCAGCAAAGTGCTTACTGTGCAAGCATGAGAGCCTGAGTGTGATCCCTAAAGCCCATGGGGAGAAAAACCTGGGGATATTGGCACATGCATATAATCGCAGCACTGGAGACAGGTAGAGTCCCTGGTGCTTGATGCCACCCAGACTATCTTAGTCAGTGAGCTCCAGACCAAGAAGAAACTTTGCCTCAAAAAATAAGATGAACAGTGCAGGAGGAACAGCATCTAAGACTGTACTCTCTTTTACATGAGCATGCATGGAAACAGCACCTGCACCTACACATATATACACACACAAAGAAAAATGTAGGTATCTGTTGGGATTCCCATATTAAAAATGTTTTTAATGTCATGAGTAAGAATAGTATATATGTTCCTTTTATTTTAATATTTTGTGTTTATAGAACTGTGTACATACATAGTTGTAAAGACTAGCCAGTGAATATCAAATGAAGTATACTTACCCTGGTTAGAAAGTTCAGAGAAACATCACCCTTCACAATAGCCACAAATAGCAAAAATATCTCAGAGTAACTATAATTAAACAAGTGGAAGACTTGTATGACAAGAACTTTAAATTTTTGAAGAAAGAAACTGAAGAAGACACCAGAAAGTGGAAATATCTCTCATGCTCTTGGGTAAATAGAATTAACATAGTAAAAATGGCAGGCTTATCAAAATTAATCTACAGATTCAATGCAATGCCTATCAAAATCGCCCCCCCAAAAAAAATCTTCACAGACCTTGAAAGAACAGTACTCAACTTCATATGGAAAAGCAAAAAACCCAAGATAGCCAAAACAATCCTATATACAATAAAAAGAACTTCTGGAGGCATCACAATTCCTGACTTCAAACTCTACTGCAGAACTACAGTACTGAAAACAGCCCGGTATTGACATAAAAACAGACAGGAGGACAAATGGAACCAAAACAAAGACCCAGATATTAATCCACATACCTTCGAACGTCTGATTTTTGACAAAGAAGCAAAATGAAAATATATTTAACAAATAGTGCTGGCATAACTGGATATCAACATGTAGAAGAATGAAAACAGACCCATATGTATCACCATGCACAAAACTCAAGTCCAAATGGATCAAAGACCTTAACATAAAGCCAGCTACACTGAACCTTATAGAAGAGAAAGTGGGAAGTATACTTAAACTCATTGGCACAGGAGACCACTTCCTAAATATAACCCTAGCAGCGCAGACACTGAGAGAAACAATTAAAAAATGGGACCTCTTGGAACTGAAAATCTTCTGTAAAGCAAAGCACATGGCCAACAAGACAAAACGACAGCCTACAGAATGGGAAAAGGTCTTCACTAACCCCACATCAGACAGAGGTCTGATCTCTAAAATATACAAAAAACTCAAGAAATTGGTCATCAAAAGAACAAATAATCCAATTAAAAAAATGGAGTACAGACTGGAATGGAAAACTCTCAACAGAGGAATCTAAAATGGCTGAAAAACACTTAAGGAACTGTTCAACATCCTTAGTCATCAGAGAAATGCAAATCAAAACAACTCTGAGATTCCATCTTAAACCTGTAAGAATGGCCAAGATCAAAAACACTGATGACAACTTATGCTGGAGAGGTTGTGTAGTAAAGGGAACACTTCTGCATTGCTGGTGGGAATGCAAGCTGCTACATCCCCTTGGGATGTCAGTGTGGCAATTTCTCAGAAAATTAGGAAACAAGCTTCCTCAAGACCCAGTAATATCACTCTTGGGTATATATCCATAGGATACTCAATCGTGCCTCAAAGACATATGCTCAACTATGTTCATAGTAACATTGTTTATCATAGCCAGAAACTATAAACAACATAAATGTCCTTCGATGAAAAAATGGATAAGGATAGTGTGGTACATTTATACAATGGAGTACTACACAGTAGAAAAAAACATCTTGAATTTTGCAGGCAAATGGATGGAACTAGAAAACATTATTTTGAGTGAGGTAACCCAGATACAGAAAGAAAATTATCACATGTACTCACTCATAATACAAGCGGTTTTTAAACATAAAGGAAAGAAAACCAGCCAACAAATCATGATCCTAGAGAACCTAGACAACAATGAGGAGCCTAAGAGAGACCTACATAGATCTAATCTACATGGGAAGTAGAAGAGATAAGATCTCCTGAGTAAATTGGGAGCATGGGGACCTTGGGAGAGGATTGAAGGGGAGGGGAGAGGTAGAGAGGGGAGCAGAGGAAAATATAGAGCTCAATAAAAATAATAATAAATAATAAAGTTCTTTGAGCTTTTCTCCCTCACTCTCATTTCCAACTCCAATCCACCATAAGTGGAGCCCTTCTTTGAATCTGCTGTCTATGAAATAAACATTTTATGAAAAAACATCAGACACTTTTAAATAAAAATGAGTGTGGTCATGGCCTTTTTTATCTCAGAATGAACAGAGGTTTGCTGTTCTGTATAGTCTTGAGAAGGGTCTACAACATACATGCTTTCAGTTCTGAATAAGTTTGTTAAACATGTTGCAAGCAAAAGTAAAACAACAAATAGTAAGTAGCAGAGAGATTGCAAAACATGACTAAATTGGATAATGAAAATATCCTCGGGTCAGAGACAATTTGGGTAGTCCAATTAAGAAGGCAAGCAAAAGGTAACACCATCAAATCAGGGACTTGCAAATACACCAGAAATAAACTGGGGAGGCAGTGGCAGTAGGTCACAGTTTCCAGTTGAGGGTACCAGACAGAGCAGAGCATCTTCTTGGGAGTCACCTCCAAGTCAAAGAATAAAAAACAGCAGAAAGCATCATCAATTCAAGGAGTTTCAGGTATCCACAGAGTATCTGGACAAGCCCTGCTAAAATAGCGCAGTTGCGCTTCCCAGTGAAGTGGGGGATGGGAGGCAAAGTAGAGTTTCCATGTTCCCCACCATGATAATAATGGACTGAAACTGTAAGTCACCCAATTAAATGCTTTCTTTATAAGAGTTGACATAGTCATGCTGCCTCTTCACAACAATATAAACCTCAACTAAGACAGACAGACAGACAGACAGACAGACAGACAGACAGACAGACAGATTATAGATGATGGATGGGTAAATGGATGGATGAATAGATGGATGACAGATGGATAGATAGATAGATAGATAGATAGATAGATAGATAGATAGATAGATAGATAGATACTGATTAAAGATAGATAGATGACAGACAGATAATAGTGGGTTACTGTCAGATTTAGACCACTCCAAACTCATATTGACTAGTTCTGTTCCTACATTTCAGTGATCACTTCTTTTCTTTCCTATAGGCCAATACTGTAGATCAACCCTTACCAAAGGAAAAGAGTGCGGCTGTATTTAGACTGCAATGTTTAGTTTTCTGGGCAATGACTCTTCCTTGGTCCATGCCAACCACAATAATATTAGTCTATTTGGGCCAGGGTTTGGTCAAAAAGAGAAATCTGTTGGGAATATGAACCACTATAGCAGATATTTCAGTGTGAGTCCCTAATCCTAGGAGCTGTGGCAGCCTGCATGAACCCATGGAGTCACAAACAAGAGGATAACATGAGTAGTACTTGTGGATAATAGAGTATAAACAAGAAAATAACCTAGGTCCTTTTTATTTAAAAAAAATCAACAGCAAATACATACATACATACACACCTGACATTGTATTCAACTATACTTAGTAAATGAATAATAAATATTCATGTACTTTTTTCTGAAAATATCCTAGCTGATAAATTTGTCAACAATAAAGGAATGAAAAACAGACTTAACTATTCTCAATAAGACATAAAAATATAATGATATTCCTAAAATATGAACTAAAAGGCCTTCAGATATATTAGTGTGTAAATAACATTTAACAGGGGCCAAAAACCAGCAATCCACCATGTTGTTTCTTGGTCCAACCATTCCCTATATGATAGTAAGTTTTCTGTGGCCCTGGGAATTCTATTTCATTTAGAGAAGTCAAGTATACATATAATTAAAAATTAAGAGAATCAATGTATTGATTAATTTTCACATTGCTGGGACAAAATCCTGAGAATAAGAAGCTTTTAAAATGAAGGGTTTATTTTGACTCATGGTTGAAGGGGATATAGTCAATCAGGCATGGGAGACATAAAACAAGAACATGAAATGCATGGTCATGATGCATCTACAGTTAGGAAGCAGAGATAAATCAATGTTAGGGCTTCACTCACCATCTCCTTTTTATTCCATTTGGGACCCCAGCACTGTGGGGATATGTGCTGCCCATAGCCAAGCTGTTTCTTCCTTTTTCAGTTAAATTTCTCTGGAAGCACCCTGCCAGACATTCCCAAGAATGTGTCTCCTAGGTGATTCTAAATCCCATCAAGTTGACAACAAAGATTAACCATCACAATAAGCAAAACATTATTTGAAGGAAATAGATGAATTGCTTTGGGCTATGCAATAAAATATAGAAGCAATCACAATGCCTCATTCAAACATGAAGATCTCCAAAGCAATACAGACAAGAGAACAAGATGTTCTGCCCACTTTGTCATGACACTCTTCCTTCTGTATTCTCATCTTTATAGTTCTATCACTCACCCAATGGCCAATGCCAGAAAACTGACATTTATTTTGTTATTCTCTCCTCTCAACTCACCTCTACAGCTGATAAATTACCACCATTTGCAGCTTTTTTTTCTTTTTTTTTTTGATTTTCGAGATAGAGTTTCTCCGTAGCTTTTGGTTCCTGTCCTGGAACTAGCTCTTCTAAACCAGGTTGGCCTCGAACTCACAGAGATCCGCCTGCCTCTGCCTCCGGAGTGCTGGGATTAAAGGCGTGTGCCACCACCACCCGGCTGGCTGCATTTGCAGCTTTTTATGAGGGTTTCAAGCATCTAAACTTCTCTTCATGTCTGATGCCACATCTTTAACCACCATTATCTTTCATGTAAAATACTGTTAATAGTTTTCCTTTCGCTTGAAAGCTTCTAGGATAGTTATTGTGGCACTTCCAAAACGAGACTTCTTAAAAAACAGATTTGTCCATTACTTGTCTTCAAAGTAAAATCCAGCATTATTCTTAAACTTTCCCTAAGTTGGCCCCTGTCCACTCCACGGTATTCTCTTTATTCCAAACAATTTGAAAGTTCTTTAAGAACATATTATATTATTCAGATTTATATCTATCTCTTCAGCCTACATCTGCAAAGAGAATCTCAGCATCCCTTGTGGATCTCATCATACTGACAAGTCCATAAAGTATTTGTAATGTCTCAGGCCAGACAGGAGAACAAGGAAAGTATGGTGTGCAGAACAGACAACGGCCCAATCTAAAAGGTCTCAGACATTAAGTAAATACTTCATTCTTATGGAATCAGGCAGAAACACAGAAATTGAGAAAACAGTCCAACAAGACACAATGCAAAAAAAAAAAAGTGGAATGGAATAGACATCCGAAATAAAAAGTATTCTCAGAGTCTGAAAGGTTCACTGATTCAGCTTTAGGTTGATTATATAGATTACGACAAGTAGAATGAGGAGTCTATTTAAGATACCCACTACTAAACACTTTATATCTTTGCTAATAATAATCTTATTATATTTATATCCCCTCTCTTATTCTTAAGAATAATATCTTAAGATAGTCACTTATCTAGGGGAGAGGCCATATCTTATTTATCTGTAAGGTACCTTATTCCTCAAGGTACGCTAGCAAAAAAAGTAGAAGTAGAGTGGAATTAACAAACTAGAATTTATCTGCTTAGGTGAGTAGTCTCCAAATACGTTCAAAATTTTCCCAACTTGGGGAGCCCTGTGCCCCAGGGGCACTCAGCTGGTCTTCTAGGTCACCATGTACCATCCACCATGTTCCCTCTGCAGTGATCCTGACCCTGGTGGAATGGCTTCTATGTCTGGAAAAGTCACCCATGATGCTGTGGACAGGAGCAGTATTGTTAACTGAAACTACCACACAGGATGTTTTAGCCTCTAAAACATCCAGAATCTACCACAGGGGTCACTGTCACACCCCTGTCTGTAAATCAGCCCAGTCTCAACTTCCTGTTGGCCTGGTTTTCTGTGTTGTCTTTAGCATTTGCTGTGGAACTTGCCAGAGATATCCAGAAACAAACAAACAAGCAAATGGAATTCCTGTTGCCTTAGGCTTCACAGAGTTTGTATTTCTCTGAGTCCATCAGTGAAATCATTGCTAAATCATTTTCTCTTAATTGCGTGCAGGTCTCTTCCCTCTGAGGGAAACCCAAATCCGTGGAGGGCTAAATGGAGACCAAATAACTTTCATTTGCCTCCTGATCCACCCCATTCTCAGCACCGCTGCTCTCATCTAAAGCTCCATGGCCTGTGACAATCTGCCAGTTAGGATCACACGTTCCTAAAGGAGACACCCAGGCACTTTCAGTCTGAAATTTTTTCCATGCTTTCCGGGCCTCACTGATAGAAATGTGGTCGTCAATATTTACTGAGGAAACAAGAATGTTTGAAAAAATTTAAATGTAAAACAATTGCGTTCCTCTAGAAATAATGTGTAAATAATCACTATGCTCTAAAAAAGACACTCAGCATTATTATTCGTGAAGGAAACACAAATCAAACCTGCAATGAGAAAACAAGATGTAGGACTGAAATCTCAAGGTCCAAATCAGGAGCAGAAGGAGAGAGAGCACGAGCAAGGAACTCAGGACCGCTAGGGGTGCACCCACACACTGAGACAATGGGGATGTTCTATAGGGAACTCACCAAGGCCAGCTGGCCTGGGTCTGAAAAAGCATGGGATAAAACCGGACTCGCTGAACATAGCGGATAATGAGGACTACTGAGAACTCACGAACAATGGCAATGGGTTTTTGATCCTACTGCACGTACTGACTTTGTGGGAGCCTAGGCAGTTTGGATGCTCACCTTACTAGACCTGGATGGAGGTGGGTGGTCCTTGGACTTCCCACAGGGCAGGGAACCCTGATTGCTCTTCGGGCTGACGAGGGAGGGGGACTTGATGGGGGAGGCGGTGGTAGGGAGGAGGCAGAAATCTTAAATAAATAAATAATTTAAAAAAAAAGAAAACAGGATGTAGCAGGACACACTTATATTGTTGACACTTGAGAGGTTGATACAGAAAAATCAAAAATTTGATGCCGATTGGGACTCCATAGGTCAACTCTGCCAGATAATTAAAATTCAGCAAATTAGAAAGTATTGATTTCATATCCACATCTTAGGGAAAACTCAGAAATTCCACTCCTATGAAATTGAATATGTACATTCATGCAAAATCTTACAGTATACAAGTATTCATACAGGTGTTATTCACAAAAACTAAAATGTAGACATAGCCCAATACTCATTGTCTGATGAGAATAAATACAGTGAGATGAATCTAGGTGATGGCAACTAAAGAAACAAGGTACATTATGCTGAATAATTGAAGCATATGTGAAATGGTCAGTGCTAAAACATAGTTGAACCTTTCAATACTATTTTAGGATCTGGAGAGATTGCACAGAATGTAAAAGCATTTCCTACTCTCCCGTAGCGCCTGAATTCAGTTCCCAGCACCCATACTGGGGAGCTCACAAGCACGTGTAACTCCAATTCTAAGGTATCTGAGGCCCTCTTTGGGATTCCTCAGCATCTGCACATACATGGCATACACTTACTCAAATGTACACACTCACACAATTAATTAATTAGCTTTAAAAAGATGTACTAGATACCTAACCTCAAACCTATGATCGTAACCAAATTTGAAGAAAGTCTTTGTATATGGTCAAATTAATGATGTCATCAGAATAGGCCCTACTCCAACAGGGCGAATGTCCGGCGAAGGGTAAACTTGAGCACAGAAAGAATGCCCTGGGAAGATGCAAGTGAATATTAACACACAGCAGTTAGCAGTCAAAGAACACTAAACCTTCTCCTTGCTCTCCAACCCCTAGAAGCTAGAAACTGTCTCCCCAGTAGCACTCAGGAGGAAGCAATCTTAACTGAAACTTTCCTCCTTGACCTCTGTTCTTCAGAAGTAAAATGCTCAAGTTCTACCATTTAAGCCACCCAGCATGGGGCCCTTTGAAGTATGGAAGTCCCAGCCACCGACACAACCCAGAGAGCACCAGATAGAGCAGCAACCCCATCCATGTTCTTATTGTCATTTTTCAGTTTAACTTCTTTGTCCTAAAGGCCAAGTTTATAACAATATTTGAAGGCCAACCGCTGCAGCAGGAAACTCTTGTGCCCACAAGCACCTAGGATTATTCTCCTTCTTAAGGAGAGCCTTTAACCTCCAATCAGCAGCAGCAAACTGACAGGGCTGCAATGTCATGATCCTCCCGCCACCCTTGTGCTTCCTCATGACACGCTATTCATCTCTAGCAGCATGGCAGGAAACCATCCTCAAAATCACAATCTTGTGAAGCGAGGCATGACTGGGGCAAGTGATCCCCAAGAGTTCAATAACAAACATGAACAGCTGTTACAAATCGGGAAACGAATACAAGCCTAGAAGAAGAGGGAATAATGTTGCCACACTGACATTTCAGACCCAAGGCCCTGTCTGAGCGCATGTCACCAGCACACCTGCTGCACAAACAGCATTGTGATATGATTTAATATATTCAACGATGAGTTCAAAAGTGCAGCATGCACATAACTTCATTCGAAGGCCTGTAAATTAGAGTGATTTTCTAATGAGCGATAATAAGTCAGATTTCCCAGCCTGCACTTATGAAGACACAAGCTGAGCAAACGATGGCTCAAAGATAAAGGGCCTGCCCTTGCTTTTCCCTCCTACTTACGTTTTTTTAGAAGATCAAATATCTAGGAACCAACGGCAGTCACAGTCCTAGCTGCACAGTCAGCCTTCGGAGATGGGGCTGCTCCTATCAGTATCATTCTAACACCATCCTCCTTAAAATTCAAAACTGACCTCAGTTTGCCAAAGACATGTGCAGATAAAGAAACTAGAGAAAATGGAACCATATGTCCTAGAGAGGATAAGTCCTGCATCTAACCACATAAAGGCTATTTCAGAGAAAATCAGTTTAACCCAATGACCTATTTACCAGTTTCCAACACGATACTTCTTTTGTGTGCTTTAGTATTGCTCTCAATCTGCCAAATCTTCCACAGGTGCCTACTCTGTACCAAGCAGAGCACAGAGTGCTAGGATAAGGTCAAAAACAATAAGTCATAGTACCTGCCAAGAAGAGAGGACAATGGGCAAAAGGTCAGGCTTGGAAGTGAGACCCAATCAAACTCCGTCTTGATTCTGTCATTTCTTATTGGGGAAATCATGGAGGAATCACGTGACTTCTTTGAACATCATTTCTTCATCCTCATCCTGTGCATTATAAAATCTCTAATTACATAGGAAGCCCTAGAAAATGGAAGCCAAAGTTAGGAATTCACAACCATCTCTAACTCCAGCTACTAGAGATCAAATACCCTCTGCTGTCTGCAAACACCTATACACACACTCATACTACACACACACACACACACACACACACACACACACACACACACATTTTTAAAATACAAGCAAATTTTTTTTAATAATTAACAATGGTTAGAGAAATTGTTCCATTCTCAAAACAGAAAATGTTTAACTTGTCATCCTTCTTCTTATTGAAGATCAACCAAAAACTGAAGTAACACAATCTTGACTCCTAGGGCCAATAAAAACTTCATAAAAACTATAGAATTCATCTGCGTTGTATAAAATTATACAGAATGCATAAATTCTGATCTCTATAGATATATAGGCATTCCTAAGTCATGTGAAAATATACTGGAATAATTCTCTCATCCTGAAAAAATAAACTGCTTCTACTGAGAAACCAATAGTATTGCTACAAAGTCAAATGTTTTTCAGTACCAGAAAGAAAAATAATAATAATTTGCTTCCCAAAAAGAGACTGTTTTCTCCATTTATCAGAAAAAAACTAGAATCTGTTATTCCTGAGGTACAGTGAACCTAGAAGATTTAAGGAAGGTCTTCATCTACTGGGTAGATATTTCAGACTTATCATAAAACGGGTTTCAAAATACTAGAAACAGGGAAGAAACAAAGAAAGCAAGCCACATTGCCTCTAGTTGCTCTCAAAAAAAAGAAAAGGAAGGAAGGAAGGAAGGAAGGAAGGAAGGAAGGAAGGAAGGAAGGAAGGAAGGAAGGAAGGAAAAAAGAAAAGAAAAAGGAAAAGAAAAAAACTTGATGAGGTAGACAGTGATTTTACTGGAAGCATTCCCTCTATAATCTGGCCACCATTCTAAGTGATTGCTTCATTTGCTAGCCTTCTGCTTCTTCTGCTTGGCATGCCCATTTATGTACTCTGAGAGCCCAACCTCCCCAGACTTCAGCCAGCTTCTTCCTCCCATGAACTGCTAAGGATTGCACTGGCTTGTCCCAGCTCCCTTTGGGGGCGGCTTTGATAAAGGGGGGCCATGACCCAGAAGAAAGGATTCAGAAGACCAACTGCCTGATGATTTAATCCACAAGCAACTGGCATGGATGATTCCTTAAGACTTCCAGCCCTGATTCTAACAATTTACAAATCTTCCCAGGAGAGCCAAGAGAGAGAAAGAGATACTCTGTCTATCCAGAAACTATAACTGGTGGTAAATAATTTAGCCTCCGTTCAGACCTATTAGGAGCAGCCCAGAGAGCTAGTTGAGACCTAAGATAAAAAAGGAAGGCTTTCCCATAGACTTGGGATAAATTGGGAAGAAGGGGGAGAAAGGGGGATATATAAGCATCTTTATCTTAGCATAACTAACAGCAGATTATCCCTCACCTCTGAGGTTTAAATAAAAGGGAAAGCGAGCCGAGGAAAGCAATTAAGAAGGCTTAATGAGGGTTTGAGAAGGTTTCGCTGCAAGCGATCTTCCAGCTTGGAGAGTGAGGAGCAGGAAGAATGCTCCCATCCTATTTAGTCCATCTGAAGCCAGATATGCTTGGAGAACTGAACACTGGTCATTTGTATTAGGATAATTCACCAGTTGCCACTAAGAAATTACCCTGGGGAATGCTCTGGGAAGGAAGAGGGGGAGGGAGGGCAAAGGACAGGCTGTGTCCCCCTCACCTTATTGTTCCAAGCCTGTGCTCATTTGCATAACCCTCTGAGGATTAAGTCTTTTCTGCCATTTGGTAGATTGCCATCAAATTTCAAGTGACATGATGCACGGTAGATTTATGCACCGTGAAGCCGATACTGCAGGGGTTTGGTGTGTTTGTGTTTCATTTCCAGTTAACAATACACAGGGGGCTGTCACACTAACAAGGTTTATAATGATTGACTTGTTCGGCCGTATCGAGACCTTTACTTCAATAGAACAGAAGCCTCACCAAACAGGAAATTTATATTTGAACAGATGTCTGTCTCAAAGGGTGGAGCCATGTTTCTGCCTGGCTGGGTAGGGAATGAATTGTCCAAAGCACATGGCACAGCTAAGATCTGTACAATTTGCAGGGTCTCTGGATCGCCAGAATCTTACTCTCATGAAATAGAATCCTTTCAAACATGTCTTCCCAAAGAAGAATTTACCAGGCATCATTCAGCATGGCCATGTGGTCACTTTTAAACAAGCAGTCATGATGTTAGAAAATGGAAATATCATCTCAGAACAAAAAGTGTTTTCAGCTCCATGAGGGAGAGCCGTCTCATTCCCCATTTCCTACAAGAGTGATAAAACCACTGTCAGAGGAAGTTACAAGGACTCAGTAGGAAAGAGCTGGGTATGTTGACCCATACGTCCAACCCCAAGAGGCTGAAACGGAAAGCTCATGAATTCAAGATAAACTTAGGCTACATAACAAACCTTGGTGTTTCAGGAAAATCAATACAGAAAATGTCTCTTAAGAGTTTTGCCCAAAGTTGTCTGAGAGATGTTTGTTTGACCAAACACACAGAGATGATAGAAATGACCCTGTAAGTCACTTGCTGTGGACTTGGGTAGACAGATTCCTATTATGTGGGAAGGAATTGTAAATAGTAAAAACAAAAACATACTGGGATGGAATGGTATAAGGAACAGAGAAAAGAAACTGTTTCTGAAGCCTATTCCACCGAAGTAGCCTGAAAGATGGGACAAACGTGGTCCTTGTCAGAAATTGCGCCCCTGGGGAGCTCAATATAATTTGCTGGTGAGTTAAGGTTTCTATTGCTGTGATGGAACACCATGAACAAAAAGCAAGTCAGGGAGGAAAGGGTTTATTTGGCTTACATGTCCATATTGTTGCTCATCATTTAAGGAAGTCAGGACAGGGACTCAAACAGGGAAGGAACCTGGGGACAGGTTCAGAGGCCATGAAGGAGTGATATTTACTGGCTTGGTACTTCTGACTTGACTTGCTCAGCCTATTTTCTTATAGAGCCCAGGACTGCCAGCCCAGAGATGGAACCACCCATAATGGGCTGGGCCCTCCCCCATCAATCACTAATTTAAAAAAATGCCCTACAGATGAATTCTTTGGAGGCATTTGCTTAATTTAGGTTTCTTCCTTTCAGAGAACTCTAGCTATCAAGTTGACATAGGACTAGCCAGCATAGTTGGAACAAGCATGGTCCCTGTCAGGGCAGCTCCTGTGGGGAACTCTATATAACATACTAATAAGTGTTAAGATATCAAAGCGTTAAAGGGTTTTAAAATAATATTTGAGGACTGGGAGTGATGGCCTTAAGAGGGCTTGCTGTGAAAGCAAAAGAGCCTGAGTTCAATTACCCAGCACACATGTAAAAGATGCGCAGGACCAAGGAACCTGTCTCAGAAGAACCATAGGACAAAAGCAAAAGAGGAAGACACTTGATATCCATCTTTGGCCTAATATATTTGCACACATGTGTGTACATAACACACATATATGAATGCACAAAAAGAATAATTTATTCTTGGCTTAGATTTTAAAATGCCTAGATATACACAGAATGAATAAACGAGTAAAAAAAGTGGTTCCAAATCATTCTTTTACCATCATCTTTAGGCCCAGAGGATTTTTACAAAACTTTTATACTTGCAAAATGAATCAATGGGCCTAGGTCACATGACAGAATGTGCTGGGCAGTAAAGATACAGAGGTTAAAAGGCAGATTTCATCCCAACATCCCAGAATTCACGGTCTAGTAGGGCAACAAATAAAGCCACATATTATGGTTGGTGCTATAATGTACGAATCAAAAATGCTACAAGAATGTGCCTAAGTCTCATTCCTGACATCAAGGGACATGCAGGAATCAGCTCGATAAAGAGCAGGACAGCATCAATCTTAGAGCAAGAGAGTGAGGGGCATTCTCAGAAATGAAGGAGGCTTCAGCACATGGAATATCATAAACAAGAAAAGGCAGTAAGAGCTGTCAAGCACCAGGTTGGGCGGTCTTGTTAGCTGATATTTACTTTGTCTTTTATTCTAAATACAATGAGACAGGGGACTTACTCAAATGTTTTCCCTTTAAAATATTATTCTGATTACAGAGTATTGAATGAATCATAATAAAATAGTATATGTGAGAATATTATTTAAAAAAACACAATTGCAGGAATGCCAAGTAATTAGCTCTGAAATAATATAAATACAAGTAACATTATATAGACTGAGCAAGTTGTATTTACCTATTTCGTAGTATGTATGTGTGTGTGTGTATGTGCGTGTGCACATGTACAAAAAACAAAGAATAAGAGCCCATGAATTTTAAGCAGAGCAAGGGGAGATATATAGGAGGGGTTGGAGAGAGAAAATGCAATTATAATTTCAAAGCATAAAAAATATTTTAAAAGTTGCAGGAGCTGGAAAGAGGGCTCATTAAGAGAACTTTCTGCTCTTGCAAAAGCCCCAGGTTCAGCTCTGAACACCCACATGGTATCAGCCTTGAAACTGCTAGCAACACCTATTTCAGGGAATCTAATGTCCTCTTCTTACATCCTCTGTCACCAGGTACATGCTCATTTTGTTGTATAGACATGAAGGCACTCACATATGAACATAAAACAAATATATTTTTTAAATAAGCTATTAAAAGTAGGACAAGGTAGCCCATGCCTCTTATCCTAGCACTCAAGATCACAAGTTTGAAACCACCCTGGACTAGACAGCCTCTTTTTTTCTCTCTTCTTCCCCACTTCTCTTACCCCCCCACACACACACATGAACATGAACATACAAACACACACATGTACATTACAGCAACAGAGGTAGTTTGTAAAGATGTATTTTGGAAGTAGCACTGATAAACTTGAATTCTAATGTTTGTATCCTGAGTGCCAGAGTAGGCAGACAGTGGTGGCATCTTCTGAATGGCATATACCAAAAGAATTGTGTATACCAAAGTCAGAACCAATTGAGAAGGGAAGGAAACAGTGGTCATGAGTTTAATTTTCAGCAAATTTTAGTTTTCACCACTTTAAAAATAGACATCAAACAGATGAAGTCAGAAGCAAACATGAATAGTAATACAACTTGTGGCGAGTGATGAGGACATGTAAAGGAAGAATAGAGAGCTCTGTTTTGCCACATAGGTGAAGAGAAATGCCAACAGAATATGAGGAATAGGGTATGCTTAGTATCAGGGAAGTAAAAAAGAGAAAGTAACTCAATACAGGAACGATGGCAAGGGTATGCAGAAGAGGAAGCCTAGTACATTGCTGATATGAATACAGATTGGTGCAGCCATTATGGAAAACAACAGAATGGTCCCCAAGGCAATCAAAAATAAAACCAGCTGGGGTAGTACAACTGGCATCCTCCTACTTGAGAAGTAGAGGCAGGAGGATCAGAAGTTATGAACATTCTCAGTCACATAGCAAACCTGAGGCCCTGAACTACATGAAACCTTTTTTAAAAAAGGGGGGGGGGGAGATTAGTAAAATGGCTTAGTGAATAAAAGGTACTTGCCACCAAGCCTGCTAACCTGAGTTTAATCCTGGGATCTACATGATAGAAGAAAGAATTTACTTCTTAAAGTTGTCCTCTGATCTTCATAGGTAATAGTCACGTATGCAAACCCATAAACACACTACACACAAACACACACACACACACTCATACACACACAGAACACAAATAATTGTAAATTTTTTATTTAAATTTTTAGTTAATTTTAATACTTTGATTGTGGGTCAGGGGTAGGGTATAGTGTGTTTGTAGGTCAGAGGACAACTTCCTTTCATCATATCTGTCCCCAGAGGTCACCTTTACCTGCTAAGTTATCATACCAGCCTTTAAGTGTTTTTGTTTTAGGAAGGAAGAAAGGGAAGCTAGCTCAAATATAAAGATCAAAAACTGGATACCATTGGAGGTGGACAAGGAGAAATGGAATATGCAGTCAGAGGAAATAAAACGGCAAATATGTAAGTTGGACAAGGTTAGAGATTTACTGTACAACCTCAGAGCTAATAAATAATTAATGAAATTATATTAAAGACTTTTATTAAATAAACAGATCTTAGCTACTCCGATCACCAAAACCTTAACTCTGGGAGATGACAGATGTTTTAATCTGCTTCGCTACAGTAAGCATTTTAGCACCTATAACAGTGTGTTGCAAGCCTCAAATATTCTTGATAAAATGAATCCTGAGTGTCACTAAAAAGCAAAATGAAAGCTAAAATTATTCCGCACAGTTCCCTTCTTAGAAACATTTCTATAAATCAGTTGTGGGGGAAGAAGCCAGGCAGAATACAGTAGAGAAGACAGAAGCCTGGGAGCATGTAGGGTCTGAGACCACATAGGCTAACTAAACAGGGGCTGAGAATGATCTTAAACTTCTGGTCCACTTTTACATCTCCTAACCGAAAAGCAGAAGATGCAGCGAGACTGTTTTCTGTCACCAGCCAAGTCTTCAGATTCACATGGCCTGAGACAAAGGAACCTGAGGCAATAAAAAGAGGCAGTTGTCATGACATCAACAATATGAGAGGAATCAGGGAGAACGGGGTGTAAGAGGACCATCAGTTTCGTCACATACACAAATGATGAACCAGCTGGGAATCAATGGGAGATGTTTTGTGGAACAGTTCTCAGTGAGCTGCTGGCTGAGTCTGGAGAAGAGTGAAGTGCAGAGCTAATTGCTCCGGCAAATTTGGAGTAGGAGTCCCAAAAGTTTACATTTCTGGGGCCCTGCAAGACCCAGCAGAGGCAAAAGGATTCCCAAGGAGAAGTTTGCCACTGACAATAAGACAGGTAAGTCACATTTTCAGAGGAGAATCCCAAATACTATGGTACCCTCCACATGTCTAAGGTTACAGCGCAATACCATGGAAACAAGCCTGAAGAATCATGGTAGACATTTAGAAAGGACACACTCTGCTGGGTACTAAGACCTCTGTCACAAGCATTCCCCAACAAGAGCCACTGTGCTCTGTTGTTGATTACACAGCAAAGCCAGGGAAATGAGTCAATTGTAGAATGACAGGGGTGAGTGGCTTACTGTTGGCATATGTTTTTAACAGCAGGACTATGAGCCAGGTCATTTCCCAGCACCAAACAAGGCCTGCTCTGCCACAGACAACATTTATCTCAAAAGTACGAAGTCAACACCTTTATCACAGTTCTAAGGACATGCTTTTATCCCATGATCTCAAGGCCAATGCTTTTTCTGCTTTATAAAATATTACAAGTACTTCAAAACTTTGTTTGCAGTAGTCACTAAGCAGTACCTGGTACAGATTATGTAGATGACATTAGTTTGCCTAAGTGGATGGGACGTATTTCTACCTAAATGCTATGTGGAAGCAAAGGCTGCTTCTGAACCATGAGTCCACTGCACCTGGACTTGCCAGGCTGACTCTGAGGGGTTTTCTGATCTTGGTGGTGGTGAAACAGGAATGGAAGAGTGATGGAGATGTATAGAGTGTAAAGATACACAGGAGGAGGAAGAGGAGGAGGAGGAGGAGGGGGGGAAGGAGAAGGAGGGGGAGGGGGGGAGGAGGAGGAGGAGAGGAGGAGGAGGGGGAGGAGGAGGAGGAGAGGAGGAGGAGGAGGAGGAGGGGGAGGAGGAGGAGGAGAGGAGGAGGAGGAGGAGGAAGAGGAGGAGGAGGAGAGTTTTGTTTGTTGAGGATCAACACAGTGCTAGGGAAAAGATTAGGATCTTATCACTGCACCATATGATTAAAACCCACTTAAGGAAACCTAAAAACTAGCAACCTAGCATTGAGCTCTCCAGTCAGACAGACTACATCTGAAACCCATTCCCATTATTTATTTGCTGTATGTTTTTATCTTCCGTATTCCTCCATTTCCTCACCTATTTAGCAGAAATGACAGTAAACCCATCCTCACCTGTACAGTCCCTTCAGTCATATCTGACATGTAGCAAGGCTTCATCAAAATCAACGTTTGCCATATTATCTTCAGATAATTTTGCTTCAGCACATTTAGTGTATAACCACAAATTGCCAGGTAGGTCTGTATGCTTCACCACCTACTTGATGTATGCAGAGAATCAGAGACATCATCTATAGCTTCTCTCAGAGAGCTCAGAGTTTAAATTTGAATCTGGTCAGAAAGTTCAAGTTCAGGAAGAACAGGCAAAAGGGAATATTTTAGAGCATGCATGTGTGTGCATGCGTGTGCGCAAACACACACTAATATACAACCATCCTGAAGGTTTTTGAAAAGTCATATTGTAGTTGTGATTTTTCTTTGGACCGCCAACCAGCTCCCAAATAAAGACACGAAACATTATTAATTATGAATGCTTAGGCTTAGCCCACTAGCTCTTTTAACTTAATTTAACCTATTTCTATACCTCTTTGTTTTACCTTGTTTTTTTTCCCATTCTGTATGTTTTACTTTCCAGCTTCCTCCATGTCTGGATGGCCCCTGGCATCTCCCTACTGTCTCTTTTTCTTTCTTCCTCAAGTCTAAATTCCTCCTCTTAATTACTCTCCCAGCCATAAATTCTGCCTATATCTCCTCCCTGGATATTAGTCATTCAGATTTTTATTAGACCAATCAGGTGCCTTGGGCAGGCAAGGTTCAACTGTAACACATAATTAAACAAATACTCTGAAACACCATATCTCCCTCAAAATTTGTGTGTGTGTGTGTGTGTGTGTGTGTGTGTGTGTGTGTGTGTGTGTGTAGGTGGATAGGTGGGTGCCATGGCATGCATTGAGAAGTCGTTGAATTCCACCTTATTTGAGACAGAGACTCTTATTGCTTGACATTGCATAAGCCATATTAGGTACCCATGAGCTTCTAGTGATTTGTTTCTACCTCCCATCTCATTGTAGAATCATTGAGATTATAGATAGATCCTGTTTTATTTAGTTTTACATAGATTCTTGAAATTCTCTTTTTGATTGTTATCATTTTCTTTTTTCCTTTTTTTTTTGAGATAGGATTTCTTTGATTAGCCCTAACTAGCCTGTAATTCACTCTGAAGACCAAGATGGCCTTGAAATCAGAGATCTGCCTGCCTCTGCCTCTTAAGTACTGGGATTAAAGGTGTGTGCCACCACCACCTGGCCAGATTCTTGAAATTCAAACTCAAGCCTGTCCTTACGCTTGCATAGCAAGCATTTTACCTACTTAGACTTTGCCTCCCAAATCCTGAAGCAAATTATGAAAAACAAGTAGAAATGAGGCAGATAAAGAAGAGACACGGAAAATGATAAAAGTAAAAATAACAATTACAATGTAATATCATGTTTCATGTCTTCACAATTGACAAATTCTTCACTTAATTAAAAAAAACTGATTAGTAATTGGTCCAAAATATGGGCACATTGGCTACATCATGCCAGTAAAGGTTCTCAACTGCCTGAGTATTAATAGAAGTGATGGAGATAACTCTTTGTCTGGTTCCAAACCACAAAATGATAGGACAAATCTGCCTACTACAACATCCCCATCTAAATGAAGAAGGAGCTGACAGGAAAAAAATGAACCTACTGAGCAGAGAGAGAGGCAGGAAAGAGACAGATGGGATCAGAGATACTAGCACTGTAGTCATTCCTTGCCCTTCTGCTTGGGGTTATTCACACTGAAGAGAATCTATTCACAATAATGATAGGACTTTTGAAAACATGCTTAATATGTACTAAGGGATATGCCATGTACCTCACACTTTCAATAACCAAGACTCTCATAAACTGAACAAATATGAATCCCTTGCTGGTCAAGAAAGAATCAGCTACTGCTTAACTGCTTATTTCTTCCCAAATTGAATTAAGTTACTGCTTAGCCAACAGTTATGAACTGTGTCTCACTTAAGTGGTATCACCATTTAGGGTAGATAATGAAATCTTATGGCTGCTCCCATTTTGTTGTAGGAGCTGTGGGTTGCATTCTGCCATCCAGCTCCCGCCACCGGCTAGCTTTACCCGAAATAACAAGACACAAACTGTAGTCTTTTAATCACTGCTTGGCCCATTATATCTAGCCTCTTCTTGGCTAACTCTCGCACCTGGACTGGCCCATTTCTAATAATGTGTGTAACACCCCAAGGTGCGCTTACCGGGAATATTCTAGCCTACCTCCATCCTGGGTTGGAGCTTCATCGCATCTGCCAGGGAGAGGGGAGCATGGCCTCTGAGCTCACTTCCTCTTCCTCCCAGCATTCTGTTCTGCCTACTCCACCCACCTAAGGGATCGCCTATCAAAATGGGCCAAGGCAGTTTTTTTATTAGCCAATGACCTTCCTCCATCACCATTTGTTTGCTTTTGTGTTGTTTTCTGCAACTGCTTTCCCTTGCTTGTTCTGTTAACCCAAGAGTTCTTTGTGTTACACAAAGACAACTGTTTCAGTGCAAGCAGTTCTGAGTCACTCCAGTCTCACACTGAGGAGGCAAAGGAAGGATTGGATCCACCACAAACCCTGCAGTCTCCTTACTGCTTCACAGCATACTTTGACATTCCCTAGTCATCAAGCCCTACTCCATCCTCAATGCAAACCCATTCCTGTCAGTAACAAATACTCATGAATGAGTTTTAATGTTGATCGTAAGTATATCTCAAAAGAATGTGGGCTGAAGGGTCTTTAAAATATTCCTCTAGTTCCCTGTGATTTCCTCTTGCTGAGCACAAATTTCTCTCTCTCAATTACAAAATCAATTCACTCTGATCACAGTTCCCAGATGCCTGTAGGTCCACTTGTCCTCTGATCCACTTACAGCTGCTGCCAAAGACAACAGGAACCAAGTCAGTTTCCACTCTACACAAAACATCAGAAGAGCAATAGCAATAAAACCACGATGTGGGCAAAGCCTTAAAGTCATTCTAAATGTCTATATTGATTATCATTGGCATGTTTAAGCATGTGTGCATCCTGCTTGATCCACTCTAAGAAGAGAGTAATCATTATAAAGGCAGAAATCTTAAACCATCAACAAACATCAATTAAGTTTAAAACTTTGATTCCTTCTTGCTTCATACTTTTTGGTGAATGTGTAACATTTTCCTTTAATTGATATATATAAACACAATATATATATATTGTTTAGTGAGAAATCATTTAATATTTATCTTCTTTGAATATGTGCTCCAAATGTTTGCAGAAACAATGGTTTCTTTTCATCAAGGGTTTGGTGAAGCAACTAGCTATGACTTTCCTACTCCTCATCGCTCAACTCGTTCCTTAAAATTAAAAAAAAACATAATTAGTACAATACACACCACGAAGAAACGTTTCTCTAGCAGCTTTCAGACCTGGCTGGTAAAATATCTGTGTGTCTCCTCATATTCTCCACCATCATATATTTCAACTGGGAAAAACACAAGACTCTGGAGGAAGAAATGTGTTCTTATCAATTCATTCCTCAAAAGACATTTCAAATGTTGATAACACTTTCTCATTAGAGAAACAGCGTTCATTTACAAGGAAAAGATTTCTCATCTTATTCAAAACAATCCCTAAGCAACCCAAGGACTACAGCAAGGCAATTCTCAAACAGAAGCATTTGTGGGTCCCTGGTGCTCTGAGAAGATGAAATCAAAAGACAGAATGACAGGACCCCCCCCCAGGCAGCAAACAACAAGAGTGGGCTCCAGAGCAACTATCTCCTGGGCCTTTAGAAAAGAGAACAAAAGAATGCTTGCTTTCTGTAACTTAAATACACTAATGAAATTACGTTCATGGCAGTTCAAAATCCAGCATCCTGGGGTCACTGTCAAATTTTGTGGCTATTTCAACAAGTTAAATAAAAAGTTATCCTGCAGAGTGAGGCAGAGATCTGCCTTCACATATGCTGGGGTGTGTTATAATAATAGCAATTATTACAATATTGTATTAGTGGAAATAGCAATTGATTTGGAGAAGGGAATCAAAGAGATCAAGTGATTTGAAGAATAAAATAGGGCCCCAGAAACAGACCCACTCTTACACAGGAATGTAATGCATGACAGAGATGACATTACAGACATGTGGAGTGAAGAGTCACTGTTCAATAAATGGTGCTGGAATCTTTGGTGTCAGTTCACAACCGACGGCACCAGTTGATATCAGTGAAATGAGACTCTTACCTATTATATACATAAAGATCAATTTCAGGTTGATTAAATATTAAAAACATTCTACTCTAGCCTGACTTTTCATTACACTTTTCAAATACAGGCAATACTTATTGACAAAATACTTTAGGGACCCTTGGGGGGGGATCTGCTTTTAACGACTCCCAATATCCTAGCTTTTTACAAAATTTTATCTTAATTTCAATAAACAAAAAAATGACTGAGCACTCACAGTCAGGAAATTGGATACTTAAGTGACTTACACAGCAATCATTTAGATTACGTATTGCTTCAAAAGTCATCTCTTTCCCCCTCTTGTATAGAAAGAGGGATGAAATAGTTTGATTCAGACATGGACAAAAAGAAGTGCCAGAAAACAATACAAAAGCAAATATAATCATGCCTATTACAATAGCATTAGGTATTACATGGTTACACACATGTATGAGTAAGTGGTCTGTTAAAAATCCTCTACAAAGGACAGTGTTTTTCATCTTATTAGTATTTATTGATTATACAAAATACTTGGTTTTCTTATGATATTTCATACATGTTTATAATAGATTTTGTTCATTTTCAATCCACTATTATCATATTCTGTTCCCACACCTGTTTCCCTTTCTCTGTCTCCAAGTTTTCCTTCTACTTTCCTGTATTATCTCTAGTGCTTTTATTTTACCTCTTTAATGATTATGTTTACATATATGCATGATATAAATATATAACTATAACCTGCTGAGTTCATTGGCTTAAGGATTGATCATTTGCTATTGGATAATCAATTAGAAGTCTCATCTATTATTTTCCTTCTCTCAGCAGTCATTGCCTGTAGTTTTCTTTTTTTCACTTTCGCATAATCATTTAACGTAATAATTTTTTCTAATCATTGTTTAACTTTAATCCAGAAATTATGTTATATTTTACTTTCACATTCATTCCAAAAAAAATGTTTACTTTCCTTATGACTTTCTCTTTTATTTTTTTTTTAAAGAAAACATTATCTTTTTTCATTTCACTTACCAATCCTAGTTCCCACTCCCTTCCCTCCTCCCATTCCCTTCACCTTTCCCTACCCCTATCACCCCATCCACTTCCCAGAGAGAGAGCTCTGAGCACATTGCTCCAATGAAGGACCAAGGCCCTCCCCACTATATCCAGCCTGAGCAAGGTATCCATCTAAAGAGAATGGATTCCAAAAAGCCAGTACAAGCATCAAGGACAAATCCTGGTGCTACTGCCAGTGGCCCGGCAGTCTGCCCCAGCCATACAACTGTCACCCACATTCAGAGGGTCTTAGTTTGGTCTTATGCTGGTTCCTTCCATGTCTGACTGGAGTTGGTGAGCTTCCATTAGCTCAGTTTCAGTGATTGTCCCCATCATGGTCTTGACCTCTTTTCTCATATTCTCACTCCTCCCACTCTTTAACTGGACTTTAGGAGCTCACCCCAGTGCTCTTCTGTGGGTCTCTGCCCTGTCTCTATCAGTTGCTGGATGAAGGTTCTATGGCAACATTTAAGATAATCATCAGACTACAGGGCAAGGCCCTCTTCCACTGTTGCATAAGGTCTTAGCTGGAGTCGTCCTTGTGGATTCCTGGGAATTTCTCTAGTGCCAGGTTTCTTGCTAGTCCCATAATGGCTTCCTCAATCACCATATTTCTTTCCTTGCTCTCTGTCTCTGTCCTTCCCCCATCTCAACTATTTTGTTCCCTCACATTCTACTCTCCCTTCCCCTTCTCATTGCCTCCTCCCCTTCTACCGTCCCTTCCCCCCCCCCACTCCCATGCTCCCAATTTTGTCAGGAGATCTTGACTATTTTCCTTTCCCAGGGGATCAATATATGTTTCTCTCAGGGTTCACCTTGTTACTTAGCTTCTCTAGGATCATGGATTATAGGCTCGCTATCCTTTGCTTTACAGTTAGTATCTACTTATGAGTGAGTACATACCATGCTCATCTTTCTGGGTCTGGGTTACCTCACTCAGGATGATTTTTTTCTAGTTCCATCAATTTGTATACAAATTTCAAGATGTCAATGTTTTTTACCACTGAGTAAATGTACCACATTTTCTTGATCCATTCTAGGTTGGTTCTGACTGTTACAAATAATGCTGCTATGAACATAGTTGAGCAATGTCCTTGTGGTATGATTGAGCATTTTGGGGGTTTATTCTCAAGAGTTGTATTGCTGGGTCCTGGGTTAGATTGATTCCCAATTTTCTGAGATATCGCCATACTGATTTCAAAAGTGATTGCACAAGTCTGCATTCCCACTACTAATAAGTAAGTGTTCTCCTTACTCCATGTCCTCTCCAGTATAAGCTATCATTGGTGTTTTAGATCTTAGATATTCTGTCTAGTATAAAATGGTATCGTGGAGTCATTTTTATATGCATTTCCCTGATGGCTAAGGATATTGAACATTTCCTTAAGGGTCTTTCAGTCATTTGAGATTCTTCTGTTGAGAATTCTCTGTTTTGTTCTGTACCCCATTTTTTAATTATATTATTTGGAATTTTGATGTCTAATTTCTTGAGTTCTTTATATATTTTGGAGATTAGTCCTTTGTCTGATGTGGGGTTAGTGAAGATCTTTCCCATTCAATAGACTGCCTTTCTGTCATATTGACTGTGTCCTTTGCTTTGCAGAAGCTTCTCAGTCTCAGGAGGTCCCATTTATTTATTGTTGCTCTCAGTGTCTGTGATACTGATGTTACATTTAGGAAGTGATCTCCTGTGCCCACCTTTTCTTCTACCAGGTTCACGGTGGTCGGATTTATATTGAAGTCGTCTTTAATTCATTTGGACTTTAGTTTTGTGCCTCGGGATAGATATGAATCTATTTGCATTCTTCTACATATTGACATCCAGTTTTGACAGCTTTCTTTTTTTTTCCCATTGTATAACTTTAGCTTCTTTGTCAAGAATCAGGTGGTTATAGGAGTGTGGATTAACATCTGGATGTTAAAGTCAATTCCATTGGTCAACCTGTCTGTTTTTATGCCAATATCAAGCTGTTTTCATTACTGTAGTTCTATAATAGACCTTGATCTTCTTTACCTAGAGGTATGACCTTATGAGATTGCCACCATCCATGGTCATGTTAGCTAGTATTGCTCAGGTCTTGTTTAGGTAACCATATTATTAAAATTTCATGAGTGTGGCTTCCTGCTCTATATAGGCGACTCAATCTCTTAGTAGAGATTCTGGTCCTCTATCTCTTACAGACTTTCCGCTTCCTCTTCCAAGATCCCCAGACTTTAGGTGTAGGAATTGTCATATATAACTTGATGAGAACACAAAAGTGGCAAAATAATTTAACCTCATTATTACTAATTACCAAGAATTCTTAACTTAAAACTGAGCAGTCATTTTGAAGCATGGGTTTATTTAAATTTGTCTGCAGTTCATCCCATTTTTCTTAATTTTGTTCCCTGGTCCAAGAAGTTAGGAAGGTTAAAAACTAGGCCTTTCTTTATGGGAGCACAACATACAAAACAAAGGTTTCTCATTTTATTTGTTCAGGCTAGTTTTCTTTTCATATACCTGACCACTCTATTATTTATTGGCCAGCTCTGAGTTTTCCATAAAATATATCATAATAAATGATAAAAAAAAACCTATAAGTACCATGTGGCAAACATTGACTTAGGATTTTAATGATATGAAGAGTTAAAAATGTTGACTGCTACATACAAATATTTACTATTACTTTGTTCTTGATGTTTAGGGTTTCCTTTTCAGAGAAAATTTTATTACCCAAGAAACTAAGTCAGTATGTATTACAATTCAAGCTCGCCAATTTCCATTCATCATGCTCCCGTACTACTAAAATATCCACTATGCCTTCTCTTTGAAAGCCCACACCTGTGCTCTGAGGACCATCTTACTTTCTGTTCTAAAACCTATCTTAACTCCTATGCTCAAGGTCTGCACTGAAATATCTTTAATAAAATCCCAGGTCTTTAGACTGCCTAATTCTGAAATTCTTTTCTCCAGTGAAGCCACAAAACCTGGGATTGCCGAGGTCAACACCTATGCTGACTGGTTTTGTGTGTCAACTTGACACACTAGAGTCATCAGAGCCAAGAGCCTTAGCTGGGGAAATGCCTTGATGAGATCCAGCTGTGAGGCATTTTCTCATTTAGTGATCAGTGTGGGAGAGCACAGTCCATCGTGGGTGGTGCCATCCCTGGGCTACTGGTCCTGAGTTTCATAAGAAGGCAGGATGAGCAAGTCATCGGAAGCAAGTCAGTAAGCAGTACTCCTCCATGACTTCTGCATCAGCTCCTGCTCGGGGATCCTGCCCTGTTTGAGTTCCTGTCCTGACTTCCTTGGAAGCTCACGCAGGGTTCTTCTGAAGCATTATTGGTGATTTTTCCTCACTCTCCTTGGCTGTTCTGCTCTACTCTTGGCTTACATATTACCTTGGTTTCTCTGTTTCCACTTTCTGGCCAGAGGCTCAGGTAATGATTAATGAGTGTCAATGGCACCAAATACAGACATTCTGTAGAGAAATCGGTACCAGTTCCTTGATCAGATAGAACAGCACCAGGAAAAAATAATTTCTCTCCGAATGAGAATAAAGGAACTATTTCCCCAAAGCAGCACATTCTAGATTCAAGGAACATTAGAAATAACTGGCTAATTATTTTAAAAAAATCGCTTTATCCTGTGATTCTAAAGTTGTTCACTACAGCCCCTACTTCACTACTGTCCACAAAGCAAAGAATCTTGAATATAATGAACTCTGCAATCACCTCATCCCTCTTTTATTGATTTAACACTCGGTAAGACTGACTTCCCATCTTTAATTCTGGATCTACACTATGCGATGTTTTGAGGAAGAGCCTTCCCTAGCTTTCAGAGCCAAAACAGGTGAAACTGAATTCCCCATTTTCTCAATTATGAGAGATCTACAAACCCAGATACTTTGTGTATCTATATTGTTTTACTTTGCACTGAATGGACCTTGGGCATCTGATCCAGGTGAGGAACTCAGAATGAGTACCCATATTGCACTGGATGGACCTGTATGCCTGGCTGAGGAAGAAAACTCAATGTAATGCCCCAGGTGCACACCTCTCTCTCTCTCCCTCCCTCTTTCCATTTTTCTTTTAGATATAGAAACAAGAATGGAAAGTACAGTTTAACCTTAAATAACACCGAGGAAGAAAATGTCTTTCCATCTTTCTATCTGCAAGGGTATCTTCCCTTTTCCTGTTTATTTGCATAGCAACTTCATCTTCCAATTATCTGTGCCACTAAGACATCTTTACATCTCATAGGAATGTGAATGCTCTACTTTGTTTTTACTGGGTATTTGGATTTTGTATAATTCTGCCATATGACTAGGATGACCATTTTTTCCATGTGTGTTTTAGAGATTGTATAATATTAAAAATCAGTGTAGAATGTGTGTGTGTATGTGTTTGAGTAACAAAATTTGTGCACCTGTTATTTACACATTTTTTAACTTACTATACACTAAGTTACTATTGGACCAGTCTACTTGTTATGCATATGAGTGCGAGTCTGAGCATTTTGGAGAGGATTCTGTGGCTTTTGTGATTAACTGAAATGCAGAATTTTTAAATACTAGATAGATTTAAACAGGAACCAGAATGGGGAGGAACAACCAAAACCAAACATGTGAAAAACATGGAAACCAGCTACCTTATAAGCTAACTAAAACACATAATTTATTTTTTAAAAGATTAAAAACTCTGTCTCTATCTCCTTTCATCGCCTGATGAGGGAGGGGGACTTAATTGGGGGAGGGGGAGGGAAATGGGAGGCGGTGGCAGGGAAGAGACAGAAATCTTTAATAAATAAATAAATTTTAAAAAAAGATTAAAAACTCCCAGGCAATGGTATCTCACTTCTTTAATCCCAGCACTCGGGAGGCAGAAGCAGGTGGATCTCTAAGTTTGAGGTCAGCCAGGTTTACAGAGATTAGTTCCAGGACAGTCATGCCTACACAGAGAAATCCTGCCCCCCCCCCAAAAAAAAACTAAAAAAAAAAACAAGAACAACAAAATCTTTCAGGAAGTTTGAACAGAAGCACTCTGCATAAGTAGATAATATTGGTCCTAGAAGTCAGAGATTATTAAATGAAAATCCTTGTGCCCTGTGGGATACCCCCATGGGCATCATTGGTCACAGCAGTCCAACATAATACAAGTCGTTGCCATTATTGTAACAAAATTTAAACCTCTAAAAAACTGGTTAATTTAAAAGTGCTGCTTTAGAAAACTGTGACTGTTAGCATACTTTGGTTGTGTTTCAGAAATAGCCTTCTGTGTTATCAATAGAATAAATTTGTTATATTAAAATTAAATGTCAGGCAAGGTACACCACACTTTTAATCTGAGCACTCAGGAGATCTCTTAGTTCAAGACCAGCCTGGTCTACATAGTGAGCTCCAGATCAGCCAAAACTACATAAGACCCTATCTCAAAAAAAAAGCTACCACATTTTTTAAAGAAAAATAAAACAAGTAGAAACTATTAAGAACATAGATGAATAAATTATAAATATAAACAAACTTATAAAATACACTTTTTTGGCAAAGTCTGTAAAAGGAAAAAAGAAATGCTTTCAGGTAAGAACAGGTCTAGGACAGGTCTTCAGCACTGTTTTTGTTCTAAAGAATTGCTCCAGAATGAAAGTTAAAAGAGAGATACTAAAAACAAAACACTTAAACAAATCCCAAAAGTTCTAAGACAGTAACAAAAACATTTATGAAAAGTGAAACCTTGAAAACAAAACATGTCATGTATATGATCAAATTTACTATAAAACTAAAAAAGAAAAAAGAAAAGAACAAAATCCCTTTAGTAAGATTCTTTTGGATGCTATTCCATAAATCAATCTGTTCAAGACATTAAGTGGGAGTTGCAGAAGCAGGCATGGCAGCCAAAACACTTCAGGTTAACTTTTAAATTTGGCTTTCAGGGTTCTCAACATGAGAGATAAAATATAGTCCGTCCCAAAATCCTGAGTGAGAAGTTAGATGCACAAAGACAAGTGCACTGTACTCTCTAGGTCCCACAGTTGCCTGCCCTCCTCAGAAAGACCCAGTGCTAAAGAATGGATTTTAAGGGCCGATGCTTACCCAAGCTATAGCAAACCAAGACTAAAACAGAACAGTTTTCAACAAGGTTCTAAAACAAAACAAAACAAAGAGGAAACCAGGGTGAGGGATGATGTCCCACCCTCTGAAGAGAGGATGTGTCTTCAGATCCAATCATGACTGCCTAAAGGACTGGCACTTCCGAGTTTCTCCAATACAAGAACTACCCACACTCCTCTATGTGCTTCAGGTAACTTGACATGACAGATGAAATCATTAATCACCCAGTATGAGAGCTTTGTTCTCTGCTTTAATTGATAACCTATGACTCCTTTTTTAACTATGTAGCAACCAGTGTTAATAGTAGATTCCAAATGCCCCCCAAAACCTTGTTTTCAGTCTTAGCTTTAGAAAATCCCGATAGAAGAGCCTGTAGCCAATACAACCAAAATCCTCACAAATGGTTACAGTTAACACAATGCTACAGACAAGCCTCTGAAAGCTTTTCCCCAAAATTCAGTATGAGTCAATTTTCTATAAAGACAAAGGAAGTCTCCAGACAGACTTCTTGGAGAGGATATAGCTAATGGATTCCATGTGATTCCATTGTCCTAAACAGAAAAAATAAATAAATAAAAAGAAATTTATGAATCATTTTACCTAAAAGATAGGCATTATATGCTCTATTCTCTTGTGCCTTAGGGGTAAAGGACTGTAAAGTCCACAATTCAAAAAAGTCCTAAGGGCCTGTTGTGATGTTTTTGTAATATCCCAGAAGATAAAACTTCTTTAACCTAGCACAAACAGAAGAGGCACTCCAAGGAAAGGAAAACAATTACGTTTTTCTCAAATGTTTCACTGTTGAGAATGGAAATCTCTTCTGATGTTCTCTGGCCACTTCCTGATGGATAAATGACTGCCCCTCCGACTAAACAATCTCGGTTACTTTCTACACTAAAAACCCTTCTAAGTCTCCACAGCCTTGAGCACTTCTTCCAACAATTAAAAAAGATAAAAGTGCTCTTCGAACAACACAGAAAGACTTCTCCATACAAAGATAAGTTCATTTCTATAAGTAATTGCAGCCTTACCTTTTTTTCAATTGTTTCCGTTTTCTTGTTTTAAGAACTGTTTTATTTTTCAATTATGAGGGTATGTGCATATTTCAGTGCAATTGCCTGTGAAGGCCAAGAGAGAGTGTCACACCCAACCCATGGAGCTGGTGATGAAAGAATTGTGACCTGCCTGATGCGGGTGCTGGGAAGTGAACTCTGTTTCCCTGAAAGAACAGTAAGACTGCTTAACTATTCAACTGTCTCTCTACCCTATCCCTCTCCTCATTGTTTTCATTTCAGTCGTTGCTGATATATACTCAATGATGATATATTTTCTTTTTAATTTAGTCCATTCTTAAAACTGTTCTTTTATGTTTTGCCACAGTATCAATATGTAATTATCTATATATTCTTTTTATAGCCTGTGAAAATTCCTAAACTCAAGAAGTAAGTTAAAGGGCTGGGCGGTGGTGGCGCACGCCTTTAATCCCAGCACTCGGGAGGCAGAGACAGGCGGATCTCTGTGAGTTCGAGGCCAGCCTGGTCTACAAGAGCTAGTTCCAGGACAGGAACCAAAAAGCTACGGTCCTGTCTCGAAAAATCAAAAAAAAAAAAAAAAAAAAGAACTAAGTTAAAGAGGAAAACTATCTTAAAAGACCTGATGGCTTTGATGTACTAACAGCGTTGTTATTAGAGACTGTACATGGACCCTTGACAAGTCAGGCAATGTGTTTTCACCTCTCCATGATAATATATACATACATAAATTAAGTCTATGTCATATTTTTCTTAAAGCTTTAATGATTTACTGGCATCATGGTTGTTAGGCTACATAGGAGAAAAGGTCCTGTTATTTTTTAACAGTGACATAGTAACCTGCTGTGCAAGATATTTTCTTTATTGTTTGGTATCCTACACAACAACATCCTTTCTTCTAAATTTCTGCAGGTGATGATCCTCTATCCTTGGAGTTCTTGTATCTGTCTTACGCCAAAGTTAAGACTCATCCATGGATGTGTTCAAGATGGAACATGTTACCAAAAATGGAGCTTTGCCCTTAGAAAACCCATAAGGTTGGGTTTAATGTCTTACAAAATTGAGTCAAAATGGAAAGACAGGAAAAATTGTAGGGACTAGGGAAGATAATGAAGGCCCTCATTCTAGAGTCTGGTGGAAGCTTCACAGCAAGCAAGAAGCAAAAATTCCAAAACAATTAACACTTTCTCTGAAAAGGCCATTGACATAGCCATAGAATAATTCCTTTCCTAGGTTGATATTTTATGTTAAAATAGCAATGGACCAGGCTCAAGGCCTAAATGTATATGACCTTATGTACTACCTTACTCCTGTCCCCATACATTTCCTGGGACTTCAAACAAGACTTGTTCACAGTAAAGATATCTCTTATCTTTCTGGAAAGAAAAATGTTCACAAGCTAAGCTTTATCATTTTCCACACCACAGCAATGTTTCTATATTCATCCAAAAACTCAAAGTATACTGTCGGCACTTTGCAACTCATTCTTGTAACACTATTGGTAACACATGTGGAAACTAATTGCTCCATTTTACAGATGTAAAAATGACATCTTAGAGTCAATCATTACTAAATTGGAAATAAAAGTTATATATTGAAGGTTTCAGAATGTAATTATGTATTCAGGTGGCAATGTCCTCTACAAAGTAAAAGTAATTCTCTCTGTACATGGGTACCTTCCTGAGACTCAATCAAAGAAAAGAAAGTAGTGCAAAGCACTGAGCATAAAAACTTCTCCATAATGAAAATGTTCTACTCTACAAGGATTCTCAACAACGGGTTATGGAGACAGCCACCTCCAACCAAACGGAGAGAAAACCTGGGACCATAATTCCAATGGTGAGCCAAAGAGCTTGGTACCAATCATCAGACGCAGTCACATAATCTACCTTCTTTTCACTATCATCTGTCTGTCTGTCTGTCTGTCTGTCTGTCTATCTCGTTGTGTGTGTGCATAAATGAGTGTGCACAGAGTTTAGAGATTTCTGGAGTCAGTTTCTTTCCTTTCACTGTTTCAAGTACCAAACTCAGGTCATCCAGCCTGATGTCAAGCACTTTCACATGGTGATTCATCCCTTGGTCATCTTGCTTTTTTACAAGGCTACTATTGGAACTTGCAAAGCCACTTACCCAAGGCCTTAAAACAAAATGCAAAGCAACCAAACAAGTTGAAATTACATCCTTGAAATAACTAATCTTCTGTATTCATTGAATCTACTTAAGATTCATTGAATCTTACTATGTCTGTGGATGAGTATTCCTTTACATTGTGTGAAGATGTGTCACTGTGATTGGTTTAATAAAAAGATGTTGTGGAATATTAGTTGAAGATGTGTTACATTTGTTTATGCTATAGAATATTTGTTTAATGGTGCAAAGATGTCTTGCATTCTTTTATGTTACATTTGTTTAACTCTGTAAAGCTGTGCTGCTTTGCCTATCTAAAACACCAGATTGGTCTAATAAAGAGTTAGTTGTATGGCAAATAGCTAGGTGAGAAAGAGGTATAGGGGCTGTCAGGCAGAGAGAATAAATATAAGAAAAGAGGAAGAAGCAAGAAAAGGAGGTGAGAAGGAGGATCAGATCCAGCCACAAAGCCAGAGTAAGGGAGAAAGAAGGGTATATAGAGTAGAGAAAGGTAAAGGCCCAGAGGCAAAAAATAGATGGGGTGATTTAAGTTTAAAAAAAAAAGCAGGCAAGAAACAAGCCAAGCTAAAGCTGGGCATTCATAAGTGTAGGCCCATATTTCTATTTGGTATGACAGCCAGGCTCTAAAGCCATTGTCACTATCTAAGGATGGTCACGTAATCTTCCAGACAGGCTGTCACTAATCTAACAAAAGGTCAGAATGTTTTGCTACTTTCTTTGTAATTTGGAGGATGCCTGATAGAGATGTTAATTCAACCCTACATGACAGCTAGCATACAGAGAAGATGGGTAGATGTGGATGTGACAAAAAGCCATTCACCTGGTTACCTAGGAGACAGAATGCTAATGTATTTCCCCTAAGTTAAATTTTGATATAAAGACTGGAGAATAAACAAGAAGAATTCTTCAGGATGTGAACTCAGGATATCATGAGGGATCTCTGAGAATCTCCCTTTCAATGAAACCATGTGAGACGTGTCTTTATTCCCATCTCCTCCACACTGGTCCAAAGAGAGATAGTTTATGTTGGGGTCTGGTAGAGAAATAATTTATGGTCTAGTCTAGCACTGGACCCTGGCACATAAGTAAGAATAAGTTTCTGTGTATTTATTTGGGAGCTGGGTGGACCCCCCCTCAAGAGCAAAAAGAAGAGAGAGAGAGCTGGATGTCCAATAGCTAGGTAGGAAGAGATTAGGCAGGACTTCTGAGGACATAGAGAACTCGGGGAGGAAGAAAGGTGGCACTGGGAGTCAAACATAGCAAAAACAACAAGATGAAGTAACAAGTCACACAATGGAATGTAGATTAAAATAAATGAGTTAAGTTATAAGAGCGAGTGGGACAAGCCTAAGCTAAGGCCAAACTTTCATAATTAATAAGAAGTCTCTGTGTCGTTATTTAGGAGCTGGCTGGCAGGACAGACTCACTACATGTGTCATGGTTGCTTTTGTATTTCTCATTTTCAAATGATTTGGAGTCATTTTGAAAAAGCTTCCAAATAAATTTCCCAGTTCCTCACATCCTTCTACATGAACACTCATATAAACACATTTATTTTTCAGGCTCTACAAGGACATTGTTATTATTTTTAAAGACTTAAAACCAGAAACTATTCTATTTCATCTTTTGTGACATCTTCATTTCTGACATTGACTCTCACCACCTACTATTATACTGCCAACCAGAAACGCATCTTTTAGCCAAACCATTTGTGTCCACATGCCTAACATTACAGAGCCTATGTATTGCCTCTGAAGTTCTCCTTTCCACACTTAAAACCACTTAGTCTTCCGCTCTCCACTTAGACTAAGTCTCAGCCAGTTCTGGAGAGCTCAGCTCCTCTGTCATTGATGTTCCTCTAGAATTTCAGCCAACAGCAGCTTAATCCTCCAAATGGCCACTCAATGAGTTCATAGATCCCAATGTGTTCCTATGGCCTGACACCCAGACTTCTGGTCCTCTTCTTGATGAGCATATCATCTTAGAACATCACCCACGAAGCTAAGACTCACTCACTTTTATTCCCATGTTTGTTCTCCCTTGCCCATCGTGGCCACCTAGACAGATTATCACTAAGAACTACGTTCCAGGCACTTGAGTATAATAACATCTAACATCCAGTAATGTTCAGTTATTCCTTTGACAGTGAAAACACAAGCAAACCAAAGAGAAATATCATTAGCAAGAGAGCCAACACCACAGGACCACTTGCAGAGCTGAAATAACAAGAGAACACTGATCTATACAAACTCCTCCCACTGTAACGTCTACACCCTCTCTCTGAAACTCACATTCAAGTGGGCAAACTGCCTGTTATTTCAGAGGACCAAGGTTCAATTCTCAGCACCCACACAGCAACTCACAACCATCTTTAACTCTAGTTCCACATGATTCAGTCCTTTCATCTGGCACATCCATGGTGCACAGACAAACATGCTAAGAAAACACCTGTACACATACAGTAAAATAGTTCTTAATAACCAGTGCCTGAGAGTGTCAAAAATAGCCCATGACTAACTTGTATGTTTTTCCTTAACTTTCATTTTGATTTTTCACTTTCATTGTGCTTGCTAAGTGGCAGCTGGTCCATGATACCATGACAACCAGAGAGTCAACAACTGCAGTGTTTCTCAGCAGCTGAATCTGCTCTGGTAAATTTCACGAGCCACTTGAATCCTTGCTGTGTTGTTACAGGGGAGAGGTGAGTCTCAGCTAAAGGAACTGTTTTAAAACTCCAAGATTGCATGTGTCCTTGAGGACTTTTGAAGAACCCTTGGCCTGAGTATATCAAGTTTTCAAGCCTTTATTCACAGGCTACCTGGATTTGGTGCCATGATAGATATTCTGCTGTGACTCTGATTTTAAGTTTAAAGTTCTCAGATACAAAATAAGCCAGATTTATAGTTATATTCTCTTGCAAAAATACAGTACCACCCTCATCATGAACCACTAATGTTGGTTCCACCTTGGCTCTTTCTCATGACTTGAAAAATCCTCTACAGAAATTCTGAAATGTTTAAAACTGTTCAGAGTATTTCTAAAGAACTGCAAAAGTTATCCAGTGAGAGTACTATTTTTTTCTTCAAAAAGGTGAGTACTTACCACAACAGATAGATGAAATTTAGTATCAAATGGCATGCTTTTATAAAATAGAATAAGGGTAGAATACAGCAGACAATATCTGAGTTTATCTGACCTAATCGTTGTGTGTTGTGTTTTAATTACATGTGTGTATATCTGTATTAGTGGGGTTTCTATTACTATAAATATCAGAGATCATTATTTTACAAAAATAAAAGGGTTGTGGGTGCGGTGGTGCACCCCTTTAATTCCAGCACTTGGGAGACAGAGTCAAGTGGATCTCTGAGTTCAAGGCCAGCCTGTGTCACAAGCAATTGATATAGTTTCTGTGTGATTACTTCAGGTCTGGGCAGCCGGGAAATGAACCAGCAGCCTCCGCCTACAAGCCTGGTCTACAGAGTGAGTTCCAGGAGCTACACAGAGAAACTCTGTCTCCAAAAATCAAACATAGGGGCTGGAGAGATGGCTCAGTAGGTAAGAGCACTGGCAGCTCTTCCTAGAGGACCTAGGTTTTATTCCCAGTACCCACATGGCAGCTCACAGCTATCTGTAACTCCCATTCCAGGGGATCTGACACCTTCACACCAATGCACATAAAATAAAGTTGAGTAAATTATTTAAAAGAACAAACATAAACAAATAGGTAAGTAGATAGATGATAGATAGATAGATGATAGATAGATAGATAGATAGATAGATAGATAGATAGATAGATAGATAGATAGATAGATGAGAGAGAGAGAGAGAGAGAGAGAGAGAGAGAGAGAGAGAGAATATGATGATGATGTTTGGCACACAATTCTGGAGTTTTACTTCATGACCCATTGATGCTGTTGCTTTGGAGCTGTAATAAGGCAGCCTGTCGTGGTGGTAGCATGCAGACCGTACATCAAACCTGCCCACTTTAACATAAGCCAGGTAGCAAAGAGAGGCCAACCTTCTATAATCTCCTTCAACAACATGCCCCTACAGTAATCTAAAGAACTCCCATTAGGTCCTAAGTCCTAAAGGATCCACCACTTTCCAGTGGGATCCTTATAGGTCAGTGCCTTCAGCATACAGACCTTTGGGGGTCACTAATCCAAACCATAGCTCTCTCTCCTCTCTCTCTCTCTCTCTCTCTCTCTCTCTCTCTCTCTCTCTCTTCTCTCTCTTTGTGTATGTGTGTGTATGTGTGAGTGTGTGTATATGTGTGTGTGTGTGTGTGTGTGTGTGAGAGAGAGAGAGAGAGAGAGAGAGAGAGAGAGAGAAATCATAATGTAAAAATGTAATTCTTATTTTTTCTTGATGTCTTGTTTTTTAATTCCTTGTATATTTTGGATATTAGGCCTCAATTGGATGTGTAGTAGGTAAAAATCTTTACCAGATGATGATGGTGCATGCCTTTAATCTCAGCTCTTGGGAGGCTGAGGCAGTCAGATTTCTGTTAGAAGATAGATTGGTCTACAGGGTGGGTTCCAGGATAGCCAGGGCTACACAGTGAAACGCTGTCTCAAAAAAAAAAAAAAAAAACAAAAACAGAAAAAAAATCTACCCATTCTGTGGGGTGCTTCTTTGTTCAAATGACAATATTTTTGCTTTACAAAAGATTTTCAGTTTCATGTGGCCTCACGTATTGTTGATCTTAGTGGCATTGCTAATGGTGTTCTGTTCAGAACATTATCTCCTATACCAATGAGTTTAAGATTATCTCCTACTTTCTCTTCTACCAGGTTCAGTGTACCTCACTTTATGTTGAGGTTTTGATCCACTTGGAGCTGAGTTTTATGAAGAGGGATAAGTATGAAACCATTTGGATTCTTCTACATACAGCCATCCAGTTTGACTAGCATCATATGCTGAAGATGCTTTCTTTTGTCCTGTGTGTATGTCTAGCTTCTTTGTCAAAAATCAGGTGTCCATAGGTGTGCGGATTTATGTCTGGGTCTTCAATTTGATTCTATTGATCAACGTTTATGCATTTATGCCAATATCATGCTGTTCTTATTACTACAGATGTGTAGTACAACTTGAAATTGGAAATGGTGATACCTGCAGCAGTTATTTTATCATCTATGATTGAACTATCCTAGGTTTTTTGAGTTTCCATAAGAAGTTGAAATTGTCCTTTCAATATCTATGAAGAATTGTATTGGAATATTGATGGGGGTTGCATTGAATGTGTAGATTGCTTTTGGTAGGATAGACATTTTTATTATATTAATCCTACCAATCCATGAGCATAAAAAAGCATTTCATCTTTTTTTCTTCAATTTCTTTCTTCAATGAATTGAAGTTTTTAACTTACAAGTTTTTTTTTTACTTCCTTGGTTATAGCTACCCAATTTTGTATTATTTGAGGTTATTGTGAAAGATGTTGTTTCCTTGATTTCTTTCTCAGTTCAATTTGTCATTTGTATATATGAAGTCTACCAATTTTTGTGAGTTAATTTTGTATCCAGCTACTTTCCGGAAAGTGTTTATTAGCTGTTGGAGTTTCCTAGTGGAATTTTTAGGGACACTTATTATGCTATCATATCATCTGTAAATAAAGATACTTTAACTTCTTACTTTCCAGTTTGTATCCCCTTGGTCTCTTTAGTTGTCTTACTGCTCTAGCTCAAATTTCAAATACTATATTGAATAGAAATGGAGAATAGACCACTTTGACTTATTTCTGACTTTAATGGAATTGCTTTGAGTTTCTTTTCATTTAATTTGATGTTGGCTATGGGTTTGCTTTTATTATGTTCTGATATCGCCCTTACATCCCTAATCTCTCCAGAATTTTATCATGTAGGGCTGTTGGATTTTGTCCAAGTCCTTTTCTGCATCTAAGGAAATGATCATGTGGGGTGTTTTCTTTTAGTTTTTTCATATGGTGAATTGCATTTACTGATTTTGATATATTGATCCACCCCTGTATCACTGGGGTGAAGCCTGTTTGATCAGGGTGAATGATCTATGTGTTCTTGGATTCCATTTGCAAGTATTTTGTTGAATATTTTTGCATTTGTATTCATAAGGGAAATTGGTCTATAACTATCTTTGTTGGCCTTTATATGATTTGGTTATCATGGTAACTGTGGCCTCATAAAATGGATTAGGAAATATCCTTCTATTTCTATTTTGTGGCATAATTTGAGCTGTATTGGCCTTAATTCTTCTTTGAAAGTCTGCTAATATTTTGAACTAAAACTATATGGTCCAGAACTTTTTGTTGCTTCTGAGAGACTTTAAGAACTGGCTCTCTTTCACTAGGGGTTATAGGTCTGTTTAAATTGGTCATCCAACCTTGATTTAACTTTATAAGTGGTATATACTGAGGAAAAAAATCCATTTATTTTAGATATTTTTAATTTGGTGCAGTACAGATTTTTAAAATATGTATTTATGATTCTCTATATTTTTTGGTGTCTGTTATTATGCACCCCCACCCCACTTTCATCTCTAATTTTGTTCCTTTGGATATTCTCTCTCTCTCTTTTTTAGTAAATCTGAATAAGACTTTGTCAATCTTACAGAGTTTTTTTTTTAAAGGCAACTCTTTATTACGTTGAATTTTTTATTATTTTTTGTTTCTATTTTAGTGATTTTAGCCCTGGGTTTGATTATTTTCTGCCATCTATTACTTTTGGGTGTGATTTCTCATTTTTGTTCATCAGCTCTCACGTGTTCTGTTAAGTTGCTATTGTAAGATCTTTCCAACTTTTTTATGTTCGTAGTACTTAGTGTTATGAACTTGTGTCTTTAGAACCACCCTTACTGTGTCCCATAAGTTTAGGTAATTTGTTTATTAATTTTTATTCAATTCTAAAATGTCTTTATTTCTTAATTGCTGTCTTGACCCATTTTCCATTCAGTGGAGAGTTGCTCAGTTTCCATGAGTTTGTAAACTTATTGTTTCTATTGTTGTTGATACCCAGCTTTAATTCACGGTAGTTAGCTAGAATGCAAAGTTAGTATTTCAATTTTCTTGTAAATGTTGGTACTTGCTTTGTGTACAAGTATATTGTTAATTTTGAAAAAAGTTCCCTAAGTAAAGAGAAGGTATCTTCTTTTATGTTTGGGTGAAATGGTCTGTAAATATATTAGGTACATTAGGTTTATAAAATGTCTGTTAAGTCCAGCATTTCTGTTTAGTTTTTGCCTGCCTATAGGCAATGGTGGAGTATTGGTTGGAACCCACAAAAGTGAATTCATTCCACCTTGACCAAAGATTGGAGAATTTAGCCCTATTCTTGTTCTTTCAAGGTTATGACAAAAGATTTCACCCAGGGTGTGGCTACCTACAGGATACTTGGCCTAGGGTGTGGTCACTGCACATCCTGCCTAAACAACAGAATACTTAACTCAAGATAGATACTTGATGTTTCATGTATTAAAGAGGTAATTACTTTGTTTATTTGTATCACACAATAAAGCAGTCTTGCTTCTCCCCCTCCCTTTTTGAATTGGGATATATAAAGAATATGGAAAATAAATGTGGGTGAATTCAGTATTCATTGGGTTCCCCTCCAACTATATTCTGTGTCTCTTTTTCTTTTGTAAATCTGTTTTTTTTTTTTCTACCTAACATTTCTAATCCACATGCCCCTTCCTTGGGATCTACAAACCCATTGAGGCTGGACCCTGTCAGGTATTGAAGTTTCCCAACTTCAGCGTATGAGGACCAATATGTAATTTAAGCTGTAGTAGTATTTCTTTTATGAACTTGGATGCCCTTGAATTTGGTCCCTAAATATTAAAAACTACAATGTCCTCATGGTAGATTTTCTTTTGATGAGTGTGTCATATCTTTCCTTGATTAGTTTCAGTTTGAAGTCTATTTTATCAGATATTAAAATGGCTATGCTGACTTGCCTTTTAGGTCCATTTGCTTGGAATATCTTTTCCCATCCTTTACCCTGTGGTGATGTCTACCCTCGATGTTGAGGTGTGTTGTTCAAATTCAGCAGAAGGATGGATCCTGTTTTTGCATCCATTCTGTTAGTCTCTTTTTATTGGGAAATTGAGACCACTGATGTTGAAAGATATCAATAAACAATGCTTGCTGATTCCTGTCATTTCGTTGTTGTGGTGGGGGCAGTAGTGGTGGTTTGCATTTCCCCTCTTTTGATTTGCTGATCTTGGAATCTTCATTCCTTGTGTTTCCTTTGGCATGATCAACCTCTTTAGGTTGGAGTTTTCCTTCTAGTGACTTCCATAAGGTGGACTTTATAGATAGATACTGCTTAAATTTGGTTTTATCATAGGATGTCTTATTTTCTCCATTCATTGTAATTGAAGGTTTTCTGAGTATGGTAGTCTGGACTGGCATCTCTGATTTCTTAAACTCTATAGAGCATCTTTCTAGTCTCTTCTGGCTTTTAGAGACTCTATTAAAAAGTCAGATGTTATTCTACTATGTCTGTCTTTATACATTACATGGTCTTTTTTCCTTTCAGCTTTTAATATTCTTTCTTTTAATGTATATTTGGTATTTTGATTATTATGTGCTATGGGAAATTCCTTTTCCTGTCAATTCATTTCGTATTCTATATACTTCTTGTACCTTGATAGGCATCTTTTTCTTTCAATAAGAAAATTTTATTTTATGATTTTTGTTGAGAATATTTTCTATGCCATTAACCTAGGTTTCTTCTTCTTTCTCATTTCTATTATTCTTAGAATTGAACTTTGCATAGTGTCCCAGATTTTCTGGATGCTTTGTTCCAAGAGGGTTTTTTTTTTGTTTTGTTTTTTTGGTTTTTTTAGATTTAACTTCTCCTTTGATCAAGGTATCCATTTTTTCTATCATGTCTTCATTGCTGAGGAATTCTCTCTTCCATCTCTTGTATTTTGTTGGTAAGACTTGCTTTTGAGGTTGTTTTTTGAGTTCCAAAATATTTAATTTACAGATTTCCCTCAGTTTGGATTTTTTTTATTGATTTTATTTTCACTTTCAGGTCCTGAACTCCTTTATTCATTTCCTTTCACTGTTTGTTAATGTGTTTCCTTAGATTTTTTTAAGGCAATTTATTAATTTCCTCTTTAAGGACCTCTATTGTATTCATAGAGGTCTTTTTCTTATGCTTCAGCTGTGTTGCAATACTCAGGGGCCACTGTGGTATGGTTGCTGGGCTCTAGTAGAGACATATTATCCTGTTATTACAGTTTTGCAATGGTGTCTAGGCATCTGGGTTTGAAATAATTGTAATTCTAGCTGCTAAAATCTGGCACTGTCTTTGTTGGGTGGGTATTTTGTTCTTTGGTTTCTGTTGCCCTCTCTGGCTCTTAGGAGAATGTGGTGGCTATGTGTTTCCAGGTAGAAAATTCTTCTGACATCCTTCTAGGTGTGGTCACTGGGAGTTCAAAGAAAATTGTGTTTCTAGGTATTGGGTCCTGACACTTCGGAATGGAATGGGAATGAGCTAGGAAGAGGTGGTTAGGAAATCCACAAGAGGGAGGGAAAAAAATGGATGTTCTGCCAGGATCTTCTCAATCCCTGGGGATTTGGGGCAGAGTGAGGAGAGGCCACAACAGATAGTATCCTAGAGATCTGGGGTGATATTGGGGCTTTGGGTATGAGGGAGAAGAGAGGGACTGAAGCTCTAAAGCCAGCCTGCCTATCTGCTTTCCTGGCCTACTTGCTTCTCTGGCAGGGGTTTGTTGATGGGTTTCGAGGGGATGTCTAATGAAGTTGGGGGTTGGGATAAAACAGTAAGCGAGGAAAAGGAAGTTCCAAGGAGGAAATCTGTGTGATCCTCTGGGGATGGGGCCAGGAGGGGAGGGGAGGCTACAGCAGGTGGTCTGCTATAGTTGGTTGTTTTACTCTTTTGACTTTTTGTTCTTTTGTTCTTTGTGGGGCCTCCCACACAGCTCCAAAAAATCATAAAGAGGCTTATACACAAGCAGAGGCTGTCTACCTAGTTGGACACCAGTGCTGGAGGATGAAAAGTTCAGTTTATGTGACTTGACTTGGTAGAGTCTACCAGGAAACAGTCCTTGAAAACCAATTCTATCTTGTAAGAAATCATTTGTAAGAAATCATCACTGTAGATACAACTGCACTGCTGTGGGCTTCTTGCTGCTTCCTGTTGTGCAATATCCATGCCAAGGGGTCAAGGGGTGAGAAGACACGGAGGCAGACACAGACTTTAAGAGATTTCAATGTAATGGCTCTTTATTGTAAAAGGGTCTGAGGTTTTTACGGGGTTAGGGAATTAAGCTGCTGCAGGAACATTTTTGGTTGGTCCTTTTGAAACTGCCAGTCACTGCTGGCATGTTATTATTGGCTAGGAGTGCAGTTCATTAGTTGCCCTCCTTTTGGTATGCTGACAGGTTGTTTTAGCCAATTTTGCTTATTCCTTGTGAGTTTGCATGCACTTGCTTGTGCTTGCGCTATTGCCTTGCTTCACTGTACATCTTCCAATGGCACATACAACCTAATGCTCACAGTGATAGTACCACAAAAAAATTCTCAGAACTAAGTCTACTACTCAACTCCATCTTTAGATGAGAAAGGACTATTGATTCTTCCCCAAAGTCAAGGAAAGGTAAGAGCCATATGCATCGTGAAGCCTGTGTATGATTTAGCAAGATCATCTATGTGTGCCTCTCAAGGGAATAAGGCCATTGCTATAGCAATCCCTATCAGTTAATATAAATAAACATGGGCAATGTTTATGGAGTACATTTTCCACCTTTCATTTTTAAGAAATATTTTAAGACAGGACTAGCCAGACAGAAATCATGTGAAGGCTTTCATACAAAATGAAATTTTTTTTAAAAATTATCAAATTACTTTAGAGAAATTAATTATTTGATTCAATTACTTACAGTGTTGTAGTCTAATTCCAAAGCAAACATGGCTTGTTCCAGCATCTGTAGGGATACAGCCCTTTCTTATTGGAGTATCATCCTGCATTTGAAAAAAATCTGCCTGAAAGGCCAGAAGAATTCTCAATGTCCTTTGGATACAATCTTTATCTTTAAGAACCATTAACTCTGATCTCCCAGAGAAAGGTGACTTTGATATTAGACAAATATGCTATTGATCCAGCCAGCCACGTGCTCCTGCCTTTCCTATGAAAAAGTCTGTCGACACCTAAATTCTCAAATATGTCTTTGCCAGAGCACTTATTCTTCACATCACACTCACTTATGGGAAGCAGACATCCTCCACTGCCAGACTCCAGAGATCAAGCAGATTCAGCCCATTCTCAAGTCCCCATCACCCCTTCAGCGGACTGGAAACTGAAGGGACACAACTGCTTTTGATAGGAAATAGACAATGTTAAACTAAAACAAACTAGCTTTGCAACCGAACATGCTTCTGGTGAGATAATGTCAATAAAACAGAAAGCCTATGACCATCAACAGGCACACAGAAATGGGTGCAGTTGCCACAGTTCATGGTTATATTTGTCTATGGAAACAAATGTTGGGCCCAGAAAAAGGCTCAGAGTTCATTCCCTATCATTCCCATGGAAGTGAGTGGAGGCTGGGGGCAGGTACCACAGCAGGCAAAGTGGGGATAAAATCTCAGGTCCACTCCCTGAGTGTTACTTAAGGAGTTGACTATTTTTTTTCATTTGCCTTGGTGAGAAATTTGTGTTATTACTGTTATGGTTTTTGTCTCTTTAAGAGGCAAGCCACGCCCACTCCTGGCAACCCCTGCTCCCCCTCCCCCGGCATCTTAGATTTACTTACTGTCCCCCAATTAGCTCATGCGTGTCTCCCCACTTCCCCCTTCTGTCTCTTCTCTTCTCCTTCTTCCCCTACACTCTCTCTTTCCTCTAAGTAATAAATATTCAATTCTATTTTGTATGATGTGTCTGACCATATGCCTTTCTTCTACCCGCCAGTCCACTGGGGACTGGCTGCTCTATGGGCCTGCCTACTGCTGCTGGGGACCCACCAGCATTTCCTGCCACCAGCTGCTTGGGACCGGGGACTGGGACCCACCACCAGCTGCTCGGGACTTACCAGCATTTTAAAAGTTACCCTCTCTAGCCTGCCACTTCCTTTTTCCTCCAGGACTATGCAATGGCTTTGGCAAAGCCCACAAACTGGGCTCAGTGTCATTGACTTTCCTTAAGTCATTTGCACTTGGAAAGCACATAAGGAAGTGTGAGATCTGTTGTTCACTGCCTAGGATAATAAAACATTTCTGACTTTATCAAGTACATCTACTGCTGATTTGATAATTCTTAGGATAAGACCTAAAACCCAAATTAGGTTTTCTTCAGTATTCTTAACATGATTTTTTAAAGCTGGCTCTGAGCATTACAGCTTTTGCCCCTTTGGGTTTATTAAGTGCTCTGCATATCTTACTAGCTCATCCTCACAACTCTATCTCTGGCCCTGTGTTATGAGTAGGAAATTAAGCTCGGGAGTATAGTTAGACTCACTCACATTCCCAAAGTAGATCCCAGACGGAATGGAGCATTCTGAATGCTATTTCCTCGGAACAGTTCATAACTACTGTAAATGTATACAGTTGGCTCTCAGAGACCATAGATTCTACATATGTGAGTTCAGTCAGCTGCAGATTTAAAAAAACAAACTTTAACAACTGAGTCAGTGCTGAACATACATGTTCTCAGTAGCCCCTAAGCAATATAGAATACTAGTTATTTGCAAAGCCTTTACAATATGCTAGGTAGTAGCAAGTATCTATAAGCTATGTGACTCACATGGGAGCATGAGCATGTATATGAGATGCTGCTATCTTATATAAGGAAATCAAGACTTCACAGAGATACAGGCACATCTGTACATATTTAATTGTTTTTTTTTTCAAGAGTTGTCCTCACAATTTTAATTGCTATCTCAGTAGCATCTTATCCCCTCACCCAATGTACCCAGTACAAAATGTGCCCTCCACAGTTTGAACCAATCACTAGCAGCCTGCCTAAAGGAGTCATTGGCAAAGCTGTGATTTACATGTAGAAAAAATAGGGTTTGGGAGCCGGGCGATGGTGGCACATGCCTTTAATCCTAGCACTCGGGAGGCAGAGGCAGGTGGATCTCTCTGAGTTCGAGACTAGCCTGGTCTACAGAGCTAGTTCCAGGACAGGCTCCAAAGTCACAGAGAAACCCTGTCTCAAAAAACTAAAAAAAAAAAAAAATTAGGGTTTGGGATTAAAAATCAGGACCCATAAACTGGAAAAGAAGCAGATCATGTGAACATTAGAGATAGAATATCTGTTCATGTATATTTTTATTAGCTCCACACATTTATATGATCAGTATTATCAGCAAAATCCCTGCAGGGGCAGCTGGATGGTGGTGGTGCACACCTTTAATCCCAGCACTCAGGAGGCAGAAGCAGGAAGATCTATGAGTTCGAGGCCAAACTGGGCTACAGAATGAATTCCAGGACAGACAAACTACACAGATAAACCTTGGCTTAGAAAAGGAAAAAAATATCCCTGCTGAGGCAAGTCTGTGCTCACAGTATAATCTCAATATATACCAAGAAACAGTTCTCTGTGCAGTTACATTGATGGGGAAGCTCTGTTAACCAATCACACCTAGTTAAGGTGTGGTAGCTACCTGGAGCCCAGGAAGAAAAACTGGGACGGACCAGGTGTGTCTCTCTGGGTGACTCCCACCAGACACAGAGGAACTCGGACTTCCCATTCTTGTGGTGTGAGTTATAACAATTAAAAATATAATTGTTTATCTTTAAGTTGGTCTGGTTATTTCCCGAATTGAGCTAGTTTCTATATTACATCCCTAAAGTAACCAGAAGATTACACCGAAGACCAAATAACATGTTTATTAGAAACAAAATCATTATCCATTTACTCAAAAATGAATAGGGTAGCTGGTGTCTGGCAATCACATAATCACAGTCTTCATAGTCAGACTAGATTAAGTGCTTGGTATGTATCAATTTTTATATTTCCAATTATACCCTTTCAATATAAAGATCACCATTGCTGTTCCACACATGAAGAAACATGTTCAGAAGGCCAACATAACCTGGCCAATAGTACACGGCTGACTAAGTGGCTCTTGAATAAAACATACAAATAAAGTACAAAACTATTTTTTCTTTTGTTTTTTGTTTTTTTAAGACAGTCTCTCACTGCATAAATACGGCTTTCCTGGAACTCTGTAGACCACTGACCTTGAGATCCTCCTGCCTCTGCCTCCTGAGTGCTGGGACTAAAGATGTGAGCCACTATGCCCAACTAAAACTATTTTTTTTTTAAGAAAAGGACATGTTAAGCTCCATGAGGTTCCCTATTACTCTGGTATAGTAAAATTATATTTTATTATTCTAATAGAGGACATGTGTCTAGCCTTTTAGACTTAAAGAAAAACACGATCACGAACATGTAGTCAAGAGAATCAAGTTATGCATTTAGATCCCAATAATAGTTGGTCCTTTCCTCTGTCCTGGAAGAGATAGAGACACTGGTGTGTCCTTTTACATAAAATCAGTTATTCAATTCTTACAATGTTACAAAATTTTCTAAGTGAGGAAACTGAGGCACAGAGAACTAGATAACTTACCCAAAGTCATCCTGAGGAAATGGAAGAGAAGAAATTCTAATTCCAGAGTCTATGTTTTTATTCTTATATTTAACAATAATTACAGACCCTGGGCTGGAGAGATGACCCAACCATTTAAGGAGGGCTCACAATCAAAAACCAGTAAGGTCTTGGCCTGTGATTCCCACCCTTGCCTGCAGGAAGCAAAGACCTGTATTTTGAGATTTGTATTTTGTTTACAGCCATTTTAAGTTTACAAGTTAAAGCAAAATATTCACCTCTGTCATCTCTGCAGGACTGGTTCTGGACTGGTATCTTATCTCCTAGTGAGAAGCCAGGCTTCAAGCTTAAGAAGCAATTACCATTTCCTTTGTTAGTCAACATCTCTTTCTCTCAGCCAGAGATCTTCCAGACCTGAATTCCAGCAGACCAGACTTTCCTGACACCCTACACTCACCCCTCATTTGCTGTATAACAGTTTTTGAGGAATAATAAAGTGGCAGCTTGATCAGAAAGCCTGTCCTGCTGTCATGTCTAGAGTCTCGTGTCCCCTCCTTTTCTCTTCGTGTCCCGCTGGATGGGATACTTGCCCTTTCCACACCATAGGAGTTCAACACTTCCATCTGCTAAGGAACAACTTAAAGTTCAAATCCACAGTGCAGATGTCATATTAATGGATAGCAGAAAATTGTCCCCTTTGTTCTTTGATGCCTCTACACAGAGATAGAGAGGGAAAGGAGACAAATTGATTGAGTACATGCATCACACTCCCTAAGTTCCAGGCCCTGCCTACACTATGTACGTCAAATGCCTATCACTGTTCTATCAATTTGGATCCATTGTAATTGTCATCATCCACATGCTCAGAAGGAAAGTTGGGGCTTAGAGAGCATGGCCGTGAAGCAAGTGAGAAGGGAGCCATGCTTCAATTCATCACTTTCTGGATACGGTTTGCCAGTATTTTGTTGAGGATTTTTGCGTCAATGTTCATGAGTGAGATTGGCCTGTAATTCTCTTTCTTGGTTGAGTCTTTGTGTGGTTTTGGTATCAGAGTGACTGTAGCTTCATAAAGGGAATTTGGCAATGACTCTTCTGTTTCTATATTGTGAAATACATTAAGGAGTATAGGTATAAGCTCTTCTTGGAAGTTCTGGTAGAATTCCGCATTGAAACCATCTGGTCCTGGGCTTTTTTGAAAGGGAGGTTTTTGATGACAGCTTCTAATTCTTCGCGACTAACAGGTCTATTTAGATTGTTCACCTGGTCCTGGTTTAGCTTTGGTATATGGTATTTATCTAAAAACGTGTCCATTTCTTTTACATTTTCCAGTTTTGTGGCATACAGGCTTTTGTAATAAGATCTAATGATTCTCTGAATTTCCTCTGTGTCTGTGGTTATGTCCCCCTTTTCATTTCTGATCTTATTAATTTGCATATTCTCTCTCTGCCGTTTGATTAGTTTGGATAGGGGTTTATCAATGTTGTTGATTTTCTCTAGGAACCAGCTTTTTGTTTCATTGATTCTTTGGATTGTTTTCTTTGTTTCTATTTTGTTGATTTCAGCCCTCAGTTTGATTATTTCAAGTCTTCTACTCCTCCTAGGTGAGTCTGCTTCTTTTTTTTTCTAGAGCTTTCAGGTGGGCTGTTAAGTCTCCAATGTGTGCTTTCTCTGTTTTCTTTAAGTGGGCACTTAGTGCTATGAACTTTCCTCTCAGGACTGCTTTCATAGTGTCCCATAAGTTTGAATAGGTTGTTTCTTTATTTTCATTGAATTCAAGGAAGACTTTGATTTCTTTCTTTATTTCTTCCTTGATCCAGGTGTGGTTCAGAAGTTGACTGTTCAGTTTCCATGAGTTTGTAGGCTTTCTGGGGGTAGCTTTGTTGTTGAATTCTAACTTTAATCCATGGTGGTCTGATAAGACGCAGGAGGTTACGAATATTTTTTTGTAACTGTGGAAGTTTGCTTTGTTACCGAGGATGTGGTCAATTTTCGAGAAGGTTCCATGAGCTGCAGAGAAGAAGATATATTCTTTCCTATTTGGGTGGAATGTTCTATAGATGTCTGTTAAGTCCATTTGCTTCATTACCTCCATTAATTCTCTTATTACTCTGTTAGGTTTCTGTCTGATTGACCTGTCCATTGGTGAGAAAGGAGTGTTGAAGTCTCCTACTATTAGTGTGTGCCGTTTGATGGCAGCCTTGAGTTTTAGCAATGTTTCTTTTACGTACATGGGTGCTTTTATATTAGGGGCATAGATATTCAGGATTGAGACTTCATCCTGATGGATTGTTCCTGTTATGAGTATAAAATGTCCCTCTCTATCTTTTCTGATTGATTTAAGTTTGAAGTCAACTTTGTTAGAAATTAGTATGGCCACACCTGCTTGTTTCTTAGGTCCATTTGCTTGATAAGCCTTTTCCCAGCCCTTTACTCTGAGTAGGTGCCTGTCTTTGTGGTTGAGGTGTGTTTCATAGTAAAAATGATTGCTATGCAAGAATGAGGAACTGAGTTCAATTCCCAGAACCTGTGTGACAAAAGTAGTGACATGCTTGTAACCCTTGTGCTGCAAGAGGAAGAAGGGGTCAGAGCCTTGGAATCTTTTATCAACCAGCCTAGATGAAAGAGGCAATATAACTGTCTTAATCAGGGTTTCTATTGCTTTGAAGAGTCACCATAACCATGGCATTTCTTACAAAGGAAAACAGCTAATTAGGGCTAGCTTGCAGTTTCAGAGATTTAGTCCATCATTATCAAGATAGAAAGCAAGGCAGTATGCAGGCAGACATCATGCTGAAGAGGTAGCTGAGAGTTCTAAATCTTCATCTGCAGACAACAGGAAGTGAACCCTCCCCCGACATTAGGCATAGCTTGAGCATAAGAGACCTCAAAGCCTACCCCACAGTGACACACTTCCTTCAACAAGGCCACACCTACTCAAACAAGGCCACACTTCCCAATTTGTTGAATTTTATAAATCAATAGATGCCTTTCTCATCCAATATTTAGTAGAATCATCTTTAGAAAGCTTCTAGATGATCCAGGTGTAGTGGCACACACCTTTGATCCCAACACTCAGGACATAAAAGCTGGTAGATCTCTGTGAGTTCAAGGCCAATCTGGCCTACAAAGCAAGTTCCAGGACAGCCAGAGTAGTTAACAGAGAAATCCTGTCTCCAGAAGCCAAATAAATAGAAAGAAAGAAAGAAAGAAAGAAAGAAAGAAAGAAAGAAAGAAAGGAAGGAAGGAAGGAAGGAAGGAAGGAAGAAAGAAAGAAAGAAAGAAAGAAAGAAAGAAAGAAAGAAAGAAAGAAAGAAAAGAAAAGAAAAGAAAGCTTCTAGATGTTCCCATTCCTAAGCCTGAATCTCCAATGCGATGTCTTGTGTCAGTGTTCATACACTGCAGATCCACACTCTCTGTTACTCCCCCATTGTTATTAGCAGAACCAAGAGTACCCAGCATAGGACCTCACAGGTACCTAGTGAGGAAGGGCCTTATAAATATTTGTCACAAGAATGAAAGAACTCTTGAAATCTATAGCTCATATTTTATGTCACAAAAAAAAACAGTTTTTAATTAATTCGATAACATATGGTATTGGTTCTAAAAGTATTTTACTAGACTTTAAGCAAGCAATGGCACACTGATACTGCTAGCCATTCGATGCTAACATATAATCAATAATGCATTGTTAGGTTTATTAAATGCAAAGTACTCATATGTTTTAATCAGTCCTTCATAATTCATATATTTTAATCAGTCCTTCATAATTTGTACATGAATTTTTACATGCTTGAATTATCAGATTTCCCTTTTTTTACTGGTAGGAAGTGTCCCTCTTATGCTCAGGCGAAAGAAGCCTTTGCTCTGGTTCCACTCTGACGCTGCTCCAGCTGTACCTGTCCATGAAGGGACATGCAGAACTAGAAGGATGCACATTTCTGAAATTCACATCTCTCCCCCATACCTTGATCTGAGTGTCTGGGGCCTCAACGCTCACAAGACCACCACCTCCAAGCCTGATCTGCCCGACCTTTGAAAGAGCATTCCTCGGGATCCCTCCTGGGAAAGATGGAACACAGACTTGGGGATGGTACACAACACAAAACAGGAATAGGAATGCCTATGTATGTCCTATAGAATAAAAACAGGAATGCCTACATATGTCTCTGCAGGCAATATAAGGCTTACTCCTCTTATTCCTCTACATTCCCAATAAAGGTTACCATCAAGGGATCCACATATGAAATTTTTTGGAAAGGAGCAAGAGAGCTCTTTTCTCTCCAATTCTCTACTTTTAATCTTCAGATCCAATGACTGAATATGCTTACTTTGAAAAATAAATAAATTCAGGCATAATCATGACACCTGACATGACAGATGAAAATGATATTTCATTTTAAGTCCACATTTCAGTTCAACCTCACTTCTCTCCTTGTACAGAAACATCCAAGGCACTCAAAAACTCTTACTTGCTCTTGTCTCTGTTACCATGGCAGCAAGAATTTACTCTGAATGGACAGAAGAGTGGGGAAACAAATGTTTTGACCTACTTGAGACATACTTTCTCTTTGATAGGAACAGGATGCCTTCAGTATGACTGGCTCCTAAGTGTATTAAGTGGTTAATGAAACAACTATCAGGAACTTCAATCTCCCCAAGAGCTAAACTACAGGCCTTAAGAACAACACATACAATTTAGGTCTTCCACCTGATGATGGTAACAGGAGGAGTTGTGCAGGAACCCACAGTCAACTCTAGGTTACGTGAGACTTAAGGTTCTAGACGAGGCAAAGGCAGAGGCATGACCTTCAAAGGCATGGCCCACGTCAAGGTTCACAAAGGCTTATTAGAAACACAGCCCATGGGGAACCCTGAATCAGTCTGTTACTGTAATAAAATACATTGCTAAAATGAAATTCCTGAGGTCAGGCACTATATAACAAAGTGTATTTAATTGAAAGCTTTGGATGCTGAATATACAAAACTAAGAGGCACTACCAGTTCTTCCTGTATTAAGGGCCCTCATGTCTGTATTACAATATGGCAGTCAATCATGAAGGGAAACACTGAGAATAGCAAATATCAGTTATCCAAAGTGACCTTGCTTTATAAAATCCCATTTTTATCAGGTTCCTACTGCAATTACATTGATCCCTTCCAAGCAGCATACCCTGTCACCCAGTTACCTTGCATCGGTAATTACCTCATCTCCTCTCTTTACACTGCCACGGTATTGTGGGCTGGGAGGGAAAGCTTCCAGCATATGAAGCTTTAGGGAGCAGACTAAAACCATATACAAAGCATGGCAAATCTTTTGTAAAGTCTGCACATCGAATTACTCTGCACAAACTCTTCTCTCAGCTACCCTCACAGCAACTGTGTTTTTGCACCTGATGCCATTCAATACTTTGAAGCCCTGTTATATTTGAGACCCTCTCTATAATTATCACACTAAAGAATCTCCACACCTTTCGAAGAAGGTTCCATTATCCCTTCTTCTCACTAGGAAATTGATACTCAGAGAAGCTAAATAATGTGTCTTTTTTTCACACAGTCACTATATAGAAAATCCGTTCTTCGAATTCTCAAAGGTAAAAAGAGGGGCGCATTGTTATGATTCATCGCAGTCTGGGAGATGAGGAGAACCTGTCCCGCCCACTAATTGACTCACAACACATTGGTCATCAGTGGACTGACAGCTGGAACACAGCTCGAATGACTGAAGCAGTGACAATGATAAACAAGAAAAAAAAACCCACATGTAATACCAATACATGATAAGTGCTGTTCAGGAAATGATTCCCTAAGAATGTCCCCTTGTCTTTATTAAAACTTTGGACCTCTCAAATCCTCTCCTTTGCAAGATTAAGTCAGAGGCTTCATCTGCAAGCCTTAGAGAATACACCTGGGGGCAACTATACACAGTGACTAAGAAAAGGAAGTTGCTTTCTACCCTCTGCTGAAAACCCAGCTGTGATGCAACTTAATTGAGTGACCTGGAAAAAGCTGCTTATCACACAGTGGCTTGAAACAAAGATATACATGTAAAGTACTTGGCCAAACATGCCAAAAATATGGGTCTATGTTATCGTTGACGTTATTTCCCTCCCATACTCAAAAGTCCTCTTTGCATAGGGTGGCAATGAGAAATGGTGAAACTGAAGCCATAGAGAATCTGCTGATATGAATGAAAACGGGTTTTTCTGCTGCTTAGCCTTGTGCTGTACTTGCTTTAAAACCCTGGCCTCCAATCTCTCTGCCACTTGCTAGCTGGCTGCCTCCCAGGGCATTTTCAAGCCCAAGGCAAGCACTTGCATCAAGTTTTTGGTGGCATCCACTCCAGCATTCTACACTCACTTTACAGCCTGGACAGACTGTCACAAGTTTTATCCCCAGGAAGTGGAGGGTGGGGTGGTATCCCTTAACCCATGACTAACAAGTAGAGAAAACAAAACTGTGGCTTCTTGGCAACTTGATGACAACTGCAGGTGTTCTTCCCCTTAGCTGAGATGGGCTTCACACTGAACCCTTGCTTGGCTCTTCCTTTTCCACATCACACTTCCCAACAGCCTCTGAAAAGACATGAGGAGATGCTTCCCGTAGATAAGTTGCTTTTTCTGGAATCCTATCCTTAGACTTTGCTTCTGGGAAATCACCTTAGTGATATCTGCTCTGAGAACTTACTTTCAAAGCATGCTTAGAAAAAACTGCTTGGTTGATAAATGTTCCAGAATTTTTGTATTCTCTGAGAATTTGAAAGAGTAGCTGTAGGCACTTTACCTTGTGGTTGAAGACAGAGGATTGTCAGAGCTGAGATGTGTGAACGCAGTGATACAATTGAGGACAAGATGGACCTGTGGGCAGCAATCACTCCTGAATTAGCACGCTGACTTTCTAGTTATTTGTTCACAGATGAAGCAAAGTACAGCTCAAAGCATGAGTGAAATATCATTGGAATGTTTACTGGAATGCTACCTGAAAGTCTCTTTACCCTTAGAGTTATAGTTGTCAATTTGATTTGTACACACAACAATAGGTGTCCTCTCTTTCAAGGTGACTTTCTATTAACTTACATCTGTTAAGGTTTCAATTTAAGAATAAAAAAAGTTAATCAGAAATAATTTCAATAGTTCTTTGAGGACTTTGTCAATGTAGCTTTAAATATAAAATTTTAGATATTACGGTCATAGTACATACTGTTTAAAGATAATCTGGCCAAATATTTTTCATTCTAGCTTTCTACATTTCCAGTTTCTCTACAATGTGCATGTGGGTATCTGTAACATATATATTTACATATATTTATACATATGGAGATGCATATTCTTACGTGATTCTTGTGTATATATAAATACATATGTGTGTATAAATATACAATGACAGATTGATTTTACAACTTACAATTTCTAAATTGGACTATGTTCAACTGCCTGAATACTTACCAAAATTTAAATCAGAAGAATTAAATGGTTTTGTTTCTATATTTTCCAAATTTTATGAGTAAGTCCATAATGTTTAGTGTTAATGGTAAGAAGAGAAACCAGTACACTCCTTTAACATTAATTAATCAAGAATGTTTAATAAAGTTTACAACCCAGTCATATAAAATTAAACCTATGAAATTAAAATAACAATAGGTTTGTATACAAATTTGAGCATCTTGATAATATTTAATAGGTTTTCTACTTTTTGTTAAAGTACTTATATGAAAGTATATCTTTCATCAGCATAAAATTCAATAAATTTTCACAAACTAAACCTACCCATTGAAACATCACCCAATAAAAGCAAAATAGTACCAGCACTTCATGATACAACAGCTTTTTGAAATGAAAACAGATTAACATCCAACAATAGAGAAAACTTAAAATGAGAGAAACAGTAAACTGCATGCTATTTAAACAAATCCTAAAGGCAACAAAGAAAAACAGTAACTATTAAAATACTTGAGGGCGAATGTAGTGGTTTGAATGAGGGTGGCCCCCATAGGCTCATATAGTTGAATAGTTGGTCCCCATTTTAGAGGAACTGTTTGGGAAGGATTAGGGGTATGGACTTGTTAGAGGAGTGTGTCTCTGGAGGTGGATTTTGAGGTTTCAGATACCCACACCATTCAAAGTTAGCTCTCTTTCTTTCTCTGCCTTGTTTGTGAATCAAATGTAAGTTCTGCTCCAGGATAAAGGTTGTTTGTGTGCTGCCATGTTTCTGCCCAAGTGGAATCGTTCCTTTTGTAATCTCAACCACAAACAATTTTCTAGATAGTTGGAATGTGGGGCAGGTTCCGCTAACAGATAGCTCTCAAGATAGTTGGGTGTGGGGTGGGCTCTGCCAACAAACAGTTCTCAATACAGTTAAGGTGTGGGGCTCTCCACAAACATCCTTAGGACAATAGTCCCTGCTATACTTTTTGGGAAAATGGCTCCTGACAGTGGCTCTTTCCTTCTCTAAACCCAAGCATGCTTATTAAAGTGAAATTCAAAAGTTCTGTCTCATGTCAGAAGAGCTACCTGATATGGGACAGAAGACAAACAATCAATAATTGGGGCATCAGTTGTTGCAGAACTTTTTACTGACAGTCAATATATAAGCAAAATTCCTGCACCTTTGGAAACTGCAGCTTACATTGCCTCTGTATCTCAAGCCCAGATACAGTTATTGGCTATTCAAACTTTGCTTTGGGCCCGATCTGTTCCCATTACGTAGGGCATTTGCGGGCTCATACTGACCTTCCTGGTCCCTTGAGTGAGGGGAATGCATTGGGTTACCAGCTTACTCACCAAATTTGTCAAAATAAGTCAAGAATCTTATGAAGCCACAGAAAAAGCTCATAATCGTTTTTGTCTCAATGCTGGGTAAAGACATTTCATTTTAAGGTATCTAGAGAACAAGCCACTGATATTGTTTTTAAAAAAAAGGTTTCTGTGTACAGAACTTTTAGCTGTTTCCCATTTGGGAGTTAATCCTCATGGGCTTGCTCCTAACCATTTATAGCAAATGGATGTTATCCATGTTCATTCTTTGGGGTATATGCAATGTGTTCACATAACCGTGGATACATATTCTCACCTTATTTTTGCCTCAGCTCATACAGGAGAAAACTTATGGGATGTTAGAAGTCACTGACTCCAGGCTTTTGCCTACATGGGAGTTCCAAAAACTGTAAAAACTGACAATGGGCCAGCCTACACCATCACCGGCATTGCTAAATTTTGCTCTGAGTTCTCTATTTTTCATAAAACAGAAATACCTTATAATCCTCAAGGACAAGCTATAGTGGAGCAAGTGCATTGTATGCTCAAAGCCTATTTGCATAAAACAAAAAAGGGGGAATATGGTTCCACCCCCAGAGACCATTTGTCTTTTATTTTATACATTTTAAATTTTTTGACTGTTGATGCTCAATCTCATACCACTGCTGACTGGCATTGGCAGCCAGTTTCTTCCGGGATGCCTCATGTCTAGTGGAAGAATATAGCAGATGGCACTTGGTGTGGTACAGATCCCGTACTGGTGTGGGGAAGAGGAGCTGTTTGTGTTTTCCTGCAGGATGCTGACAGTCTAATATGGGAACCGGAGCACCTGGTGCATGCTGTGGATTTACCTGTCCAGAAGCCTGAAGACAGGACAGAGCCAAGAGATCAAATAGACACTGGCTTGTCATCTGAAGAATTGCTGGGATCCTGAGGAGCTGGCTGTGGTGGTCCTAGTGCCAAGGATTGTTCTTCTATTAACCCATCCCATAATAATGGCAGCCATTGCTGTGGCTGCCAGAACGACTGCAGCTGCTGGATTTCCCATTAGTCAGTCAGTTGCTTCTGCTAGCACAATGGATACCTTATCAGGGCAGGTTGCAAATGCCTTGACCACTCATATTGAGCTAAATTTACAAATAAATATTACAGTTAATTTTGCAATTGATTTTGGTTAAAGACCACTGCTTGGTTATACAGTAAAAGGCTTATTGCTGTTATTCACGGACCCTGGAGTGCACAATTTACAACTTGACTCTTAAGATTATTCTAGTTAACTATACCAGGGCTCCTCCCACCAGTGCTGAGCCCTTACTTAAAGGGCTCCAGTTTGGGCAGGCTTATTAAGGATTGAGCAGACACAGCCTCCTTAAGGAGTGCTTATACACGCTGGAGCATCATCTTCATGGTTTCATGATGCCAGAGCCAAAGGCAAGCTCAGGTCAATATCGCCACTTGGTGAGTCCTCTTAGCTATTGCCCTGGAGGATATTTCAGCACAAATCTGGCTGAACTCAGTGATGGGTGACTAGTGAACCAATGATGGGAAAGGTTTTTGCGGGGCTGCCCCAACCTAAGACAGGAAATGTGTTTTGACCTGGACGCTTTCCCATGATGGGTAAGGGGTATTGCCTGATGTCCAATGCCACCTAAGACAGGCCTAGTCATATAATTTATATAAAAGGGGGACATGTAGAGCCTGGCTCTATACCTGTTCCTGGGGTTCATCTTAAGGACATCCTATTTGTTCCTGTGCTCCCTCTGCCCCACCTGGTGATTAGCTGTAGGACATTGTTTATTCCACCTTGGGTGTGGCAATTTCCCACCTGCCTGGGGGAGAATTCCTTGTGCTGCAGCTAGAAAGGTAAGGATTTCCCCAAGGTTGAATAAATGGCATTCAGCTGATCTCCTTTTTGAATGACACAGGTCTCTTGTGTGTTCTTTCAACCTCCAAGCCCTTGTCCAGCTCATGGTACAGTGGCACACAAACTGTACCAAAAGGGTAATGCAGATTCAGGTATTACAAATATTTAAAGACTATTTTATTCTACTAATATCATAATCCTTTGGTTTTACATTGACCCTTTGACAGATTTGCTTAAAAGATTTAAAAGATTAACACACACACACACACACACACACACACACACACACATATATATATATATATATATATATATATATATATATATATATATATTTGACATGATATTAATGGTCATATAGAGTACTAACTAATTCTAGAAAAAGGTTTCATTTACCTTCCTGTACATGATTTCAGGTTTGAGTCTCCATCAGTATTCTACAGTGAACCATGAACACACCTAACGGTGACTTTTGAAGTCTCCTTAAGGAGGATGGAGCCACACAACATTGACTCCTTAAGGACTATGATAACACCACTAAGCTGAAAAACACCAGCTAAGGATAGACTTTGGACTATAAGCAGTTCAGAATAATTTTGAGGTGGCTAGCTGATATGATCCAGCCTTACAGACTGCTCTAGCTAGGACTTGTGACAAAGCCCTTTACTTTCTCATTATGCATAGACCAGACAAAAAATAATTCAGCCACCTCTTACAGGATTTGACAATTAACCAAAATTTTTATTTTCAGAATCCCCTAAAAATACCAGACAGTAGGAAGTAAATTTAAGAATATGCCACCTAGGTTCCCAAGGGTTGGTGGTGTTTGATCGTTCAATGGATTATAGATATTTGTCATTGTTTAAGGGTTAGTTACAATCTATTATTGGTAATGGTCAGGAAAAAAGCTAAACAAAGGAAATTAGATTCAAGGTTTTTGTTTTGAAAATAAAAAAGAGGGTTATAGATATAGAATAAAATAATAAATTATTGAATCTACTCTAAAAAGAAAAAAGGAGGATATTGATATGATAAGATAAAAAGGTAGATTATTGAATCTACTTTTATAAAGCAACCACAACTTTTAAATGTTTTACAGTGGATTGGACTTTTGTATATTTTATACGAATTTTCTATATTGAGATCAATTTTGTTAGAACATACTGTACCTACATTTCTATTCTTGTTCAAGGTATTATACCTAAATAACTCAATTAACAATGTAACACAAATTTCATATCCTTGAAAAGTATTATTACCAACTGTTTAGGATAATAAGGAAATGCAAGTTAGTAGTTAATCACCTAGTATAACTGAACTTGCAGTCACATTTGGTAGGTTTTCAAGGTCAAACAAACATATATTTCAGATAAACGATTATCTTCAATCACTTCAGAAATCTACAGAATATGGCTTTTAAGGTGTTTTAATAACCTAGGTTCTTCTTTTTTATTTTATTTTTTTGACAATGAGACATGTCTACTCCTGGAAGCACTAGTCTACAGCAGAGAATATAATGGGCACAGAAGAAACTCCACAAAAAGTTTACTTTCTTTGTGACAAAAGCAAATCACTAGGCAAAAAAAAAAAAAATACCCTTGCCTTAACACTGTCCTAATAGGATAAGTAGGACACAAAAGAAAGTGACTGCCAAACATTGTCAAGACAAGGACAGACAGTCCCTCAGAATATCCTGCTTCACAGAAAAGTCTTTCACATATGGTAGGCATGTAGGCTGAAGATGTATGCCTCAGTGTTGCAGAGGAAATTTGGATGACTGTCCAGGCAGCTAGCTGTTTCCTTTATTACTCACATTTTTTTGTAAGTTGCTTACTCACACTTCCTGCCTACACAGTTTATTATTTCTTTCTTTGGTCTCTGAAGGAGTTGAAGAATAAATACTTATAGTTTTCCTTGTTTACCAGAGGCTGAAAGCAAGTTATGATAGAAAGTCAATTAGGTAGAAGACTTTGGACTCACCAAGACAGGATAGATATGGAGTATTTTCTCTGAATTTGTCAAATGCAAATGTACTAGACAATGTTGATGTGCTTACTGCCTGTATATATTGTATATAGTTATTGTATGTAGAGGCCCCCAAATGAGTCTATTTCTACTCTGTCTGAAGGTCAGTGAGTTTAAGATTGTTCAAAGTTGTTGACAACAACAAAAGCTACACATCCTGACCTAGGGTGTGGTTACTTTGTCCTTTTGACATTAAGAGGGCCCTTACAGGTAGATCCACTCCCCTCTGACCAGTGGTCAGGAAATTCAAGCACACTTTCTGCTCCTACTTTTGAATTAGGAGGTTTGGCCTTGGGAGTGGCTGCTTTCAGGATGCTTGCCTAAGCAACCGAATGCTTTTCTCAAAAATTGATGGCTTGATGTCTTGGGTATTGATGGAAGTGACTGTTTTAATTGTCCTTTGTAGCATGTTAAAGCAGACTTTTGTCTTCTTCCCCTTTTTGTGTTAGGGAATAAATGTATATGGAAATTAAAAAAGGGTGAATTCAGCATTCAGTACTTGTTGAGTTGCCCTCCAGTTACTATCCTACGTCTTAGACAATCTTATCTCTGTTCCTCCTACTTAACAATTTTAATCTTCATGCCCCTACCCTGGTACATGATATACTTTTCAAAGCTGGTCCCCAACAATTGTTCTTGCTGTATATAGGTTTGTTTTTTTTATCTTAGTTATATTCTCCTTCTTTTATTTTAGAGGGAAAAAAAGGGGGAGAAATGTAGTGAAATTTTATTTTTGTTTTAATAAATAAAGCTTGCCTAAAGATCAGAAGGGCAAAGCTAAGCCACTAGAGGTCAGGCAGTTGTGCCACACACCTTTAATCCCAGGATTTGGAAGACAGAGGCAGATGACTTAGCTAGGCTCTCCATGTTTCCTCCCACCTGCAGGCAGGCCAGCTGAGAACACATGAAACCCTAAGCTCAGGAACCAGATTTCTTTACAACAGCTCTGCATTCTATCTGCCTGAATGCTCACCTCTACACACATCAACAGCTTGGCACACCAACAGCAACAGTGGTGAGTTTTCCCCTTCCATTCCCCAACCACAGCATTTATGGCTACAGTTGAGCCTTTCACTAACATTCATCTCTGCTTGCTTCTCATAGCTAAAAACTTGACGGGACAACCCAGGATTGGTCCTCCTGCACTAGCCCTGCACACACTCTGTGGTGCATTCAATTTGGGGCCCAGGGTTCCCCAAATTTGTCTTTCTCCTTTCCTTTTATTTTCTCTTTCTTTTGGACCACTTGTAAGTGGTCCACACCATGAAGACCACCTTGAGTGGCCTATAGCCTCTCTGGCTTCCTAGTTGCCTGGACCGGAGCCAGTCAGGCTTTAATACCTCACCTGTAGAGAGAAGACACTCTTCTATAGGCCCTGTGGTGGTTTTGCAGGTTTTCACATTTTCAGCTATGGTATAAACCCTCAGACTATCAGCCACCCACCTGTGAATGCTCTGCCCATGTCCCGCTGGCTTCGCTTTTCCTCAAACTGTCCCTGCCACCACTACCACTGGTCCCATGAATTAGTCAGATCCATGAGGCAGCTGTTTTCAATTCCAAACTTTTCTCCCCACCATGGCTTGTGGTACAGGGGATTGGCAACAGGGCAGATCAACAGGGTGAATCATACATCTAAGTCTCTCTTGTTATTATGTTTAAAATTCTGCAGCTCATAAATTGTGGCTTTTCTATACAATATGTGACCACTGTCATTTTGACTGAGGTCAGGTGATTTCACTGCCATCTTAACTGAGAGCCAAGTCAGGTGACCAAGTTCTGCCATTTTTAATGAGGTATTTACTGCCTGGTCCCCAGTGCTGACTCTGTTATATGTGTAGCATGCCTTTGGTAGGGCCCACCAAGAGCATCCATCAACTTTGCCCAGTTTCTATTCACTGCAAGTGTGTGTGCAATACATGTAAGTTAAATACACCTATGTTTACTGTTAAATGTTATAATTGTCTGTTTATAGTACAAAGCAACAAGTCCCATGTACTTTAAGTCTCTTAATCCAACCCTGCTTTACCTGTTAAGTAAAGAGCCAATATAGTCAAACTTGGACCCAGCTCTCCAGGCAGATTCTATACTGTACCTGGTAAACAGCCCTCAACTGCTCAGAGATCTGGAGAATATAGCATTTAAATGCTTAATTATTTAAAAACTTTTTATAACAAAAAGAGACAATTTGGCTCCTAGCAGCAGCACTCTACTTCCTCCAAAGAAGACAGAAGATAAATGGGCACAAAACAACATCCATTTGCAATTCTCTTCAATTGCCAAGAACTGACCACTGGGAAAAACTGCCTTTCATCTAAACTGAAGATTTCCAGACAGTGAACAGATTCACTGGAATCAACATTCTAGCTGCTTAGGTCAAGGTAGGCTTGTCTTCCTACAGATTTCTTAGCCCACAGGATGTTCTGGGGCGTGGCAGGCCCTGTGCTAAACAGCAAAAGGCAAATACGACCATCAGCAATGATTGAGGACAATGAGGAGTACCTCTAAGGTGTGATCCAAGTAAGTTCTCTGTCGTTTGTAAATCAATATCTCAAGTAAAATTTTATTTTTCTCAAAGATCTCTGATGCAGTTTGACAGTTGAAAGTTTTCATTATTTAAAAGGATAGACTCATCAAACAAATTTCCATAAGATACAAGTCAAGAAAATTCTCTCTCATGCTGTTTTTCATAGTCTTAAAGATACTTTTCATTATGCAAAAAAATATTTGTCAATTATTCATATATAAATATGTTGTTGTTTAAATTTTCACAAACCCAAAAAATTCTTGTGAGTTCTAGGGAGCCAAATTGAAGGATCCACCTTAAACAAGTCAGATACACCCCTCTCAATTCTCTGTTTTTAATTTTTTTTCCTAAACTTAACTTTGCCTTCTGTTCTTCCAATACCTTAAACAGGTGTAAGAGACACTAGACATTTCCAGTCCACAAACACCGGACAGAAACAAAGAGACCAGCTATCTTAGGATGTGACCAGCACCCACCTTTTACAGGTCCCCTCCTCCCACAGATAAGCAGGAAGCAGTCTTGAGAATCTGCTGCCCCAATTTCTTTAAATTGTTATGCCTAAATGCTCACCTTTTATTTTAAAAAAGAGAGATGGGAATTTAATGGTCTGTCCTGCCCCTTTAAGAGACACTCCCTCCCCCATGCACTAGTGAGACAGGAAGATCTTCCTTCTGCTTCCTGCCTGAGCTCCCTTCCATTCCCTCCTGAAGAGGTAGCTTCTGCTTCACTCCCTTCTCCCTACTTCTCCCCTTTTCTCCCCCATTCATTTCTCTCTCTTTCTCTGCCTCTCCCTCTGCTCTTCCCCCTTCTCCACTTCTTCCCTTTCCTCTCCCCTTCTATAACCCATAAATAAATAAATATTCAACCCCACTCTGCATGGTGTGCCTATCCCTCTGGGTCTCTTACCTGCCACATGGCTCTATAACATGATGGGACCAGCTTGTTGGGGTTAATGTCCCGCGCGGTACCCCACAACCAGCAAGCCCCAAAGAAAATCACACAGAGATCTCCATAAGTTATGAAACTGATTGGCCCATTAGCTCAGGCTACTTATTAGCTCTTGTAGCTTATATTAACCCATTATTGTTATCTATGTTAGCCATGTGGCTCAGTACCTTTCTCAGAAGGGCAGCTCACATGTTGCTTCCTCAGTGGTCTGGGCTGGAACGAGAGGAATGGGCTTTCTCCTTTCCAGCATTTTCCTGTTCTCCTCACCCCACCTCTACTTCCTGTCTGGTTGACCCACCTATACTTCCTGCTTGGCCAATCAGCGTTTATTCAAAATATGATTGACAAATTCTCTCTCAAAAAAAAAAGGAAAATACCAATAGTCCAGTTTTTGGGGATGTGGGCGTAGTATTCCAGGCTACTTCCGGCTGGTTGGGAGCACTGATAATCTTATGAGGACCTAAAAAAAAATTGAGAATTATCATCAAGTCCTGACTGGAGTACCATGTGAGTCTTGATCATCTCAGGCAGCAGTCTTGAACTTGTTCTGGATGAAGAACTCAGACATCTGGGCCATCTATTCCTGCCGGAGATTTTTCAGGTGGTCTTCCGTGATCAAAGCTAATTTTTCTTAACTCTGAATAAATCCAGAGCCTCTCATTTTCTGTGGAAACAAAAGCAAAATCTCTTCTCCAAAGTAACATAGCTTTTGACTTCAGTTTTGAAGTCAAAGCATTTTCAAAATATCTATCTTAGATTAGTTCAGCAGCATTTATAAACCAATATCTTTTAGCAGCTATTGTTGCTCCTTCCTCAGCATTCAAACAATTCAAAGTGAGCATAATAGCATACAATATCAAGATTCTCTGTGTATTTTCCATCTTTGTGCAGCTTTATTTTAACCTGTATTTCTTTTATTTTTCCTTTTACTTTTTGAGACAGGTTCTCTGTATATTTTGTCTTGGAATAACTCTGTAGACCAGGCATTCCTTGTACTCACAGAGATCCATCTCTCTCTGCCTCCCCAGTGCTGGGATTAAAGATGTCTGCCACCACACTTTGAATTTACAGAGGTCTGTCTGCCTCTGCCTCCCAAGCTTTGGGATTAAAGGCGTGTGCTACCACACCTTGAAATCACAGAGGTCAATCTACCTCTGCCCCTTAAAGTCACAGAGGTCAATCTACCTCTGCCTCCCACGTATTGGGATTAAAGGCATACGCCACCACCACTGGCTGGCCTGCTCCTACTGTGACCTCTGTCTCTTGTGGAAGACAGAGAATTTGGATGGATTTTTGTGAGTAAAGTGCTAAGGCTTGCTTGATCACAATGTGGATTTGATGTGTGCCTGGAACTGTGCTTGGCTCATGGGCACCAAATGGCTGAGGCAGGAGCAGCTCCAGCTTTGCTCCGCCAAGCTTCACTGTGCTGATCTCAGGCAGGAACTGTCATAATTATCATAATAACAACACAATTAAGCTTTAGACTGGTCAGGAAACAGGTGGTACCATATTACCCCTATGTGGTGAAAGCTAAAGTTTTCAAAAAGCACTTAGCATTTTAAGAAGTACTCCTGGATAGAAAAAACATTACAGGCAATGCAATAGAACAGATTCAGACAAAAAAAGACCTTTGAATGGGTCATAGTGTTAGGCATACATAGGCTTGGGAGAGAGAAGAAAAAGAATATAGAGAATAAAGTTAATGCCTTAAAAACGGGTAAAGTCTTTAAAGACTCAGAGTACAGATCATTATAGATTAAAAGAAATAAAAAAATAAGCCACATAAAAATGGAAAATTCACAGACAGTTTGGATTCTGTACATTGTGTTTTCTTTGAATTTTTGACTGTAAGGGAGCTAAGTACAGAGGCACATCTCATTGTGTGGGCTGCTAAGATAAACCAGGGTGTATATTATAAAGCTATTTTGACTTCAGAATTTGGATCTAAGAACATGATGCTTTGGAAAAGAGATTCTTCTTTTGTTTTCACAGAGGATGAGATCCTATGGATTACTTTTGTCCCAATATGGTATGATAGACCACGCCCTCCTGAAAGATCGCCTTAAACACCTTCAGAAAATTACTTTGCTCAACTGCTGACTGAGAGGAACCTAGCACACAGGATATACCATGAAAGACCTGATTAACAGCGCCCCTATACAACAGGAAGAAGTTTGGAGAGAAATAACTGTGTCCATATTCCCAAATATTGTCTATAAATGTTCTTTTACATTTAAAGAGGGATATGATATAGAGATGAATAATTTACATTGCTATAAATTTTGCTTTTTTCATATAAATTTAAGGTCAATTTTATTATATGTATATTTATTTCTGATCTTGATTAAGGTATTGTGATTATGTAGTTCATTAAAATTGTAATGTATAATTAGAAAATATAGGTTGTTGATGGATAATCATCGATAATATTCAAGCTTGTAGTCATGTTAGTTTGATTTTCTAGATATGTAGAGATATATTTCAATCAGATAATCATTCTTCATATTTTTCAAAGACTACAGAATATGACATTTAATGTTTTAATAACTTAGGGCTTTTCATGACAATGAGACACATCTGCTCCTGGCAGCACCAAGCTACTTCCTGAGAAAGATGGGCATCAAAGAGGCTTCTTATGAAGTTTTATAGCGATTTTGGCAAGAAACTGCTCTTGCCTGGACTGTTGTATAAACTGGACACTAAGAACCTTCAGAGAGAGAACTGCTAAACTTGACTAAAGGTGAGATGATCCTTCGGGGTTCCTGATTCATGAAAGAGTCTGCAAAACATTCTGCAGGATACAAAGAACTGTCTTTGAAATTTCCTGCTTCATGGAAATGTCTGCTGGAAACTATGGGCCTGTAGGCTGAAGATGGATGCCCCAATGGTACAAAAGGTCTTTGGGTGACTGTCCAGTCAGCGAGATGTCTCTGCCATTTCTAGAGTTTTGTAAGCTGCTTACTTCTCATTTACTTAGGTAATATTATATCCTTCTGGAGTCTTTGATAGAGTTGAAGAATAAATAGATAGTTATAGTTATAGTTTTCCTTTGTTATGATAAAAGATAAAATAGATATTAGATATTGTAACTGTAATTCTTGCTTGATAACTGTTTTGTTATATGCAATATTACTATGTTAAAGTGAAAGCCTTTCTTTTTTTGTTTAAAGAGAAAAAGGGGAAATGATATAGGAGGGTCGTCTGTCTATGTGTTACTTTCATTGGTTAATAAAGAAACTGCCTTGGCCATTTGATAGACCAACCCTTATGTGGGTGGAGTAGACAGAATAGAATTCTGGGAGGAAGAAAGCAGAGTCAGGCAGACGCCATGACTCTCCTCTCCGAGACAGACCCTGGTTAGACTCATGCTGGTAGCCACAGTCAAGTGGCAATACAGATATTAGAAATGGGTTAGATCAATATGTGACAGCCAAAAAGGGACTGGAGATAATGGGCCAGGCAGTGTTTAAATGAATACAATTTGTGTGTTGTTATTTCGGGTGTTAAGCTAGCTGTGCAGGAGCTGCACGGGATGAAAAGCAGGCCTGCTTGCCTCATCACTACATGGCTCCCTACCTGGGACCAGGCTGCCTTTGTGGAGCACCATGGTCTCATGCCCGCTGCCCACTGCCGCCACTTGGGAACCTGCAGCATTTCTCCTGCTGCACCCCTTGGGGATCCAGAGCATTTTATTTTTAAATAACAGGACTCACACCTTTAATCCCAGCACTAGGGGGAATATAAAATGTGAGGAGAGAGAGAGGCTTAGTCTGCTTTGTCTGCAGTCACTCAGCCTTGGTATGTTTTTCTTTGGGTTGATCTAAATAAGCTTCTCTAGGATCACAAACTGTAGGCTCAATGTTCTTTGTTTATGGCTAGAATCCACTAATGAGTAAGTACATACCATATTCATATTTTTGGATCTGGGTTATCTCACTCAGGATAGTGTTTTCTATTTTCATCCATTTGCATGCAAAATTCAAGATGTCATTGTTTTTTACCTCTGAGTAGTAGTAGTACTCTAATGTGTAGATGTACCACACTTTCTTTATTCATTCTTCCATTGAGGGGCATCTACGTTGTTTGCAGGTTCTGGCTATTACAAATAATGCTGCTATGAACATAGTTGAACAAATGCTTTTGTAGTATGATTGGGCATCTCTTGGGAGAATATGAGCAAGGAAGTCAAGACTGTGAGGGGTTGGTCCACCCACTGAGACAGTGTGCCTGATCTAATGGGAGTTCACGAAAGCCAGCTGGACTAGGACTGAACGAACATGTGATCAAACTGGACTCTCTAAATGTGGCTGACAATGGGGGCTGACTGAGAAGTCAATGACAATGGCACTGGGATTTGTCTCTATTGCATATACTGGCTTTTTGGGATCCTAGTCTGTTTGAATGAACACCTTCCTAGGAATAGATGGAGGGGGGAGGGCCTTGGACTTCCCACAGGGCAGAGTACCCTGCCCTCTCTTAGGACTGGAGGGGGAGAGGGAAGGGTGAGTAGGGGAGTAGGAGCGCAATGGGAGGAGAGGATGAAGTGGAAATTTTGAATGGTATTATTTATAAAGCAATAAAATTTTTTAAAAAACAACAAAAAGGACTTTGTATAATGATGCAAAAAATAATAATTTTGTCTTCTTAGGGCTAGAAAGATGGACTAGCAGTTAAGACAGCACTTATTGCTCTTGCAAAGAACTCAAGTTCAGCTTCTAATACCTATAGCAAGTGACTCACAATTTATATTTCCAACTCCGGGGGATCTGATACCCTCCCTTGCCTCTCCAGGCATCTTCACATGTGTGACATACATTCACACACACACACATACATTGCACATAAACAAAAATAAGATCTTCTGTGTTCTTATCATTAAATGGATCCCACAAAAAAAGTACACGTTTTGGGTTCCATGAAAACTGACCTACCCCTGTTCTTTATAGAATAGATTTCTAATGTCTTCTCTTAGTGTGTTATTCTAAACTTTTCTTATATCTGTCTTGCCCTGAAACCCTGAGCCACTTCACATTAGAGATGTTTCTAATTCACCTTTGGGTCTCTGGAGTGGAATGCACATTTATTTGTTAAATGAGCAATGGAAAGACTTCAGTTAACTTTTAGTTATCACTATTCTAAATAATCAGTTGTTTTGTACCTTTGAAACTGTATCCTTTCCACTTCTCCTCAGTAAAGGTCTTTTTGAAAATTCCAACAGGACAAGGCAGAAAAAGGGACTACTGTTGACTGTTACCTAGAGAGCAATGGAGAAAATAACCTTTCTTTGGTGTGGTGGTTTGAAAGAAACTGCCCCCGAAAAAGGGATAGAAAGTGTGGCCTTGTTGGAGGAAGTGTGTCACTGTGGGGGCAGGTTTTGAGGTCTTCTATGTTTACGCTACATCCAATGAGACAGAGTACTTCCTGCTGTCTGCAAGATGTAGACCTCTCACCTACTTCTCCAGCATCATGTCCAGCACCTGGTTGGATGATAATGGACTGAACCTCTGAATTGCTAGCAAGCCACCCCAATTTATAAAAGTTGCTATGGTCACTATGTCTCTTCACAGCAATAGAAATAGAATAACCAGAATACAACAGTCTATGCTTCTTGTCACTACAAACCCAACGATGAAGATAAGAAGTAAACCTTCAGACTATGCTTTATTCTAAGAACCAGCAACTGTGAATGCAGCAGATACACCCTTAAGATCTGTCTTCTACTTCATCTTTGGCCAGCAGGCTGCATAGGGAGTAGAAACAAAGACAGTCATTCATTTCAAAGTCTAATCTTATTCCTCTGGCTAAGTAGTCACCCTTTTCTGAGATCTCTAGTGTTCCTCCCTGCTTCTCTTCTTATCTCCTCCTACATGTTTTTCTCATCACCATCACTCTGTGTTATAGCAGGGATTTTCACATGTAAAGTCACTGTCAGGCATTCCTCCTGCGTTACTTTTTGCTTGACACCTAAGTTGGGCTACTTAAAAGGTGTATGTGCAGATTTCTTTCTATATGAAGTACAAACATTTCTTTATAAATGTCCTTTTCTGTACCTCCTGTCCCCTATTATGAGAAGCAGAATAGTTTGTTTGATTTCCCCTATGTATCAATACCTCTTCCCACAATCATTTTATAGCCTATTAAATTTCTCTTCCTGCCTCACAATCATCTATTTACATTTACATATTCTTCCAAGAAATATATGGGCTTCTGGAAAGTAATCTTTCTTTTCCTGGTAGCTCTAGTACCAACCTAGCTCAGGTATTAAATTAATGTTTTTGGAATGAAAGTTGAACAGCATGCTATTATTCATCTCATTATTTCTTCCTTATAGACAAAAGAATTTCTTACTCTTTAAATTAGTCTCTGCATTCCCATATATAATTGTTAATGGACTTTACCTTAATTATAACTTAAAGGCAAAACTGAACTTCATAAAATCTCAAGCTATGAACCATGTAAAAACCAAAATAAGCTCCAAATTCAATGAAATCCAAAAATAGATCCTAAAACAGCTATTTAAAGTTAACTAATTAAATAAGGAAAGTGAGTATTTTACTATTTCATTACAAGTTTCTGGTTTTACCTAAGAGAATGATTCTTTTTAAAAATCAAAAATCAAAAACAGTGTGGAAGAGCAAAATGACTTAACAGTAAAAACCTGAGCCTCAGAAGGCACTAACATCCCTTGTGTTCTAAACTTAGCTCAGCCACTGGGCACCATGTGAATGAGTCACTGCTGCTCCTTGACTTAAATCATCCCTCTTATAAAACTTGTTAAAGAAAGACGTCACTGCAAATTAGATGTTGCAGCTAAGTTTAGCCACCCTTGAGACATAAATATTGTAAGTTATGTGACTTCCGCCATTTTGTTTCATGACTTATATTTGGGCATGTTACCGGGTATTTGTTTATATCTATACTGAAGCTAAAGATATACCTTCTACACAAAGTTAAACTTCAGATATATAAATATATAGATGCAAATGTCCATAGAAAGTTACTTGCACAGAAACATCTTAAAGTTATTTTAAGTAGCAGCACTATTTTATTGACAAATGTTAAGATTCTGACTTGCCCTAAGCCTGACCTTTATGAACTGACTATCTTAGAGAGTGTGTATGTGTCTCTGTGGGAAGACAGGAAGACCTGTTTTGCTTCTGTCCCTGACTTCTCCCTAGACATTGCTATTCACAGTGAGACATGCATTCACACACTGCCCATTGGGAACTCAGAAGTAATAGGGTCTGCCCACCAGAAAAACCCCAGGGCTTTTGAAACCATGGATACCGTCATTGCCAACATTACCTTGTCTTTCCGAGTCTTCTTAATAAGCTCATGTACGTTAGCTGGATCAGGCTACTTACCCACAGGAAAACTTAGTTTATCTGATCAGTCCACCACTGCTTACTTCACTTCTTTGTGATTAGGACCCTGAAGGAATGATACAAGGGAGTATTACCTATGATGTGGGAGTGTCATATATCCGTTGCTTTCATTGGTTAATTAATAAAGAAACTGCTTGGCCTGATAGGTTAGAACATAGGTGGATGGAGTAGACAGAACAGAATGCTGGGAGGAAGAGGAAGTGAGACAGATGCCATGCCTCCCCTCTCCAAGGCAGACGCAATGAAGCAAGTAGCCAGGTCAGACATGCTGAATCTTTCCCGGTAAGACTGGAGCTACACAGATTATTAGAGATGGGTTAAAGCAAGATATGAGAGTTAGCTAGAAGAAGCTAGATATAATGGGCCAGACAGTGTTTAAAAGAATATAGTTTGTGTGTTGTTATTTTGGGGCATAAGCTAGCCAGGTGGCCAGAAGCTGGATGGCAGGAACGCTGCCTGCTGCACCCCACTACATACCTACAGAGAGACTTTTAAAAAAACAAAACTGAATCTGACATGGAAGGAGAGAGTTGGAAATCTAGAAAGCTCAGCAACCTGTACTGAACATCAGAGCAAGTAACAGGTAAGATCCAGCAACTATGAACATGAGACTAACTGGCCAGCAACTGTTGAAGGAGTTGGGGCTGCGTTCCTGCCACCCAGCTCCCAGCTACCTGGCTAGTTTATGCCCCAAAATAACAACACACAAACTGTATTCTTTTAAACACTGCTTGGCCCATTAGCTCTAGCCCTTACTGGCTAATTCTCATATCCCTATCAACCCATCTCTAATAATCTGTGTAGCACCAGTCTTACCAGGAAAGATTCAGCATGTCTGACCTTCATCGTGCCTGCCTGGGAGAGGGGAGCATGGCATCTAAGCTCACTTCCTCTTCCTCCCAGCATTCTGTTCTGTTTACTCCACCCACCTATGTTCTAACCTATCAGGGCCAAGCAGTTTCTTTATTAATTAACCAATGACCTTCCTCCACCATTTCCCCCTTTTCTGTTTAAGCAAAACGGAAAGGCTTTCACTTTAACATAGCAAAATTACATATAACAAAACAGTTATAAAGCAAGAATTACAGTTACAATATTTACATCTACTTTATCTTTTATCATAACAAAGGAAAACAACTATAATAACCATGATTCTCCCACTCCAGACAGCCACAGGTTAAGATCTTCTCTGGTAAGCCACCTCGTGGGCTACACAGATTATTAGAAATGGGTTAGATCAATATGTAAGAGCTAGCCAATAAGAGGCTGGAACTAATGGGTCAGGCAGTGTTCAAAAGAATACAGTTTCCGTATAATTATTTTGGGTAAAGCTAGCCAGGTGGCAGGAAGTGGCCAGCCGTTCATATTACAACAAGCAACAAAAACTTACCACATAGGAATTTACAGTTTGCCGATAATATTACAACCCTGTAATTTAAGTTCTCAGTTTATAGAGAAAGAATGTGCTATTTTGCAAAATTTAGTGATGGATGGCCACTTAGCTGGTAAAAATCAGAACCACATTACAAAACAAAATCTTCAAAATCCGGTAATGTGTACTTTTAATACGCATTTTCCTCTATATTTGTCAACTGAAGAAGTGATTGCACCAAATGACTCTGGACTCCCCTATACAAAACAAGCCATAGTTATTCTCTACTTCTGAGTTTCCACTAACTTCCCCAAAGCTGACTAAAGAGAGATGATCTGCCAGGTTGCATTTATCAGAGGAGGTGGTATATCTTAAAACACATAGAAAATAAGGATAAACTTAAGAAAGACAAAGAGTAACATAGGTAAGAAAGATATCTGTCCTGTGGAGACATAATGACCAAAAGCAACTAGAAGAGAAAAGGACTTATTTCATCTTATAGTTGTAGTCATCATGAAAGGAAGTGTTGTGGAATATTTGTACACTGTGTGAAGATACATTGCTGTAATTGGTTTAAAAAAGAGATGAATGGCCAATAGCTAAGCAGGAGATATAAGTGGGACTTCTGGGCAGAGAGGCAAAGTAATAGGAGATAAATCAAGGCACAGAGGAGACCCCAGGAGACATGGAGAGAAAATAGGAGGTGTTAGATGAAATAAAGGTAAAAAGCCTGATGATAGATATATATCTACTTTGAATGCTTTTCCATCAGCTTCCACAGGGATGCTCAAAAACAGATCATATGCTCCACTTAAATAATTATTAGTATTTTAAAGCCCAGTAAAAACCCCTTCAGGTCCCTCCACTAAAGCAGCTCAGTTCTTCTGACAAAGCAAAAAACAAGTCTTTGTTTGTGTGCCTTTCATCAATTCCATTGCTCATCTGTTGTCCCTTCCAGTTTTACCACATTCACTTGAAGATGTCAAGACCAACACCATATGCATGATGCAATACTCCGGAAACAGAAAAATAAAATACTGGCTTCCTAGCTTTTGAAAGAAGATGACACAATGCAATCACCAAAATATCACTAATACATAATAATACCACATAACTGACATTGAGCATATGCTCTACTTGTCTCCTGCCTCCTCATTATGTCTCTGGCGGCTTACGTTGAATGTTCCCACACAGAACCCTGTCCTGATCCTCTCTAAACAGTACCATTGGAGAAGAGAGATCCATGGGACTTCAAGTATAAAACATGGTGAGAGTAGCCACTTCTCATTATCACAGATGGCTGAGGGAATCATAGAAGCCTAAAACAGAAAAAATATTCAACCCACAAGGAATTCACAATACATTTATACATTGGTGAGGTGGCTATGGACACAAAAGCCTAAGGACATTTTAGATGATTTATACACTCTATCTGTTCTTCTAAAGGTAAATATTATCCTCATTCATCAGCTAAAAATTGGATAAGCAAAATCACCCAAACTATGAAAGCAAAAAATACTTGAGTCTTGATAGAAAAATTGACTATGGGGTGTGAGCCAAGACAGGATTTGATTCGAGCAGCACCTCCCAGATTCTCATGTTTGGGAATGCAAATGGACAGAAAGCAGCTTCTTGTGAAGCAATGGAGGGCACATATTAAGTCTAATGCTGGACACATACACACTTGGAAAGAATCAGAGACTCCAGTAATTGGAACAGAGGGAGAAAGGAATTGTCAATGGGACCCAAGGGTGTGATAGAGAGATAAAAGAGGCAGAAGGAAAAAGAGGGGAAGAGATACAAGGGGGAAACTGGCACAATAACAGATGCAGAACGGAAAAGCAAACTTAAGTCAATTGATCAGGGAACTAAAGAGTGTGTAGCATTGCGAAAGCACTTGCTGTTGTTCTTTAGCATAAAAGCCTGGTGCTTTAATAAAGAATTGCCTTGGGAAGCTAAGCCCAAGCTTGCCAGTTTCCATTTTTCTTGAAACTCATAGAAAATAGTGTCATGTTCTCTGCTCCAGCATCTACATTGTTACTTAATGTGGCCTAGAAGCAGGCTCATAGAAAAAATGTAAGTAGTGAGATAGAATAAGAAATTTAAAGCAAAGCAGAAGTTGCTTTAAGATTCATAGTCCAGGAAGGTAGTTAAAGAGGGTCTGGAGACTCAGAAGATACATGAGATTGCATGTAGGACTAAACCTCAGAAAATTTTAAATGGTTAAAGAAAAATGGGGTTATATTTAGGAAGTGGTCTCCTGTGCTGATGTGTCCAAATGTACTTCCCACTTTCTCTTCTATAAGCTTCACGCTTTATGTTGAGGTCTTTGATCCATTTGGACCTGAGTTTTGTACATGGTGATAGACATGGGTCTATTTTCATTTTTCTACATGTTGATATCCAGTTATGCCAGCACCATTTGTTAAATATGCTTTCTTTTCTCTATTTGATATTTTTTGCTTCTTTGTCAAAAATCAGGTGTTCGAAGGAGTGTGGATTAATATCCAGGTCTTTGATTCAATTCCATTGGTCCTTCTGTCTGTTCTTATGCCAATACCAGGCTGTTTTCAGTACTGTAGCTCTGTAGTAGTGCTTGAAGTCAGGGATTGTGATGCCTCTAGAAGTTCATTTATTGTATAGGATTGTTTTGGCTATTCCAGGTTTTTTTTCTTTTCCATATGAAGTTGAGTACTGTTCTTTCAAGGTCTATGAAGAATTTTACTAGAATTCTGATGGGCATTGCATTGAATCTGTAGATTGCTTTTGGTAAGATTGCCATTTTTAGTGTTAGGGTGTTGAAGACCATGGGATGTACTCACTCATATTTGGTTTCTAGCCATAAACAAAGGACATTGAGCCTATAATTAGTGATCCTAGAGAAGCTAAATAAGGAGAACCCAAAGAAAAACATATAGACATCCTCCTGAATATTAACCTCCATCAGACGATGAAAGGAGACAGAGACAGAGACCCACATTGGAGCACTGGACATAAATCTCAAGGTCCAAATCGGGAGCAGGAGAGAGAGCACGAGCAAGGAACTCAGGACCGCAAGGGGTGCCCACACACTGAGACAATGGGGATGTTCTATTGGGAACTCACCAAGGCCAGCTGGCCTGGGTCTGAAAAAGCCTGGGATAAAACCGGACTCTCTGAACATAGCGGACAATGAGGGCTACTGAGAACTCAAGAACAATGGCAATGGGTTTCTGATCCTACTGCATGTACTAGCTTTGTGGGAGCCTAGGCAGTTTGGATTCTCAACTTACTAGACCTGGATGGAGGTGGGGGTTCCTTGGACTTCCCACAGGGCAGGGAACCCTGATTGCTCTTCAGGCTGAGGAGGGAGGGGGACTTGATTGGGGGAGGGGGAAGGAAATGGGAGGTGGTGGTGGGGAAGAGACAGAAATCTTTAATAAATAAATTAATTTAAAAAAAGATTGCCATTTTTACTAAGTTAATTCTATTTACCCAAGAGCATAGGAGATCTTCCCATTTTTTGGTATCTTCTTGAATTTCTTTCTTCAAAGATTTAAAGTTCTTGTCATACAAGTCAGACACTGAGAGAAACAATTAATAAATGGGACCTCCTGAAACTGAAAAGCTTCTGTAAAACAAAGGACATGGTCAAAAAGACAAAATGACAGCCTACAGAAAAGATCTTCGCTAACCCCACATAAGACAGAGGTCTAATCTCCAAAATATACAAAGAACTCAAGAAATTGGTCATCAAAAGAACAAATAATCCAATAAAATAATGGAGTACAGACCTAAACAGAACTTTCCACGGAGGAATCTAAAATGGGTGAGACACTTAAGGAAATGTTCAACATCAGAGAAATGCAAATCAAAAGAACTCTGAGATTCCATCTTATACCTTAAGAATGGCCAAGACCAAAAACACTAATGACAACTTATTCTGGAGAGGTTGTGGAATAAAGGGACTTCTGCATTGATGGTGGGAATACAAGCTGGTACAACCTCTTTGGTGTTGAAGGAGCGGCAGGCTGCGTTCCACCGCTCAGCTCCCGGCCACCGACTAGCTTTACCCAAAATAATTACACGGAAACTGTATTCTTTTAAACACTGCTTGACCCATTAGCTCTAGCCTCTTACTGGCTAATTCTCACATCTTGATTAACCCGTTTCTAATAATCTGTGTAACACCACGAGGTGTTAGCTTATCAGGAAAGACTTTAACCTGTGTCTGTCTCAGAGAGGAGAATCATGGCGACTGCCTCACTTCCCTTCTTCCCAGCATTCCATTCTGTCTACTCTGCCTACCTATTTTCTGTCCTATCAAAGGCCAAGCAGTTTCTTTATTAATTAACCAATGAAAGCAACAAATAGACAAATGACCCACCTCCATCACTTTGGATGTCAGTGTGGCAATTTTTCAGAGAATTAAAAAACAACCTTCCTCAAGACCCAGGAATACCACTTTTAGGTTTATATCCAAAGAATGTTCAATCATGCCACAAGAATATGTGCTCAACTATGTTCATAGCAGCACTGTTTGTCATAGCCAGAACCTGAAAACAACCTAAATGTCCCTCGACCAAAAAATGGATAAGGAAAATGTGGTACATTTACATAACAGAGTGCTAAACAGCAGAAAAAACATCTTGAATTTTGCAGGCAAATGGATGGAGCTAGAAAACATCATTTTGAGTGAGGTAGTCCAGACACAGAAAAACAGTTATCACATGTACTCACACATAAGTGATTTTTAAACATAAAGCAAAGAAAACCAGCTCATAAATCACAATCCCAGAGAACTTAGACAACAATGAGGACACTAAGAGAGACATACATAGATCTAATCTACATGGGAAGTAGAAAAAGTCAAGATCTCCTGAGTAAATTGGGAACATGCAGACTTTGGAAGAGGGTTGAAAGGGACGAGGGAGGCAGGGAGGGGATCAGGGAAAAATGTAGAGCTCAATAAAAAAAAAAAGGGAACTATTCTATCCCCTCTACCTTCTATATGGGTTTCAAAGGAGAAGCTGAGATGCAAACACATAGTAAAACTCAGTCTGAGAATAATAGAGCAAATCTGTCAGGGTAAACTCTACTCAAAGGAAGACTTTGGCTCCATGCAGTCTTGGATTAGTGAGCAGAGAAACTGAACACCATTCCAAAGAGTCTGGAGTCAAATCACTCCCGCCAATGACTAGTAAGCAACATACAAAAAGAGTAAGGAGGATCAGATAGATGATCAGAAAGTATAGGTGCTTGCCACTAAATCTGATAGCCTGAGTTCAATTCCTGGTACACACACACACACACACACACACACACACACACACACACACATGGGGAGAGGTTAATTCATATGATTTTTAGATCCTTTGCACTAAGAAGTACATGTTTTTTCTGATTTGTTCCTTTTCACTTTTTCCCCTTTGTAATTGCAAGTTTTATTTTTAATTAAGAGTATGTGTTGGCTGTAGCAGGTGGGGGTGGGGAGGCTCAGTATGTGCATCCATGAATACAGATGCCTAGGGAATCCAGAAGAGAGAGTTGGATCCCTCTGGAGCTGGCAGTTTTGGGCATTTCCAACACAAGTACTGAGAATGGAAATTGAGTCCTCTGTAAGAACAGTATCTACTCTTGAGAGCTGAACCTTCTCTCTAGACCCCTTTTTACTTTTTGAATGCTCTTTTCTTTTGTTATTTTCCCAATTATTCTCTTAATTTCTCTCTAAAAAGTCTTTCTTCCACATCTTCTAAAATATTTGCTTTATGTCATTTCTTCCTTCCTGCTGTTAGAATTGTAGAGGGCATAGTTGACACTTGTTTTTCACTTGATTTCTATTTCTGATTCAATGCTGTCTGCTGCTTTACTGGTATTTGTTTCCCCTTCCTACACAATTCTGGGGATAGAGCACTTGAACTGCATTGTATACATGCTTTGCCAATGAGCTACACTTCCAGCCTCCCTAAGAGTTAGCACAAATTGTTCTGTGTATTTCGTACCCTGCACTCAAGCATCCATGAATAGGGGAGATTTAAAAATTAATAAAAATAAAAAATAAAATAGTCAATCACCAGACTCCAAATATGAGGCATGGATGGGTGGTCACTGAAAGATCTGCTCTTAAGCATCTACCCCCACAACACAGCAGAGAAGACTGAGTCAGTAACGGATAAAACAATAGGTCATTCCATACCCTTTCAGGTGCTCACATAACTTCATGAGACATCCCATTGCCTTAGAAAAATAAGAACTGTCCAAACTCATAAGGGAATATGAATATGCTTACAAAAGCAAAAAATTTAGAAAAGCAGACAAATGAGAGATGCTGGCAAGGATGTGTGGAAAGACAATTTTTGTACATTGCTGGTGGAAAAAGAAATCATTGCTGCTAATATAGAAATCAGATTGGAGTGCATTATCCAGTTATAGCACTCCTGGATGTAAGCCTGAAGGAATCAAAGTCAACACACCACACAGCTTCCTACATACCTGTGCTTATTACAAAACCAATCACAACCAAGTTACATAATCAGCACAGGTACCCAGTAGGAAATCACTGAATAAAGAAGTCTTATTCATCCATAAAGAATGAAATAGTATAATTTTGTAAGCTTTTTATCTAATGGAGAGAACTGAAGATTGCTGTGCTAAGCAAAACAAGCCAGGAGTATTGTGTTTCTCTCATATGTGGAATCAAGGAGGAAAAAGAGACCAGAAAGTACAAGAGAGTTGATTAGAGAAGGGGAAGGTGAAGAGAGGGAGTAAGAGAAGCTAAAGGGGGAATGTGAGAAAAGTTCACTATATGCATATATGAAAGTGTCACAACAAAGCCCACAGTTTTGTGCAATAATTTCTAATAAAAATGTTTTCAAAGATAAATCCACTATAATTTTTAATGAGGCTGGAGAGGTGTCTCAGCAGTTAAGAGTGTATGCTGCTCTTGAAGAGTGCCTGAGTGAGTCCTATTTCTAGCACCCACATCTGATGCCATGATTGCCTGCATTCACCTGCATACCCATGACAATACACAGAATTAAAAATAAAATAAATAATTTATGTTGAATACACATTAAAACAATGTTTTAGATACATTAGATTAAATAAAATATATTATTAATATTGTAAAGTAAAAGTAAATAGATCACTTAGGCCACTAACCCTAGCTGGGTCAATCTGGCTTTCCCTTTCCATGTGCATATTAATCCTTAGTTCCTGAAAGTACTACAACATGAATTTCCCCCTTTTTTTCCCCTAAAACAAAGTGAAGACAGTGAGATAAATTACCTATTAAAGTATGAGAACAAAACTACAACAAACTAGAAGCAAATAAGAAAACAGATTCCAGAATTAACCCAGAGCCCAGTAGTACTGTTCCAGGCATTGCTCACACACTGTAACTGAACCCCTCTCACATAACGAAGTTCTTGAAGCTGACTGCCCCAGGCTTCCACCTACACCTAGAGGAGCCGGGTACTGGCAAGTACTTACTGAAAAACAAAGCATCTCCTCTACAGCAATAGCTTTACTCACTCTGTTGATGAAATGCATCATACTAGTGAGGTAGCCTTATGCACAATCATCTCAGCATAGGGAGGGCCTAGACCATCTCAGACACTCCAAGAATGTGTTCTCTGGAATGTTGGTCTGATACTCCCATTACCAGGTACCAAAGTGAACACTTCAATAAAGGGTGGTTTTCAAAAGCATGAAAAATTGTTTGACTATATTAATTTAATACTTGAAATGCATTTCTGAAAAGGTGTACCATTATTGGTTGTTAAAACACCATGCTCATTATAACATCATACACATCAGCCAAGACACAGACACAGTCATTCACTACTATGCCCATCAATAGATGGATGGATTATAAACCTGTGATCACAAAAAGGTAAATATAATATTACTCACCTATAAGTGGATATTAGTTATAATGTAAAGGATAACCATGCTAAAATCCACAGACCCAAATAGCTAAGTAGCAAGGAGACCTCAAGGGGGATACATGAATCGCACTGTGAATGGGAAATAGAACAGATATTATAGGTGGATGGGGGTGGCTATCTGAATGGGGAGTGGGTATGGGAACCCAGGAGGGCTCAGGTTGTGGGGCATGGAGTGAGAGAGTACAAGGAGACACAGTTAGACTCAAGGGGCGTCTCTGGGACCAGCAAGAAACCTAGTGCAATGAAAACTCCCAGGAATCGATGAGGGTGATTCTAGCTAAGACTCCTAGCAATGAGGAATATGGAGCATGAATCAGTCATCTCCTGTAGCAAGGCAAGACCTCCAGTGGAGGGATTGGGATCACAAGTCAGTCACATAACCTTTGACCTATAATTTGCCCTGCCTCCAAGTGTGCTCGGTTAAAAGTGGCACAGAAATTATGGGAGTAGCCAATCAATGAATGACTGTTCTAGCTTGAAACACATACTGTAAGAGGGAATCCACCTCTGACACTGCCTGGATGGCCAAAACCCATAGGTTAAACAGCCCAGAGTCCTATGATAGAGCCAAACATCGCTGGCAATTAAAAAACAGTCAATGAAATGATTCCTAATGATATTATACTATACTCATAGATTGTTACCTAGCTCAATTGTCATCAGAAAGGCTTCCCCCAGCAACTGGTGGAAAGAGATACAGAGACCCACAGCCAAACATTAGGTGGAGCTTGGGGAATCCTGTGGAAGAGGGGCAGGAAGGATTGTAGGAGCCAGAGGTGCCAAGGACACAACAAGAAAACCCACAGAAATTAACTAACCTGGGCTCCTAGAGACTCACAGAGACTGAACTGCCAATTATAGGACTGACCTAGGCCCTTGCACATGTTACAGTTGTGGAGCTTGGTCTTCCTGTAGGACTCCTAACAGTGGAAGCAAGGGTTGTCTCTGACTCTGTTACCTGCTTTTGGGACTCTTCCCTCTGATTGAGATGCTTCATCTAGCCTTAATAGGAGAGGATGTGCCTAGCCTTACTGCAATTTGATATGCCAGGGCTAGGTGATATACTTGGGAGGCCTGCCCTTTTCGGAAGAGAAAGGAGGGTTGGATGGAGGAGGTTGGGAGAGCAACTGGGAGGAGAGGAAGGAAGGAGGGGAAACTGTGATCTGGCTGGAAATAAATTAATTAAAGAAAAAGTTTATTTAAAAAAAAAAACATGTGGTCAGCTGAATGATGGTGCCTCATACCTTTAATCCCAGCACTCGGGAGGCAGAGGTAGCAGATGTGTGTGAGTTCAAGGCCAGCCTGGTCTACAGAAAAGACACCTGTAAAAAGAACACCATATGCTGCAACATGGATGGACTTTGAAGACATCATGCTTAGTAAAATAAGCCAGTGACAGGACGACAAGCAATACGTGATTTCATTTATATAAGGTCTCCAAAGTAGTCAAACTCAACGAAGTAGAATATAGAATGATGGCTGCTGTGGAAATCTTCAAAGGGTATAAACTTTCAATTATGTAAGATGAAAATTTTCTATAGATCTGCTGTACAGCAGTATGCTCTGACAATTAATAGATAATTTATATGCAAGAGAGCAAAACATAATAATACAAAAAAAAGTCAGGAAGTAAGACACAGGTGGATTATGAATAAAAGGTTTTGCAATCCTATAAACAGCAAAGGAACTAAGCTAGGCATTTATGACATTTGTCTTCGGGTTTCTATTGCTGTGACAAAACAAACCATGACCATAAGGCAAGTTGGGGAGACAAGGGTTTATTCTGCTTACACTTCCATATTGCTGTTTACCACAAAAGGAAGTCGGGGCAGCCGCTCAAACAGGGCAGGCTCCTGGAGTTGGGAACCGATGCAGAGGCCATAAAGGCACCACCCACCATAGGCTGATGGACCACCTCCACTGATCACTAATTGAGAAAATTCCTTACAGCTGGTTCCCATGGAGGCATTTTTTCAACTGAGGCTCCTTCCTCTCTGATGACTCTAGCTTGTGTCAAATTCACACACAAAACTAGTCAGCACAACATTGTAGATGAAAAAAAAAAGAATTAGAAATCCATTAGGTTTGGTCTTCCCTTTACCTGAAAAAACTTACCCTGAATGGCATATTAGCATTGCTATTCTGCCTTAACCCACTATTCCCCAGGGAACAACAGGGACCTGGAAAACCATGCTTACCAAAGTTCTTCTATCCTAATATCTTCTGAAATCTGTTGGCAAAAATGGATCCTATCAATTATCACAGTGATAGAATATTCTAGAACATGCAGGTGACCAATGCTCATTTTACCAAGCCTCCATCTCAGGTATCTGAAGGATTTCCTCAGGGTCATCTCAAAGATCTTGAAAAAACTTTCAAAGGCTTTAGTAGCTGTGCAATAATTGAACAATCAGGTTTAGCCTACATAGGTGAAAAGGCTAACTGGACTTTAGCCAAAGTGATTATGTCAGGTGTGAGTTTCTGAAGGAATGGGGCTGGAAAATCCCTGAAACTGAATGGCCTACTACATGAATGGAGAAAAGGGAAGAAACTCGGAAGTGCATAGATTGAGTAGTATGGCAGAGAATAGTGGCAACAACCAGGAAGGCAGATGAATGTGTGATGAATGATTTCATTTGGGAATACACTGGGTGGGGGATGTCCAGGGTACATAAAGGCAACTATATCAATGATGCATTTGAACACTCTAACAAGGACTTAAATCCAGTGTGTATAAATATTATGGAATAGGGACAGGGTGGGGGTGTGAGGTAGAATGTGAGTCTAGACACACTGAGGATAAAAAGGAGGCAATGGAAAAGGCAGAGACAGGGATGGAGGGTGGAGAGATAGGAAAAAGAAAATGTCAAAGAATGTCCACTTCGAGGAGTCGGGTGAAAAGTAATGTTCTAGGAACAAAGGAGATGTAATACCAAATAAATCTGCAAAGTTATTGGATTTAGTAAGTGTGGTACAGTTAAAGACACATACCCGCTACCCTCCCAAAAAAGTTAAAGGACAAAAAAAAATGGCAAGAAATGGAGATGGACATCTAAAATGAAAAGACAAATCAAGGGAGTTTTGTTTCACTCTCATTTGTTTTCAGAATATGGTAGGTGACATCTGAGAGACACTAAAGAGGGAAAATGACACCTGTAGGAAAGACTACAGAAAGATGAAAACATAAAGTTGGAGTGAAGCAGTGTCCAAGCACATCCATTTGCTAAAACAAACAAACGAAAACAAGCCCTCAATAACCAGAGAAAACACCTGTAGGCTTGACCCAAGGCACCCAAAATGATCAGAGAAAGAACACATGGGGAGAATCCTTAAGTTAGTCACAGACAGGGCATGAAAACAGTGAATAGACAAAGGAGAAGAGATATCGGGAAGTTGAAGGACCCAGGAAACTAGTTAATACATTTTTGTAGGAGTCAGAGAATGAGAGCAAGAATGAGAGTAGTTTGTGCTTTCATGGAAAGATTGTAAGTTTGAGGCTAGTCTGAGCAACGTCATGAACAAGATTTTGTGAAGAAGGAGGAGGAGGGGGGAGGAGAAGGAGGAGGAGGAGGAGGAAGAGGAGGAGGAGGAGGTGGGGAGGAGGGAAATAATTGAGGACTATAGAGATATAGAGATCAGGTACATGCCTATTTTCTTACCACTCAACTACACGGCAAGTTTGTGGTCAGCCTGGGCCACATGAGAACATGTCTCCAAAAAAATTGTTCAGTAAAGAATGTAGAGCCTTTATGACATACTCTCAAAGAATTGTTGTAGTTTACAAATTAATGATTTTATGTAAGTTTGAATAAAGATGCCCTGCATGGCTAGAGAACTCTTTCTAGAAGATATGCTATTAAATAAAAGCCAGGGATAGGGTTGCTTCCCTGAAGGTCATTGTCAGGGATGCACCAGAAACTCCCAAAACTGTGTAAGTCGTAGCCACTTCTCTTGGTTACCAGCTGATAGCAAGACCCTGCAGCTAAAGATGCCACATATTTTCCATATGGGAAAAGAGAAATCAAGCTGAAATGGAGCTGGAAGCTTGCTCCATATTAACATTGATAGTTTGCAAAGACTAAATGAAGACTGTTTAGGAGAATCAGCAGCAGTTTATCAGTTGTGGACTTACTGCACTATCAATCTGCCTGGAAAATGTGCACAGTAGTATAATAGAGACATGACTTCCAATTGTTTTCTAGTTGAACAGAGGCCTGCTTCAATGGAGGAATTCATGGTTGGTAATGTAAACCCAATCAAATGTCTGCAGTTGGGATCTTCTGTATGTACTTATAACCACTGAGCCATCTTTCCATAGTTGAGGCTGCCTTCTTGTATGGTGTGACATTATATACCAACTATTTAGGGGAAACAAATAACACTTTTCCTGGAAGCATCCAGAAAAAAAGTCCTCTCTAATCACACTATCCTAAAATGAATCCCATAACAGGTATGACTTGTTATTAAGGGATTCAATTATCTTGATTGACTGTAGCTAGAAATCAGTTAATAGCTCATAAACTCATATCCTGTATAGAGAATGTGTTGTTAATCAACCAAAATTAGGGGTGTTTAAGCAAAAATGAATCAGGCATGACGACATGTTATTATCTTTGTGTTGCATACAGACTACCCCTTCCCGAGTTAGTGTTCTATTTAACACTCAGCAAGAATGTAACTTAAAGCAGATGGTGTCACCTGCTAGAATACTAAACTGTTTGTAGAAAAAAAACATAAAGGAAATATAAATTGTTCTATAATCTCAATTTTCCTATCTACCAAACCATGTTTTAAATTACATTCTAGTTGAAAAGGAAGTTTCTCCATCAATCATAGATAACTACTATGATAACTATCAATTTGAGGACAGTTTAGTTCCCTGTTTGAATATTTTTTTTTATTTTCAAGACAGGGTTTCTCCGAAGCTTTTGGTTCCTGTCCTGGAACTAGCTCTTGTAGTCCAGGCTGGCCTCGAGCTCACAGAGATCTGCCTGCCTCTGCCTCCCGAGTGCTGGGATTAAAGGCGTGCGCCACCACCGCCAGGCTCCCTGTTTGAATCTTAAGATACCTCTTTTCCTCTATCCTAGGCAAAGATTACTATCTCATGGCATTTGATGAATCTGCTGTAGTGTGAAAGCAGTTGGGATGTAGAGGCAAAGGGGTTTGTGTCTAAGGCCAACAAGAGAGGAGGGGGCACACAAAGGAGGACACAGAGGATGGAAGGAGACTTGAGTCCTTGGACTTTACAGTCGATTGACATTGAACAGGTAGAGGAGATATAACAGGTCAAGAGAGATTACCAGAATAGAGAAAAATACATTCTCATTTCAAAGACTGTGAATCTGTCCTTTTAAGGACAACTTCTCAAACTGTGAGTTGCAATCTCACAATGTGTCATGTAACTGAACATGTCCGGAAGAAATCTGACAACAGTAAAAAGTTTCCCAAAACAAAGAAGCAAAAAAAGTATTCCAAACTCAAGTGCAAAATGAATCAGAAGTGTTTCATATGACTTCATGGCAACCTTTGTTCTGAACACACAATATTTACACTTTGTACTTTGTGTACTGCAACACCAGACACAATGTCAATAATTACAGTCTGAACCATCTCATCTCAGACTCAAGACCATTTCAGGTTTTGAACTCAGTGTTGTTGCTATGCACAAAATATTTTATGTTTTTATACAACCATAATGGTTTGATTGCGGGAAACAAAGAATTTTAGTATTCCTTACTCACTCCTCAATAGGTATCAATTTAGACTTTCGACTATATTGAACTTGATTTTTAAGATTGGTGGTTTAAATGTTGACTTGAGTTTCATTTTAAAGAATCAATATATAAATTTTGGCACAATATTAAAGTTTAATTTCCAGATTTATCTAAAATGACCCTAAACATACTTCTGAGATTTTATAATATGTATTCATGCAAATAGCATCCTTGGTATCATTGACTATAAATTATCAATTAACTCTGATAAATGTTGAAGATATTCTTCAGTATCAAATAATAGTCAATAGTCAATTATTTATGTAAAAATAAGTACATTAGTATGCAAATACTAACAAAAATAAGATCATTAGTGTGAAAATTTTGCTTTTCATCTATTATAAATAGTAAAATTATTCAAAAATAGATGTATGATTTGTTATGGTAAATGTTTGGTGTATATATCTCTTTTTATAAGTATATGCTAAAAAAGATTCTCATGAGAAAGGGGGTCACAAAAGAGTCATAGAAAAGTAACTGGAAGAACCTGGAACGCTGTGACAGTGCTGGCTCATTCAAAGGACAGGATACAAAAGAGCTAAAATGTTTGATTGAAGGAGAATTATCCAGGGCCCAATGACAAACTGCAAGTTGATGTAGGGATCCAGTGTAGGGGCAAGAGCAACAGCAAGGGGAACATGTGTGCTACTAATTTAGCTGTGATTTCTAATACTGTACTGGTGTAAAGGGTGGATTGAGGCCTAGTGACACTTCCAGATGACGTCATCTTGTGAACAGTTCAGAGGTTTAAAACTGTTACAACCAAATAGAGATGTAATACAACTGGAAGTTGATTTCTTGGTCCCCATAATTAGTACCAGGTAGCTACAGCAAGGCTCTCTACATATCACTGATCGTCTAACCATGAGATTGAAGGTTCTAAAATTCTATTTAGAAAATCACTCTCCTTTAGGAACTACCTAAAAGTGTGGTGGGGGGGGGCAGGAAATCAGAATACTCACATAAAATCATACTAACTAGTGATCTTAATGACTTAAATGAGTTATTGTACTTCTCCAAAAGCCTAATGCCTATTCTTGCAGGGGAGGGGATGCAGATGTGACTTTTACTGATTACTGTATGCAAGGAGCATAACCTGATGATTATTTAATATAAAAAATAACTAACTTGTAAATATATGTTCCTATCTATATATGTCATCAAATTCTAAATCTAAGTGGTCTTAAACTTCACACACACCAGCGTAGCATTTTTATTTAAAATGTAGGCTCATTGATTCTGGTGTAACCCTAGACTTTGCGTCACTAAGAAGGCCCCAATTATCTTGTTACAAAAGTGCAACTACATGTCAGTCAAGCTCTTTCACCATTATACCTACCCATTTCAGCTGTTTAATCTGTATTATATTGGATCTCTATGGTCCCAGTCCTTAGAGCAGCAAGGCACATATTTTAGACCCTTGAAAACTCAACTATCTGAAGTCTTCATATTAATGCCTAGCATTTATCCTGTATAAAAAATACACCAAGTGAAATTGCATGTCTGAATTTCACTTGATGTCAGCCAAGTTTAGGGCTTTTCTTTACTTCTTTGACAAATCATTATATTATCCCTCATTAAAACAAATTGTCTTTCTCCATTTTTTTTATTTACTACACTGTGACATAGAGAGAGGAAAATTACAAATGAAGAAAATGTTTTCCTTAGCTAATAAAATCTGATATAAACTAATTATGTTATATTCTTTTCTTATTTTCTACATATACCTAATTTCTAGATTTGGGCTCTTCCATATATGGTTCTAAAATGCTGAGTTATGCTCTAAGAATAATTTTTGAAGTTTTACTAGCCTTTAAATACTATTGTGACATATTTAGTGATTTTTTAATAGAGTCCAACTAATTTTAGTAATTTTTAGAATGAAAATATGACATTTTACATTAAATAGTATGAACTAGTGATTCTCAAAGTATTTTTAACCCAGAAATAGCCAAAAATACCCCTGGAAATGTATGGGGTTTTCATATGAAGGCTTTCCTTTAAATCTTACTTATTTGAGTTAGTAGCCTATATTATACACAGATGACCTTACTATTTTTCTTTAGGCTTCAAGGTACATTTTCTTTTAAACTCTGGTTAACGCTGATTAATCATGTCCTTGATCCTTCTACTGAAAACATCCTTGTGAACAATAACTCACATCTCTAAATACATTGTACGTCCCCAAACTGATTATTTACACCATTTTTATACAAAATTTCATTAAGACCTAGCTAGTATACAGGTACTTTTTTTAAAAGCTAAATAACTACTTTACAAGTGTTCCTAACACTGCAATATGATATGCTACCACTGCCTGGTAACTTTCTGAATACTAAGCCATATATGTGCATACCAGCAGACAGAAACTAATCTATGTAGCTTACAAATGTTCAAGCATCTCTATCTATTCATGGGCTTAGTGTTTTCTTAGGCTTCTCCATCTGATCAGCTACTTTAAAGTTTCTTTGTTGAGTCCAGTACCTCATCAAACAGATGTTAGAGTACAATTTATGAAATGCATGAATGTTTAGGCTGATAAATATTCCAGACATGAAAAAAATCTTATGGCTGTTAAAGAAATATAGTACTTTAAAAGATTTAAAAATGACTATTTCCTGAATATGTTTTTTCTCCAAACATTAGACCAAAGTGAATTGTTTACAAAAATTTATTCATACAAATTTTACACGCTTTATATAACAGTTATCAAAGACCTAATTATAGATATTATGTGTGTAATAATGCTTGGTTAATATGTTTTTATAATCAGATGCACACAAAATAAGAGTTTCAAGACTAACATCTACCTATATCATCACTATATCATAAATCTGCTCCAGATTAATAAGGCTCTTGGCATTTCTAAAAAGTATACAAAAGGTTAAATTTGGTGATCACTGTAAAATGCTTGCCACTAGCCACGTGAACACTAAGTTAGACTTCATAAAGAAAAGGTTCACTAGAGCCTTGTTTCACCACTAACAGCTGACACAAATACAGAAAAGTCTGCCCATTACCAAAGAAACAATTAAGACTAAAACGCAAGCTGATGTGTTGCAGCATTGTAGGGCCACTAAATAGCCATCTGTGAATCGTGGCGATTTAAAAGGCAAAGAAAGGCACTAAAGCTGCAAACTGCATCCCGGGTCACATTGCCTGAGGAGACTGCAGAAATAAAGATTGATCCTGTAGCCGGACACAGGCTGAGATCAAATGCCTGCTTTCTCTGTTTGCAATGTGATCACGGGACAGCATCCATCCACCCGCCTGGGAATGCAAATACAGTTCTGTTTTTTTAGATGCCTGACTTCATACTAACCAAATCTGTACAGGAAAAATGAAAAGTACTTTAAACTTTACAAACTAATGGGGGTTTTTTTCTGTTTTCTGTTTTTATTTTTGTTTTTTTTTTTATTTTTTGAAAATTTGTACCTAAAATTTGGAGACTTGCTGGTTTGTTGTTGCTTGGTCTGGTTACTGGGTGAAGGTTCTTTTGCTTATAAAGATTACTCCACATATGTTCAAGAAATTGACAAGAAACAGACATGCTTTCTTTAGCCAAGACAGGATACAAGAGTGGGTGTGGGACCCTGCTTAGCCCACTCTTGACCAGAGATATAAGATAGTACTCATACATATGAAGATGGGGTTTAAATGATTTATCAGTTAGTCAAACTGAGCAGTATTGGAACACTACACATTCTAATATGACAAAGATTGGTTTTATGAAACAATTTTACTAAGCAATAAGCCATAATGTAGAAAAATACATTTTACCTACAAACTCAATAAACAAGAAACAAAAGGTTCATATTTAGTGCATAATTACTTCGTGGTAGCTACACAGGGGTTCCTAAACTTCACAGTCACTGCTTGCATCAAACAACAACAAAATGAGTAGCATTCACAAACTTAAGTGAAAATGGCAAATGATTCTTAAACAATGCAGGAGGGTAGGGGTAGAAAGGAGAGTTCTCCAGAAAAACCACAAAGAACAGGGGTGGCTTCTACAGAATAGGATTCAAAGAGGGGGATCCTGGCCATTTCACCAAATGAGAAGCATGGATAGCACTGGAGAAAAACACATTGTACTTTGCACTCGATTCCAGGATCCAGCACCCAACTTGTCAGGCAGTGGAACCTACAAAGGGGCTGGACTTGCCCCCCAGATTCTCAGACCTGGGGCAGTTCTCAAACCAGTCCCTCTGCAGAGTCTTCCTCTGCCACCCACGCTCTGCCTCCTCCAATCCGCCTCTATTTCTTTCACCTTGTTCCAATTGCCCTAACCTTGGGATAGTCGGTTCCCTGGAGAATCAGGAAGTACAGAAAAGAGAGCTTTATCTCCAAGCCGGTCTCCTCTGTACAATTCCTCAACTTTTCTCCCAGGGAATGACGTAAATTCTGGGGAGAAGCACAATTTGGATCGAGCTGTTGTTTAATTAGAATTTCCTTCTGGGCTGAGAGTCTGAGGAGAGACAAATACACATAAAAGGAGAATCAAAGAAAGCCAAAGTGTTGGAATTGCCCGCAGCCAATGGGACAAAGCCCCTTTGAGTTAGTTAGGCTGGGATTCAAGCAGCCTGCCCCAGAGACTCACAGGGAAAGGAAGCCCTTCAGCAATTTCCCCAGTCATTACCTCAGAATTCCCTGGAGCAGGGCATCTTTGTTTTTTGTACAGTAGCAAACGGCCATTTTTGGTACCTTCAGGCCTGTTGTGGATAAAAATACTATCCTTTAATTCCAGTTTACAAAAATAGGAGTAATATTCAAAACGATGATTGTCTATTTTTTCTATTCATTTTATATAAAAACATAAACAGCTCAGGCGAATTTTCAATCCTTGTGCACGCTTAAGAATTGCTCTCTGTTATACTTATATATATTCTTAATATATATTTATAATATATATCAATAATTGGTCCACAAAGTATATCTGTGCATTCTCTAGTGCTTCGTAAAAAGAAAAACAATATTATTATCAAAATAGTCATTTAATGGCTTTACTTCATACATAAATACATGTTTGGAAAGAACACATGAGCGATGACTGGTCAGTCAGTTTGGAAAACGAATTTTCATGTTATACACACAGTAGCTGGCAACTCATCGCTACAAGTACGCTATTCGGCGTCCTTTGTTTTTAACCCTCTGTTTATACCTTTTCCCTAGCACGGCCGCCAAGTATTTCTTGACAGCCATTTGTTTTCGGTAACGGCTGTAGCTATCGGTGAAGATGCCGTCCGAGTGGCGCTTGGTAAGGGGTGCCCGGTCGTCCGCTGCGCCGCCGCCTAGATTCTCGCTGCAAGGAGAGGGGGCGGGGCAGGAGATAGGTTGAGTGTGTGCGAAAGAAACAAGTGTGCCCTACCCCCACGCAGGAGCCTACGGGATTCTGAACTTCCCTGCGCAGCCCTACTCTGCCGCACCCCAGCTGACGGGAATACTGTGACAGAGACCCGGGGGACCCTCCTTCCCACCCACAGATTCCTAGCTGTGGAAACACGCTGCAGGACTTCTACGACCGGGACCCATTCAGATCTTTCCAGATATTTCTGAAGCATCCCAGGCGTCCAGAGAGTGCTCGCTCTTTAATCTTTTCTCCAAAGGTTTCTTCTCAAGATTACATTATCACTATTTCTAGCTAAATTGTACCTTTCCACTACCGAACATACCACGGTTGCTAAAGGCCTCACTGGCTCCTGCTAAATTATCGATCCCACAAATCTAGGCAAACACGGATACTCCTCTCTCTTTGCCTACGTTAAGTTGAAAAAAAAGTGATAGTGATATAAAGCGACAGGCTGTAGGCAATATTTTTCACCGCATGAATTATTCATGGTTAAAATCTAATCGGCTTCCCGGTGGGCTTGATTTAAATGTTGCCTTCTGCTGACACATGCAAGACCTTAGCTCTTGGTTTGTCTGGCCGGAGCAAAAACGGTTTCTTTCAAGTATCTAAACTGGGGACTTTGTGCCTTAGGTTTGCCTTCATAGTAAACGTGATGCCAAATTATGGCAAGCGCTTTCACGAACCTCGAGGGTTTTGAACGACTGGTAAGGGGGCCATTTGATTTAACTTGTTCTCATTCAACAAGGATCCAAACCCCAATTTTCCTACCCTCTTTCTCTCTCACGGGGTCTCTGGCTCTTAAGTTTAAAAGCCCAACTTCTAGATCTCCGCCCGAGGCTGGTAGTTTCCACCTACACGCCAGGACGCAGACACACCCTCCCGCGCACAGGCGCTCTGGAGCGCAGAAACGTACAAGATATGCCCCGCCCTCCCTACGCGCTCTCAGTATTGTCACCCAGCCTGGCGCGCTCCTCACCCGCGGATTAACTCGGTCACAAACTCTTACCCCACGCCCCTGGCCACGACCGACTGCAGGTACTTCCTGGCGGACAACTGGTCCAAAACTTTGCGGTAGGCTTCGTTAAGGATCTCGTGGGCGACATCTCTAACGGGGAGACAAAATATGAGACCTGGGTCACTCACTGCCTCGGTTTTAAAAGTGACAACCAAGGTCCCCACTTGCTGGGCTTTCGAGGAGGATAACCGGGCAACTACTAGAGACACCCGACCTGAAGTTACTTTGGGAAGTTCCCGGGGATAAATCTAAGATAAGATTTAGTCCTGGCCCCTGGGGTGACCTGAGAGCGCCCCACCTACGGAGTTGCACACTCACGGACACCTCTCATGCCGCAGTTTTCAGTCCGTGATGCGGCATCAGGTTCACAGGGATCTGTCTGCTAATTTTCTGGATTCACCCAGATAGAAGGGAGACTTAGACTTTCATAGGAAGGCCCTAGTTTTAGAGCAACTATCGGGTTCCCTCCGTCCTCTCCTCCCTCCCCCCGCCCCCGTCAGGTCAGGCGGAAGTCTGGCGGGTTTCTACCTCCTGTCCGCAGGGTAGTAGAGGGCATAGGCGTCACGCAGCGCGGAGGCGGGGCTCCCTACGCCCGGGGGGTCCCAGTCGTAGAAGTCCTGCAGCGGGTTCCCGTCCTGGTCGTAAGCCTCATCTTCTGGCCTGTGGGATAGTCAGAAGGAGAGTCAAAAGTACCTCTCCCAGTTCTGCCAGGTCCCAAGAATTTATTTTCTTTCTTCGTTATGGCCTCCCACGAAGAATTGTCCTTTCTTCTAGAACAGTCCTAGGGACGAGGTAAGGGAACTACACCGCAGCAGCAGTTCCTACTTCACGCTCATGTCTCTTCAAGCGGATCAATGATCCCAAGAGAACTGAACAACCGTGTAGACCCCAATACCTGGCCTAGTGAAAGGCCAGCCCTCTCCCCACCAAGTAGCATTTAGAACGCACCAGAAAGATCCTAAGAGATGATATGAGCCAAGGCAGTTAGACCCAGAGCAGAATGGAAGAAGGGTGAGTGGGTAGGTAGGATTCAGGAGGCCACCTCTGGCAGCAGCCACCCCCATCCAAGCCGTCCAACCCAGGGGAGCCCTTCCCTGCGCGGATGTAGGTCACAGAGAACCTCCGGCTTCTATTTTGGGCTGGAGAGAATCTGCTAGGAACATGAATAATAGATGCCCCTAAACTTAGCTAGTTTGGCTCATTCTGTGGCGTGGCGGAGTGCTCCAGTGCCTATCACCCAGGAAAAGTGCTAGGCACACGGAACTTTGAGAATAGACCGAAGTGAAAGGACGAGGGCTTTCGAGTCAATTAAACAAAGAGTTTCTGCTGATCTATTAGCAACAGAGCAGAGGCTGGATTCCATCTCAACTCCAGAGCGCAAGGGAAGGGGTCGACTGGGGACTGACATTCCGTAGGTATCCAGGGATCTCAGGCTCCTCACATATCACCTTCATGTCCGACAGAGGACAGGCAGAGGAGAACAAAAAAAAAAAAAATGCAAAGCCGAGTGGCTTTTGGCCCTTGGAGATACGCGGAATATAATAGGGACAAGTAACATTGCCCAGGCAGAGTCCCGTCGTACTTGGGTCGCTCTATTGCCTTTTCGCCCTCCCTGGAGAGACCAGAGTCGGGTGAGATCCTCCGCACCGCGCACATCCAAGCTCCCACCTCCCGGTATGCCCCCAGACCCTGAACTAGGATCTTTCTAGCCATCCACTGGGCGCCCACATGCAGGCGTCCTCATAAAGAAGAGAGAGGATTCCTGTCTGCCAGTACATCAATGGGCAGATGCCCCGCAAAGGCAGAGGTTCTTGGGCGCGGCTACAAGAATCAGCTCGTCGCCGCGTGCTCCTGACTGTCCTGAGTGCCACCCCGCATCCATGTAAGGCATGCCCACGCATTTCCACTGTCCCGCATACAAGTAGTGGGCTCTGGGGATGAAGTAGGGAACCCGGGCAGCGCCGCACAATTAGAAGCAGATGCCAAGACAAAAATCAGGTTTTCTGCATCCCCAAGTGGGCTAGGTTGCCCTCCCAACCCCTCTAGCCTGCTGTTTTTTCTCTCCTTTGCATCCTTTTCTTCCCCCTCCCTGGCTGTCTCCTTCTTGGGTTTCCGTCTCTCAAGTAGCTTTTCCTTAACCTTGGCTGACCAAGACCCCCACCCCTAAGACGTTTAGGGCTCAAACTCTAGTTGAAAAGGACTCATTTGAAAGAAAGCTGTTCCAGTAGAAAAGAATTCGAATGAGACAACAGGAAGGGCGGAGGAGCGAGAGACCCCGCCCCAATAGTCCAGACTGGGCAGTAACAAAGCAAAGTGGAGCGAGCTTCAATCTCAGCCCCGGGCTTTGCTCTGGGAGCGGAAGTTCTCCAACTCATCCTAAGAAAAGGTAAAAGGAGCCAAGCGGAGAGAGGCACTTTGACCCCTCCTTTAGACAAATTGGAGGAGGGAAGGTTTCTACAAGGGTCGGAAACTCACTCCCTTTATGTGGGTTTTTGGGCTCCACTGGTGAGGAGGGAGTGAGGCTGGCTATACGAGAGCTTCCTTGACCAGCCCAGCCCCCCCACCCCCCACCCCCGCTTAGCTAGGGACCTGGTACCCTACCAAAGGCTATAGAAATGCCCTGTCTGCGCAGGAAGCTATGCTTAGCCGCGTGCGATCCAGAACTGTAGGGAGGCGACCGGGAAGTGGTGTCTGCCGAAAGGAAAATCTAGCTCAGCCTATGCTAGCACCTACCTGATTCCAGGAAAACGGAGTCCAGCGGCGGCAGGTGAGCAGGAGACGCTGCTATGCATTATTATCCCGTAGACCAGCAAGGCCAGCCTCACTCCGCTACACATGGTCATTCTACAAAGCAGGAGGGAAAAAAGGGCACGCAGTAAGTGAGATTGCCCCTGGTTTTCCACCTTCTAACCTCAAAAAACTCCTGGGAGCTGGGGGAGCCAGAGAAGCTGCGGCTCCTTGTGTTCAACGCCACTTAGCCACGCTGGTGCGTCTGACCACTTCTCCCTTGGTATAATTCGAAAAAAATAGCTATGTGTGTGTACCCAGTAACTAGCCAGACCTTGAACTAAAGAAGGCTAACTCATACACTGATATTGCTGCCTGCACGCGGGAGAGAGCCTATAGTAAATTGAATCGGTTAGTATGGTATGGTAAAAAGCCCCCCTCCCCCCTACTATTTGACTCTTACCGCTGCAAGGAGAGTGTTGGCTGCCAAGTAGGACGGAGGGCAAAGGGCTCCTTTGAGTTTCCGGGCTGGAATCACAACCCGAGAGGCATCACTCACTGTCTGGCACTGGTGTCTGGAGAGAAGCCGCGGGAATTAGCTGGAGGAGCTGGGGGGGACTTGTTTGCCGAGGCAAAAATTCCGCTCAAAACTTTGTAGACGCACAGAATTAGGAAGGAGCGTGACACTGAAGGAAGTGGGCGAGAAGAGAGATGTAGAAGACAGAGTAGGCGAGCAGCCAAAGGGAGGGGGAGCAGAATGGCCTTAAGTCCGCCTGGGGAAAGAAGCTAGTGGGTAAGAAAAAGAAGGAAAGTCAAGGAAGAAGGGAGGATAGGAAAGGAGAGGGCTAGCCCAGGCTGCCAGCCTCTGTGGGAGATGATCCGGCAGCTTGCAAGAGTCAGAGGCACCTTCTCTGTTCCGAGGTCTCAGGCTGCGTCTGAAGATGGGGCTTCTGCTGATGCTGACAGAGGTGGCTGGCCTTCTGCTCGTATTTATATATGCAGTTAATAAAAAAAACTACCCGTATATGGTTTCAAGAGACACCTCTTTGTCAACATCTGTCTGCAGTTGCCTTCAAGTACAGAATATTTTGGTTGCACTGTAGTGCTCCGATTTTTATTCATGATATGACTTCCTTTTTTTTTCTCAGTCACGTAATGATCCGGTATCAGTAAAAGACGTCAGCATCCTAGTCCCTCAAGGAACATATTAACTATTCTGTGCTGTCCTCCAGGATGATAAGATCCGGAGTCATCAGCTTCTCATAAACACCTTTCACTCGCACAATCCAATTTTTAAGAATTTCAATTATTTTGATGGTTTTCGATTTCACCCATTTCTCAAAGACAAGTGAAGAATTCGTGGAATTTATGGGATGGGGAAGTCATGTTTTTATTGTGTCTCTTCTTTATACTTTTTACTCAAGCCCCATCGAGGACAACTCTGATCCTTAGAATTAAATACCATCAAGCTCTCCCATTAATAAATTTAATTTCGATCTCTTTAATTTCTTGCTTGTGCTTTTTCAGATAGGCAATTAAATGTGGAAGTCGTTTTGCGTTTGAAAGGGAAGTCTTAGAGGATTTTCAGTAACTATCTAATGAGTCTGGCTGTGTTGACAGTCTGTCTCTGAGTAGATTGATGAGAAGGGAAGGCAGCCTTGGGAGCAAAGCCTGTGGCGCTGTCCAGGCTCTGGGTGCTGAACTGTTGGGCGCAGATGCTACAAGCACTGAAAATTGCCACTGGCTTAATTTTCACCACAGTCTCTAAATCTGAAGGTTTGACACTGGTGTTCTTACTGTGGCAATTCATTGTCTAAACCGCCCTGCTGTTCAGATCCATCTCCCTTTTTATCCTGTGTCCACAAATATCCCAATGCTCAGAACCTTCTTAATCCCTGCCTTAGATTTCTGTGCCGAGCTTTTTCTTCATAGTTAGTCCTTGTATTTGGATTTCAACCTTCCTTGTTTGCACACTTTCACAACCTTTGTGGTTCTTACTGATTTTAAAAAACGAAACCATGGTGTTGTGTTTTCTGCAAGAACTGAAATTTTAAAAATGTGAGAGTGAGAAATGCGTGCCCTACACTTCTCTCACAAGTTGAATTCTGTTTAGGGAAATATAGACTGGGAAGGCAGGAGGACTCCTAGCCCAAGTTTTCTTGGTGAAGATTGCTACCAGGAACACTTACCTGGGAATAGTTAATATTTTTAACTAAAAAATTAAATGGGAAGAAGAAAGCAATAAGGAAAGACCACATCCACCAGGAACTTTCTGAGCCCCTGAGTAATTCCAGATTAGCAACTTTCTGGTCCACAAAGATCTTGAGTGTCTTTCTTTTCAAAAGGAATAGAGGCATCAATAACCATTAGTGTGCATTTTAACTATTTGGATCTTATACACACAAAAATTAGAGGAAATTACAATTAAGTAGGAGTGTTTCCTGTTAGTGTGATTTGGGATTCGTGTTTAAATACGCCATTCTGTATACTTTTTCAAAGGCATAGGGGAAAAATGAATCACTCATCTTTAATGCTATTTCCACTTTCTGAGATTTATTTCTTCCTCCATGAATCAAACTTTTTCCTTTTTATTTCCTGGCTATGAATGATCCAAAGCTGCCTGTTTTCTCTTAGTTTCCATCTAGCCTTAGATAGCCTACTTTCAACAAACTACTTCTATGTGGGAGACGTTTCATTTCTCTCTGTATTGTGTTACATCTGTCTGCAGGAGTGCCTATATTACATGCTTGGTGGCTGCCTTCCCTAACCCTTACACAAAGAGCCTGCAGTGAATAAGAAGGATAATCCAGCAGAGCAGCCTTTCTTAACAAACTTGCCCAGAGCTATTGCCTACATTGTCTTTTCCTGACTTCTACCTCTCTGCAAGTCAAAGGTGAACTGCATTAAAATCCTCACTTTTGCCTCCCACTTGAATTCTGAAATGAGTTCAATCTGGAAAAATATTTTAAAATCTCCAAGACTACTTGTTTAAAATTCACTGCTCAATGCCCAACATTAGTCAAGAGAGCCACCGTGTGGGGAGTTTTGTTGACTTCAAGATCTGCTAAAGGAGGAAACCACAAACAGGATAAATAAGCAAGCCTTGAAGTGTGTCAGTTCACTGGGCTTGTGCCAGTCTCCTTCACTGAGCCTGGGTACCCTCAGAAGTTACTCTGGGCCCAACACCTCAAAATCACATGAGTCGAGGTTGATTCTACTCACTATAGTGAAAAACTCGGTAGAGAGTTTGAGATTATTGATGGGTAAACTCCAGAGACCTTGTCTTTCTGTGTGCCATCAAAAGCCTATCTAGGCCTGCCCAGTAGTGATCCAAGGGCTAAAACTTTCAAGCCTAAACAGGCTCATTTCTGCAGATAATTTTGTGGCCAATGGTCATCTTTATTTAGAAGAGGTTTGCCTGTGGAAATCAGGGAAGCATTCCGAATACTGAGAGATCTGGCCTTTGGTGAGAAATATTGGGAAAAACGTAGAAAGCTGAACCCTTGGTTAATGAGAAATGAGGGAGGATGTAAGAGAGAAAATGAGAAGCTGTGGGCTGAGGTTCTGAGAGCTGTGTAAATTTGGAACTGCATCCCACTTGGTCAAATCCATTTACTGGAACCCTCTTTACTTGAATGGAGGGTGATGTCTCAAAGACCAAGGGTGGCTCCCTAACTACTACTCACAAGAGCTAATCTCAGGAATGGTATGTCTAGAAGGCTTTTGAGTTTGGAGTTTTGAACCTACGTGCAGTAAGCAACCATCAGCCATAAAATAGTCAAGAAAGCTTCCCACCCAACACTGTCCACACTGACTGGTGTGCCAGCAAAGACTGGGTAGGAGACCAAAGTCTGGCTTATAGACTTGTTAACCTGGCAACTTGGACTGAGACACAGGAAGGAGCCCAAGCACAAACTCAAGGGACCCTCAACTAAACAGCTGTTTCTGAGATGAATAGGGACAAGGAGAGGAGACTGTGGAAGGGGAAAGCTTTCTTATTTTATTTTGGTTTTTTAACCCAATTTCTATCCCAAATGGATTTTGTATCCTCCTACGAGTGACTCTGTAAAGAATATGAAGAATTTCCAGATATTCTATATATAATTGCAAATGGGGAAGTTGTCAAACTTTCTAGTTAGATAACAAAGGAATGGAAAGCCTTCTCTCTAGCATCCATATTCATTCCTCTTCATCCTCACAGTTTGGGAGATTTCCCAGGCTGGCGATTTCTCTCCAGACTATGAAACCCAGGAATGTTACAGTAGCAATCATATTATCATAGAAAAGATGGAAGAGTCTAGAAATCTTCAAATACAAGCTCTCACCATTGTCCTCCAACAGGCATTGACTGAAGGTACCTGAATCTAGGCACCCTGCCCCACTGACCTACCTGGAAAGCAATCTTCAGAAATGTTTATAGGAAAATAGGAAAAACCCTTAATTTCAAATTCCTAATATGTTACATCCTTTTTGCGGTGTTAGTTCTTCAGATGTGAAAACAAGTTTTGATCCAAAACAATTAACTAAAAATCAAGTTAACATATCCCTGAATTGTTTCTCCCAACACATCTGCATTTCTAATGTGGGAGCCTTGAACATTGAGTCAACACTCAATTCAAAGAACTTTTTAGCCTTCAAAGAAGTAGATTTTTGTATTTAAATATGACCACTGTTGAAAATTTGAATTTACAGATGGTTTCCTATTAACAAACACAATAGCATTTGCAGGGTCTTTTCTATCAGTCAGGTTCTTGCTCTTTGAACCATCTCCAACTGGGGAATCTGTTGAATGGGAATCTTCATCCATCAAATCCATGGTGAGTTAAATTATCTTTTGCCTTTATGCGGATCAGTGTGAAGTGGTACTCAGTTTCCCAGGTAAGATTTCTACTCCTTTTCTCCTGACCCAGTCATCTATAGCACTCATAATTTCCCTGTGTCCCTTTCCCTTTCCTTACCTACTTAGCTCTTCACATTGCTCATTACCACCACTGTCTCCATCAAATTTTTTAATCATATACAAAGGACATGTTTGAACAAAGCATCTTTACCTGTTCCTAACATAAGTAAGATTCAATAAAGATTTCAAAAACCCTGTGTTCTCTTTCTATTCTTTTCTAGTTGGCACTTGGCCTAAGAACCAGACTATTGTGAGCCTTTTTGGTGAACAAGCTTAATGCAGAACATCATCCTCCCTTGTGAATGACAGAAGTGAATTATAGGTCTGTATTCAATTTCACTCTAAACTTTTTCTCTTCTGAGTCTTCCAGAAAATGTGATGACTAATGACTCACTTCATACTGATTCCACCTGTAGGGAAACCCAAATGTTCTGCCACAGAAGATCATGACCATGGCTTGCTTTGCTGCCTGCATCATTCTCCTCTGAACTCACTGTGAAGTAAGAGATGAGCTTACACATAATGTGTCATGACTTCTCTGACCTTCAGAATGGATGCCTTCCACTCTGAAACGACCAGGAAAGGGAACCTTTCGAAACCACATGAGCAAAGTATTTCTCTTTATCTGAGAAAAGAATTGCATATTCACATGGCTAAGAAATTTGCCAATTTTTGAGACACAAAGCAGAAAACACAGGAAGCAAAAACCAGGAAGTATGCTTTGTGTTATGGAGTTAGATCATTTCAATAGCTCCATGTACATCAGTTCTAAGACCTAATTAAGCTGAACATGAATCTACCGGCCACCAAAAACAATAATGTAGACATCAATGTTCGGCCCTGCCAAATTCTCCAGAGATTTTTAAAATCAAGAGATCCTCTTAACTTCAACTATATCCTCTTCTCACATAAGGCTTCAATATGGGAGGAAAAGCTTGAAGAATATCCAGGAAATTCAATATCCTAAATAATTCTGCTGACAGTTTCTGAAAACATTGAAAGGGATCTATATACAAAGTCTTTGTTTGTAAATCAAAAGATCTTGCTTTTTGACTTTTTAACATCCCAAACCTTTGCACTCTGATTCATTAAGTCTTATCTGTCAATGAATATATGAATATTTGTAATAAGATTTTGTTTTTAAGCTTGTTTTTCATTATTCTCAGTACTAGCACTGTATAGTAATATCACTGTAAATACTTTTTTAATTGTGGGAATCAAAACAAATGGGAAATTATACTAGTGCTCTAGCACTGAGCTACATCCATAAACCAAGCAAATATTTTCAAATAAAATTCTCTTTCTACCCAAACATATATTCACATTAAAGCAAACAAACAAAAATATCATCTGTCTGCTTAGGATAAAACTACATTTGTCATGAGTTTACTCTTTGAAACCTTGTTATTTCTTTAATTTGTTTAAAATTCTTTCTTACCAAATAATTCTCTAATATTGCCATTCCCCATTAGTCACAATAATTTAGTGAATACTTGCCATACTTAATGCTTGGTTAATATTAATTCCCCTCGTAATAGTTTTCTTTGTGGACACCCCATGCTACTTCTATTTTACACATGAGAGGCTGGAACTGAAAGAGATTAAGAAACTTTCCCAGCTTCAAATTCAAGGCTGAAAGACTCCAAAGAGTTTTAATGCTAATGGTAAGTTATACTGTCTTACATATTTTTCTCTAGAGTTGTTATAAATACAAATTGGTAGTTTAATATCAGTTTTAGTTTGTTACTTGACTCTAAGAAGAAAGTCAAATTCTTACTTTCTAATTAAAAGTCATGCATAATGTAATAGAAATCAAATTCTATTAATTCAATTAAAACTGGCTAAGTTAGAATACAAATATATTGCATGCTGAAGAAAGGGTTGCTTTATAGACTAGGCAATAATTGTGCACCACATATTCCTATATCTATATACTAAAAGGTTAAAAGTTCAGAAGTTTAAAAATATTTCTGCCCCAAACCATTATTGAAGATGATTTCATACTTAAGAATGCAGCAAAGGTTTTAATAATGAATTTACTTTAAAAACAATGTTGTTTAAGTTCACCATTTAATATCCATTGTATCATCATAGTTTATTAAATCATTATCTGATTCAATACCACAGAAGTCATATGATCATTGGTGACTCAAGACTTCTATGAGTCAAATGAGATGATGTATATGTAAATGATACCACAATAGACCCTAAACCAGAACTGAAGGCAACCTGACTTTTTTTTTCAGCCCTTCTGCTAATGGTGATAGTCTCTGTGTTAGTAAACATATTTTTTCCTTTCTAATCCTTTTCACTTACCTGGGAAATAGGCATGATGTTATTATTGCTCCATCTTTATCAGTGGCTGAACTAGGTTCATCATTGTGCCAGCAGCTCACAGCTAACAAATAACAAAGTCAGGTTTCAAACCTAGATGTTCTCCCAAGTCAGAATGTTTTCTACTATCATCTAGCCTTCCTGTTGTTGTTTAATGACCATTATGTCAAAGTAGAGAAGAAGCAGAGCCTTTCAAACAAGCACGGCTATTTAATAAAACACAAATTTTAAGGCTAACATTAACAAATCATTCTTGGAGGTTTGTTATTGTTTGTTTGGCTGGCTGTATTTGAGTTTTCTGAGACAGGATATTGGTAGGTATCCCAAGCTGGCTTGGAAGACTCAGTTATCCTTAAACTCATGGCTTTAGCCTTCTAGGTACTGGGATAGGAGGAGTGTGAGGCACTACAACCAGCAAGTTATTGCTTCTCTGGCATTTGAAGATGAGTGAGTTGATGTGTATCATTTCCACTCAAAGGTCACACAGGTCTTTGTTTGGTTGATTATTTGGTTAATTTCAAGACAAGTTTTTTTCTGTGTAGCCCTGGCTGCTCTGGAACTATCTCTGTAGCCAGGGTGGTCTTAAACTCACGGACATCTGTCTACATCTACCTTCTGAGTGCTGGTATTAAAGGTGTGCACTACCAACACCGGACTACTCACATGCATTTTTTTGTTTGTTTGTTTTGTTTTTCGAGACAGGGTTTCTCTGTGGCTTTGGAGCCTGTCCTGGAACTAGCTCGGTAGACCAGGCTGGTCTCGAACTCACAGAGATCCGCCTGCCTCTGCCTCCCGAGTGCTGGAATTAAAGGCATGCGCCACCATCGCCTGGCTACATGTATTTTTAAATGGGATAAAGTTATAGCATTTGAAACAGTACTGTACTAGTGAAATAATAGATCTTAGGAATAATTGAATCAAAATATATAAATATAGATTCTAGTATCTAATTTCTAGCTCTAGTATTTAGTATATAATTTCCAGTGAGGGGAAAAAGCAGACTAGCAGGACAACTGGTTATACTAGGTTAAGACTTTGTGTTTTCAAAATTATACTCAAGTAGGATAAGGAAAGAAATATATGAGAAAAATCATAAAAGTATTAGAAGCATATGTAAATATTTTAGACCCATAAAAGAAAGTTTAAGACTAATAATTGAAAATGGTTTCATAGGAAGAGATTGGCAAATTTGACTGAAATATATTAAAACTATGCTTGGGATGGAATTCCTCGGAACTTCCAGGAAAAGGGTAGACTTCCACTAGCAGGATTATTGCTCATTGAAGTGACTGCCTGGGACAAGGAGCTGAGCCTGATGTCTAGTATTTACATCTTTAGAAGGGTTATTGCTGTGGGTATATTCTCACAGTGGCTGAACTAGTGGGCACTGTTAACTGTAACATGAATTCTAATTGTTCTTAATAAACACCCAGATATTAGGGACTGAAAGCTGAAGGATCAGAAAAGCAGTGCGATCAGCCATTAGACCTTTTACCTCTACCAATGCTCAGACCAAAGGGCCAATCCTGTCCTCAGATTGCATCCTCAGACTGCATCCTCAGACTGCAATTGTCTTCACCAAAACTCAGACTACACTGAGCTCCTGTCTCCTCCCACCTTAAAATCCTCTGTCTGCTCAATCATATCACTCTTGTCTCCACCTCCCTAGTGCTGGGATTAAAAGCACGTGATCCACGTGCTGGGATCACCTTTGTGTGAGCTCTGTTTCTCTCTTAGTTTAAATCTTGTGTAGTCCAAGGTGGCCTTGAACTAACAGACATCCCTCTGCTTCAGTCTCCTGAGTCCTGGAATTTAAAGGTTTGTGCCACCACTTCCTGGCCTCTAGTGGCTTAGCTCTGCACTCTGATCTTCATGCAAGCTTTATTTGTTAAAACACAAACAAAATATTACTACAGTTAACAGTTGCCAGCTGTAGATATTCCTTTACATGGGTCACCCCTGGTTTGACTTTCATCTTCCAGTTTGGAATCTCTTGCTCATAGCTGTTTATTGGTCAAAGCAAACAAACAGATGGCATTGATGTGGGATTTCCCTCTGTATGCTGTGATTGCCATTGATAAATAAAGGAACTATATTGGCCTATAGCCGAGCTATAAGGGAACAGAGCTAGGCAGGGAAGACTAAGATTCTTAGGGTTTATTGGACTCTCGTGGTTGTTGTTGTTGTTTGGGGTTTTATTGTTTTTGAGACTGGTCTTACTCATCACAATTCACTATGTGAACCAGGCTGGCCTCAAATCCACTCAAAGTGAAACCACTTGCCTCTGCCTCCAAATGGTGAGAATTAAAGCATGTACCACCACCACACATGGATGGACTCTTCTTCACAGAAACCTTTAATGCTTGACTAGCAATGAAGTTTTGGACTGGAAAAGATCCTAAAGCCAACTCATATATTTCTATGAGATTTTTGGTTCTATTTTTTTTTTATCAGGATCTCACTAGCTACGCCTGATTGACTTAGAACTTGCTATAGAGACCAGGCTGGCCTTGAACTCAGAGATCTGTCTGCCTCTGCTTTTTAAGTGCTGTGATCAAAGGCATCCCTTAACCCCAAAACCTTCTTTAGGTAATACCTTGTAGCCCAGGCCAATTTTGAACTTCCGATTTTGAATTTCCTATATTGAAAGATGACCTTGAGTTCCTGATTCTCCTGCTTTCATCTCCTAAAATGCTGGGATTGTAGGTATATGTCACCACAGTTAACAGGCTTCAGATCCTTCTGATTTTCCCCTGCTCTCTCTCAGCTTTAAAAAAGAAAAGTCTTGCTGGGTGATGGTGGCGCATGCTTTTAATCCTAGCACTTGGGAGGCAGAGGCAGGCAGATTGCCGTGAGTTCAAGGTCAGCTGGGTCTACAAGAGCCAGTTTCAGGACAGGTTCCAAAACTACATAGAAATCCTGTCTCAAAAAACCAAAAAATGTCTGTCTCTCTCTGTGTCACTGTCTCTGTCTCTCTCTCCTCTCTGTGCACATGTGAATGTGTGCTCATGGAGGCCAAAAGAGGGCTCAAATCCCCTGAAACTAGAGCATAAGCAATTGTGAGCTGGCTGACATGAGCGCTAGGCACCTGGGTCCTCTGTAATAGCAACAAATGCTCTTAACCAGTGAGCCTTTCTCCTGCCCATCCCCCAGATTTCCATATAGTTCCAGAATAATTACACGGAAAATGTATTCATTTAAACACTGCCTGGCATTAGTTTCAGCCTCTTATTGGCTAATTCTCACAAGCTCAGGCTTCCACAGAGGCTAGAAGCATTGGGTCACCTTGGAGCTGAAGTCATAGAGTTGTGAACTACCTGACATGGACCTGGGAACTGAACTCGGGTCATGTACAAAAGCAGTATATGCTCTTAATCTCTGAGCCACCTCTCCAGGCCTGTGAAAAACAATTTTTCAACTTTCTTCATTAAAACAAAAAAAAATCCAAAAACCACTGAAGTCCCAGGTACTTGAGAGCCAGGGAGTAGGGAAATCCCATGAGCACCATAAGTTGAAGGCCAGTCTGGGCAACATAGACCCCTTCAAAACAAACAAAATCTATAAATAAGTTAAAATGATACACATGTAAACTTTGAGAAAATTTTGACATTATTTGTGAAAATGTAAGTAATTCAAGATTGCAACATCAAAGAATACTTATTTCTAAATAATGCAGTCACATTAAATGTGAAGTTGGCAGCCAGGTATTGGTGGTGCAGGTCTTTAGTCCCAGCACTCGGGAGGCAAAGGCAGAAGGATCTCTGAGTTTGAGATCAGTCTAATCTACAGAATGAGTTTCAGGACCGCCAGAGCTACACAGAGAAACCCTGTCTTGAAAATTAAAAAAAAAAAAAGTGAGGTTGTTAAAGAGCATAAGGAAGCAATTTCAAAATTAAAACTATGACTGTCCAGCAGATTTATGTCATTTCAAGTGAATTTTTCTTTTTTTCCAAATGCATGGGGCGTTGTGCTAGTTACCTACTTCTAATTGGAAACCACATAATAGGGCTTATTTTCCTTGATAATTGTATACACTATATTTACTCCTTTGATAAGTTGGAGATAACACAATGATTACACAAATACAAATAAAAATATCTGGGTTTTTTTTTTTTGCAATTCAAGGAGTTTAACCAATTGACTTGAGTATACTAGGCAAGCACAGAGATATCACATTTTAAATCCGGGAAGGATTCATTTTCTCCTCCTATGTCCTGTTGTCAAACATGCCTCAAATACTGCTGAGGAGTAGGTATTGATCCAGTCTGTCCAGAGGACAGGTTGTCAATTGTGCATAAATTAAACTCACTGCTTTACTGCTGGGGATTTATGCTGCGGAAATAAGCAAGCATGAACCAGCCCAAAGATTAGCTGCAACCCTATTCATAGCACCATTAACTATAACACAAACCTTTGAACAAAAGAAAAACCTAGGAGGATGTCTTTTATGAGGGAATTCATTCAATTTCTCTTAGTGTAACCCTTCAAAGAAGTGTAATTTCCACCATGAAATTAAATGATACTGTAGAAAAGTCCTTAATGATGAGAATCTATTTATAATATGTCATCAAATTAAAAGAGTGGGCTATAAACCCAATATTCAGTAGAATACCAAAGTTGTAAAAAACACACTTATATCTGTATTTCTGGTAATGCACAATAAAAATGTCCATTTTAGTGTTGGACTTATGGAGGAAAACCTGTGCTGTATTCGTTTTCTTTTTATGCTTTGTCCATTTTTTTCTGAGTTTTTAAATGAGTATTTTCATGATCCTTTTTTACTTTTTTTTCAATTACTTTTATTCTCTATACTTTTAAGATTCATTTTAAAATATGTGTGGCTTTTCCTTGATAGCTGTTCAATAAGGATATACTTTCTCTATTATTAAAATTTCATTTGTTTATATGGAACAGAAATAGTTGAGTTTTGCTTCTTTAGTCCCACCGTCTGGCCTTCAGCTTGAAGTAAACCAGATCGGAACCAAAAAGAAGAGAATCAAACCAGGCTGTTAAGGGAGTAAGCTGAGCTGCACCAGGTTCAAGATGTGACCAAAGAGGAAGAGTCAGGCAGCATTACCATCAGCCGTTTCTAACACAGAGACTAAGCTGGGCGGTGGTGGCGCATGCCTTTAATCCCAGCACTTGGTAGGATCTCTGTGAGTTCGAAACCAGCCTGGGCTACAAGAGCTTGTTCCAGGACAGGCTCTAAAACTACAGCAAAACCCTGTATCAAAAAACCAAAAAAATATTAAAAAAATTTTAAAAATTGAAACACAGAGACTTAATTACCTCATGTTTAAGACATTATTGATGATGCGTAGAATGAAATTTGTGCTGCTTGAAGCTGAACTGTATCTTGGAAATCTACTTTACTTTGCATTACTCAGAGGTAGATCATCCGACTCATACCTTACTCACAAGTCACTGTTTTATGACCCAGTTCACTGTCTGTCCTCTTTTATGGTATCATAGAGATCCAGGTACCTGATCAGTGTGTTCTGATTCCTTCTGACCTCCATAAAGCGTATTGTTCTACGTCAGGGTTCAGGGTTGATTAAAAGCTGATTGATAGCTAACAAGCAAGAGTGGCCAAGTGCTGGGCTTGAAACAATGAGTCAAAAGTTTCAAGGTATTATGGATTAAATTATGTATATGCTCCCCCAAAGTATGTTGATATCCTACAACCCAATACTTAAAAGTGTGGCCTTACACTCTAAGCAATAGTGGAAAGGGTGACCAAACTGGCCTTCCCTTGTAATCAGATTGATGACTACCTTAATTGTCATCATAGGACCTTCATCCAGTATCTGATGGAAGCAGATGCAGAGATCCACAGCTAAGCACTGGGCCAAACTTCTGGAGTCCAGTTGGAGAGGGGGAGGAGCAATAATATGAGCAAAGAGGTCAAGACCTTGATGGGGAAACCCACAAAAAGCTGACCTGAGCTGGCTCTGAACTGAGAGCTGGGGAAGCTACATAGGACAAAACTAGGTGAGCTGAATGTGGATGGTGTGGTTTGAGCAGTTTGTGGGGCCACTGGCAGTGAGATCATGATTTATCCCTAGTGCATGAACTGACAATTTGGAGCCCATTCCTTATGGAGGGATACATTGCTCAGTCTAGATTCAATGGTGAGGGCCTTGGTCTTGCCTCAACGTGTTATGATGGACTTTGTTGACTTCCATGGGAGGCCTTACCCTCTCTGAGGAGTGGATGGGTGGTGAGGTAGCTAGACAGTAGGGGGAGAGAGAGGAGGGGAAGGAGAGGAAACTGGGATTGGTATGTAAAATAAAACAGATTGTAAAGCAAAGACACCAGCCTACAAATCACAGAGAACCTAGACAACAATGAGGACTTAAGAGACACATACATAGATCTAATCTACATGGGAAGTAGAAAAAGACAAGATCTCCTGAGTTAATTGGGAGCCTGGGGACATTGGGAGAGCATCGAAGTGGAGGGGAGCATAAAAAAACCGTAAAGCTAAATAAAAAAAATCAATAAAAATATAGAAAAAAATAAAACATTGTTTTTAAAAAAAAAAAAACAAAAAACAAATGTGGCCTAACTTAGAAGTAAGATCTTTGCAGATATAATGAAGTTAAGATGAAGTTGCTTGGGTGGGCCCAATCTACCCTCACTGATATCCGTATGAAAATGGGAAATCGGCCACAAACACAGATGTGTAAAAAGGAAGTACACAGCTAGGTTCAGTCAGTAAAGTACTTGCCAAACAAGCATTAGGAATCAATTTCAATCCTCCAGAATTTATCTGTAAAAGGCTAGGTGAGGCCGCACATGCCTGCACTTGCCAGCCAGTATAGCTGAGTCAGTGAGAGCCAGGTTCAGTCAGTGTCAGACTGTCTCAAAAATTAAGGTAGAGAAAAATCAAAGAGGACACTCAATGGTATCCTCTGGCTTCCACAAGCACATGCATACTTAGGTAATTGCATGCTCATATACACCCACCTACATAAATACATGCACAGTCGTGTATTCAAACACACACATATACAGGCACATGAAAGACTACATGAACATTGTAAAACCTAAACAGAATTTTAAAACCTTAGACTTCAAAAGCTGGAAAAAGCAAGAGAAGATCTCCCCCCTCTAGTGTACAGACTGAGAATTCCTCCAAAGGCTTCATAACAGAGCTCTTGCCTCCATAAATATGAGACAAGATTTTTTTTGAGTCACTTTATTATAGCTGACCTAGAAAACTCACACAAATCATATAGTACCTCTTCCTTTAAAAAAAAGTGAAAATGCAAATAATTTTGAAGGGGTGAAGGAAATCCCCAGAATCTTCCAGTCTGTGTGGTTGCTGTAAAGCTCATCATAGCAAATTATTTAGCAAAACAAGACATCTTACTTATACATACATTCATAATTTTCATTTTGAATACATACATTTTGTCTTTAAACAAATTTTTTTTGGTGGTGTCATACCTGAAGCTTTATTGTGCACATGGGACTGAGTTCATTATCACCAGATAACTTTTTCCAAATTGTGCTGTACTTAAATATGCCTAAAATAAACTTCCGGGTGTCAGATGCTGAACTAACACTGGCCAATGACCAGTGTTTTAACCAGACTTCTTTCTTTCTTCATTTGGCTAGACGCTCTGTTGGCTATGGTGGTCATACAGATTACCTCCACACTTTCTGAAACTCCCTCTCCCATTCCACATCTGTCTTTTCTGAAGCCCTCCATCCCCAGTTCTCTGTTCTTTCTGGTTTCCTCACCTTTAGACACAAAGTATGCTATTGCTTCAGACATCCTGGGTCTCATCAAGATAAGTGATGATAGCATCAGGGGTTGCTACTCCTGTGACAAAGTCTTCACAAGATTTCAAATTCTTTTCCTGCAGCTTCCTGGAGTCATGAAGATAAGAGATCCAATGGTATCCTGCTTCCTTACTGCCTGGGGTCCTTGGTGAAGAAGTAAAGTAGACCAACTATTCAGTTTTCATATTTTTTCTTTTCTAGTAATATTTTTCACTTGTGAGTTTTGACTTTTATTGGAGATTTTTGTTTGTTCTGAGTTGTTAGTTTTTGAGGCAGGGTCTTAGTTTAGACTTCCTACTTCCTTAGTTTAGCCTTTCTATTTACTCTGTAACTCAGGCTGCCTTTAAATTCCTAATCCTCCTTGCTCTGCCTCTCAAATTCTAGGATCATAGGCATATGCTGGCAAGTGCGGTTAGTTGGTGAGATTTTCAAATATGTACATAATGGCACCTTGATCAGGTTCACCCCATTGTCTGCTGTCTTCTTTTGCCTCCTCCTTTCCCTTTCCCTCTTCTTCCCCTTTTTTATGTTATATACGTTTAAATCTAAACTTATATAATGATGCAAGGCTTGCAGCTTTATGAGCTCTGACCCTCCTGCAACTGATGCTATCTTCTTCTTGTACCAAAGGTCACACAGAAGAGCCTCAAAAGCAGCCACCACAAAGACCAGGCATAGACCCCAACTCTGAAGCACCCACAGATCTGCTTCTCTTACTGTGGTCTGCAGGGTAACTGAAGCAGCTTCTTTCCTTGAGAACTCCTGTGGTCACCTGCTGAGGGACAACGGTTTTACCTTGTAAAGATTTGTTTCTTGTACTTGTTTAATAAAATGCTGATTGACCAGTAGCCAGGCAGGAAGTATAGGCCAGGCAATGAGAACAGGAGAATTCTGGGAAGAGGAAAAATTCAGTCTGCTGTCATCACCCAGATGCAGAGAGGGCAAGATGAGAAGGCCTCACTAATAAAAGGTACCAAGCCACATGACTAAAACAGACAAGAATTATGGGCTAATATAAGTTATAAGAGTTAATAATAAAAGCCTGAGCTACTAGGACAACTAGTTTATAATTAATGTAGATCTCTGTGTAGTTCTTTGGGATGACGGGCTACGAGACCAGGTGGGAAAGAAACCTCCATCAACAGAAAACCTGAGAGAGCTTGGGAAGTAATTCTAGACACAAAAGAACAGAGTTAAGCATGGCTTCTTGATAGCAGCATTTTCTCAGGTGGCCTCTGTTATTCTTTTGGTCCCTGCCCTAGCCACGCCCACTCCTTTTTAACCTCTGACCTCGCCCGCCATTGCTCTCTCTCCGTTTTCTCTCCCGGTGCACACACAGGGCTTTGCCTCTCTCCTCCTCCCCCCCCCCCTCTCTCCTTTTTTAATAAATTCTTATATGGCTATTTCCTGTGTTTATATGTCTGTTACCACCGCTGGGAACCCCCTATATTTTTTTAAGAATAACAGGCTCTACTTGCTAGAGGCAAATGGGTCTCATTTAAGAGAGGCTTCCTGACTCAGCTTTAGCTGCAATAACTTGCAGCTCTTTTAAGAAGCACTGCCACAAAACACTTAAATGGTGTTGATGAATAGCCAACCACATGCTTTTTGGTGGTGACAGGGACCTTGAAACTCCATAGAGTTGTGGCAATAATCATGGCTCCAGCCAGTACTTCTGCCATGAGGCTAGACTCTCAGAAAACTAAGGAATTGGGTGGATCCAGCTTTCAAAGCCACAATTTTAATCCTAGTCATATAGCTTAGCAAATTAAAGACTCATGTGGTCAGAAAAAGAGAAATATACAGTAAAGATAGATTCAAATGAAGAAAACCTCTAAATGGTTTACAGTTTAAATATATATGTAGGCTTGGGAGAGAAAAGAAAAGGGATAAAGTCCTTTAAATAAAAGAGAAAGACAGTAGTTTGGTGTGGTGTCACATACCTTTTATCCCAGAACTTGAAAGGTAGGAACAGGCAGATCTCTGTGAGTTCAAGGACAGCCTGGACTACAGGGTGAGTTCCAGGACAACAAAAGATACACAGAGAAACCCTGTCTCAAAGAGCCAAAAATTAAAATAAAAAATAAAAATAAAAGAAATAAAGTTTAAAATAAAGCTACATAAAGATGAAAAAATACACAGAGAGTCTGGATACTGAATGTTAATTGTTAAATAGGTTTTGTTTTTGTTATCAGAGACAGGGTTCCTCTATCCTGGAACTTACTCTGCCTGTCTCTGCCTCCAGAGTGCTGGAATTAAAGTGTGAACCACCACCACCACCCACTGGTATGTCTTTAAAATTCAGTATCCTTCGTTTAATTAATCTGAAACATTCACAGATATGTAGGAATATGATGTATATATGTAACCAAAATTGTGTCAATGGGAAAAAAATAAAAACAGGAATAAGCCTGAATTTGACATGGAAATACGAGTATGAACTGTTCACTTTAAAGCATGTACTTCCTAACATGTCTTCTGAAAGGACCAAGAAACGATGACTAAGTGAACCACAATTCTCCATTTCAAGCATTTGGGTTTTGTCACTCAAATCCCACTTTCTATTAAAGCAACCACAGCTTGTTGAAAACATGGTGACTCTAAGATTCGGGAAAGAAATATACAAAATAAGGATAGATCAACTTTTACTCTAGAAATCAAAGAACCTATCAAATTCTAAAGAAGTTCTCACTCTCCCAAGATGGAATCAGCTGCACAGTCAAAGGAATGTGGATGTAAACTGATGTCTCAATTTCTTAAAAACCCATTGGTCAGTCAGGCAGTGGTGGCACACATCTTTAATCCCAGAACTCAGGAGGCAGAGGCAGGCAGATCTCTGAGTTCAAGGTCAGCCTGGTCTACAGAGTGAGTTCCAGGGCAACCAGGGCTGTACAGAGAAACACTGTTTTGAAAAAACAAATCAGGGGCTGGAGAGATGGCTCAGAAGTTAAGAGCACTGGCTGGTCTTGCAGAGGTCCTGAGTTTATTTCCCAGCAACCACATGGTGGCTTACAATCATCTATAATGAGATCTAATGCCTTCGTCTGTTGGGCAAGCAAACACGTAGACAGAACACTGTATAAATAAATAAATAAATAAATAAATAGATGAATGAATAAATAAATAAATAAGTCTTTTGAAAAAAAGAAATCAAATCAAAATAATAACAAAAATTCATGGGTCCATAGCAATGTCTTTTTAAGTTTTATTGATTCTTTGTAGATTTCACATCAAGTATTTCAATCCCCTGTCCCCCAAATACACTCTCTGTCCTTACCAACTTTCCCCCAAAACAAAACTTAAAAGAAAAAACAAAAACCAAAGAAAACAAAACAAATTTAAAAAACAAAAAAGAACAGTTTACCTTTTAGTTCATTAATCTTTCATAGCAAGTGTTCATTGCAATGAATCCTTGGTCTGGCTCAAAGTCAATGGCTTCTGCTAAGGCACCCATAATGGTCTCTCACTGGGGCTCCTCTTGGATATTCTGTGGTTGTCCTGTGTCGTGGTGAGTCTGCTGTTGTTTACCTCTAGATTCATTCCCTTCACCTTCTCCAACAGGTCATAGATGAGATGGATGTTGGAGTGGGGCAATTCATATCCCTTACTCTGGATCTGGGTGGTAGCTGGGTTGGTTAGCCTGCCAGCTTCAGCACTGCCTCAGCTAGCTCACCCAAAGCAGCCTGCAGCAAAGGGGAGGGGGGGATGTTCTCCTGCTCTCACGTTCTCAGATCCAGGTCACACACACTCACAACACCAGAGCCAGCTCTACTATTTTGCCCAGGTGAGGTACAGGATTCTCTCTCCCCATTATAGTAATGTCTTAAAAAGTAAAATGAGAGCCAAGCGGTGGTGGTGCACACCTTTAATTCCAACACTCAGAAGGCAGAAGCAGGTGGATCACTGTGAATCTGAAGCCAGCCTACAAAGCAAGTTACAGCACATCCAGAGCTAAACAGTGAAGTCCTGTTTTGGAAAACCAGACACAAACACAGAAATAAAAATAAATTTTTTTTAAAGTAAAATGAGAAGAATGTCACTGATCACTGTGGTAAATGCTAAAAAGTCAAACCATTATCCTTCTTTATTTCTGTCTCTTTCTTTTCTTTTTTCTTTTCCTTTCTTTTTTTTTTTTTCAGAACTGAGGCTGGAACCCAGGGCATTGCACTCTACTCCTAAGCTAAATACCCAAGCCCATCCATTAGATTTTTTTAAGTGAGCATACAGCATAATGGATTTCACTATGGTGTTCTCATGTCAACTTTTATTCTCATCCCCAACTCCTATCCCATCTTCCCCATCCCCCTCCTTCCTCTAGAACACTTGCTTTTTTTTTGCAGAGGACCCAACTTTGAATTCAAGATCCCATGTGAAATGGCTCACATGCCTGTACTCCAGCTCGAGAAGATATGATGCCTCTGCCCTTCATCAACACCTATATTCACACACACACACACACACACACACACACACACACACACAATCAATCAATCAATCTTAGGAGGAAAAAAGGTAACAGGGCCCACATGATCCTGGAACTATACCCTGATAGCAGGGTGAAAGTAAACACATCAATAAATAAATTACCAAGAGATTTTCAGACACTAATAAGTCATGACTCATGTATCACACTTCCCCTCACTGTCCTGTAGAAGACAGATGTGATTAATCAGTACTCCTCCCTCCTGAGCTGAACTTAGAGTCAGAAACCTTCTCAGCGTGGCATTGGAAGCACATGAAATCCATCCAAGTTGTCACTTCAGTGAAGTTTTGTAATAACAAAATCCAAAGCCTAGACTTTTCTATAAGAGAGCTATTTTCAAATTCCAAGAACCAGCCCTGGCAAATAGAATCCTAAACCATCATCAATCTCAGTGTTCCCAGAATTTCATAATCCTTGCCCTCTTGTTCTTGCTCTCTCACTCCCTCTGTGTCTATCTCTTTCTCTGTCTCTCTGCCCCCACCATGTGTGTTCCTCTTGGAAATGGCAAAATTGCATGTTAGCTACAAAAAACTTACTTTCATTCCTTTCAAATAAACTCTACTAAAAATAGTAAGCATTCCTTTTTTAGGTAGACTCATATATCCCAGGATGCCCTCAAACTTGACATGTATCTGAGCACAATCATAATCTTCTAATCTCATTTCCTTATATCCTGAGTGCTGAGATTACAGGTGGACACATCTACACTCAGGTTGGTTTTTGGTCACTAGTGCAATGTATTTTTATTATACCCACTCCTCCTTACCCACCCCTTCTTCCCCATCCCAACTTTTCTATGTGTTCCCTCAAATTTATGTCCCCATTCATAATTATTATTCATGTAAGTGTGTGTGCATATGCATAAACACACACACATCCTATTGAGTCTAGTAAGTGTTGTCTTATTGGTATAAACTGACCACTTGGACATGGGCAACCAATTAGGATTGTTTCTAAAGAAAATGGACTCTCCCTCCCTCAACAGCTAGAGACTTCTTGTAGTTCTTCCACTGGGATTGGGACAAGGTGATGTGGCAGGGGAGCTGCTGCTGCCTCTGGATCAGGCAAAAACTGTCAGGTGGTTTTGCTGGAGTGACTTTTTTAAAGAGAAAATGGGAAGTCTGTGAGGCGGTGAGTCATGATTAGTAAGTCATGTTGACATCTTAGCCAGTGTAGCCAAATAATGAATTTTGGTTGCTAGATCTTGGTGTTTTGATAGCTGGACTTTGAAGTTTTAGATATACATAAGGAAGCTGTCAAATAAGGGACCATGGTGACTAGCTTTGGGAATGTAATCTAATGGTTTAGCAAGGGAGATGTGCTGTAGAGTAACCATTCTGTACACTGTGTAAATATATGTTGTTATAATTGGATTAATAAACAAGCTGATTAGTCAATAGCTGAACAAAATGAAATTAGGCACAAAAAGCCAAACTGAAAAGGAAGAAATGAGGAAAGATGGAGTTGGGAGACACCACAAGCCATGAGCCATGTGGCAAAGCATAAATAAGAAATATGAGTTAATTTAAATGGAAGAGTTAGGTAGTAACAAGCCTGAGCTATCAACCAACCATTTATAATTTATATAAAGTCTACGAGTCAGTTATCTGGGAAGCTGCTGACTGTTATTTGGGAGCAAGCAGTCGGGATGGAAAAACTCTGCCTACAGAGAGGGAAGGGGGAAGGCAAGACTTGCTGACAACATGTTTGCCATGCTCAGAGGGGTGGGCAGTAGGGGGCTGCTACAGCCTTTCAGCCAAGACATTGAAAAAGATAATTTGCTTTAGAGTCAACTGATTCAAATGTTAATCTCATCTAAAAAATACCTTTAGAGGCACACGGGAAAAACTACCTTTGACTAAATAGCCAGGCATCTGGCAAACTACTCAAATGGAGACATATAAACAGTAACATAGATGCTCATCACACCCACTTGTTTGACAAAAATACTCTAAGGTTTCAAATACATAGCTTTGAAATTCAGGACCTTGCCTCTCACAATTAGTTGATTAAAGGAGTATTCATTTTTACAACCGAATGTTAAAAGTAATCAGTGAAAGGTCCTCAGGTTGAGGAGCTCACAGGAATAGTGGAATCTCCATCTCTTCCTCTTTTTTTCTCTCATTTCTCAGCCATCTCGCATACCATATGCTTCTGCCATGATGAACTGCTCACCACAGACCACAAAGGAGCCAAGCATGGGCTGAATCTCCAAAACCGTGAACAAAAATAAGCCTGTTATCTCCAGCACCTGTCACAGTGACAGAAAGCTTACTAACAACTACAATTAGAGATAGCATAATTCCTTTGCTCATCCTATTTGCAATAAGATGGTTTTGTCTAAACTGCGTCCTTAACTCCCAGCCCTCCCCAAATCAATTTATCCTTTAAGTTGAATTTACATGACCACTATTTATGCATGGTCAAACCCTACCTAAAGTCAACAATCTCATATATAACAGCTCTACCACTAAGGAAAAAAACTGTTGGTTGTTTGTGGATAATATTCTGAAAACAGTTATTTATAATTAAGATTTGCCAGAAATAAAAGCTAAATTGATAATTAAATAGGAAGATCATGCTGTAAAAGGAACAAAGCTAAAATAAATAGGAACTATCTGACACTTTCAATATACAAACTCATAGAGCTTTTATTTAACTGAACAGTTATTATAATAATAACTAACAACCTGATATATTCCAAATCCCCTAGAGCACTTGGTCTCTAAATGTGAGAATGTTAACAGGAATAGCCTATCAATTCACACCACATGGGAGGAAATAAGCGGAATCAATGGTATGATGTAGGGGAACTCTGATCTAGTTTACATTAAATTTTAGAGGAGAATAAAATTTTATAGTCATAGATTCAAATTTGCAAAAATGTTTTTATTAAAGGTCTGCCCTGAGCTTCTAATACCACCTGATTATAGAAATTTTAATTAAATAATTTCTAGGTAAATTCAGTGAAGTTAACAACTCAGTACCATGTTTTTAGTCACTTAGTTGGGGTGCCAGAGAGTTTGCGAAGGGCCTTCATTTCAATAACTGTTATACATAGCTTTTGATGGTTTTCCATTTTTACAGACACCTCCATGGAGATGTTATTCATCTTTTTGGGTCCTTGGTAGTCAATATCTGCCTACCAGTGCTTATCCCAACTAGTTTTCTCTTTCAAATGGTCTATGAACCTTGGACTATTTCCCTTTGATCATGACATTACTCTTAGTCACTCTTGCAACACCCTTGAGATAAGAGAAACCTCTAGCACTCTTTTCTGGGACCATGAAAGGCGTAGCCTCAGTTCTATCTACATATCCCATGCCTCAAAGACATTTGCCACTGGTGAGGGGAACTGATAAGTTTAGGCCTTACTGGGAAAGGAAATGGCAACACAGTCACAGTCTCTTAAGAGGAAGGGTAGGGAAGGACATCAGAGTGCCATAACCTTCTAGTTTATCAATATGTTCACCAACAGAGAAACTCACAAGAGTCTCAGTGTCTAAAGTTTTTGTTAGAGTCTTATTACATATTAAGCATGATATGTCGTTCAGTCCTCTGTTGTCTCTACAGGTTGGAAACAAGACCATTTGACTCAACGTTTCAAATTACTAATCACATTTGGTATTTCTAACATAGTCAGCCCCCATCCTGAAACTATCTAGGGGCCCTCCATGGTCACCATATTAATAAATGCAGGCTTTGTCTGAGTGCCTCACCATGAAAAATGGACATGTTTATCTTTGCATAAATTACAAAGCTTTAAAATCTCTTCCTCAGGAATCTGAAGACCTGAAAATTATGTTTTAACATCTTATGTAATGTAAACAAATTTATACATCATAGTGAAACCCATTATTTTATATGCCAACTAAAAGTTAATTAGAAAGATAACTAAGCATAGAGAAATAGAAACTTTTTAGAGCAGCATTATGAAACTCTTGTAGGCTGTCTTATTGTATTCCCTCATTTTACCAACCAAATTATGTCTAATTCATGGTCTCAAAACAGGTTTGGTCAGCATTAAGGCATTAAGTTACTGACTATTAAAATCTAAAGGAAAATCTCAAGCATTGTTTTATTATTACATTATGTGATTTTTTAAAAAATTTCTTCTTTCTTCTTCAAAGTATTCAAAAAAAACTTTTCAATCACCTGAAGATAAATCTCCCTGGATAATTTTTCCACTTTTTTCAGAACTGGAAAGAACCAGATTTTCTGATCTAAGTTGATAGTAAGAAGGATCTATGAAATGAGTCTTTAGCTTTACAGGATATAGAGAGAAACTATAAGCTTTTAATAAGTAAGAGAGCTGTCTGAACACCTATAATAGAAAGCTTGTTTTTATTACATCCAAGTAACCTGATTTTTAATCATAAATATAAATCCCATTAATAGAGTTAAGAAAAAGTACCTGTCCCAATTAGCATGTAATGGCATTAGATATATTATTTGGCCAAATATAGCATGACCAATGTAAAGAGAATACATCAGTTCTATTATTGTGACTTCTGAGGCAGAATATTCCACCCAATGGCTATGGACCAGCACGTGATGAACTGTAACAGAGCATCTTTCATGTTTCTGAACTATGTTGAACATTTTTATTAAAACAGAATGCCTCATTTTTATTTGATTCCCTGAATCTAAAACCATGACACCTAGAACCCCAGGAATCAATTTTGCACAGAAGCTCTGGGTTAGAAATAGCCAGCCCTAGCTTAGCATGGTAGTGCATACCTTTAATCCTAGCACTCAGGAGGCAGAGGCCGGCGAATTTCTGTGAGTTCAAGGCCAGCCTGTTCTACATAGTGAGTTCCAGGACAGTTAGAGCTACATAGTGAGACCCTGTCTCAAAAAAAAAAAAAAAAAAAAAAAAAAACCAAAAAACAGAAATGGCCATTCTTTTAGCTATTCCTTCAAGTTGTCAAAACATTAAAAACCAAATTATAAATAAAATTTCTACTATCATAGCCCAAAGGACTGATACTAGGTGCCATCGATTTCTCCAGTACCCCATGACATCTGCTCACCCAGTTTCCTTTTTTCTCCAAAGCACTGTTTCTCACCTGGCAGAACTCTATTGAAGGTTTGGGGAAACTGAGTAAGACCTGTTAATCAGATCTCTAGCTCCTCTAACTTGATACTTTAATATCTTTCCCATGAAAATGCTGACTATTTCTTATTCTTTTTTTTTTTTTTTTTTTTTTTTTTTTTTTTTTTTTGTTTTTCGAGACAGGGTTTCTCTGTGGCTTTGGAGCCTGTCCTGGAACTAGCTCTTGTAGACCAGGCTGGTCTCGAACTCACAGAGATCCGCCTGCCTCTGCCTCCCGAGTGCTGGGATTAAAGGCGTGCGCCACCACCGCCCGGCTTCTTATTCTTGATTACGAATAAATTGACTGAGTGATCTGCCTTCTTCATTATCCCTGCCCACAGGAAAGAGTCATCAATCAATCATGAATCTATACCTACAACCATCTACTTTATAGGCTCTGCAATATAAGTTGCCACCCCTGAGGTGTTCTAATCACCCCCAGGACCAGATCCTAGACAAGAAGGGTCAGTCCTATTCCCAGGGTATGCTGAAATGAGTCACCATGTTGTCCAGCCTACATTCTTCCACCCTCATTCACCATAGATTCCCTCTCACACCACAACAGAAGTTCGTGGTCACAGTGCCCTGGAACAGCAGTTGTGATACATTCTATTTGAATCTGGAGCAGGCATATTTGACCTGCTCCAAAATATCAAATATCAAAAATGTTGGATATCTTTGATTATTCTGGAGCTTAGAAGCAGCCCATACTGTTACAGGAAACAGTATTCAAGAGTATCACCCCAGTTCAAATCCTACTTGGAAAAGGATATTGGTTGTCAAAACCTACAGATCTCAAACAAAAGATCACCATTAAAATCAAATTACTCATCAACAGTGAGGAGGTCTTTGTAATGTTTTGATTACATCAAGGCTGTCCTTGCTTCTGCATTGTACTCACAGGAAAGACTTTGTCATTCTGTGGCCACGCTATTTGTTCACTGAACTCTTGTCCTCCAGAGATGATTTTTACCTTAACAGAAAATAACAATGAATCACTGTTCCTATGAATATTTTCTCTATTATTTGTTCACAATATGAATGACAGATTTCGGTGCACTTATTTCTTACATAAGCAAAAGTTATCATAAACTTAAAATGGTCAATATAACAAATACAAACTATTGCTTTTTCAAATTTCAACTGGAGGCTAACTATATAGTTCTCACTAGGAGCCATAATTCTCCTAAGAAAATTACATTTTCTATTAATTGCAGAAAAGAAAGACAAGTTTCACAAAGAATAGAAAGTTTATTGATATTTAAAGTCCTTTTTGTCTTTATTTAATTCTTTTTTCCTTTACTTTTGATATTTAAAGTATTTTTAGAAACAGGTGCTTAGATACTTTAACAACTAAAAGAAAATATTACTCCATGCTTATTCTTCAACTTCTCTATAAAAACTATAATCAACATTAAAAAAAATCTGCAAATGTTCCCAGGTTGCTCAAGAAAGAAAAGGTATTTAACACAGAAATACAACGTTTTGTCCTACATCTTGTTAAAGAATATTTTTATAGGGCTGGAGAGTTGACTCAGCAGGGAACAACACTTCCCAAGGACTTGGGTTCGATTCTCAGCAGCCATACAATGGATCACAGCCATTGTAGTAGTTCCAATTCCAGAGGATCCAACACTTTCTTCTGACCTCTGTAGACAACATACAAACACAGTTTTAAAGTAAATTAAAAAAAACACATTAAAATGAGCACTTTTTTTAAAAAAATAGTGATTTCTAAAGCCAGGGATAGTGGCACAAGCTTTGATAGCATTACTTTCAAGGCAGAAGCAGGTGGTTCTCTGATTTGGAGATCAGCCTGGTCTTCAGAATGAGTTCCAGGACAGCCAAGGCTTACATAATGAGACCCTGTCTCAGAAAAGAAAGCAGAGTTCTTTTCCTGTGAATTTGTATGTACAGTTTAAACCACCATTCTGGGTTTCTTCAAAAACAGGTCATGAGCACAGTACGTCAGATCTATCTGTTTCTGAAGGTATATCTCTGTGACTACGTTCTCACAAACTCGCACTTCTCCAGTTCCCTAGCCATGTGATTGCTCACTCATTTACATCAGAAGGTAGAGCCCATTGCTGATTCTCCCCATATGTGACTAAATTATTTATAGAGAATTTAACAAGCAAGTCAAGAGTATGTATACATATACTACAAAATACATCATGTCTCCGGGAGAGATTTTATATAGCTCTTCAATATTAGATATGTGATTTGAAAATATGAATGTGATCTCTTTTTTTATTTTGAGACAGGATCTCTACCAACTCAGGCTGGCCTCAAACTTCAGCTTTTCCAGTGCCACCATATCTAGCCGCAGCTAATGATGTTATCATGGAGGCTGGGATGAGATCAGGTGACCTGTAACCCAGACTAGCCATGAACTGTCTATGTAAATGTGAACCATCACCCTAGGCTAGTAATACGATTTTAAAAGTTGCAACTAGAAGGTCACTAGTTTTCTTTTAATTATCATCATGAATGAATACAATTGTGCTTATCAATAGCCGTCACTATGACTATTTCATAAATGTGTAAATCACCGCCTAGGTTGTATCTGCTTTCCCAACCACCTTCACCTAAGAGCCTCTTCCTCTCATGCCCGCCCCCCTACCCTTCTCTGGTAGCTCATTACTTTCATATGGTCTTTTTTTTTCTTTTTCAGATTCCAAATATGAGAGAAAACATGCAATATATGTCTTCCCACTTCTGCCTTATTTCACCTGATGTGGTGACACTGTCCTATAAATCACATGACTCCCGCCCCCCTTTCTGGCCAATTAACACTCTAGATAAAGAATGGGTATATGGCAAATTTCTCTCTCTCTCTCTCTCTCTCTATATATATATATATATATATATATATATATATATATATATATATATATATAAAGTGTTTTATATGTATAGATGAATAAAGAATATGATTTATTCATTCATCTTATGCTGGGCATTGAGGCTCAGCTATTGTGAAAAGTGTCAAAAATAACAATGGCTATACAGGTATATCTGTGACATACTAAGACTACTTTAGGTATATATCCTGGGTCATATGATAGTTCTAACTTTTAGATTTTTATGAACCTTCAAGCTGATTTCCAAAGTGGTTACAGTCATTTATATCCATGCCAATTGTTCATCGGAAGCTCCACTTTGGTCTCACCTTCCCCCACCCCATTCCAAACACCACATATCTCAGAAAGCCTGCCAAGTGGCAGCTCCTTCCTGGAGCTGCTCAAGACCCATCCTATAGGATATTTAAGCTAGGGTCCCTAAACCTGCCACGTGATTTCTCTTCCTCCACACGCCCCCTTCTGGGAGGCTTGAGCATCACCTGGGGGCACTTTCCTCATTAAACCTGGTCTTTTTGATTCAGCTTGATCTGGCTTATTGCATCATTGGGGAAACCTACTTCTGGGGATCCGAAAATAGTTATCACCAATGATAAAAGGTTTCTCCCCCAACCCAGTGTCCTCACCAATATTTGCTGATTTAAACATTTTCATATTGAGTGTTCTGACAGGGCGTGATTGAATCTGTTATCGTTTATAAACACATGGGGGACCGGAGAAAGGACTCACGAGGGGCAGCGGGTGTGTCCCCTTGGCAGGTGGAAGACCGCAGCTGGTGAGAGACAGATATACCGTGCAGAGAGAGTTTGAGTATAGAATTTATTTAGAGGGTTATGGAGGGGAAAGGGGAAGGACAGAAAGGGAGAAGAGGGGAGAAGAGAGAAAGGAAGGGAGAGAGAGGCAATAGGAGAAAGGGGAAGGACAGAAAGGGAGAAGAGGAACACAAAGAAAGAGAGCAGGCTGGAGAGGAGGCTGAAGATCCTCTTGCCTCAGTGGAAGGGAGGCGGGGCTTGTCTCTTAAAGGGACAGGGTACCCAGGTGTACAGCAGATTTTAACAGAATCTCAGTGTAAATTTGATTTGCATTTTTTAATAGGTGGCAAGGTTAAACATGTTTTATGGGTGTAGTAGCGTTTGTCCTTCTCTTGTAAGGTGGTTGTTCAGACTACTTAAAGCTATGATTTCTAAAACACTTGGAACAAAGATAAAGTCTGAGATAATACTGTAGATAATTCCGTTAAGGTCTTTTTTCTGGTGCTAGGGATTGAACCCAGGGCTTACAAAGCACTTTACCTACCACTGAGCTGTATCCCCAACCCTTTCTATAAAGATGTGGCTAATTGTATCTAATCAGCTAAAGCCTTGAAGTTGTCACTCTTAAAACTGTAGAAATGAAGATCACTTCTGTCCTCAAACCGGAGCGTTACTCACATATATGACATACTGTGAATTGTTTTAAAGTGACTTTCACATACCTGTTTTATTGTTAGTTTTTGAGACAGGGTCTCACTATGTATCTCTGGCTACCCTGGAGCTATGTAAAGGCTTGTGCAACCACGCCTTTCACACCTTTTATTTTACTTTATTTTAGTTAGAGTTTAAGATCAGATAAACACACCCTAAGACAACTGCGGAGGCCTGCAGTTCAAAGCTCGAAGCACTGCAACTGACAAGGGGCCCAGAAAACAGATTTTACTGAATCACCTACCAGTTTCTTCTTCAGCAGCTGCTGCAGCTCAGCTCGCCAGACCCCTCTAGCAACCAGGAAGTCCTTCTGACCACCTGAGGCCCCTCAGGCACCAGTTTTAGCTGTTTGGTGTCTCCAATATCATGGAGATTATCATACAAAGGAAACCATGAAGCGGTGCTTCAAAACTGAAATGTACTAATAATTTTGACATAGTATGATTTTTTATTTTTTTTTTTTTTATTTTTTTTTTTTTGAGAGGTTCTTTCCAACTTTTCCAAGGGGGGAAAGTCTCTAGACAAAAGCAGTTTGGGGGCTTGACGAATTTCAGCGCCAACAAAAGCTTAAGAAGGAATTCTGTTGCCAGGCATCTGCCCTCTAAAAACCATCACTGCTTTCCACTTAGTCCCGAGCAAAGGTCTTTGCAATAATTTCCCAGGCAATGGAGGAGCAACGGTTTCTCACGGTGCGACACTTCCACCTAGTGGTCATCGCCAAAACCACAGTACGTGACTTTGTTGCCTTATTGCTTGCTTAATTTTTAATTTTTTTAAGCTTTGAAACTGAGTCCTGAAGCAGTTTCTAACTTATTACATGAAATCCTCTCACACATTAGGAACAATCTATATTAAACCCATCGAAGACCAGTAACACTTATTCATGTTGAGCAGAAGCTCAATCATGTCTTTTTACTTTCAATATTTCAGTTATTCAAACTACACTGGAACTTCCAAAATTTTAAAAAATAAACCTCATGACGCACAAATGAGAACACAAAAATGAAACATGGAAACGTAACATTTGTTAGGCTCCTATCAACTGACATCAAGATCCTCTTGCTCGCTGGGCGGTGTTGGCACTTACCTTTAATCACAGCACTTGGGAGGCAGAGGAAGGCGAATCTCTGTGAGTTCGAGGCCAGCCTACAAGAGCTAATACCAGTACAGACTCCAAAGCAACACAGAGAAACCCTGTCTCAAAAAGGGAAGGGGGAGGCTGGAGATGTTGTTCAGTGGTAGAGCCCTTTGTTGAGCATGCTCAAGGTCCTGATTTTGATCACATCACTGCAGAAAATAAATGGATGGATGGATGGATGGATGGATGGATGGATGGATGGATGGATAGATAGATAGATAGATAGATAGATAGATAGATAGATAGATAGATAATTTTGAAGAAAATGCCCACACCTTTAAGGACAGAATAATGAGAAATCAGACCAAAAGCAGGCTTTATTGGGTGATAGATCCCATAAATTCTATTTTTCATTAAAAAAAGATTGTTGATGGGGTGGTACTCCATTGAGAAAAGACAGAAAGATAACCTGAACTTTTCATCTGATTAATGTAAGAGTAAATCTGGTCATTTCAGACAAAATGATACTAAAAGTACACAAATTAGTGCCTAAAGTGAACACATTAATAAAAAGAACTTCTGTTGTCTCAGCGTGAAATGTCTCCCAGAAGCCCATAAACACTTGGTTCCAAGCTAGTGGTGTTCTTTGGAGAGTACTGAATCTCTTAGGAGGTGGGGTGTTGCTGGAGGAAGTGTCTCAAGGTGTGGGCCTTGAGATTTCATAGCCTGGCTCTACTCATGTCCTTTGCTTTCAAACTGTGTATGCAATGTGACCAGTAAATGTGCTTACTACCCTCTTTGAATAAGCATTCCTCCCCATAAGCACTTTGTTGGGGATTGCAGCAACAAGGCTACTTACTAATAGAGAAACCAGTGAGTCTTACCTGGCTGTGAGTAATGACACTTTCCAGAACAAGCACCCTGCCTCTATATGAGGGTCACTCAGTTTTTTAGTACATATGATGCTTTTTAAATCACTGTCAATGGTATCTTGGTTACACCAATGTGCCTGCTGTCAAAAATCATCTTAAGTTTTTTATAAACTGTAAGGTTATAAAACTATTTCTCAATTCTCCAGGAGTAGGAAGCCTGAGAAACTTCCTGTACATGCTGTGTTGTCCTTCCTACATCTCAAGAATGAGCAGTTTTCTGTCTGTAATCTTGGGCAGCTTCATTGAGATGAATCTTCTTCATGTTGCTTCTTCCTCAACCTTGCTCTTCTTAGGAAGTAGAGGGCAAGGTCTCAGTTACTGTAAAGAGCTACAATGTGACTGGGGAAATGGCTCAGTGACTAAGCACTTGTCTCATAAGCCTAAAGACCTGAGTTCAAAACCTCAGAACACACATAAAGAGCCAGATGTGTTGGCACACATCTGGAATCCCATCATTCCTACAGTGAGATGGAAGGTGAAGACAAGAGAATCACTCAGAAGCTCAAAAACCAACTCTCTGGAGTATACCGCCCAGTGGCAGGAAACAAGACAGACAAATTGTTCTCTGCATATGCTGCAATACACACACCCACACACATGCACTCAAAGTTCAACAATGAACATAGGAACATAGAAATCTCTTTGACACACTGGTTTCAGTGGCTCTATACCCAATAATGGGATTACTGAAACAAGTCATAATTCTATTTTTAATTTTAAGTGGAATCTCCATTCTGCTTTCCAAAATGCCCACACTAATTTACAGTATCTACATCCAAACAGTACCTTATCCCATACATACAGTATCTTATTCAATCTTGGGGAATATACAACACATACATGTATAAAAAAACACCACACTACATTAAAAATGTATTTTTATCAATTAAAAAGAAAATGGTGGAATCAGAGTAACTGAGCATGACATATGGATAACATACACAAGACCCAGGTTTAATTTCCAATGCCAAAATTTTAATTTAATCCATTTAATAAGTAAAATGGGTTTGTCTCAGTAGTAGAGTTACTTGTATACTATAAGATTTGTCTCTAGCGTACACAAGGCTCTTGGTACAATCCCTAGAACCACAAAAGCAAGAAAGCATAGCAATCAGAAAATCAGAGGAAAAAAATAAAGCCAAGTATGCTAGTTGGTGCCTGTAATCCCAGCATTCAGGAGGCTGAAATTTGAAAACAACTCCAAATTTATATATAGTGAATCTAAAGCAGCCTGGGTTACATTATGATACCCATTCTCAAAAACATGCAAAAGAAAGCAACAATAGTGGTGGTTGTTGATCATTGCAAAGCTGAGTCCACTGGTCAGCAAAAGCTAAAATACCTTGAAGAACTTTAATATAAGTATGGATGAACAATCGTAAAATAATTTCTGTAACTTTGCAGATGCTGTAGAAAATGTGAGAGGGTATGGGAATGAGAATTCCCAAAAGAAGAGCAGAAAGGTAAAGGTTTTATGTTTTATCATTGTCTTTTCAGCAGCTCCTCTTAGTCACAGAATTAGATGACCGCTTTGACCTCTTAGGGCTTTGCTAAGAGCAGTGTTTCTCTGGGGACATTGAAGTGATACATTTGCTTCAGCTTCCTTGGAGAGAAACAGAAAAAGCAACATCACAAAAAAATTAGAAAATGACTTATTTATGAAATTTACTCTATTTTTATATGAAAAAGACCCTCTTTAAAAGCAGTGACACCCTTAACTGAAGAAATCACTAACTTTGTGTGTTTTCTTTCAGTAGTAGATATATAAAATGATGCATACATATGTGACACAAAGTGGGAATGAAACTGGCTAAAGGAACAAGAATGACAGATGGGCATGGGGAGATAGGCTCAATGTGTATTTGTATGAACTGTCCTTTGCTCGGTCAGTAGAGTTCTTTCCATGAGGGCCTGAGTCTGGATCACCAGCACTCATGGAGAGAACCAAGTGCATGATGGCAATCCTAAGGAAGGAGCGAGCCTGGAGCTCACTGGCTGGCCAGTCTAGCGAAATTAGAGAGTTCCCGATTTGGTAAGAGTTCCTGACTCAAAATCTAAAGTAGGCATTTGAGAAAGACCCCTGACATCAACCTCCAATCTCTACCTGCACACCAACACACATACACACACACACACACATAAGCAACGCACACATACACAGTCATATAAATACACAAAGAAACAAGGAAATTTTAAAAGATATTTTATTGTAAGAGTACTATATGTATATCAATATTTGAGCAATAAACTAATTTCAAAATACATTAAACATTGTCGATAATCTATGTCTTTCTCAAATAGCTCAAACACTGTCAATGGGGCCTAGTCCTCTTCTCTCATTATCTTTCTCCTTTCAATAGAGCCGATTTGTGTGGCATAAAGTTTGTTTGCAGGCTGAGCTTAATTATGGCCCTTTTCATTCAGAATATTCCATTTTTGTTTCCCTGTCTTTTCCCTCCTGCCACAATGAAGTTTTAGAGTGTCTTTTGTTGAGCAGCCCAAAGAGGAAAAATCAGAAATAGGCTGGAAAGGAGAGGTCACCAAGCATGTGGCTAAAGCACAGTCCATCTTCTCTCTTGTGATTTTGCTGTCTTGCCATCTGTGTTCTTATTATCTCTAGGAAGGGTAGTAGCTCTAGGTCTAGCTGCTGAACCTTTAGCTGTTGGGCTGGGATAGGGTGTCCTTTCATGCAACAGTTCCACAGTCCTGGTTGTTAATGATACTTTTCAACACAAAAATGTGAAATGAAGAGATATAGCTGAAAGGTGAGAGGCCCACGAAGGCTTCTCTCTCTATTTGCCCACGAGGTTGCTTGATTCATACTGACTTTTCTTATATCCGAGTGTTGAAAATGGTATTGCATTCTTAAGAGGCAGCCTAAACCCAGATTGCTTGAAAATAATTCCAAGACACTAAAAAAATCAGTCTTAACAAAATGCAGATTCTGTAGCCTGCCTGCAAGATCGGGATTACCAGAGCTCAAGCTGGAATTTTTTTTTTTTTAATTTTTTATTGAAAAAAAAATTCCGCCTCCTCCCAGCCTCGCATTTCCCTCCCCCTCCTCCCACGCCTCTCCCCCTCCTCCCACTCCTCTCCCCCTCCCACTCCTCTCCCCCTCCCTCTCCAGTCTGAGGAGCAGTCAGGGTTCCCTGCCCTGTGGAAAGTCCAAGGTCCTCCCCACTCCATCTAGGTCTAGGAAGGTGAGCATCCAAACTGGCTAGGCTCCCACAAAGCCAGTACATGCAGTAGGATCAAAGCCGAGTGCCATTGTCCTTGGCTTCTCATCAGCCCTCATTGTCCGCCATGTTCAGAGAGTCCGGTTTTATCCCATGCTTTTTCAGTCCCAGTCCAGCTGGCCTTGGTGAGCTCCCAATAGATCAGCCCCACTCACTCAGTGGGTGGGTGCACCCCTCACGGTCCTGACTTCCTTGCTCATGTTCTCCCTCCTTTTGCTCCTCATTGGGACCTTGGGAGCACATTCCGGTGCTCCAATGTGGGTCTCTGTCTCTATCTCCATCCATCGCCAGATGAAGGTTCTATGGTGATATGCAAGATATTCATCAGTATGGCTATAGGATAGGGCCATTTCAGGTTCCCTGTCCTCAGCTGCCCAAGGAACTAACTGGGGACATCGCCCTGGGCACCTGGGAGCCTCTCTAGGTTCAAGACTCTTGCCAACCCTAAGATGGCTCCCTTAATTAAGATATATGCTTCCCTGCTCCCATATCCATCCTTCCTTTATTCCAACCATCCCATTTCCCCAAGTTCCCCCATCCTCCACTTCTCACTTTTCTCTCCCCATCTCCCCTTACCCCCTTCCCACCCCACCCACAAAATCCCAATTTTTTGCCCGGCAATCTTGTCTTCTTCCCATATCCAGGAGGATAACTCACGGTCCTGAGTTCCTTGCTCGTGCTCTCTCTCCTTCTGCTCCTGATTTGGACCTTGAGATTTCTGTCCGGTGCTCCAATGTGGGTCTCTGTCTCTGTCTCCTTTCATCGCCTGATGAAGGTTAATATTCAGGAGGATGCCTATATGTTTCTCTTTGGGTTCACCTTATTTAGCTTCTTTAGGATCACAAATTATACACTCGATGTCCTTTATTTATGGCTAGAAACCAATTATGAGTGAGTACATCCCATGTTCATCATTTTGAGTCTGGGTTACATCACTCAGGATAGTGTTTTCTATTTCCATTCATTTGCATGCAAAATTCAAGATGTCATTGCTTTTACCGCTGAGTAGTACTCTAATGTGTATATATTCCACACTTTCTTCATCCATTCTTCCATTGAAGGACATCTAGGTTGATTCCAGGTTCTGGCCATTACAAATTAACATAGCTGAACAAATGCTTTTGTAATATGATAGAGCATCTCTTGGGTATATTCCCAAGAGTGGTATTGCTGGGTCCATCCATTATTGGGCTACTCAAATCACAGCCTGTAAGCCCCTATAATAAATCTCATTTACGTTTAAAGAAAAGAATTGCCTAAAAGTACTCAGCCAAAGAATAATGAAATCCCTCTTCCCACTGAAGATTCTGAAAGTCATGATTTATCTTCCTTTGATTGGTCATCATTTAAAACAGCTGCCTAAGGTATAAATCAGACATCTAATTGCTAAAGTACATAAAGAGAATGAAAATGAGTTCAACTCTGTGCCAGGAAACCTCATGAAGCATTGCTCTTTTGGGAAGCCAAGTGTCAGTTGCAATCTGTGTCACTGACTTCAGCTGTCAGCCCCAACCTGAAGCTGAGGCTTGGAGCTCCTAGTTTATCCTGATGCTTTGTGGCTTCTCTGAGAGAAATCTTTCCCAAAAGCTCCTGATCTGGCCCTCCTCTCTGTTCAAGGCCTTCCTTTTCTGGGGGACCTAGAAAGTAAGAAAGAAAGTTGGGCTATCAGAAATGATGGAACAACTCTGGAGCTCCCTCAGCTGGCAGGCAGAATCAGGACAACTGTGAGGTCCAGGCCAATTTGTCTTAAAAAATGCAACAAAAATATAAATAAATAGATAGATGTACAGATAGATAAATGATAGAAAAATACACCAGACACAGAAAAACAAATATTGCATTTTTCTCTCATATTGGCAACCTAAATTTAAAATTATGTATGCAGACACACCCATGTATACTTATGTTTGTGTATAGGACATGAAATCAGAAAAGGAATCACAAAAGGGGCAGAAGAGATATTAAGGAAGGTGGGAAATAGGAACGGAAAGAAAATTTCTTGAGTGGAGAATTCACTCATAGAATTACAGAGGTGCCCTCTTTTTCCCTAAAATTTTTAGTATTAATTATTATCTTGACGTTTGAGCTAAGATTGTCATATACACTTGAAAAGTAATGTAAGGAGCTAATATATTTTAATTACTGTTTTAATTCACTCTAAAATATTACCTAAAACCTAAATAAGAAAAGAATAATATTATTATCAATTTCTTTCTAAGAGCTTGCCTGTTATTCCATGTTAATAGTTCACTGTAGCTAGGTGGTGGTGGAGCCACATGCCTTTAAACCCAGCTCTGGGGACACAGAGACAGGTAGATCTTTGTGAGTTCAAGACCAGCCTGGTCTACAGAGTGAGTTCCAGACATCCAGGACTACACAGAGAAAAACCATCTTTAAAATAAATGAATAAATAAATACAAAAAAATTAATACAGTGTCATTAGCTCATGATAGTAGAGTTAAATAGAAAAATAGTTTCCATTTGACCAAGGTTAAATATTTCTGGTGGGGGGGAATGGCTAATAGGCACTCTTTTTACCACTGTTACTCTGTCTGGAGACTGCACACAGAAGTATCTGCAATCTGGAGCAGAGTTCAGTAGCACAAGAGTATGGCTCTTTTAAATCCCCAGAAACAATGGGGAAGTGGGCAAGTTTAGTGATGATCATGAGATATTAGTTTGATGTGGTTTGTAACAGTCTCAACATTGTTTAAAAGTCCAAAGCCCAAAATCTCTTCTGAGACACAGGCAATCTCTTACTATGACACCCTATAAAATCAAAAAATATAGATCACATACTTCCAACATGCAATGGCACATAATATATATTACCATTTCAAAGGGGAGAAAAGGGAGTATCATGAGTAAATACTGCACCAAAACAAACCAAAAACTAACTAAGCAAACTCCCAACTTTATATCTCCATGTCTGATGTCAAAGTACTGTTCAGATCTCCATATCCTTTCAGCTTTGTTGATGACAACACACTTCTTTCTCTTGGGCTGACTCCACACCCTGTTAGCATCTCTCCTCAGCAGGTATCCCATGACTCTGGGATCTCAAATAACTTGAGGTCTTTAAAGCTTCACAGCTTCAAACAAAGGCCTCCCTAGGGTTCCATGTAGGGATACCCTGGGCATATGTCTGGCCTCAGTAGCTTTCCTTTGTCAAGGAAGGAGATTCCATATCCCCTTTCTTGTATTGACAGTCCCACTGAGGGAAGCTTGAGCAAAAGAGACCTCAAATCCCACCCCTACAGTGACACACTTATAAAAACCCAGAGACTGATATTGGAGTTCAAGTTGAAGATCAGAAAAGTAGCCAAGCCATTAAAGAATTCTACCAAGGCTCAGACAAACAAAAGAGCTATCCTGTCCTGAGAGTGACTGTAGACTGCAATGCTCTCCATCAAACTTCAGACTACAGACTGAGATCCTGAGCTCCTGTCTCCTCCCATTTTATAATGCTGTCTAGTGCTGGGATTAAAGGCATGCACCACCACCACCACCACCACCACCCAGCCTCTATGGCTAACTAGTGTGGCTTCTGGGATTAAAGGTGTGTGCCACCACTGCCTGACCTGTATGACTGACTAGTGTGGCTAACTCTTCACTCTGATCTTCAGGCAAACTTTATTTATTAAAACACAAATAAAATACTACTATAACATCTCCTAATAATGGTATTCCTTTTGCTGGCCATTTTCCTTAAAACCACCACACAACTATGTGTACCTGTCTGCTGCTATGCTTTCCACCATGATGACAATGGACTAAACCTCTGAATTGTGAGCCAGTCCCAATTAAATACTTTATTTTATGAGTTGCCATGGCCATGGTGTCTCATCACAGCAATAAAACTCTAACTGAAATACTCTCAGCACTGGCCCATTAAGCCCCACCTAAAGCATCCAACTGCTTTTCTAATTCTAAATCCAAAAGTCCACATTCCTCCAAAAAAAAACATGATAAGGTGTATCACAACAATACCCCACTACTGGTACCAGCTTCTTTCTTAGGTTTTCTATTGTTGTGAAGAGTGATGATAGCAAATCTTATAAAGGAAAGCATTTAACAGGGGCTTGCTTATAGCTTCATAGGTTTGGACCATTGTTATCAGGGCAAGAATCATGGTGGTATTCAGGCAGACATTGTACCTGAGAGTTCTACAAGGAACTGAGAGAGAGAGAGAGAGAGAGAGAGAGAGAGAGAGAGAGAGAGAGAGAGAAGAGCCTGGCTAAAACATTTGAAACCCCAAAGTCCAACCCCAATGGTACACTCCTCTAACCATACCACACCTACTCCAATGAGGCCACACTTTTTAATAGTACCACCATCTGGTGACAAAGTATTCAGATCTATGAGTGAATGACAGCCATTCTTAATCAAACCACCACAGGTGGTGGTTTGGTGGTTTGTACACAAAGTGAAATCTCAGGGAAAATTGTGAGAACCAAAGTTAAGACCTGGAAGCTATTTATGTTTTTGTTCCACTAAACAAATTTATTTGACCAAACTGAAACAGATGTCAGATGTACTTGATCCCACATCAGCAGGAGGTTCTCATGCAGGAAATACTTCAGGATATATGCTTGAACCTGATTGAACCTGATATGGTGGCCTTGTGATTTTTGCCTATTTAAGACTCTGGAAAAAGTGATCATAGTTATTTGTGAACTCTAAAAGAAACTTGGAATGAACAGAGTCCATCAATCTGGCCAGTATGTAATTAAAGCTTCCTTCAAATTTAGCTCAAGGATTGTGGTAGTGAACGTATTATCTATCAACTAGTGAAACTAACAGAATTACTTTAGGATACCACTTGGTTAGAGACTGCCATCAAAAAGCATGTCAAAGATAGCCCAAAAGTCACACAAAATTCTCACTTACATAAAGCTCAAGCAAAAGTTAACAAGAACACAATTTTAGATCATGTGACCTGAGGGAACTTTCTGTTGAGGAGTCTCATTAAAACCCACTCTATTTTGGTGTGGTGGGGGATGGGAGGAAGTTTCAAGACATCAGATGAGCCCTAAGATGAAAGATGCACCTTCTTCACATAAGCTGAAATATTGTCAAGCAATAACATTCTCTCTGGTTTGTAGATTCTGGAATTGCAAATAAGGTTTTATTGTTGAAAAATATCTGATTTTTGTCCTTTATGGAGTGGGTCAGAATGACAGTAATTAATTACATAACCAAGTAGAGAATGAAGTGAGGTGAGGGTTTGGATTTTTGTCTGGAGGGTGGCTTTGTCAAACCCAAATGGGCCACAGGAAAAAAAAATGTATTTTTCAGGCATAGTGTAATTAAACCTGTAATTACAGCACATAGGATTTTGAAGAATAATCGTGAATTTAGGTTCAGCCTGTCAAAATAATTTTTCCCCCTTAGGAGACAGAAGTAGGTAAATCTCTGTGAGTTCAAGGCCAGCCTGGTCTACAAAAGCTAGTTTCAGGACAGCTAGGACTATTACACAGAGGTTGTCTCAAAAACCAATAAATAAATAAATAAATAAATATTTTTCCTTGTTTATTATTTTTCCTTTGTAATGAAAATCATTGGGAGTTTTTTTTTAATGTTAAGAACTATCTGAAGACTGAGGATATAATTCAGGGATTAAAAAATCTGCTGGCATGTAGGAGTTTTTGCATGTGTGCACATGTGTTACACATGTACATATGTGTATTAACATGTTGATACATTTGTGTGTGTACACGAAAGCCAAACATTAACATCAGATGTCTTCTCTGTTTATTCTCTACCTTGTATGTTGGGGTACGACTTCTCACTTGAATCCAGAGCTCATCTATTCAGTTTTCCTATATATTCCCCTATCTACACTCTCAAGTGCTGGGGTTATAGGAAAAATGTTTCATCTGTCCCATGTTTGCATGGCACTGGCTATCTAAACTCATGTCTTCCCTAAGCTACCACTCCACCAGCACTTTATTTTACCAGCTGGAGAGATGACTCAGCACTTAGCCACAAAGAGCATGTACTGATCTCAAAGAGGACTTGAGTCTACTTCCCAGCACCCCTGTCCAGTGCCTCACAATCACCTGTAACTCCAGCTCCAGGGGATCTGGTGCCCTCTTCTGGCCTCCATGAGGACTGCACTTACAGACACACATACTCATAATTTAAAAATAAAAATAAAATCACATGGTTGTTTTCTAGTATAAACCTATCTAGCACCAGGCAGTGGTGGTGCATACCTTTAACTCCAGCACTCAAGAGGCAGAGGAAAAATCCATCTAACTACAGCTACACTGTTCCCTTCGTACAGTTAATAAACATTCTAACATGTCCAATCACTGTTCTAATCTCTGGAAATCAACTAATGAGCAAGATATGTGCCATGCCCACTGCCATGCTGGATTTTATGTCTGAATAGTTTTTAAAAGACAGCCATTCTGAGAGCAATAGAGGAAAACCAAATTTTAGGCCATTTTTTTTTTCACTTCAGCTAGGGCTTCCTTGCACAGTGCAATGAATACAATATCCATAGTGTCTCTGATGTGGGAAGGTCATTTGTTATCTGTTGCTTTTATTGGTTAATTAATAAAAAAAAAACTGCTTGGCCTGATAGGTCAGAACATAGGTAGGCAGAGTAAACAGAACCGAATGCTTGGAAGAAGGAAAGTTAGGCGGACGCCATGCCTCTCCTCTCCAGGTCAGATGTAATGGAGCCAGCCGCCAGGTCAGACATGCTGAATCTTTCCCCGTAAGTCACCATCTCGTGGTGCTACACAGATTATTAGAAATGGGTTAATCAAGATGTGAGAATTAGCCGATAAAACTAGAACTAACAGGCCAGGCAGTGTTTAAATGAATATAATTTGTCTGTTGTTATTTCCGGGGCAAAGCTAGCCAGGCTCCTTCTAAAATGCCTCTAAACAAAGAAGTTGACCTTAAGGGGCTTGCCTTTTAGTGGAAGCAGAAAATTAATAACCAAGCTATGGTTGTTTGAATGAGAATGGTCTCCATAGACCCGCATATTTGAATTCTTGGTCCCTAGGTGGAAGAGGTGTGTCACTGGGAGATGGGCTTTGAAGTTTCCAAAGCCCATGGCAATCTTACTTAGCTTTCTTTGTTTCATGGACTGCCTGCCTGCTGTCTTGTGCCCCATTGTTAAGTTTTCAATTCCTAGGTTTTAAAAATCCAGCCAAGCGGTGGTGGCACATGCCTTTAATCCCAGCACTCGGGAGGCAGAGGCAGGCGGATCTCTGTGGGTTCGAGGCCAGCCTGGTCTACAAGAGCTAGTTCTAGGACAGCTAGCTCCAAAACTACAGAGAAACCCTGTCTTGAAAAACCAAAGTAAGTAAGTAAGTAAGTAAATAAATAAATACACCCCCCCCATGTAATAAACCAATCAAACCAAACTGAGCAGAGGATTCTTGGGAGACCCCAAGGGAAGTTGAGGAAACCACAAAGGGAACCCACAAGGTGGGGACTTTTAATGCCCTCAGAAGTGAAGTCACCGATGGTGGTGGGGCTTTCTCAGGGGTGGAATCCAGACTGAGGCAATTCCAGGGTAGGGGCTTTGGGTGGAGCCTCTACCAGAACACCTACCATCATGGAAATAGACTCAAACCCTCTGAATTGTGAGTTCCCAATACTTTTCTTTTCTATATTACCTTGGTCATGTTGTCTTACTGGGGAAGTGAAGAGAAGAAAATTGAGCAGTGTCTTTGGAGAGGCTTAATTTTAAGAAGCAAGTAAAAATGATACAATATTGCCTCAGAGAGAAAGAGCTGCTCCTCCAAACACTCAGGATCCTGGGACTAAATCTGCTCCCTTGCTGCTCAATATATTTAACCTCTCTGAAGGTTGTATTGGAAATGCAAATTACCTGGCTCACCAGGTTGTATTGTGGCATAGTCTGGATTCACGTGGGTCCATGGTAGAAGATACAGGGCATGGCAAGGATGATTTCAGCCTTTCCAGTTGCAGAGGGACTCAACTTCTCACAGACTGAGACACCTTCCCTTAGTCAAAGGCCTTTTTTGTTGTTCTCCAATTTACACCTTTAGCAAGTTGATTTCCATATTCCCAAAACTTCCTAACTAAGCTTTCAAAGGGACAATGCCAAATACAAATTCTCAACTAAGGATTATTGCAGTGTGTGCGATTCTTTCCAATCAAGTTTTCCATAGGCCTTCTACCCATTGGGAAACTCTTAGACACAATTTACGTATTCATACATATGGCATATGCACAGTTCTCTGAATGTAAACTGATAAGGACTAGATAAGAGTCTTAAAAGGTCAGAATTGAAGAGACAGCTAAAGGACAAAAATGGCCAGTGACAGCAAATTCCCAAGAGGGGTCAAGGAGGAGGAGCCAGAAAAGCGGCCACTGACTTTGCCAATGGTTACACTATCAAGAATAATTTCAACATGGTCATTGTTGTGGAATCATAGTGATTAGCCTTTGAGGAAATACAAGCTATGGGAATGGAGGCAGAGTTGACTCTACTCTGGGATGAGGTTCAGCTAAGAGAGGAAAAAAGAGACCTCTACTAGAGTGGAGAACAGAAGTACTCTTGCTTCTTTTCCAAGGTCAGATCACTTAAGTATGTTTACATTTCAATGGGAGTGGGAGTGGGAGTTGAGGGATGTTTGACTGGAGAACAGAGGTGCTCATTGAGAGGGTAGAGGTCATAGGACCTAGAACCCAGGTGGTGGGGACATACCTTTTGTTGTAAGACTATGTGGTGGTTTAAATAAAAATGCCCCCCCATAGGGCCATGTGAACCATATTTGTTGAAATCTGAGGGGCATGCTGAACTGGCCCTGCCCTTTGCTGGCTCTGGGAGATCGGGCCCTGCCCCTTGATAGCTGCTATAGCAGGAGAACTGGTCTCAATTCTTTCCACAGGCACAGTAGAGCTAACCTATAGTATGGATACAAAAAAGATAGTTTTGTCCCTTGCATGAAGGGGTAGTCCCAGTGTAGGCTCAGACTGACCAACTCACATACCACTCAGGCCCACCTCAACATCTACCCCATCTATGACCTGCTGGAGCATGTGAAGGGAGTGGTCCTGTGGAACCAGAACTACAGATTTCCATGATTCAGGGCAACAGCAGGGTATCTGGAAGCAGTTTTGGTGAGGGTCCAGTATTGATGGTGTACGAAAAACTAGAGGCCTTGAACCAGACCAACAACTCATTACAATGAACAATTGCAAGTAAAGCTGTTTGAGTCTATTGTGTGACACACTGCACCTCCGAATGCCAATAAGAAAAATGAAGGAATGACAGGAAAGGTGGAAGAGTGAAATGTTTTGTTTTCTTAATTAATTTAAAAAATTTTTCTTTTGGTGGGAAAACTGCAAATATGAAGGGTAGATATGGAAGGACTGGGAAATCCATGGGATTGGGGTGCTTCATGTGAAATTCCCAAAGAAACAATAAAAAAATTATGTTTTAAAAAAGGACCTCCATAGACTCTTAGGGAGTGGTGTTATTGGAGGTGTGGACTTGTTGGAGGAAGTGTGTGACAGAAGAGTAGACTTTGAGGTCTGAGATGCTCAAGCTAGGCCCAATGTGTCATTTGCTTCTTATTGCCTGCCAATCCAGAGGTAGAATTCTCAGCTACCTCTCCAGCACCATGTCTGCCTTACCACCTCTGCTTCCCACCATAGCAATAATGGATTAAACCTCTGAACTGTAAGCCAGCCCCAGTTAAATGTTTCCTTATAAGAGCTATCCTGGTCATTGTGTCTTTTTACAGCAATAGAATGTAAATCAAGACTGCTCATTCATTTCTCGGCCGCCCAGACCCAAATAATCACACAGAAACTATATTTATTAAAATTCTGTTTGGCCAATGACTCAGGCATATTTCTAGACAGTTCTTACATCTTAAATTAACCCATTTCTATTGACCTGTGTATCACCACAAGGCTGTGTTTTACTGGGTAAGGTTCCATTCTGGTACCTTTCTCCTTCAGCAGCTACATGGCTTCTCCTTGACTCGGCCTATTTTCTCTATATCTCTGTTCGGATTTCCCACCTAGCTGTATTCTGCCCTGAAGCAGCTTCTTTATTAACAAATGGTAATAGAGCATATTCACAGCATACAAAGGGGAATCCCACATCAAGAGAAACTCTAAATAAGACAGATAAGAAAATATGAATGAGGATTTGTGATGGTTAAGCTTCAATGTCAACTTTACTGGATTTTAGAAGTAACTAGGAAACACAATTCTGGGTATGTGTGTAAGTTTTTGAGAAGTCTAACTGAGATGGTAAGACTAACTGTGAATGGAGGCAGCACTCTCCCATGGACAGGACCCTAAACCGTCTATAAAAAGAGCAAGCTGAGCAGCAGCATTCAACTCTCTCTGCTTCCAGTCTCAGGAAAGAAAAAAAGGAGACTAAAGAGAGGAGGTAGGGGGAAAAATCGAAGGAGTAAAATGTTTTTAAGTATAAAGGAACTAGAACTCTTTCAAACAGTTCTTAAAGCTACCTTTTTAGAAAGTAAAATTTTAGACCCAAGTTTTTCTGACAAAAACAAAAAGAAACAAACAAACAGAAACTGTGAATACACACATGGAGGATGCTGTCCCTGGCTAGGGACCCTGCATCTCTGTTCAAGACTGAGCTACAGAAAAACCTCCCTCTGACTTCCGCTTTAGTCAGTTTACTTTGTGACAGCCTTTGCTGCAGACACCCTTATGCCCTTGGGTAGGAAATTCTTAATCCAAGGCCATTTCCAGAAAATTGTTCTGAGAACCCTTCCGTACTGCTAATCAGCCCTCTTAAAGGTCATTTTAAATTAAGAGTCTGTCATGGCTCATTGTAAAGTGACCCTGACCTCATCTCTGCTCAGCAAGGGCTCTTAAGTAGTGCATAGGCATCAGCGCATTTTATAACCACATTGGGAGACTCATGAGCTGGATAGAAATATGAAGATGTAGTCATTTCTAAGGTCATTGTTATAAAGAAAAGGTATAATTGAAGAAAGCTGATTCCTAGAAAGTTTTGACGATTCTTATGGTCCTTCTCTCTAACTGGCTGAGCAAACCATAAATTATTCACGTGTATCAATGAGATATTCTGATTTTCCTGATGAGATGTTGCCTATCATATCATGCCCAGCTCATCCACATCTATTCTAGAAAGAGAGCACTCTGGACCTCATGTGCAAAACTGTAGCTGAGCTTCATTACAGCACTCTTTCTTTCTTTTTTTCTTTTTCTTTTTTTTTTTGGTGTTTTTTCAAGGAAGGGTTTCTCTGTGGTTTTGGAGCCTGTCCTGGCACTAGCTCTTGTAGACCAGGCTGGTCTTGAACTCACAGAGATCTGCCTGCCTCTGCCTCCTGAGTGCTGGGATAAAAGGCGTGTGCCACCACCGCCCGGCACAGCACTCTTTCTTTAAGCCACAAGGTGGCGCCTGCAAACTTCCTTGGTGCTGAACAACCTGGTGGCTGAATCACAACCCTTGGGGGATTCTCAATCAAGAGATGTCAGAGAAAGATCACCTAATCCAATTGATGTATTTTGCAAACGAGCGCATTGAAGCCTAAAAAATGTAAATTACCTAATCCAAGTCACACTTCCAGTTCAGAGGAGGCAGAATCCACGTTCAAATTCTCAAACCCACTTTCATTTCACTAAGAAGCAGTGCTTCCAAAGCAAAACAATACACTATTTTTTTCCTAACACTCTTACAAATAGAATCTACTGCCACTATCCCTTCCACTGAAGACGTAAGTCATAAACAATGCCACACCAGTTTGGAATTATGATTAATAGGGTGGTATTTATTTAAAGGGGAAAAAACTTACAGATCACTGTCAGCCCTCTGCGCAACCAGGAAGGAAGTCTAGTCGCCGGCGGAGCAGGAAGTGAAGAGAGAGAGGAGAGGGAAGTGGCCGCTTTTTTAAAGGGAGAGAGACCACGCCCCAATGGGCTGGTATCTCAGCGGTGATAGGCTGGAGGAGTGGGAGGACCTCCCCGTAACATTCCACCACCCTCCATCAGGAGCCAATCTGATAGAATTGACCTTGTGGCATTGCTGAAGAACCACCAGATTCACAGACAAGTTTGAAATGATTGATGAGTAACATAACTGATGTAGGAGTCCTAACACATGCTTGCCATCCTGACTGTCCCTTCCCCCAACCCCCCATGGCATATCCATCTAAACCTACCTATAAACGTTCACAAGATACTTTAGTTCAGATAACCGGGAACCTTTAATGAGCCCCTAATCCAGCAGCCCTTCCCTGGACCAAAATGAAATAGCCTCAATTATGAATGTGTTTGGCCTTCTTCAGCCAATTGTTCCATCTCCAATCTTATGGCCTTCCTCCGCTTCTCCAGCTGCTGAATTCTGCCAAAAGAATCAACAGGAACATTTGCTTCTACTGTAAAATCATATCCAGCTTTCACTGACCCTGACCCTCATCGACAGCTCCTTTGCAGTTCTGGTGGTCCACATCCTACAGAGGATACCCTGCTATCAAGCCCTGTCCTTGATTCTATTATTGCTGACTCAAAACAGAGATCTTACCGCTGTCAAGGGTTGTTCTAGAATAGTCCATGTGCTAATAAAGAATTATTATGTTTAGTCTTCACCATGGTCCTATAAAGATTGGAAGGGGAAAATCCCCATTTTATAGATAAGAATCTTAGCAACAGAGATCAAGAGCTGGAGAATGGCAGAAGAAATGGAATTCTAGCCTAGGTGATCTGGCTCCAAATCCTGAACTCCTGGTCAAAAATGTGTGTGGCCTTCAATGGGTATGCTGGCAGCTTGACTTAAAAGCAGAGGCCCAGGCATTAAGCTCTTCATTCTCACCCATGTAGCTAATGATTTGTTTCTATTCCCAATTGTACTTGTTAGTTTCTCAAGTGCCCCATTCCCTTCTATATAATGATGGTATCTACATTCCCAAAGTATTAGTTACTTTCTCTGTGCCATGACAAAAATCACTGATGACAAACACAACTCAAAGATTTAAGAAGGGATACAATCATAGCAAGGTGACTGTTCACATGGAGTTAGGAAGCAAAATCCAGACAGGAAATAGGAGCTGGCTGAAAAGCACACCCAAGTGACTGACTTCCTCAAGTAAAACTCTACTTCTTAAAGTTTCCATGACTTTTGAAAATCATGCCACCAGCTGGGAACAGAGCATGAGATACTTTACATTTACCACTATTGTTTGGAGGTATTTTGTTTTCAAGTGTAGGAATGGAACCCAGGCCCTGGAGCATAACGGAATAGCCCCTCTACCAACAGTTTTGATCCCAATTTCTCTACCATTCCAGAGGACTTATTCTGCCAGATTCCTCTTTTATTGCTGCATGGGAAATGCTTTGTCAAGGCTTCTTATAAAATCCCACTTTCAGATCCCATGACTGCCCCTTGATCTTTGTCCTTCCCCACTGGAAGCTTCTCTCTTTTATCTTACAGTGCACACTTATTCTTTCCTGTGCTTTTTACAGCAAAGATCCTCACGTGCTACTTTACTTTTAATAGGTTGATCTATTTTGCAACTGGCAGGTAATTGTGCATATTTATAAAAATCACATGATTATTTTGGTTTACGTACACACTACATAAATATCAATTTGAGCTAGTCAGGTTATCTACCATTTCAAACATCTTTCACTTCTTTGCGATGAGAACATCCAAACCCTCTCTTCTATGTTGATAATTGTAACTACATTCTGTTATAGAGCATGAGAACTATCTAGCAGTCACTACTCTCCCAACTTGCTTTTTTTTTCAGTGCAGGTGTTTGATCCCGTGGTGGTTTGAAAGAAAATGGCTTCCCATAGGCCAATAGGGAATGGCGCTATAAGAAGGTGTTGGGTGGCCTTGTTGGAAGAAGTGTGTCAGTAGGGACAGGCTTTGAGGTTTTAGATGCCCAGGCTAGTCCAGTGGCTCATAATCTCTTCCTGATGCCTTCGGATGCAGATATAGAAATCTCAGCTATGTCTCCAGCACCAAGTATACTGGCATCCCACCATGATGACAATGAACTAAACCTCTGAACTGTTAAGATAGCCTCAGTTAAATGTTTTCATTTATAAGTGTTGCCATGGTCATGGTGTCTCTTCACAGCAATAAAAACCCTAACTAATTCAGAAATTGGTACCGGGACTAGGGTTTTGCTGTGATAGACTATTTTTTTTTAATGAATGGGGACTTTCGGATTTTAAATTAGGAAAGCTGTGAAATGGTGGTGCATGCCTTGAATCCCAACACTTAAAAGACAGAGGCAGATGGATCTTTGAGGTCAAGGCCAGACTGACGATGCTAGCGTCATCATCATGGCCTACCATTTTGGTTGGTTTGGTTGGTTTTTTGGCTAGCTAATTGGAAAGCTGGGATAGAGTATTAAGTCCAGGAGTTCCAGATCAGCATGAGCAACACTGAACTCCCAACATTGTCACACTTTCTAAGAGTGCCACTTCTTACTTATGGTGATCATTGCATTCAAACTACCACAGAAGCTAAAAGACAGTGACTTGAGAATTATTAGCTCTACCTGTAACCACTTCCTAAAACTCCAGAGTGAGACAAGTGCATGGCTCAGCTGGTATAGGCACTTGCTGCCAAGTATGAGGGTATAGTTTCAATCCATCCTGGCCCCGTACAGTAGTAAGAAAGAAGCAACTTCTGCATGTTTTCCTCTTACCTCCATACACGGGGATCTGCCCATGCTTGTGTGAGTGTGTGTGCATTACTGTACACACACACAAACACATAAAAACACACACATACACCCCACACATATACAAGGTAAATAGATGCAATTTGAAGTAAGTTGTTTAAAACCTCCAAAGTGGCCTTTACTAAATAACAAGAACCACTAGAGGGCACAACTGAGCTTTAGGAAACAGGTCAAGTGAGAATGCAAGAAACATTAAAATAATTAATTAAACAATGCAACATAAAATTATTAACTTTGAAACAATTTTTTCTGTTAGTTCACTGGTCATCTTTTGAGATAATTAAATTAAAATATATTTTGCACTTCAGTTTTAATATAAAATCAATATTTCAAAGTACATAAAGTAATAAAAATAGGATTTGTTGGATAGAAAAACAAGTGATGTTTACAGTATAAAAGGAGAGATTTTTTTTTTCACCTATATTTTTGCTTTCTTTAGATTACCCAGTCTAGGGACAATGGCTTTTTGGTGATAGGATTCTATTGTGTCTTATTTGGTCCGTCGAGAAACCTGAGATTTCTGAAGAGTTGAGACTAGGAGAGGGGACCAGATGTTCCAAACATCAAGCTGTTACAGGAAGCTTCCCACCCACTCCCAATGTCATGCTGAGTTCTTGACAGACTTCCCTTTCCTGTTTCCTTTTCCCCCTTTCTAATTTTTTTCTTCAAAGTATATTCAACGGCTACTGTCAAAACCATCTTCCTCTATTGTCCCAATGATGACGTCATTCCCTCTCCTTACTCGAGTTTGCCTTCTTCCCATGAACTTTGCCTATTTGTCCCTTACTTCTTGCTGCTGCTCACCAATTGCTACATTTTGCTTTGTTTGCTTTGTTTGGAGGGTTTGAGGGAGAGGGACAGAAGGAGTGTTCCAACCCAGAATAGTATAATTTTAAGTTTTAAAATGGTTAAGTCTTAGATTGAAGCTAGAGACATGAAATTACAACACTTTCTTATTTCCATAGCATTCTTTGATGCTATTTTCAAATCGTATCTTTTAAGTGAGCTTCAAATAACTCAGTAATAGCATTGCATCAACAGAGAGACTTTTCCAGTCAGAACAGTGAAAGCAAGAACTTCCAAGGGTTCTCCTCAGCCTCCAACTTGCCATAGAAGTACTGGTATTATAAATACACACAATACTCTGCCAGACTTTACATGGGTTCTGGAGACACGAACTCTTGTCCTCACACTTGTGTAGCAAGCACTTGAGCCACTGGGCCAGCTCCCCTACTCCCACCTACAACTTATCACATCTTTAGACTCTACCTAAAACCGTGCTATCTTTTCTCCAGCTCTGGTCTCTGGTTTGATAACGCACGGTGTATAACATCCCAGCTACGGTAACTATATGAAACAATTCCTTATGATATGTGCATGATGTGCATTGTGTTGGATCCATTTTTCCGAAGAACCTTAGTGGAAGCTTCTTAAGATTCACCTATGAAATTTTCCAAAAGCCAAAAATGAAAAAATAATCACTGTAGCACTCCATACGTCCTCTCAGAAATAATGTTTTTTTGCCAGTCATAACTTCATCACCCACCAAATGTTTGACTTTGAGTAACTCACTCAATCTACCTGTCCTCTTAATTCTTAATTTATTCATTCATATATCCATTCAACAAACACTGGCAGAATTCCTTTCTTTTGCCAGACACTGAAAGTATTGGGATAGACACAAAAGCCATACGAGTTGATAAAATAAAGTTCATTCTTTAGAAGTTCAGTGCAGTGAAAGCAGAAGGTATACTATAAAAAAATGTCACATTCAGTGTGAAAGGTTTTATGCTCACTTATTGAACACCACTCCTTCCTACTCTCCCCCTATACAAACTTGAGATTTCTGATATTTTAAACATTATATTTTATGCACATTTGGGACTCAAGCTATACCTATGCCCCCACCATAGGTCTTTCTGGAAAGACCTTTCCAGATTATATTCCACTGCCTTTCAACACTCCCTGCTTTCTGCCTAAAATCTAACCCAACACTAAATTACCAATGTTTATTTTCTAGTCTAGAAAAATTAGCTATTATTCATCTTTGTATATATTCTATTGTGGACTGTCTAAAAGTAGGATATATTCCTACATTTCATCCACTTTAAGAATTTCTTAAGTAATAAAAAATTTGCCTTAGCAAGAGAAACTAGGAAATCACTTTATTTCAATGTTCTTTTTTTTGTTTTTTGTTTTTTTATGTGCGTCACGCTTTTATTACTTTATTATTATTATTATTATGTATTAAAGATTTCTGTCTCCTCCCCGCCACCGCCTCCCATTTCCCTCCCCCTTATTTCAATGTTCTTATTGTCATAAGCTAGACAATATTTCCTAATGGAGGTATTTAAGATGTTTATAATTTCTAAGTATGAAAAAGAGCTACTATGTTATAAATATAATTTTATAATATTCTCATAATATGAAAATTACCATTATTTTGCAGAGAATAAAAATCGGTTCATAATAAACATTCAAAAGTATTCAAAAAAAAACAAAAGTATTCATTATGTGAGAATTCAAATTCTCTCCTCTCTTTGGTGCAAGGGATTGAACCCACGGCCTTGGATATGTTAAGCTAGAATTCCACCACTGAGCTACATTTCCAGAAAGGATCTGGCCTATAGTTAAGACTTAAATTCTCTCTCTCTCTCTCTCATTCCTCCCCTCCTCTGTATCTCTCTTCCCTTTCCTTTATCCTTCTCTCAATAAACTGCACACTCAAAAAAAAAAAGAATTAAATTTTAACTTTAGCAGAACTCCTAAGCCACATATTACTTATAGTTACCATTTACTAGTATGTAGTTAAGAAAGTAGGTGCCAGGGTGGCGGGGAGGGACACAACTGCATGGCTTGGAACAATCTATCAGTTAATAGAGGTCATCTTGGTTCACATCCCTAAACCTTTTTCCTCAACTTAAACATTTATAAATTAGAATGATATTCCCTTTGTAGTTGTCACAAACGGAATTGTTGACTCTTCAGGCTTTCACTTTTCATTGTTACTTGAAAATAGGATCAGTATAAGGGAACTAAAGTCAATAAAAACTTGCCTGATGTGTGTCAGTTGTGAAATAAATGGTACTTGCCTTTATTAAAAAAAAATAAATGATCAGGAATTCTCTATGTGGCTGGTCACACAGGTTCTGCATACTTTCTACTGGCTAATATCCCTGTGAAATGTGCTCAAAGAAATCTGTAATCTGATTTCCCCAAAGAAGGTTTTACAAACCTGAAGTTCATGTCTCATGATATGCTTTATACACCTTCTTTTTCTCTACATTACTTACACTCTTTGCTGGGATCATTATCTTAAACATAATTCCAAGGAAAGACTTATGGAAAATGTGTGGGCGTGGGGAGGGATCCACCTCAGCCTCAGCCAGAAGTCGCCATTCCTTTTTAAATTCTGCAAAGGATTTGCAGAATTCTTTATGGTCTCCTAGACATTAGCAGCCAGATTTAAATTTAACAATTTATAGTGTAGCACTATAAAGGCAATAATGAAGGTTGGAAATGTAGCTCAGTAGAGTAAATGCTTAGTACCCACAAGACCCTCAGTTCAGTTCCAAGCAAACAGAAAATGAAATTAATAAAATACTGTGAAACATTTGCAATTGTTAAATGTAAAGTTAAATATTCAAATTTGAGCTGAACCAAAGTTAGATTACATCTTCTAAATGTATCATAGCAAAATCATGATTGCAGGATGAAATGTCTAGGTAAATATCTTACATGTGCTTCCAGTAATGCTAACAATCTAAGTGTAGTAAACAAATGCATACGATGTGTGATGGTGTATTCAGAGAGGCTTCAGAGTCCTGAAACAAAGGGAACTGTCATGCATGGCTCGGAGAAACCAATTAGCGGAAGCTAGACTTTACAGTGTCAAATAATTTAACTGAAATGCAGTATGCTCTTGATGAAACAAGAAAACAAAACCTCGGAGTGGAGCCTAATTTAAATCCATCAGTTTTCATAAAGAAGACTCAAGTAAGCTTCCTTTTAATTTTTTTTTTAATTTTTAATTTTTCAGTTTTTGACACAGGGTTTCTCAGTGTAGCCCCGGTTGTCCTGGAACTCATAAATTCACCTGTCTTTTTCTTCCTAAAGGAAAGCAACATCATGCCTGGCTAAGCTTCCAACTTTTAAAACCTCATTATGATTTATGTATTATTATTGATGGTGGTGGTTGGTCACAGATGGAGATCAGAGATAACTTCCTGGGATATGTTCTCTCCTTCTATCATTTGGGTCCTAGGATTAAACTCAGGTCATCAGGCAGGAAGTATTTTTACTTGCTGAGCCATTTCACCAGCTCAAGTTTCAATTATGATTGCCAAAGGACTGGAAGGGTTGTTGTTGAATCATTGCAAGAGGAGGGACATGTGTGCACGCTCAATACAGGTATCATTAAAAGGAAGGCAGAGAATTAGGTATTTGTACTTTAAAAAATGTTTCAGTCATTTACCTAAATTTGGTTTTCAATTCTCAAGTATGCTATCATCATTTGCTTTTTTTTTTAAAAAAAAAAAGCTAATTAGAACAATTCTGATCTCAGTACACACACTGAACTTGCTTGTTGCCAAATTCAGCCAAACTAAAGTTGAAGGGAAAGAAATGTTTTTTGAGACAGGCTCTTTCTGTGTAGTCAAAGCTTCACAGCCCTACCTTAACCTCCTAAAGTTCTCAGGCTAGAGGTATGCATCACAGTGTCCAGCTCCTTTTTCTGTGCTAGGGACTGTAGCCAAGGTCTTTCTTTCATTGCACATGATAAGCACACATTCAAACCTTGAGCTCAATGAAATATACCAACCTCAAAGAAATCTTCATATTAAGAAAAACAGAATTACAGAAGTTGTACTTTTTCTTGAGGAAGAATTCTTTAATACAGAGACACCTGTCACTTTTTTTCTTTCCTTTTTTCTTTTCTTGCTGCTGATTCTCAGTGGAAATCTTAACCCCACAAAGGGCTGATGGGCTAAATTGACTTGAAGGCTATACTTTCTGCATCGTCTTTAGTGGTCTCTCTAATGAGATTTATTGTCTATTGGCAAAATATTGATTTTTTTAAATAATATTCACCACCAAGCACATGAATTTTGTAGGAAAAAAAGGGCTAAACAACTGTATGTCAGTTTTAAACTTAAAAAATATATTGCGAGAACTCTAGATAGACATGTTACAGTAGTTGAGTGGTAGCTCTAAAAAATGACGTCAGCTCTCTCCCTTTTGGTGGAATGATTTTTGTCTTAATGATTAACTTTTCTTTTCCTCATTTCCCTACTTCTTGAGTGAAGCTTTTAAATCACTTTCTGCTTCCTAGACTATTGTGAAGATTGACTTAATACGTAGAAAGTTGAGAACAATGTCTGATTCATTGTTTAAAAAAATGTTACGTGTGAGCTTTACAAAATACAGTGGAGAGAGCTGGAGAAATGGCTCAGAGGTTAAGAGCACTGACTGCTCTTCCAGAGGTCCTGAGTTCAAGTCCCAGCAACCACATGATGGCTCACAACCATCTATGAGTTCTGGTTCCCCCTTCTGGCCTGCAGGTGTATATGCAGGCAGAACACTGTATACATAATAAATAAATTAAAAAAAAAACAAAATACAGTGGAGAATTCAATACTTTCAAATTGTATGTTAAGATAACTAAATTATATAGGAAGTACATCATAAACCAGGTGATACTCTTGGTTTCTAACATTTTTACTGCAATCCATGGTAGAAAAGAATTCACATCATAACTATTACACATATACAAAGAAAGCTAATGTTTTTACAAAACATGGCATAGAATATAGTTCTTTGCTTCAATCTTTAAAGGATTTTAATTACCACTAAATAAATTGATTTTTTTATCATTCATTAAGAAATATTAACATAGTTCCAAAGAATATTTGCCTTGTTCTATCCCTTCATTTTAGAGTAGAAAAAGTGACATTCTAAGAACTGGAACATTTACTTGACATCTTAGAGACAAAGCTACACAAGGGCTATGGATTCTGTGATCAGAATGATTTCAATTGAGATATACAGTAAAATTAACCTTTAAAATTTATAGCTGAGTGACTTTCTCAGTATATTCATAAAGCTAGTCTCATAATATTTTCCTAACCCCAAGAAGAAACTCTGTGGCCACTACAGTGGTACCAAAATTTATTTTACTCAGAATCCAAAGATTTTTTTCAATGTCATAACCTGATATCGCTATCCAAATAGATAATCCCAGAGGTAAATAAACATGTCTAAAATATCAAATTTTAATTCCTGTACTTGGGAGGCAAAGGCAGGTGGACTTGTACCTCTTTGAGTTTGAGGACAGAATAAGTTCCAAGATAGCCAGAGCTACAGGGAGAGATCCTGTCAAAAAAACAAAACAAAACAAACAAACAAACAAAAAACACAAACAAAACAAACAAATCAAGTTTATCAAATAGCTCATAGGATTTTGAATAGCTGTGGGCTAAAAACCATTAAAGATGTCTGTATTTTTCTCCCCCAACCCCATTCCTTCCAGGATCTCAAGAGGATGTGGTCAGCACTTAGGAATGGTTTTTGTGTACTTGAAACAGACTCAGGAAATGCTTTGTCCTTTCGACATATATAATCTTAAAGGAATGAAACTGGTACTTTTTACAGGGAATGTGTGAGGTTTTGAGAAAAAGTTGTTTATTCTGGAAAGTTTTTATGAAGAGTTTTTTTCCCCCATATTTTAGCCTTTCAAATAAAATATATTAGACAAAAAAACCCATAAGAGATTTGAGGGGAACCAAAATGTTTTTTTCTGGACAGAAATTCAAATGAATTTTAAATTACTCACCATAACAAAAACTGAGTTTCTAATCTGTGATGATTTTTGTTTTATTTTTCCAAACTATTCATTCCTTTGTCTCTTCTTTTCTTCAGTTTTAACTTACTGGAATTAATTTTATGAGCACAAATATCAATGTCTTTTATGTGCCAAAATTGTACAGTTTTCACAAGACAAATCTCTTATGTGAAAGCCTATCACATCTGTGTTATTGAAATAGCATCCTCCAAATTGTAATAGCCATCACATACAGTTTGAATTGTCAGTACATAGCTGGTAATTCTTTAGAATACAGTTTTGAGAATTCATAAGAATGTCTGTTGATTGTGGCAAGGGCCTTTAATCCTAGCACTCAGGAGGCAGAGGCAGGTGGATCCCAGTGAGTTCAAGGCCAGCCTGGCCTACAAATGATTTCCAGAGCAGCCAGGGATACACAGAGAAACCCTGTCCCGAAAAACAAACAACAACAAAATATCTAACTGTGAAAATTTGAGTCCAAATAATGTGAAAATTTGAGAATTAGGTCACCATAAAGACATGAACCATGATGGTGGTAATAAGACTACAGGGCAGTTGAGAAATAATGGCTAGGGTTTTTTTCTTCTTCTTAAAACATAATATTTAAATCATATTCATCTTTAGTGAGTACTTCAAAAAGAAAGCTTTTTGGTTTTTTTGTTTTTGTTTTTTCTGTGTAGCCTTTGGTTATCCTATAACTTGCTCTGTAAACCAGGTTGGCTTACAGAAATCCACCTCCCTCTGCTTCCTGAGTGCTGGGATTAGAGGTGTGCATCACAGCCACCTGGCTCAAAAGAAAAGAAAGTTTCTGCCAGGTGGTAGTGGTGCACACCTTTAATCCCAGGACTCAGGAGGGTGGCAAGAGGCAGGCAGATCTCTGTGAGTTCTGAGTTCCAGGACAGGTTCCAAAGCTACAAGGAGTTTCAAGAAACTCTGTCTTGAAAACTTTAAAAAAAAAAAAGACAAAGGAAAAAGAAAGCTTCTAATGGTCTACAAGCATAGGGTATTAAGTCCTTTTTCTTTAGGAAGAAAGGCCCTAATAGTCTTTGAAAATCTGCTAATTCTTGTTGGTGGTGCCACACATCTTTAATCCCAGTACTCGGAGGCAGAGACAGGTGGTTCTCTGACTTCTTTAGTGTCTGTCTCACTATCTTGTTTCACTACATTACCAAAAACCACAAAATGGCCGGTTGTGGTGGCACATGCTGGTAGGATTTGCTGAAGGAGGCAGAGGCAGGAGGATCATGAGTTTGAGGCCAGCCAGGGCTTAAAAGAAATAACTCACAAAATGTTTAATATAGACTAAAATATAATGCAGTAGGTGGTGCTTTGTAAATGTTCTATGAACGAATAAACTGATCTTAAGATAGTAATAATATTACTTCATGGGCTGGAGAGATGGCTCAGAGGTTAGCACAGGTGGCTCTTCCAGAGTTCAATTCCCAACAACCATCTAGAATAAGATCTGGTGTCCTCCTTTGGCATGCAGGCAGAACACTGTATACATAAATAAATATTTTTTTTTTAAAAAATTGCTTCACATGATATTATTAACTGTTATGGGGTCTTATCACTATGGTTATCATGCCAAGTTTAACTATGGTCATCTCAACTTGACAGACTAACATGGAAATTTTTAACATTGTATAAAATTGTATATTTTATATACAATTGCTTTTCAGGTATTTGGTTTTTGCTTAAAAATATGGTTTATGCAGGTTTCAGTAGACATCTGAGTGAATAACTGCAAAATACTAGTAATCAGAGTCTTTTTTTATTAAAAAGAAAACACACTTTTTTTTCATTTTACATACCAATCTCAGTTTCCACTCCCTCCCCTCCTCCAATTCCCTCCACATACCCCCCCCACTCCACCCCCATCCACTCCTCAGAGAGGGGAAGGCACATTGCTTTGGGGAAGGTCCAAGACCCTCCCTACTGTATCTAGGCTGAGCCAGGTATCCATCCAAAGAGAATAGGTTCCCCAAAAGCCAGTACAAGCAGTAGGGATAATTCCTGGGGCCACTGCTAGTGGCCCCTCAGTCTGTCCCAGCCATGTCAATCACATTCAAAGGGACTAGTTGGGTCCTACACTTGTTCCTTCCCAGTCTGGCTGGTGTTGGTGAACTCTCATTAGCTCAGGTAAACTGTTTCAGTGGGTGTTCTCATCATGGTCTTGACCTCTTTGCTCATATTCTCATTCCTCCCACTCTTCAACTGGACTTTGGGAGCTAAGGCAGTTTCTCAGAAAATTGGGAATCAATCAATCAGGAATCAGCAATACCACTCCTTGGGCATATACCCAAAAGATGTTCAATCATACTATAAGGACATTTCATAGTGGCATTATTTGTAATAGCCAGAAAGTCTTATCTAATATTTTTTTAAAAAAATAGATTTATTTATCGAGGCTGAAGCTTCCCCTCCCTCCTCTCCTCCTAGTCCTTCCCACACCCCCTTCTGATTTCCCACCCTAATTAATTCTTTTAAGATTAGTCTCAGACATTTAAGTTTGTCCCAACCTTTTCTTAGGGATATAGTCTCATAACAGAATTTTCAATGAATTTATAGAACCTCACATTTTTCTCTTGTGCATTTATTTTTAAAATCTCGTTTATATTTAAGAGATTTCACTATTATCCCAGACTGGTCCTAGTTGCTGGAATTACAGATGTATGTATCATACTCAGCTTCAGCTATGTACTTTTTTTTTTTTTAATGAGCAATTTATCTTTGGTTCTAGAATTAGGGAGAAATAATTATGGTTTTACATGGTCCTGGAAATACTGTAATTCTTGTGAGAATATATTTTGAAATCATTAAGATTCTCAGTACATTTTAGAAAAGCTCCTCTCATTGTGTTTAAGTCCTCCTCAGACTTGAGAGCTCCAAACTGAAAATAAGCCTGCTAACCTCCAAAGGATATTCTGAGGATTCAATGAAAGCTGTAGTCAAGTCCTGTGCGGATAGTGCGGGGATCAATAAAAGACAGCCAATTGTGTGACATTTTATTCTTTTGGCTTTTGGGGAGTCTACCACTCAGCTCTCAAATAAATCACACATGGAGGCTTATTCTTAGTTGTAGGGCCTGCGTCTACCCTTGTTCTTGGGGTTCATCTTGAGGACAGTTTCTGGTCAGCCAGCTAAACCATTTAGTTTGTTCCTGTGCTCCCCCTGCCCTGACTGGTGATTAGCTGTAGAGCATTGCTAACTCCATCTTTGGTGTGGTAATTTCCCATCTGCCTGGGCGGAAATCCTTGTGCAGCAGCGAGGTGTGTAAGGATTTTCCCCACGGTTAAATAAACGACATTTGGTTGATCTCCTTTCGAATGACCCAGGTCTCTTCCAATCTCCAGGCCCTTGCCCGACTAGCGTAAGGTACAGTGGTGCGCGAACTGTACCGAGGGGGTAACACAGAATCGGGTGTTACACTTAGTTATGAATGCCTGGCCTTCCCTTGGCTTGTTTCTTGCTAGCTTTCCTTAATTTAAACTATCCCACTACCTTTCGCCTCTAGGCTTTTTCCTTTTCTTGTTTATGTCTTACTTTCCTTCTTACCCTGTGGCTGGCTGGGTTGCAGGGCTCCTGACATCCTCCTCCCCTTGTACTTGCCTTCTCCTTTCGTGGTTTCTCCTTCTATTTATACTTTCTGTATACCAAGCATGCCTATTCTTGTTCTGCTTTGCTATTGGCTGTTCAGCTCTTTATTAGACCATCATGTTTTAGACAGGCAAAAAATGACAGCTTCACAGAGTTAATCAAATGGAGCATAAACAAAAGTCACATGCCAGGCGGTGGTGGTGCATGCCAAAGCTACAGAGAAACCCTGTCTCGAAAAACCAAATAAATAAACAAACAAACATCACACACCTAAAATAATATTCCCCATTGTGTTGCTGTGTTTTATCAACTTTATTATCTGCATTGCTGATCTGATTAATACATTCATTCACATGACTTAAAACGCAATTCACCAAATATGGATCTTACTTTAAATAGTTAATATAAATCAATCTCTCTCTCTCTCTCTCTCTCTCTCTCTCTCTCTCTCTCTCTCTCTCTCTCTCTTTTCTGAGACAGGGTTTCTCTGTGTAGCCCTGGTAGACTTCTCCTTCCTAAGTGCTAGGATTAAAGGCAAGCACCACGATGTGTTTTAGTAAGAAAAAAAAAAAAAACAATTCGACTAATCAAAAGCCCTACTCACATACAAGTCAGAGTGAATACATTTTGTTAAAGGATTAAAGACATTATAGTTTATGATGAGCCAAGTTTTAAAATTGGGTCAGTCACCAATGAAAAAGTTATCTTTGTAGCTAAAAATGAAATAAAATGTTCAGATTTAGAAAGATTTTTTTAGAAAAAAAGCTTAAACACAGTATAAAACCCAAGCTGGCATCACCTAGTAAAACATATTATTATTAAAGAGCTTCCTAATATCAATATTTCATGCTTCATGGTCACATTTAATCAACTTAAAAGACATTGCTTGATTTAGTTTCTTTTCTAAACTATCGGTTCTGGTAAACATTCTAACTTCAACATCTTACCTTCGAGCAAAGTTAGATTCTACTTCTCCTAATCCATGTGTAAAGATCTCCAGAAGTAGCAAGCTGGTACCAATTTAAAGGAGTTTAAACGCAAGGCCAAAAACACTGCCAATATGATTACACACCAGCTAAAGGGATCAGAAAAGCACAGGCCCAATACTCAACAAAGGCTACTCATTCTAGCAATGAGTTGTTATAGGAACTGCAAGTACAGGTTATGGGAGGAGATGATGGCTTTCAACATATTCCAATTTAGGGTAGCTGCTGTCCAAACTGTGCTGAGCAGGAGTCTGGGGTTGGCATTAGTGCTCAGGGGAAGAGTGAGGCCATGATCTCAAAGCCTTGACTGCTTCAAGTAGGTAAGAGGACTGATGTCAGCTTTATGCCTGGCAAGAAGCACATCAATCTGTGTTGGGGCTTCTGCAAGCTCCTATCTCTACTGGCCGTGCAGCTCCTTTATCCCTCTCTGTGAAAATCCCCTTTAAGTGCCCCACTTCTAGTCTGTACAGAAAGCAGGAAATCCTGCCCTCACAGGACTGAAGTGACTGACAGAAATACAAAATTGTGTTTTGTTTTCTGGGAGTTTTTGTTTCGTTTGAGACAGGAGGAGCCTAGGTTAGCCTGGAACTCAGTATGTAGCTGAGGGTGGCCTAGAACTCCTGATGCTTTGCTTCGGTCTCTCAAGAGCTAGGTTCTAAATTGGGTTTTTCACTTGCAAAGAACAGACTCTGTACTTAAGCAGAAAGAAATTTATTAGAGTACGTTTAGAGAATCAGCAGGAAGACTAGAGAAGCAGGCTTAGTCAGGAAACAAGGAAGGTATGGGGAATCCAAGTCCAGCTCCAAGAATAATCTGAGTTACTTTCAAAATTCAAAATTCTAGAGGACCAAACAGATGCCTCAGCTGGTAAACATGTTTGCCACAAAAACTGAGAACCTGCAATCAATTTCCAGGATCCACATGGTAGAAGAGAAACCAACTTCCACAAGCTGTGATCTCACCTTCCAAAGCACCACAGTGCATATCTCTCCCCAAATTAAAAATAAATACTCAAAATTCCAGATTGAAGCCTGCTATTAGTAGTACATGTATTCAGAGAACAGGTTTAAATTCCAGTTACTAGGTAGAGAACTAGCTTTCAGAAAATCTTAGATACACTTTTCTCCCCATATCCTTATCCTCATCAGCCAAGTCTCCCTTACTACAGGTCTGGAACTCAAGACAAAGCAAAGGATGACCTTGAACTCCTTCTCAGCTGCTTCTACCTACGAGATTACAGGCACACAGGGTTTACCTAGTGCTGGAGATGAAACCTACAGTTCTGTGGCTCTGTGTAGACTAAGCAAGCTCTCTGTCAACTGAGCTACATTTCTAGATCCATAGATTCCCTTTTTCAAAAAGCATCAACAACCACTACTTTCTATAGATCACTCTGCAGAGGACACACATAGGATGCCAAGTGTAAATTCAGTGTAGAAGTTGCAGTTAAATGAGCAGAATGAAATGTCAACTTGGAGTGAGTTTGAAAATGTAGGCAAGACTTCTGAGAAGAAGCAAGCTGCATGAATAGTAAGAGCTAGAATTGAAAGTGGGGATTTTGTTCTAAGCCTAATCTGTCCCGCGCTACCGTCTCGCCAGCAAGAATGACGCGGCACACTCAGGATCCTTCTGCAGAAAAGCTTTAATGCATCTTGAGAGGGAGAGCATAAGCTTACAGAGCGGAGACCCCAGGGGAAGAAAACCCAGCCCTTAAATAGGTTAATGGTCCTCGCCTAGGACGTGTCATTCCCCGACTCGTCAGCCCTTCTGATGCCACGAGCTAGGGATGGAAATTTACCACGCACATGCGTGATAACTTGCTTATCGGTTTGGCGCTAACGGATGCAGGCGCCACCTTGTAATGGAGTATGTGGGGGTAGCTCCCCACACTAATCCAAGCTAAAAAGAAACTAGAAGGATTCAAGTCAGAGACTATGTCAATGGATCCCAAAGAAGATGTAAAAGCAAAAACTAGATTGTTACAAAACAGCCCTGGATCGGAGGAGGTACCACATAACCACAAAGTTAAAAGCCAGAGAAAGCAATAAAAAGCATCAAGAAGACAGGGTGGATTTGCTGAACTTCACATAAATGTGTATTCATTGTAGGGCATGTTCACATGCCTGTTATTCTAGTTCTCTTAGACAGTGGAGCGGAAACAAAAACAAAACCACCAGGTCCAGTACAAGGTAATGAAAATACAAGGTTTAAGAAAGTGATGGATCACTGTACTGCTTCAGAGAGCTCAGCACAATGAGCCTCACACTCAAGAAGAAATGCCTGATCCTACAAGTCTTCGCTTAGGGAAGCTCTTGTGCGCTTTCTAGATGGGTCCTTGGAGTAGGCATGGCCAGCTGGAAAAGACAAAGTCAAGGTGGTATAGATAACAGCAGGTGCCATGTGGTTACAAGGATATCCTGCTTCTAATGAATAAAAGACATCTTGAAAAATCTGTCTGGTGTTTGACATCATACACTGCATGCACCTTATGCAAAGCAGCTGGCCTTTCAGTTACAGGAAGAGAAAATGACATCATCAGGGCCTTAGTGTGTGTGTGTGGGGGGGGGGGCAGATCTCTCCCTGAGAGCAGAAGTTTAACCTAAACAAAAACATTTCCAGGCAGAATCACAGGTTCCATTGTGTATCAGTTCAATTTCTAATAATTCAAATTTCCAGCCAAGTAATTTTAAGCACTAAAAAGCTTTAATAAGAATATCTTAGTTTTAGAAATACCTAATATAGTTTAAACTTTCCCCTGACCTTCCCCTTCTTCCCTAGGGCTCACTTTCCTGGAAGCTTCAAGATAGGTCCTTATCACACCACAACACTGTGCGAGAGGGAATCAGGGACTGACATCCTTCACTTGTCCATTTGACAAACAGGTTTTTAGCTCAGACTAATTTCTGTAACACCAAACTCAGCAAAACTTTCCAGATCCTGTCACTTTCTTAAAAAATAGTTTTAAATATTTCTAAAATTAATAGCCATTAAATGTAATACATAATTTGTAGGTGTGATTTTGATGCCCTCTCCCTACGTTAAAATACAGAAATTGTGTGCGCTGGCACCTACCTGCAACCCCAGGACTGGGAGGTGGAGGTAAAGCAGGGGCTCAAGGCTATCCTCTACACAGCAAGTTCAAAACCAGCCTGGGCTAAACAAGACCCTGTATCGGAAAAAAAAGTAACAAAGTAACAAAGCATACAGAACAGAACAAATTCAAAGCAGGTTAAACTAACATTGGGAAGCGTTTTTGTTTGTTTTGTTTTTGAGATTGCGTTTAGGGGCACACATATTTCTACTATACCTGGAGGTTTAGAAACGGAACAGCTCAAATAGGTTAAATTCTAGTTTTAAGAAAAATGGAATATACATCAATATGAAAAACTTAATGCCCCAGACAATGGCAAAATAAAGCATCATTCTACATTACATGTAGTTGTTCATGTGAATTCCAATCCCTTTGTTTTGAAACTTTCAAAAAAAACTTTTAATTTTTTTTTTCCGTTTAAGTTCCAAAATACCAGAACAATGACACAGTTGGTGGTGCTGTTGAGAATATGCCGAAGATGATTCTGAACTTTGTTGAAAGCCACAAAGGAAACCAAGAGTCCTTAATAACTAACCACAGCAATACTTCGGATATCCCCCACCAAACAGGAACTAGAAAAGGGAAATCAAGGGTTTGACAAGGCTGAAGTGGCTTTGGCAGGACGCGTCCAGATTTCAGTCTCTTGACCTTGCCTCTCATCTTTACCCCAGTTCCTTGTGAGCCCTTCCTTTTCTACAAGGCAAACAAAAAAGATGCATGGCCTTCGGAAAGGGAAAACCCTTTCATCATGGCTTCTCCCCTTTAAAGGGGCCCTCGCCTCAGTTTTAACATCTGGAAGCAGAGCTATAGTCTGGGTTCCCTCTTAGTAGGATCAAATAATATGCTGTCCCGCACCAAGTGAAAGCCACCATTTCTGGGAGAGTTGCCAACACAACTCAGCTTCGGTTCCTCTCCCGGCAAGGCTGGTTCGACCTACAGTCAACAGGAAGCTTCTGGGGCAGGGACAGGATCCCAGCTTCGGAAAGAGGCCAGACGAGAACGTTTTTGGATCCCGACCAGGGTGTCAGCACCGCCCCGCTGGCTCAACGCGGTTGGGCTGAGATTTTACTATCAGTGACAAAGACTGCGCAGACACAAGGCTGAGAAACGAAAAGTCAAAACTCTCCAAAGAACCTCAACCCCGGCCACCCCACAAAACAAAGCCCCACGCCCCTCGGCGCTACGGAGAGCCGGGCCGAGCTCCGTTGTGCCCGTCGCGGTAGTCGGCGCGCGGGAGGGCAGGGCGCCGCAGGCCTGTGCAGCTTTCTCTTCACGCCCCCTCAGGAGCCCGCCGGGCCCCCGCCGCCATGTTGGGCTGGCAGGCGTGACACGGCCTGGCCTCCCGGCCGCGCGCGAACCCCGCACCGAGATCCGGCGCCGGAAGGCGCTCGAAGCAGGCAGCGCGGCCGGGGCGCGAGTTCCGGTGAGCGGGCGCGCGCAGGTAGCCGCAGCCCCCGCCCCGCGCTGCCGCCCCCGTCGGGAACGGAGGGGCGGGGCCGGCGGCTAGAGGAGAAGGAGGAGGAAGAGGAGGAGGAGGAGAAGAGAGGGAGGCCGTGGGGTGCGGGCGCCCGGGAATTCCCTCCTCCTCAAGTAACACGTCCCGGGCCGGCTGTGCCGTCGTCGCTGCCTCCCGGCGCCCCGCGAGCAGGAGACGGAGCACGGAGAGAGGGCCGCGCGGGCGTGCGCCTCGGCCGGCCACCGTCTCCCCCAGCGACCCGTGCGAGTGCGGCCAGACGGCAGGTAGGCTCGCGGCGGGCCCTCGCGACGGAAGCTGCTGACCCCGGCCGGGCAGCGCTAGGCCCCGGCGTCCGTCCTCCCGCTCCCCGGCTTCTCGAGGCGCCGCCGTTCCTGCCGCTGTCTGCCGGCGGGGCCAGGAGTCGGGAAGTTGTGGAGAAACTTCTCCCTCCTGCGGTCCGGCGGGCGGGCGGGCGGGCGTGTCTCCCGGGCGCGCTACCTGCTGGCCCCCAGCCTCTGTCCCCCCTTCCCGTCTAGTCCTTCCCTATCCTGCGAGAGTCCGACTGGTAGTCTAGTCGAGGTCGGGGCCGCTGTTGCACCCTGCGTCCTAAAGGGCTCCGGGTCACTCGCGAGTGAGAATGAGCGGGAGGCAGGGGAGTGGCCCCTTCTTGTCCTAGCGGCTAGAGGTCTGTGTCGCCTGACGCCCGCAAGCAACTTTCCTGAGCGAGGACTGGGACGTGGGGCTGGGGTGGGGTAGGGGTGAGAGTTGGTGAGCATCCGTCTGTGCAAGGTTTGATTGAAAACCCGCGACGAGTTTATAAAGTTTTCCTTTGTTTGGGGTTGAAGGTGATGGGAATTGTTATATTCAGAGGCCTCTTTTAAAGGTGCCCTGACACTCTGCCTCGTGTTGGGTTCGGCTCTTTTATCCCGTGTTAATGAAAATTTTGTCTGAGAGTCTGTTTTTCTTTTTGGTAATTATTTCCAGCATTTGCTTTATTGGACACGCGGAAGAGCTGCTTTAAGAAAGTGGGAATATCGTTTCTGGAATAGGGACTTCCGTAGTGAACGGGGCATAGTGTGGGCTTTTTTTTTTTTACATAAGTGATCGAAACAGTCATGAAATGGTTAATGACAGTTATCAAAATAAATAAATGAAAAGTCTGCAGTACACCCACAACTTTGCAGCTCTGTCGTTTGTCATGTATGTGTGTCCCACAGCTGTGTTTTCATATAGGTGATTTCCCAGGACACCATGTTGTAGTATATTTTGTGCATTATACTGTAAGATTACTGTACCAAAAGTATCTTGACAATTGAAAGTATATATTAAAATTCTGTTTAATTTCTAAATTTAAAATGTTACAAAATGTGCATTTGTCATATGAACTTAATGTGAAATACTTGTTCAACTCTATTAAGAAGTCCAGTGACTGTGGACAGAAAACATTTTGAGTGGACAGGTAAGAGGATGTTAAATTAAAAGTCGAAGTTCTTGTATGCATCACATATGAGAGAACACAAACTGCATGAAAGTTGTACACCAGAGGAATATTTCCTTTCTTCTAGCCATGTCAGCATTTAGCTATATCTTATTTTTTGAGTACCAGCTAAACCACAGTGAAGAATTTAGATACTGGTTAACATTTCAGAGGGTCCTAAATTTGAAAAAACTGAAACTATTGCCTTTGATTAAAACAAGACAGTTTGTATTCATGTCTCCAGCATAAAAGCTAGAAGGGCTCTTAAAATATGTACTTTGCCATAACCATGGTAATAACTTCAATTTTGCAGCCTGTTTTTGCTGACTTCACAAACCACAAAATTGTCTCCTTTCTGTTAACTGAAAGTGAAATTACAGCCCTGACCTGTCTTCCTGGGAGAGGTATAGACTTTTGTCTTATGGTCAAAGGATAATATTAATATATAGTCAAAAGTTTGTTTTTAGTTGAGGAAACTCCAGAAAATCATTGTCTATGCAAATAAATTTTTATTTTTGTGTTTATAAGTGCTGAAATAAGATTAGTGACCCAGCACAAATGAATTATTACTAATCTTTATTTATTTGTAGTTCTAAAATTGCATAGTACTAGTGGTAAATAGCTTATTATGGGTAAATTAAAAAAAATAGATTTAGCTCCTGTTGCCATGATTTAGGAAAGAGGCATAAACAGATTTTTTTTTAAAAAAGGCTCTGACATCTAGAAATGGTCTAGAAATGTAAACTTAAGTGATAAAACTAGTATTTAAAAAGAACTACAAGGAAGTAATTTGCATAAAAACAAAGACTCTCGAGAGGGAGGGAGGCAGCTGTGATAAGCATCCCTACTTCTGTAGGAAAAAATTCCCCTTCCTCTCCACAGGGTTTCTCTTTGTAACAGCGAGGGCTGTTCAGAAACTGCCCTGTAGACCAGGTTAGCCTGGTACTCACAGTAATCCACCTGCCTCTGCCTTCCCAGTGTTGGAGTTAAAGATGTGCGCCACCATGTGCGCCACCACCGCTTGGTTAGGAAAGTTCTTTTAACCTTGGGGTCGTGGATGTGTTTATCTTAATTCATCAAGTCATATAGTTGTGTGTTTTTCTGTACGTAGGTTTTATATTTTACGTGAACATATTTTTAAGATGCCTAGTGTAATGCAGTATAGATGGTGTTTGGATTAAACTAATAATTTGGGGGGATAACCTAGTTTCTTGTCACATCCTTCAATCTTTCCCCTTTTTGTTAAAAAATTTAATCATTGGTGACTGACTTTAGAACACTCCCTGAGCTCTCCTTTGCTAACAGGTTTAGGCTTTCTGCATCGTAACTGTCATGTACTAGCCTGTATGTATAACTGCCTTGAAAATACCACACATTTCCAGATGTACAATAATGAGATAATTTTGAAAAAAAGTATTTTTCATAGAAATACTCATAGTTTTTGTTGTTAAATGTAAGTAATAGTAAGTAATCAAAATGTTTATTGAATGAATGGATGTTGTTCTGTTATCAAGTACCTACTTTTGAGAAAATCAGGTACCATGACAAAAGTGATATAGCAAGTCTTGACTTTCTGTTTTTTCTCCAGAGCAGTAATGATTTAACTAAAAAGTTCGTCTGTTAGTTTTGATATTCCCATGAGATTCTTGTTATGTAGTAATTTTTTCCTTATTGACACTTAATGAAGTGGGTAGAGTCTGAAGAAATAATACACTTTTGTTGCAGACGAAAATAGTGACTGTTTGGTTGCGTTTCAGAGACAGTGTAGTTGCTAGATGCTGCTTTATTTGTTCTGTGTAGTCGTGTGCTGTTTTAGCTGTTGATTTTGTTGCTTAACATTGTTGTAATGGAGCACTGAAGAAGAGATTGCATCTGTGCCAAGTTCTTATGTCACAGGAACTTTGCCTTGTTGTAAAGGTGATGTTTGTTACTCTGGCCCTGTGTGAATATTTACAGGAAGTTTTAGTAAGATCTTCTATTGTTCTGAGGCTACATGACTAGGTCACCTTTGTTTCACATTTAAACTGGTTTATAATATAAATACAAGTCCTCTAGCAAGATCCAGTTGCTGCTTCTTAAAGGAAATCCTTGATTCCTATTAAGGCATCTCGGTGTCTTAACAAGTACTGTGTGCAGCCGTTTGTGTGGCTGTGCTAGGGGATATATTTTCTTTTTTCTTTTCTCAGCTGCTCCAGTGCCACAATTAGCTGAGTATTGCTCAGCTGCAGCTGCTGGGTGATTATGAGCCATCTAGCTCCTGTCTAAACTCAGGGGCGGATTTAGCAAAAGGAGCTATAGTAACAGTCGAGATAGAAAAAGAAGAGCCAGTGCCGCTGCCAGTGTCATTTGAGCAAGTCTGTGCCAAGGATTCTTGGCTGCCGTAGCACTCACTACTATTGTCTTGGAACCAGCCAACCTGATGGCAGCATATCTTGATCTGAGTTGAGATTTACCCTTGAGATTCGGAAGTATACTCCAAGAAAGGTGGAAAGTCCTGTGATTACAAAGTATAGCATCATGTACTGAAGGCCTGAATTACAATGATGAGACCTCAGTGTCTCATCTCCTTGCCTAGCAGCACCCTTTGGTGTCTCTTCTTGGGTTTCGAGAAACATTTAACGTATTCCACTCTACTTTAACTACTGTTACTATTTGGGAGAATGACTGGATTTCTGATGTACCAATCTACATTTTTCTTTTCTAATAAAAAGTGGAAGACCCTCAAGAGGGCTTAGTTCTAGAACCAGCTACCCATAGCTTGTCCCCTGCTGTCTGAAATTTGGAAGTAAAAATCCAAAATTCTTACTTATTATTGTTGGTATTTCAGAACATAAGCCTCAACAAGTACAAGTACTAGCGATACATGGTAGTCTGTATTCCCACCATCTATTGGGGAGAAGGCTGAGATGGGAGGATTGGGAATTTAAGGTCAGCCTAGACCATTTAGTAGTACCTTATCTCAAAAGTAAAAGAAAAAAATCAGCATGCAAATACACTATCAGCTGTGTATGGAAAATTTTAGACTGGAAGATGCCATTGGCAAATTTTGTTGCCTCTGAAATGATAATCGTAGCATCTTATACAGCTATCTACTGAAAATGCAGGGACAATCAATTCCTTTTACTAATCCTGATAATACTGGGTAGTTCAGGGTTTGGCTAATTTGAGGTGGGGATTAGAGTTCAAACTTTTAGGACGAGATATATAGAAGACTGAGCATGCTTAAGTGTATGTTGTCATAAGGTCATTTAACAAGAGACTGGTAAAAAGCTCATATGACAAAGATATTTCTTCTAAAATTGTATTTCTTTCTGTGGTTGTTGTTGTTGACAAAATGTTTCTGTAGCAAGGGGCTGTTTCTATAGTAGTCCACAGTAAAGAATTTTTAAAACTTTTACATTTATTTGTTTATTTAGGTGTGTGTGTGTGTGTGTGTGTGTGTGTGTGTGTGTGTGTGTGTGTGTGAGAGAGAGAGGGGGGGGGAGGGAGGAAGGGAGGGGGGAAGGGAGAGAGGATAACCTGCAGGAGACCATTCTCTTCTATTATGTGGGTTCTGAGATTGAACTCACTGTTCAATTTTATTCACTAATCAGACATTTTACCAGCCTAAGAAATAATCTTTGAATTGTATCAAAGATGTGGTTTGCAGTATAACCATATGACTATAACTGTGGACTTTTTCTTTTTTCTGTTTTGGTTTTTCAAGACAAGATTTCTCTGTGTAGCTTTGTAGCCTGTCCTGGAAATAGCTCTTGCAGACCAGGCTGCCCTTGAACTCACAGAGATGCACCTACCTCTGCCTCCCGAGTACTGGAATTAAAGGTGTGTGCTCATAATAAACATTTTTTGTATATCCTTACCAAAATTAATAAAATCAGCTTAGTGCTTTTTTATAGATTAAATTTAAATAATATCAGCTTTCTTTTGCTCTCAAAGTTTTGTTCTACATTATATAAAATAATCTTTCAAATGAGAATTTTAAAGGTTTTCTTTATAAACTAAAAATCAGTTGAAGTTAAACTAGTCTTTAGGAACGTTTATTTTAAAGAAATACTTTTTAAAGTTTTGGCATTTTGGTTATGAGCCTAGCCTTTAATGGAAGAACCACCTCTTGAGACCCATTTTTTATAGTTTTAAGGAATATAGATTATTCTTGAGTTATAAAAAGAATCCCGTTTTCGTTAAAATCTGAAATACATTTGATAATTTATCATACTAAAATTGACAATATTGTAATTTAGGTTTATCTCTCCCTAGGATGAAAGAAAAGAGATATAGTCATTTGCTGTGATGTGTTTGAAGGAATGTATAGTACTTGGGACACATTATGCTGTGGTTTTGGCAGGGTTTAGGAAGTGCAGGAAGGAAAGTGCTGACCACTGAAACTTCCAATGTATATCTAGAGGCTTAAGTTGTTTCAGTAGTCTGTCTGTCTTCCCCTCCCCTCTTTGTGTTTTAAATAATTTTCAGTTCCTTAACATTCAAGAGCAGTTGGAGTGAGATAGGGTTGATGGCTCACATATATAAGTTAATACTTAGAATTGTTCTGCGGCAGACTTATTGAAGTCTAACCTTTGTTCTCATGTGAGTCATCTTTTACAGATAAGGATACCTTAAAGTAATGGCAGTCAGGCCTATGGAAAGGAGCAGAGAAGGAAATGCGGTATAATGAGGAAAGAATAAAAATACATCAACTTTTATAAAGACATGCTTCTTTTTAATTAGTGTACAGGATTCCATTTATAATAGTGACCAATTCCATAGCTTTGTCAATTTAGTAAACTTCTTAGGTAAAAGATTGTCTAGCCAGATGGTTCCTGATTTTAGTATGGCTCTGCTGGACTAGGTGTGTCTTTGTTGGAGAAAGTATGTCACTGGGGACAGGCTTTGAGGTCTCAGAGGCTCAGGTGTGGTCAGTGGATCAAGTCTTGCTGCCTGAGGAACTCTCAGCTTCTCCAGTAACCATGTTTGCCTGCATGATGATAATGGACTAAACCACTGATCTTGTAAGCCATCCCCACTGAAATGGTGTCCTTTATAAGAGTTGCTGTGGTCATGATGTCCCTTTACAGAAATAGAAACCCTAACTAAGATAGTGGTATTAAGTGTGTGATGCTTCTGAAATTTTTTGTTTGTTTGGTTTTTGTTTTTTTGAGACAGGGTTTCCCAGTGAAGCCCTGGCTGTCCTGGAGCTCACACTGTAGACCAGGCTGACCTTGAATTTAGAAATCTTGCTTGCCTCTGCCTCCCTGATGCTGGGATTAAAGGCCTGTGCCACCACCACCCAGTGGAAATTGATTTCTTAACTGACCTTTGAAGCAGTTAAGTTATCAAACAATTCATAGCTATTTGGATGAGGACATTGCCACACTGTAACAGGAAAATATCTACTATCATTATAATTCAGATTTAATTTTTAAAATTTGGTTATTGTGTTTATGTGAATTCATGATGGGAGGAAGCATGCCTGCCACAGCATGTATCTGGAGGTCAGAGGACACCTTAAGGAGTGGGTTCTTTTCTCTCACCTATAAAGGGGTTTCAGGAATTGAACTTAGGTAACTAGGTTTATTTACATGGCAAACATCTTTATCCAATGAGCCATCTTAATTGACAAACACTCCTTGATAAGGGTATTTTTCCTTAAATTAATAATTAATATTTGGAACACAACAAGCATGGGTATTAGAAATCTTCACCTTTCAAAATTGCAAGTAGGTTGTGTTCTCAGTTTATTAGTTTTATGAAATTGGAATGTTTCTCCAGAATGCCTTTTCCTGTAGTGTAACCTTTCTGGTTAGATTTCTATGTAGCCCATTAAAATTATCCTGTAAAACTGTAAAAAAAAAAACAGTTGTAATAGTGTTTTTCATTTTTTTGTTTTTAAATATGTACTCTTTGAATTAATAAAATGCTTATTTATAAATATTAAGTATGAGTAGATAAACCTATTGTCTAGCCTGTCACTTCTTTGTACCTTTGCAGCCCCTACTCTTGTTAAGAATCACTAAGAATTCTAGTGAACCTTGAGTAAAGAATTATCCATAGTTTCTCCCACCTGCTTAGTAAGCTTTTTGATACCTACTGTTCTACATTTGATGCCTCGTACTCTAGCCCTACAGGATGGAGTGGAGCTTCAGAAAATAAGACGGGGCTTGGTGTGACTCTGGGTTTCTAATTTTCCTCTTTATTTTGTCCTTTTCTTTTTTCTATCCATTCCTAGTGTTGGATGTTGAGTGATGAAAAAAGCTTGTTCTATAACAGGTTGTTGGGATACTAATATTTAACATGGATTACCATATTTAATATGAGTGTTTTTAATATGTTTCCAAATACACAGGAAAATCATGGAGGACATAGTCATTATAGCTGGAGCAACTGATACTTGACTTACTACAGGTGTATACGCATGATTTAGCAGAACTAGGATTTGAATCTAGACCTTTATTCCTTAGGAATGAAACAGTGGCAGGAAAGGAGAGTCTTATCCTTTTCTATTTTAAACCATACATTTGAATTTGGTAAAAACAAAAATTTTCACTTGAACATTTTTTGTCTTTGTATCTATGGTTTTACAGTGCAACCAGACTGGCCTTGAACTAGTCTGTAGCCCAAGCTAGCTTCAGGTTCTTAGTCTTCTTGCCTTTGCTTTCTGCTTTCTAGTAATGGAATTAGAGACATCTGCCACAGTCTTGACTTTTACACTTTTCTTTTTAATGGAAGAAGCTTTTTGTAGCAGATATGATATAAGAGGGTCATCTGTCTATATCTTACTTTCATTGATTAATAAAGGACTGCCTTGGCCTTTTAATAGGGCAGAAAATTAGGTGGGTAGAGTATACAGAACAGAATGCTGGCAAGAAGGCAATGAGGCAGACACCATGATTCTTCGACCCGAAACGGATGTAGGCTTTCCCAGTAAACCACCACCTCATTGTGCTACATAGATTATTAGAAATGGGTTAAGCAAGATATGAGAGTTAGCCAAGAAGAAGCTAGAGCTAATGGGCCAAGCAGTGTTTAAATGAATACAATTTGTGTGTTGTTATTTTGGGTGTAAAGCTAACCATGTGGGAGCCGGGAGGGACCAAAAGCAGGCCCGCTCCGTCATCACTACACAGATACTGTTGTTTGTGGATTTACCATGGAAGATGATTCAAAGATTCTTTATAAATGTCTAGCTCAGGTTAACAGAGACAATTGTTAGCATGTTTTCCCAATCATTTTTTTTCCTCTCTAAATTTAATTTATTGAAAGAACAAAGAAGCAAGCAAGAAATGATTTATTTTCTCATGATATCCTTTATGTAGGTTTAGGCCTACATAATTAATATATATGTGTATATATATATTTGTGTGTATCTGTATGTATATATACATATATACACACATATATGTATAGTCTGTTTATAGTCTAAGCTCCCATCATGTGTAATTGTGCATACATAAAATACTTATGTATGTGCACATAGGCTTGTATTCAAATTGAGTCTCTGACTCATTGCTAATACTCAATGTTGCTTTGGTGGCTAAAATGTATTATTTATTCTTAGATGAGTGAGTAGAAATAGATTGTACAGGCCTCATCACCTCCATGTTTTAGATCATGCTGCACAAAGAGGTGCTTGTGAGGTTACCAGTTTTTGGATGGTGATTTCCTATTGTTAGAGATTTACCAAGTGGTCAAGCTACATTTGGAGGAAGCAGTAGTTCTTTTCTACTGGCTCATTATTATTATTATTATTTTTACTGTCTTCCATGTAGTTTGTTTCTATAAATAATATCACTATACAAATTCTTCACTATCTTGAAATAATTTCCCATCTAAAGGTCTAAATGGAATTTTTGTTTGCTAACTTCGGCCATGTATTAAATTCTTATGTTGACAGCTTCCTTCGCTCCTTTAGAAGTCTCTTTTCGGCTTCCTTTCATGCCTTAAGTTGTAGCTGAGATTATATCTTTGTCCCCCCCTCATAAGCTAGAGCATCGTTTTCTGGTGGGAACACCAGCCAGACTATAACATTATTATGCCACAGAGAATACATGCATTACAGATCCGTTATAAATAACTTCAGCAATTCATCACTGCCCATGCTTAGTAAGTTTTCACATGAAGAGTGACAGCTTTTATTTTGTTACTGTGCCAGCTCTAGTTTAGAATGGAAGTTTTATTTTAGCTTCTCAAAGTTTTCATGAGCCCAAGACAGTGCCATGCACCCAAGACAGTGATATTTATGAAGTGTTTTTTTTTTTAATGTGGGATATGCAGCTGGCAGTGTCTACTTATTACAGACCCATCAACAAATACCTCACTAAAACTCATGCAGCAACCAGATTTTTTTACTTTTTATTTTTAACTTTTTGGCTTGGCAGACTTAATGTAAATTATGGAGGAGACTTTTTCTTTTTGCCACCAACTCACAAATAATGACACAGAGAATTGTTAATTATGAAAGCTCAGCCCTAGCTTATGCTTGTTCCTAGCCAGTTATAACTTAAATTAACCCAGATATTTAAATCTACATTCTTTTACGTGGCTTGGTTACCTTTATACTGTACTGACTATCCTGTTTCCTCCATGTAGGACTAGCGACCTTGCCTTTCTTTTTCCCAAGACCACTCTGTTCCCAGAAGTCCCACCTAACCTCTTCCTGCCTAGCTATCAGCCATTCAGCTCTGTATTAAACCAATGACAGTGACACATGTTCACACAGTGTAAAGGAATAACCTTAAACAAATTAGTGTCATTGTTTGTTTTCTTCCAAGTAAGTTATTTAACTTGACTGACGTTTGAATTGGCAGGGAGATGTAAAGAGAAGTACTTAATTATTGCTAAACACAGTTGCCCATTTTCAATGAGAGCATTCCGTTTATGTCTAGTGACTGCTTAAAAACGATAACAGGTTCTGTTAAATTACATTAATGTAAACAAGTCATGGATTTACCAGATGGTTATAAAGGAGATTTGGGAAAAATAAGTCTGTCAGGCACTCTTAACTGCTCATAACAATTTCACACATTGAAGGAGATGAAATTTTAGTGGACTGATACTTATTTTTGCCTCAGAAATGACTTAGTAATTAAACAAGTTGGATATTGTCAGGTCCCAAAGAAATCTAGGATAGGTCTCACTCAGTACCTGTGGCTCCCCCCAGCACTTCTCCCTGCACCACCCACTCTAAACTTCTCCTTCTCAGTGGCTGCTGGGCTTCTGTTTCCCTTCACCCTTGCTTCAGATTCCTGTATAACTCAGACATGTTGGTTGTGTTGGTCTTCTGGCTCACTCCTGGCCACTTGTTCCATGCCTCTCTTCTTGGTCTGCTTGCTACCTCTTTTCCTCTCTTGCTCCCTTCCTCACCCTACTCCTCTTCTCTCATGACCCAGTTCAGTTTCAGTCTGCTGGCCATACTCAGTCTAGATCCTTCAAGATGCCTCTGGCTGTTCTCTTCCTCAGATCTACAATAAACGTTCTCAACCATACCTTGGAGCAATCAGGTCCTCATGTTTTTCATACTGATTATCTGTTTAGTATTTGTGGCTTTCTATCTAGAAGCTTCTAAAGCTTCATGTAACAGTTTTGATAATCAGAATGTTTGCATTTTTTTTCTTTTTTCTTTTTTTTGGCCAGGCGGTGGTGGTGCATGCCTTTAATCTTAGGTCTCGGGAGGCAGAGGTAGGCAGATCTCTGAGTTTGAGGTCAGCTTGGTCTACAGAGCTAGTTCCAGGACTGGCTCCATAGATACTGAGAAACCCTGTCTCGAAAAAAAAGTTTGCATTTTTAATAAGAAAGTGTTGACATATATATACAGTTAATACAAATTTTATTATATTTCTTGGTGTGTGTGTGTGCGTGTGTGTACATGCACCCAGGTAAATACCTGCTAAACTGTGTTTGTGGTAACCAGTGGCTAACTTTAAGGGGTTGGTTCTTTCCTTCTACCACGTAGACATGGATCCCAGGGGAATCAAACAAACTTAGTCATTAGGTTTGGTGCCAAGTGCCTTTATTTGCTAAGCCATCTCATCAAGTTTGTTATTCTAATTTTTGGATTCACTCCCTAACACTGCAAAAATTAAAACAACAGCAATTAGATTTTTCCTTTAAGTGCTTATTAGAGGGGAAATTGTTGATCATGTATCACACTTAAAACATTTGGAGCTAGGGGTTTAACTTGGTGGTAACTGTGGTTATCACATGAAGCACCAGGTTCAATCCCCAACATCAAACAAAACATTTAAATAACAATATTTCCATCAAAATAACTATATATACAAAAAATCCTAGTTAGCTTTAACTGTTAACCTGACAGCATAGGATCTCTCAAAAAGAGATTCTTCCTTCAGTGAGGTATTGCTTAGATCATATTGGCCTGTAGTCTTGTATGTTAGGTATTGTCTTGGTTGTTGATTGATGTGAGAGGACCTCGTCCACTGTGGCAGGTGGTCTGGGTTATTTAAGAAAGCTAGCTAAACTTGAGCCAGCCAGGAAGCAGTGTTCGAAATGGTTTCTTGTTCATGTTCCTGTTTGAGTTCCTTCCCTCACTTCCTACAGTGATAGACAATGATTTGTAAGCTAAAATAATGCCTTTCATCTCTTAAGCAAATTTGGTGTTTATCACAGCAGCAAAGAGCTAGAATACAAACTATTTCTGGTTATGTCCTATAAAATCACTATAACATTAAGTTACTAGTCACTGAACATTTACTCCTTAGGGGGAAACCCAGAGTTAGGTTTATAGATGCTTTTGTACATACACTGTAACTGTTGCATGCGTGCTTCCGTCCAAAAACACCTTAACATGCATTATTAATTTGGTAACATTGAACTCGACACAACACTTTAACTCATGCCTATATGCTGGCCTTGAACTCACAGAAATCTGCTTCCCGAGTGCTGGGATTGAAGGCATGTGCCACCACCACCTTGTTTAAATGCAGCTTTTCTAACACCTGTGTTTTCTGTTAGACACAGCCTAGGCTTCTTACATTTGTATACTTATTTATTCTGAACTTTTTAGACAGGGTCTCTTTCACAGCTCAGTGATTGATTAAATTGGCCAGCAAGTTCTCAGGATCCTCCTGCCTCTTCTTCCATGTTGTATATCAGTTTCTTCTGAGATCAAAGCCTTCCATTTTGGAGGAACCTTAAAATGTAGGATGTAAAAAGGAAAGTGAAACAACAGGATGTTTTAAGAGGAGGTGAAACACTCCATCCTGGAGGGAAGCTCCTTAGATAAGTAAACTCAAAATAGCAACCGGAAGTTCTTGAAACTGACCAGATTCTCTAGGCGTACATAAACACTAAAGTTTCAAGACAAGCCAAGATACTTTATACTGCTAGCTGGGCTGTCTTGAAGAGACTCAGACCAACCTAGCTGCCTGAAAGAAACAGACCTACAAAGTTGTTTGTAAGAGGCTCAGACTAGTGGACTACCAGGAAAGGACACTTGGTTGAGCTGCCTCTAGACTACACAATGTGCTTCAGGTTTCCAGCTTTCTAGCTGGGGTGGACTTTTGGTGATGTAGCTGTCTTTAAGTCATTTCTGGTCTTATGAATAAACCCTTACCCATAGTTCTATAAGTAACCCCAGTACAACTTATTAGTTTACCAAGTTGGACTTTGATAGTATCTGGACTTGGTTTGTCATTGATTCCCTATTTGGGGTAAGTAGACTTTTATTCCCATCTTCCTAGGAATAATGCCACACAATACTCCCCAGCACTGAGTGAGATTGCAAGCAATGTTCTGCTACCCTGGTTTTTTACATTGATGTTAGAGGTCATCACTCGGGTCTTCATGTTTGGGTAGCAAGTACTTTACTGAGTTATTTGAGTTATTTCATAGCCTCATTTTGCACTTATGCATACTTCAGTATTAACCCTAAACACCAGGGCATTTAAATTGCAAAATCAGTAAAATGCACAAAAATGCAAAAAAAAGCACCAAAGACCACATAAAGGACACTCAGGAAAGCAGTGGGTCACCTTGTTTTACCCGTGCTAGGCATATATGAATCTGTCAACTCAGTTTTTGCAGTCCTTTTGAAATGCCTTTGAGTGAGTGCCAATTATTTTACTAAGAGAATGGATGACCATGTGTGTGTTAATAATGACATTTATAGTAGTGAATATTATAGAATGCTTTCTGAGCTAACCATAACAAAAGACAAAGATCCTATTCCAAGTTTCCTAGTTCTTTGAGTGCATTGCTTAAACTTAGCAGTCATCTAGCATCTCTTCTCCACTGTAGGACAAGAAGAGAAGAAGAAAATGCTTCAGTGTTTAGTGGTGTGTCAGAGAAGGAAATCATTCCCACTTTCTCAAATCTCTCATCCTTGAATCATAGTGGTTTGGGTAATTAATTGTTCTGTAGAGGGCAGCCCCCTGCCAGTAAGGGGAAGAGGAATGTGCCATCTCTTACTGACTTATTTCTTCTATGACACATTAAGAAGATTTATAATCTTCTTCATCTCTTGACTGGTGCTCATTGATTTACCTTGAGAGTTAATCAATGAAAGCATCCAAATCTGGACAGGTTGTATTACTTAGTATATAGAGTTACTTCAAGTCATGGCACATTTTGATTCAAAACATGGTGTCTGGCCCCTAACAGCCCTATGTTATCATTGGGCTCTGTATCCTCAGATACACCCAACTATGTGTCCTATAGGGGCTAGGGATATATCTCAATGATGGAGCACTTGCTGACATCACCTAAGTCTGGGTTCAATCCTAGTATCACTGGGTGGGAAGTGCTGAAACAAACTACAGTTGTACTGAACATGTGGACTTTTTTTGTCATTATTATATAAACATATTTTAAAATTATTTACATAACACTTGCATATTATTAGCTAATAAAGGGAAATATAACTTAAGTATATGTGAGAAAGTCTATAAGTTAAATGTACATGGTTCACCCTTTTTTTTTTTATAAGAATAAAGACTTGAGAGCCCATGGATTTTGGCATCCTGATTATAATTTGGATATATTGGTACCATTCCTCCATGGATACTGAGAGACTATATGCTGATTGCTTGTCTGGGCATGGTGGAAGGCAAAATCATGGCTCTGCAGGATGATCACATTCTGTGAATTCCAGGAACATGTGACTATATTACATTGTCTTAATCTGTTTTTGTCACTTTGTTACTAACGATACATTGACTGGTAGTTTATAGGAACTAAGAGTTTAATCAGTGCACTGTTTTGAAGGCTGGGAGTATCCAAGGATGAGGGTTTGTATCTGATGAGGCCCTTGATGATGATGACCCTATAGAGTTCTGGGGTGGCCCAGAGTATCACATGGGGAGGGATTTATAAGAGATGAATTGAAACTGGTTCTGATAAGAGACTCAATCTGGGAACAAACCATTATTTTATTAATGGAGGAATAGTTTAATTCATTCAAAAGAGGAACCTTTTATGGTTTTTCTCAAACATGGTCCTTCTTGGTCTGTACCACCTCTTAATTCCTCACAATTTCAACATGAGCCTTGGTAGAAACATTTAGATATGCTGTTTCAGTAACTTTTCCTGTCTATAAAATACCATTACAAAAACAACTTAAAGGGTATTTATTTTGGTTCATGGCTCAAGGGAACAGTTTTGTTTCAACAGGGAACTCCTGACTGTAGGAGCTTGAGGCAACTGGTCACATTGCATTTGCAGTTAGGAAGCAGAGAGTGATAATGTTTGTTCAGCTTGATTTTTCCTTTTTGAGTCTAGGACCCCAGTGCATGGAATGATGCTGCACAGTAGATCATCTCACCTCAACCAGATGTAAATAGTATGCCACTGACATGTCTGGAGGTTAACCTAGTCTAGATAATCATTCACAAAAGGTAGGGTGCAGGCACATGTGTTTGCAGATGCAGGTAAGGTTGCTAATACACTGAGAGTTTGCTTAAGTTTTGAAACAGTGATTGCCTCCTGGGATATCTGAGTGGACCCAATATTAACAAAGATTTTATTCAGTGTGTGTGTGTTACCATTTTAAGCTACCTATCAAATTTATTCTTTCATTCTGGAGGTGTTTTTGTGGATTGTTTGTTTGTTTGTTTTCCTGACAAGGTTTCTCTTTGTAGCCCTTCTGGCCTGGAATTCACTGTAGACCAGACCATTCCAGAACTCACAGAGATCTGCCTGCCTTTGCCTCCAGAGTGCTGGCACTAAAGGCTTGTACCAGCATCTGGTTTATTCTGGAGTTTTAATGTGTGATGGGTTGCTTTGCTTTTTTTTTTTTTTTTTTTGAGCATGATAAATTTGAAATTCCTGAGAAAGACTCCAGTGGATGCTTAGCAGACAACTTTACCAGTTTCCAGAGAGCCTTTTGGTTTCTGGAAAAGAATGTCTGTAGGCATCTTTTGTGAATCACACTTGTTTTCCGTGTGTCAAAATACCTAAATTAAATCAACTAAAGGAAGAAAGGTTTGTTTTGATGTATATTTTCAGGGGTTTTAGTTCATGGTTGGCCAGCATTTCTACTTTGGGGCCAACGTGAGGAAGAATATCATGTCTGGAACATACAGTAGAACAGAGGTGCACTCCTTATGTCATCCAGGAAGGAGGAAGAAAGATAAGGAGGGGAGGAGGAAAGAATGCATGTCTAGGAACAAGATAAATCCTTCCTTGACATTCTCCTTCCTGCAACTAGACCATAGTCGGTTTCTACCCCACTTCTAGTGATATCCTCAAATTATGAATCCATCATTGAATTGATCCAAGATCAAGAGCCTGTCACACAGATTATCTATTAAAACCAAAGGTAAAATTTTAAAACTTTACTGCCAACCACTCAGAAGTGCTACTACTGATTGCTCAGAATTTTCACTCTTCATCTCATTCCCATGAAGCCTGTACCTCACAAGTCCTCCAAAATCCAAAGGATAGGAGTAAACAGTGTTTGTAGTCCTAATGAGAGGAGACTAGGGAAAAAGCCAAAAGCTACATACCCAATATAGAGTACCCTAAAGATCTTGGTCTTCCACGTTTCTCCAGTACCCATAGTAGGAAAAAGTTTGAAAGCTATATGCCCTGCAGGATACATCCACACTAATACAGTGCAACTAAAGAAACCCCAGTTTAACAAAAAAAAAAAACAAAAAAAAAAACATGGGCGTGGGAGGGAGAGGATTGGTAGATTAAAATAACAATAAAAACATCCTAAAATGTAAGTTACTTTCCATATCTGTCTCAGCAGGCAGCTAGGCCTTTAGCAAATGAGCCTTCATGGAACATTTTAGATTCAAACTATGTCTTAGTTTTGTTTCCTATTGTAGGGATAAAATACTCTGACAGAAACACATGGGAATAAAAGGATTTATTTTAGCTGACAGTTCCAGGTTATAGTCTATCACAGCAGAGAAATCAGAGTGGCAAACTTGAAGCAACTGACCATGCTATAGTCAGGAACAGAGAGTGGATGTGTGTACTTCAGCACACTTTCCACTTTGCCACTCTTTAATCTCTACTCTTTTTGTTTCTTTGTTTGTTTGTTTTTTGAGACAGGGTTTCTTTGTGTAGCCCTGTGACATGGGATTTCCCTCTGTTTGCTGTGAATATGTTTTATTACCATTGGTTAATAAAGAAACTGTCTTGACCTATGGCAGGGCAGAATATAGCAAGGTGGGAAATCCAAGCAGAGATAGAAGAGGAAAGAAGGTGGAGTCTGGGAGATTGTAGCTATCAAAGGAGTAGCGTGCCAGCACCAGTAAGCCACAGTCTCATGGCAGTACATAGATTAATAAAAATGGGTTAATTTAAGATGTAAGAGCTAGCTAGGAATGTGCCTGACCCATTTAATTAACATAGTTTCTGTATGATTATTTGGGTCTGGATGGCTGGAAATGAAGTGCAGTCTCCGTTTACAGCCCTAGTTGCCCTGGAACTCACTCTGTAGACCCGACTGGCCTCAAATTTAGAGATTGGCCTGGCTCTGCCTGGTGAGTGCTGGGTGATAAGTATTGGATCCTCAGTTATTAGGTATCCTTCACTGGTGCAGTAAGCCAGTCAAGTTGAATTAATAAGTCCAGGTTTAATAAACAGAGCAAAGCAACTCCCCGGTGACTCTCAGAAAGGCAGGAGAGGAAATCACATGGTGGGTCTTGGTGTAGGAGGTTCCTTTGTCTATGTGTTGCTTTTATTGGTTGAACAAGTTTCTAGACACAAATACAGAGTTTAACATGGCTTTTTGCTGTTTGCTGGCAGTGTGCCGCACAGAGTTTTTCCCGACCCAGCAGCAGTACCAAAAAAAAAAAAAGCCGCGCAGTTTTAAAACCCAGCTTCCTGGGCTGTGCTGCCGGGTGTTTCTGTGCCCACTCAGGGTTGGGAGGAAAGTATCTGAGATCATGCCCGTGGCTGAGCTCTGCCTGCCTGGGCAGACTGCGGGATCAGGCTTGGGCAGGCGGGAGAGCATGGCGGATTCCTGCCACCATACATAAAGATGTTTCCAGGCTGTCCCAGTGCTCTGTGTGGCAGATTTGGCTGTAACTCAGAAAAAAGAGGTTATATGCTGCACGCTCATTCTCAGAGTTAAAGTGCTGAGCATGGCTCCTACCTGGCAGCCCCAAAGCTAGCAAAAATGGTATGTCCACCATTTTGAAATTGGAGAGAGACAGAGGCAACATCCAGAGCAGCTGCAACCAAGCTGCTTAGAATTTTAAAAGCTCTCCAAGACAGTAGAGAATTACAGACAATGCAATAGGACAGATTCAGACATCAGTGACCTCTAAATGGATCACAAGGTTGTATAAATGTACGTAGGCTTGTGAGAGAAAAGATAAGGAGTATACAGAGTCATAAAATAAAGTTAATGCTTTAAAAAAAGGGTAAAGTCTTTAAAGAGACGAGACAGAGTACATATAGTCATAGATTAAAAGGAAGTAAAAAAAATAAGCCATGTAAAAAATGAAAAATTCACAGAGAGTCTGGATTCTGTGTATTCTTTAAATTTTTTGACTGTGAAGGAGCTAAGTACAGAGAGATTTTTCATTGTGTGGGCTGCTAAGCCAAACCAGAATGTATATTAAAAAGGTATTATGTCTTCAGAATTTGGGCCTAAGATATGATGCTTTGAAAAAGAGGTTCTTCTGTTTTCACAGAGAATGAGACCCTGTGGATTGCTTCTAGACCAATAGGGTATGATAGACCATGCCCTCCTGAAAGGTTGCTGTAAACACCCTCAAAAATTTCTTTGCCCAACTGCTGACTGAGATAAACCTAACACACAGGATATACCATAAAAGCCCCGATTAACATCGCATACAGCACAAAGCATTTTGGAGAGAAAAAACTGTGCCCATATTCCCAAATATTGTTTATAAATGTTCTTTTACATTTAAAGGGGGGCCTGTTATAAATAGGAATAATTTGCATTGATATGAATCTTAATTTACTGATACTAACTAATTTAAGGTCAGTCTTGTTATATGTATATTTCTGCTCTTGATTAAGGTATTGTAATTGTGTATTCATTTAAAAATGTATAATTAGGAAATATAGATTAATAGATAATCATCTATAATACCCAAAGTTGGTAGTCATGTTAGATTTTCTAGATGTGCATAGATATATTTTAGATAGACATTCTTCATATCTTTCAAAGACTACAGAATATGGCATTTAAAATGTTTTAATAACCTAGGGCTTTTCATGACAATGAGACACATCTGCTCCTGGCAGCACCAGATACTTCAAGAAGAAGATGGACATCAAAAAGGCTCCTTATGGAGTTTGATAGCCATTTCGGCAAGAAACTGCTCTTGCTTGGACTGTTTCATAAACTGGACCTAAAGAACCCACAGAGAGAGGACTGCTAAACTTGCCTAAAGGTGAGATGGTCCTTTGGAGTTCCTGTTTCATAAAAGAGTCTGCGAGACATTCTGCAGAACACAAAAGACTCTTTGGAATTTTCTGCTTCATGGAAATGTCTGCTGGATGCTATGGGCCTGTAGGCTGAAGATGGATGCCTCAATGGTACAAAAGAACTTTGGGTGACTGTCCAGGCAGCGAGATGTCTCTCTCAATTCCAGAGTTTTGGAATTTGCTTACAGTGCACTTCCTGTTTACATAGGTAATATATCCTTCTGGAGTCTTTGATGGAGTTATAGAATTTATAATTACAGATTTCCTTAGTTATAAACTGTAATTCTTGCTTGATAACTGTTTTGTTGTGTGTACTTTTACTATGTTAAAGTTAAGGCCTTCCTTTTGTTTAAACAGTAAAGAGGAAATGGTGTAGGAGGTTCTTCTGTCTATGTGTTGCTTTCATCTGTTGATAAAGAAACTGCCTTGGCCTTTTGATAGGGCAGCACTTAGGTAGGTGGAGTAGAGAGAACTGAATGCTGGGAAGAAGGGTAGATGGAGAGCTGCCATGGAGCTGCCAGGTCAGACACGCTGAATCTTTCCCAGTAAGCCACGACCTTGTGGTGATCACAGATTATTAGAAATGGGTTAATTCAAGATGTGAGAGTTAGCCAATAAGAGGTTAGAGATAATGAGCTAGGCAGTGTTTAAATGAATACAGTTTCTGTGTGATTATTTTGGGTGTAAGCTAGCTGGGCAGGACGAACAAAGGGCACCGATGCTCCCATCAACAAGGTCTGGCAACCAAGTCTTAAATCCTATAGGTATGCTCTTAGCAGCCCCAAGAGAGAATCTTTCTTTTCTTTTCTTTTCTTTTCTTTTCTTTTCTTTTCTTTTTCTTTTTCGATTTTTTTGAGACAGAGTTTCTCTGTAACTTTGGAGCCTGTCATAGAACTAAGTTTTGTAGACCAGGCTGGCCTCAAATTCACAGAGATCCACCCGCTTCTGCTTCCCAACTGTTGGGATTAAAGACGTGCCACAACCCACTAGCTGGAAGGCTTTCTTTGGGCAAGGTCTGAAGAGGGCAGATCCGGGAGCTGCTGTTTGGCACACTGAGGGTAGGATTTGTAATGGGCCCTCCCAACACTGGGCGTGGCCCTGTGCCACAGTCTCTCTACTCTTAGAAAGTTCAGGATTCCCTACTGTGCTGGATAGTTTTGTATTGACTTGACACACACTGAAGTCATCTGAGCAGAGGGAAGCTCAGTTAAGAAAATACTTCCATAAGATTGGGCTGTACACAAGACTGTAGGGATTTTTTTTTATAAGGGAGGTTCCCAACCCATTGTGGGCTGTTTTGTTCGGAGTTCTATAACAAAGCAGGTTGCGTAAGCCTTGAGGAAGTAAGCCTTATAATAAGCAGCATGCCCCCATGGTCTCTGCATCAGCTCCTGTCTTCATGTTCCTGTCCTGTTTAGCTGAAATAAATAAACCTTTTCCTTCCCAAGTTGCACAGAATAAGACACCTAGGTAGGAATGCTTGCCTCTCATAGTAGGTAGATCTTCCCACTATTAAGGCAATCCTCCTATCTCCACCATACCAACTTGCACTTGCTCTAAACAGTCTTTCATTGAGATTCACTTCTCAGGTGATTTGAAATTGGGTCAAACTTTGAATTAAAACTAACCATCACGAACAACAACATCTAATAGATTTTGATATTTTAAGTGATCTGAGACTTTGTCCATTAAAGACTAAAGTTGTTTTCTAACAAATAGTTGGAAAATCACTGCTTTCCTATGCTATTCTGTGAACTTTGCTTTTAGGAGAAACTTAGGAGGAAACAAACTTATTTAAAAAGCAAAGTTGAAACTTGCTCTATATTTTCATTTGTAGGTATCTATAGAATTGTATTAGCATTGATAAAAGCTAAAGAAGTTGAACAGTAAACATTTAATGAATACCTATATATACAAACCCCAATTTATTATTATTATTTTATTGCTTTAAAAAATACCAATCCAAATTCCCACTCCCTCCCCTCTTCCCATACCCTCCCACTCCTCCCCCTGCAATCCTAAGAGAGGACAAGGTGATCTGCTTTTGGCAGGTCCAAGGACCTTACTACATCTAGGTTAAGCAACGTATATATTCAAAGAGAATAGGATCCCCAAAAGCCAGTATATGCAGTAGAGACAAATCCCAGTGCCACTGTCAGTGACCCCTCAGTCTGCCCCAGCTGTCAACCATATTCAGAGGGACTAGTTTGATCCCATGCTCATTCACTCCCAGGCCAGTTGGAGTTGGTGAGCTCCCATTAGCTCAGACACACAGTCTCAGTGGGTGAACCCCTCATGGTCTTGACTTCCTTGCTCATATTTTCCCTCCTTCTGCTCTTCAGTTGGACCTTGGGAGCTCAGTCCAGTGCTTCGATGTAGTTCTCTGCCTCTGTTTCCATCTATTGTTGGATGAAGGTTCTATGGTGATATGTAAGGTGATCATCAGTCTTGACTACAGGACAAGGCCAGTTCAGGCACCCTCTCCTCTATTGCTTAGGGTCTTAGCTGGGCAAACCCCAATATTTTATGTGTTTAATTTATTGATAACAGGACAGAACTTTTTATTTATTTATGGTTTTTCGAGACAGGATTTCTCAGTGTAGCCTTGGCTGTCCTAGAACTTGCCCTCTTAACCAGGATGGCCTCCAACTCAGCGATCAGTCAGCCTCTGCCTCCTGTGTCCTGGCATTAAAGGCATGTGCCGCCACCACCCGGCTAGGACATAGCTTTCTTAATGGAATTTTTAACTTGAGAAAAACAACTTTTAGCATGTTTGGCTATTAAAGTGTCAAGAGATTTCAAAACTCATCCGGTGGTGGTGGTACATACCTTTAGTCCCAGCATTAGGGGAGACAGAAGCTGGTGGATCTCTTGAGTTTGAGGCCAGCCTTGTCTACAGAGTTCCAGGACAGCTAGGGCTACACAGAGAAACCCTGCCTCGACACCTACCCTGTTCCCCCCAAAAGATAGGGTCGTCCTATGTAGCTCATGCTAGCCTAAGATCTTCCTGCGTTGGTAACCCTTTCTGCCAATAATAATAATACATACATAAATATAAATAATTGTACACATATGCACAGTATAACATGAAGAAAAGAAAACAAGAAAAACTAAATATAAGGGGATGCAGGACTGAATGCAGGTACTAGATGTAAATTACTGAAGGGTATAAAGTTGATTGTTTTTCTAATTCTAGTTCTGTCATGGACTTTGATTTTGGTGGTAGATAAGTACATGAAATACATTTGGTGCTGAAAAGTCTAGTGGGAAGCTTCACAGTTTCTGTTTCAAATGCCAATTCTAACTGGCTAAGTTCACTAAATTGTGTAGACTATGGTTTGGTTATTTTGGTATGTGATATTTTTATTTGCAAAATTTTTTAAAAATTAATTTTTAAAAGGTTCTTATTATAGATGTCAAAGTAGCTTAAATTCTCAAAAATAGGATAAACCTGATAGACTGATACCCAGAAGTATACTAAGTTGTTTCTAATGATTGAAGTTTTACTGAAGGTAATTTACTTTGTTTTCTTAGTTTATCAAATCCATTGTTTTAAATTTTCTGGGTTTTTGTTTGTTTGTTTTTGTTTTTTGAAACAAGGTTTCTTTGTGTATTCCTGGTTGTCCTGAATCTCAGAGATTTTTCTGCCTCTGCCTCCTTAGTTTGGGATTAGCATTCTATGCCACCTCCCCCCTCCCCGCCCCCACAGCTCAGCATGTTGTTTTAAATGTATCCATTTTCTTCTTATTTGGAAATACTTTTTTACACACTATGTTCTAATCTCCATTTCCCCTCCCAAATCCTCTCTACTTTCTCACCCTTCTAGCTCCATTCCTCCTTTTTCTCTCTCTTAAAAAAGATAGGCCAGAAAACCAAAAACAAGCAAACAAAAATAAAATAAATGAATATAAACAGCAACAAAAACAAAGAGGACAAAAAGCATACAAACATGAAACATAAAATTTCAAAATGACCAGTAAGGCAGCAAACACCCAAATGAAACAACAAAAGATCTCCAGAATTACCTTTCAGTTCATTTTGTTGTCCATCTACTAGTGGGCATGGGACCTACCCTTAAAGTGTGGCTTGTATCTCTACACTAATTTTTCATTTTTCAGCAGTTGTCAGTAGGTGATGGCTTCTTGATTAGGAATGGGTGCTGATGTCTACTTTCCCTTCTCAGCACTGGTACCCTGTCTGCATTAGACCTGTGCAGACCCCTCACATGTTGTTGTATTCTCTGGAGTTCATATGTGCAACAGTCCTGTTGTTTCCCTTGGTGTCATCCAACCCCTCTGGCTCTTCTTCTGCATAGTTTCCTGAGTCCTGAGGGGAGGGTTTATTTGAAGACGTCCCATTTAGGACTGAGTGTTCCAAGGTCTCTCGCTCTCTGTGTGTTGTCTCTGTATTAGTTTCCATATACTGTAGGAAAAAGCTTCTCTGATAACTGAGTGAGACACTGATCTGTAGGTATAACAATGTTACTAAGAGTCATTTTATTGCTTCTTTTATTGTTCCTTTATCAGAACAATAATCAAAATTTTAAATCTTTTAAGCTTTACATTAATTTGAAATTTAAAAAATTATATCCCTTAAAATGACCATCAAAAAAGTTGTATCCCACGGCAGAAAATAAATTATGAATTATTTACAATTCTTTGCATCAGGTCAGGTCCTTCTCATGGCAGTCTATTAAAGGCTTCTTTAAAGAAGCTATGAGCTGGGCATGGTGGCACTGGGCTGAATCCCAGTGCATGGTAAGTTGCTGCAGGAAGATCAGAAAAGAGAACAGAAAGTTCCAAGGACATAGCAAGTGAAGGCTTACTTTTTCAAGGTCAGTTTGTGTATCTGGTGTGTGTGTGTGTGTGTGTGTGTGTGTGTGTGGTGGTGGTGGTGGTGGTGTAGTTCCCAGAGTGAGCCCTGCAAACTCAGTTTTCAGTAGAACATGTTTTCTGCTCTTTGACTCTTGGAAAACTAAGTTCTTTGTTTTTAGTAGACACAATACATACCCTATAGTAGTCTGCCACTTCTTCTCTCTTCCTGTGTTTTCTGTTTTATGATCCTGTCTGTCCTTTGTGCTTTGTACTAAAGGAGGTTTTAAAATGAAACCAGAGAAAAATCATTGACTATTTATAACCCTTTGAATTGCTTGACTGGTAGAGATTTCTTGTTTATACTTGTTTTAAAAGTAAGTTTATAAATTAATTTTTTTTAACAGTGCTGGAGACTAAACCCATTACACATGTTAGGCACATATTCTACCTAATCTCCAGCCTTCTGAAGGCTTTCTCAAACATTTAGAACGTTGTTGTAAACTGGAGCCATCTGGGCAAAATGCCAAACTACACCTTTGTCCTTTAGCTGGTTGCAATATATGATGTCACAATTGGTTAGCTTGCTGAATTTGGAAGGAATGTACATATAAATCCTTTTTAAAAATTCAAAAGTTGTTAAGTCTGAGAGTTTTTAGTCTCACTAATAATAAAGGGGCAAGTTACTGGTGAGAGGTGGGAGGCTGTTTTCAAAGTGAGTGGATTTGTGTTGATTAAGTAGTGAAGCTGGCTGTCAGTAATGTTACCCTATTTCTAAAGTTTTGGAAAGAACTAATATTGAATATCTTATCTATGAACATTATGCACATAAAATGTATACAAGGCTTTCCTAGAGAGTGAGGAAAACGTAGTTTAGAAGGCAGTAACCCTGGGTTCCCACTGAGCCACATCTCCTTTAAGAAGACAGCTTTCCTCAGCTCCAGGTTCCTCACATGAAAAATATAGTAGCTATGTCTACTCCTAGTAACAGGTTAGGATTGTGTGGGGAATAAAACTGGGAAGATAAATTACGATCGTCTGTTTTTAAATGAACTTAACATATTGTATTCCATGATAGTCTATTCTGTCTGTAAGGCCAAGCCAGATGCATTAAAAACCCTACCTCAGATTCATTCCAGCTTTACCAAACAGTTATAAAGCAGGTTCTATTTTTTTTAAGATTTATTTATTTATTAAGTATACAGTGTTCTGCCTGTATGCATTCCTGCAGACCAGAAGAGGGCACCAGATCTCATTACAGATGGCTGTGAGCCACCATGTGGTTGCTGGGAATTGAACTCAGGACCTTTGGAAGAGCAGGCAGTGCTCTTAACCACTGAGCCATCTCTCCAGCCCCATAAAGCAGGTTCTAATAAGTGAATTCTTTAAAAGAATTATTTTTTGAGACACTGTGTAACCCTGACTGTTCTGGAACTCAGAAATCCACCTGCTTCTGCTCCCTAGTGCTGGGATTAAAGACATGTCCGACCATGCCCAGCTAAAAGTAAGGAAGTTCTGATATTTATAGTTGGAAAGTTTTGAGTTATAAAATGGATGTAGGAAAAATATTTCTAAAACTTTTTGCTATGTTTGAGTCTAGGAGAAATCTAAATATGAGGTTGTTTGTTCTGTAAAATTGGTTAGAACTAAGCTACAGTTCATTGATTTTCTTTTAAAATAAAGTTTAAAAAAACATATAAAATGTTATTTGTGGGAGGAAACAAAAGATCTTTTGAGACAGGATCTCCAGTAGCCTAGACTGGCCTTTCACTCCCTGTGTAGCTGAGAATGACTTTGAAGTTTTGATGTTCCCACTTCTATCTCCTCTTGAGTACTGAGGCCTGGTTTTATGTGATGCCAGAGATAAAACACATGCAAGCACCAATACTTGGTGCATGCAAGGCAAATCATCTTAACAAACTGAGCTACATCCCCAGCCCCCAAATCAGTACCTTTATTAGTGTGGTATATGGCTTCATTGCTTCTCTTCCTAGTCTTATGTTGTACTTCCAGTCTGAATTACTTATGGTTTTAAAAATACATTGTTTTTTCCTTTTCCATGGCTTTTCAACACCCTGTTGTCTCTCCTTACAAGACTCTGTATCTCTGCATCTTTATTTTTCTCAGATAAGATCTTTCTTACTGGTCTTTCACTCAACCCCAAGGCTGTTTTTGGAAAATAAGCAGGTAATAGGGAAGTTACCCTGAAATGCCAGGTCAAGGGTTGGGTTCTGTTGTCTGGTTTCTAGGAAGCCCTGTGGAGTGTTAGAGAGAGAAATGATGAACAGGGCCCCCTCAATTTTAAATTAGCAAGCAATAAAATTATTTGGGTTATATTTTAAGTAAAAGTGAGAAAGGAGGAAGTTGAATTTGCTAGAATAAATGTTGGGAGGTGGACAGTATTAAGAGGCTAGAAATTTGAAATCAAGTACTCGGCCATTTTAGTATCCAGCAACATTTTGTACTGCTACAACTTTTTTCTTACAAGATTTTGAAACAAGACAGATTATTAATTTTTTTGATCTATTCTTTGAGAAGTTTAAACATGTATATAATGTATTTGATCCTATTGACTCGTGGTCCCTTGTACTCTCTTTCCGCATTTGTCCAGTAAGAGAAGAACTGTCCCTGTGTATTTGGGTGTAGGGCCATCCAATGAACTATTGCTATGCTACTAGAGGCCGCATACCTGAAGAAACTTGACTCCTATTCACAGTGGGAGTTGACTCTCAGTCAGCTGCCAATAGCTCTCAGCTAGGGAAGGAGCATCATAAGTGCTCTGGTGTGGGTCATTGCCTCTGTTCCCATCTGTTGTTGGACAAAGGTTCTATGGTGATATTTAAGATAATCATCAGTCTAACTACAGGGTAAGGTCAGTTCAGACATCATCTCCTCTGTTGCTTAGGGTCTCTGCTGGGTTCATTGCTGTGGATTCTTGGGCATTTTTCTAGAGCCAGTTTTCTTGCTAACTCCATAATGGCTCCCTCAATCAAGATATCTCTTTCCTTGCTCCAGTTCTCCTCCATCCCCCCCTTTCCCCGCATCCCTGCCCCCTGCCCCCCTGCTCCCAAATTATTGTCTGATTCCAATTTTCAGGTGGGTCTATATATATTTTTCTTTGGGTTTACCTTATTACTTAGTTTGTCTAGGATCCTGAGCTATAGGCTCGTTGCCCTTTGTTTATGACTAGTATCCACTTATGAGTGAGTACATACCATATTCATTTTTTTGGGGTCTGAGTTACCTCACTCAGGATGATGTTTTCTAATTCCATCCATTTACATGCAAAATTCATGTCATTATGTTTTACTGCTGAGTAGTACTCTAATGTGTAGATGTGCCCCCCTTTCTTTATCCATTCTTCAGTTGCGGGGCGTCTGGGTTGTTTCCAGGTCCTAGCTATTACAAATAATGCTGCTATGAACATAGTTGAACAAATGCTCTGGTAGTACGATTGAGCATCTTTTGGATATATTCCCAAGAGTGGAATTGCTGGATCCTGAGGGAGGTTGATTCCCAGTTTTCTGAGGAACTGCCACACTGATTTCTAAAGTGGTTGCACAAGTTTGCATTCCAACCAGCAATCCACAACCTCTCCAGCATAAGCTATCATTAGTGTTTTTGATCTTAGCCATTCTTACAAGCGTAAGAATGATTTGCATTTCCCTGATAGCTAAGAACTAAGAACAAGTCCTTAAGTATCTTTTGGCCGTTTGAAATTCTTCTGTTGAGAACTCTCTGTTTAGTCAGTATACCACTTTTTAATTGGGTTACTTAGAATTTTAATGTCTAATTTCTTGAGTTCTTTATATATTTTGAAGATCAGACCTTTGTCTGGTGTGGGGTTGGTGAAGAATTTTTTCCCATTCAATAGGCTGCCTTTTTGTCTTACTGACTGTGTGCTTTGCTTTATAGAAGCTTCTCAGTTTCAGGAGGTCCATTTGTTGAAGATGCTTTCTTTTTTTCCATTGTATAATTTTTGCTTTCTTGTCAAAAATCAGGTGTTCATAGGTGTGTGAATTAATATTCAAGTCTTCAATTTGATTCCATTGGTCAACATCTCTGTTTTTATGCCAATACCAAGCTGTTTTCATCAGTGTAGCTCTGTAATAGAGTTTGATGTCAGGGATGGTAATGCCTCTGGCAGTTCCTTTATTATACAGGATTGTTTTAGCTATCATGGGTTTCTTGTTTTTTTATCTGAAGTTGAGTATTCTTCTTTCAAATTCTGTGAAGAATTGTGCTGGGATTTTGATGGGGATTGCATTGAATCTATAGATTGCCTTTGGTAAGATTGCTATTTTTACTATGTTGATCCTTCCTATCCAAGAGCATGGAAGAGCTTTCCATTTTCTGGAAATTTCTTTCTTCAAAGACATAAAGTTCTAGTCAAATATGTCTTTCACGTCCTTTGTTAGTGTTACACCTAGATATTTTATGTGATTTGTGGCTATTGTGAAAGGTGATGTTTCTCTGATTTCCCTCTCAGCTTCTTTATCCTTTGTGTATAGGAGAGCTAATGATTTTTTTGAGTTGATCTTTTATCTTTTATCCTGCCACTTCACTTAAGATATTTATCAGCGTAGGAGTTCTCTGGTAGAGTTTTTGGGCTTACTGATATACACTATGATATCATCTGCAAATAATGAAAGTTTAACTTCTTCCTTTCCGATTTGAATTCCCTTGATCTCCTTATTTTGCCTTATTGCTATTGCTAAAACTTCAAGAACTGTATTGAAGAGATATGAAGAGAGCCTTGTCTTGTTCCTGATTTTAGTGGAATAGCTTTGAGTTTCTCTCCATTTAATTTGATGTTAATTGTCCGCTTGCTATATATTGCTTTTTTTATATTTAGATATGATCCTTGTATCCCTAATCTCTCCAAGACCTTTATCATAAAGGGGTTTCGAATTTTGTCAAATGCTTTTTCTGCAGCCAATAAAATGATCATGTGAATTTTTTTTTCTCTCAGTTTGTTTATATGATGGATTACATTGATTTTCGTATGTTGAACCAGCCCTGCATCTCTGGGATGAAGCCTACTTTGATCATAATGGGTGATTTTCTTTGATGTGTTCTTGAATTTGGTTTGCCAGAATTTTATTTAGAATTTTTGAATCCATGTTCATGAGTGAGATTGGTCTGTAATTCTCTTTCTTGGTTGAGTCTTTGTGCAATTTTGGTATCAAGGTAACTGTAGCTTCTTAAAAAGAATATGGTAGTGTGAAACACATTAAGGAGTATAGGTATTAGCTCTTCTTGGAAGTTCTGGTAGAATTCAGCACTAAAACCATTCGGCCCTGGGCTGTTTTGGTTGGAAAGTTTTTTGATAGGAGCTTCTATCTCCTCGTGGTATATAGATCTATTTAAGTTGCTTACCTGGTCTTGATTTAATTTTGGTAGGTGGTATCTATCTAAAAAATTGTTCATTTCTTTTACATTTTCCAGTTTTGTGGAGTACAGATTTTTGTAGTAGGACCTAATGATTCTCTGAATTTCCTCAGTGTCCACTATTATGTCCCCCTTTTCATTTCTGATTTTGTTAATTTGGATGTTCTCTCTCTGTCTTTTGATTAGTTTGGATAAGGGTTTGTCAATCTTGTTGATTTTCTCCAGGAACCAGCTTTTTGTTTCCTGGATTCTTTGGATTGTTTTCTGTGTTTCTATTTTGTTCATTTCAGCCCTCAACTTGAATATTTTCTGTCTTCTTCTGCTTTTGGGTAAGTCTGCTTTTTTTTTTCTAGAGCTTTCAGGAATGCCATTAGGTCATTGATGTGAGCTTTCTCCATTTTTCTTATGTGGGTACTTAGTACTATGAACCTCTTAGCACTGCTTTCATAGTGTCTCATAGGTTTGGGTATGTTGTGTCTTCACTTTCTTTCTTTCTTTTTTTTTTTTTTTTTTTTTTTTTTTTTTTTTTTTTTTTGGTTTTTCAAGACAGGGTTTCTCTGTGGTTTTGGAGCCTGTCCTGGAACTAGCTCTTGTAGACCAGGCTGGTCTCGAACTCACAGAGATCCGCCTGCCTCTGCCTCCCGAGTGCTGGGATTAAAGGCGTGCGCCACCATCGCCCGGTGTGTCTTCATTTTCATTGAATTCAAGGAAGATTTTAATGTATTTCTTTTTTGACCCAGGAGTGGCTCACTAGTTGACTGTTCAATTTCCATGAGTTTGGAGGCTTTCTGAAAGTAGTATTCTTGTTGAATTCTAACTTTACTCCATGGTGATTTGATAAGACACAGTGGATTACTTCAATATTTTTTTGTATCTGTGGGTGTTTGCTTTGTTACCGAGAATGTGATCAATTTTAGGGAAGTTTCCATGAGATGTTGAGAAGAAAGTATATTCTTTTTTGTTTGGGTGGAATGTTCTATTGATGTCTGTTAAGTCCGTTTAATTCATTACATATGTTAGTTCTCTTATTTCTCTGTTAAGTTTCTGTCTGTTTGACCTGTCCATTGTTGAGAGAAGAGTGTTGAAATCTCCTACTATTAGTGTGTGGGGTTTGATGTGCAATTTAAGTTTCAGTAATGTTTCATTTACATTTGTGGGTACTCTTGAATTAGAGACATAGATATTCAGGATTGAGACTTCATCTTGTTATGAGTATAAAATGTCCTCCATCTCTTCTGATTGATTTTAGTTTGAAATCAATTTTGTTAGCTATTAGGTTTAGCCACATCTGCTTGTTTCTTAGGTCCGTTTGATTGGAAAACCTTTTCTCAACCCTTTATTCTGAGGTAGTGTCTGTCTTTGAGGTTGAGGTGTGTTTCTTGTAAACAGCAGAATGCTGGATCCTGTTTTCGTATCTATTCTCTTAGCCAGTGTCTTTTTATAGGTGAATTGAGTCCATTGATTTAAGCGATATTAATGACCAGTGGTTGTTAACTCCGGTTATCTTTTGGTAGTAGTGTTTATTTGTTTCCCTTCTTTGGGTTATGTAGAAGGAGCTGCAGGCAGGCCTGCTTTTTGTCCCGCTTGACTCCTGCTTGGCTAGCTTAGCCCCAGAAATAATAACACAGAAACTGTATTCATTTAAACACTGTCTGGCCCATTATTTCTAGCCTCTTTTGGCTAACTCTCACATCTTGATTAACCCATAATCTGTGTTACACCACGAAGTGGTGGCTTACCGGGAAGATTCTAACCACCATCTGTCTTGGGTAGGAGAAGCATGGCATCTGCCTCACTGCCTTCTTCCTCACAGCATTCTGTTCTGTCTTCCCCGCCTATCTATGTTCTGACCTATCAGGCCAAGCAGTTTTCTTTATTAATTAACCAATGAAAGCAACAGATAGATAGAAGACCCTTCTATATCAGGGTTATGCTGGTGGGGAGGGGTTATCAGATGGCTGAGTTATTGTGGGTGTAGTTAGCTTTCTTGGGTCATGGCTTTCCTTCTAGTACTTTCTGTAAGGCTGGGTTTGTGTATACGTATTGTTTAAATCTGTTTTTGTCATTGAATATCTTGTTTTCTCCATCAATGGTGAATGAAAGCTTTGCTGGGTACAGTATTCTGGGCTTGCATCCGTGGTATCTTAGTGTCTGCAGCACATCTATCCAGGACCTCTGGCTTTCATGGTTTCCACTGAGAAGCCAGGTATAATTCTAATAGGTTTTCCTTTATATGTTAATTGATCTTTTTCTTTTGCAGCTCTTAGTATTCTTTCTTTGTTCTGTATGTTTTGTGTTTTGTTTATTATATGGTGAGGGGATGGTTTTTTTTTTAATCCAGTTTATTTGGTGTTCTCTAAGCTTCTTGTACCTTTTTAGGTTGGGAAAGTTTTCTTCTATAATTTTATTGAATATATTTTCTGTGCCTTTGAGCTGGAATTTTTCTTTTACCCCTATTATTCTCAGGTTTGGTCTTTTCATGGTGTCTCAGATTTTCTGAATGTTTTGTGTTAAGAATTTGTTGGATTTAGTGTTTTCTTTGTCCACTGAGTTTATTTCCTCAATAGAATCTTCAGTGCCTGAGATTCTTTCTTCAATCTCTTGTATTTTGTTAGTTATACTTGTCTCTGTAGGTCCTGTTCGTTTACCCAGATTTTCCATTTCCAGCGTTCCCTCAGTTTATGTTTTCTTTATTACCTCTATTTCAATCTTCAAATCTTGAACTGTTTCCTTCACCTGTTTTATTGCTTTTTCTTGGTTTTCTTCGGTTTCTTTGAGGGATTTATTCATTTCTTCCAGCTTTTTGTTTATCTTCTTCTCTGTTTCTTTAAGGGAGTTTTTCACTTCCTCTTTAAGGGTCTTCATCATTTTCATTAAGTAATGTTTAAAGTCGTTTTTTTCTATATCTTCTGGGGTAGGATGATCAAGTCTTCCTGTTGTGTATCCGCTGGGTTCTGGTGGTACCATGTTGCTTTTTAGGATGTTGGGGGAGTTCCTCTTGGATTGGCGTCTTCCCATTTCTTCCTTCAAGTCGTATGACTCTTATGTCCACCAAGAATTGGTCTCCAGGGAGTTAACAGGGATGGATGCTTTGGGGCTAGCTCCCTGCTGGTGCTCCTATGTCTACCCAGTATTGGTCTCCATGGAGCTCGCAGGGAACAACGCATTGGGGGTGGGGTAGATGGCTGTCTAGCAGATCTGCTTCCTGTTGGTGCTCCTATGTCCACCAAGTATTGGTCTGCAAGAAGCCAGCAGAGAAGGACCTGTTGGGGTGGGGTAGATGGCTGTTTAGTAGAACAGCTCCCTGCTGGTGCTAGGAATGCCTAAGGCACCTGGGGAGGGGGGGCCCTGGCTCATGTCTAGGTTTTAGGGAGTAGGCTTCCGGGATCCCAGGGCCACTATTGTCTCACATTCTATGTCCACCAAGTACTGGTCTTTATGGAGCTCGCAGGGAATGACGTGTTCTTTTGATGGTTTTAATAGTTTTGTGGTAAATATATTTAACATCAGCTCATCCAGATGCATTTTGTATTGTTGGCTTCCTTTTGATATCAGCAGATGTCCATTTTAAAGCTTCCTAAATAGAGTGAAATGATAGCTATATTGATGTTTAGATGTATCCAGATCCAAGTAAACATACGACTTTTTGAGAAGGAAGTGTTATTTTTGTAAAGCAACTGGAATACACATGACTCTCTGAGGGTTTATAGTAGAACAGATTATATAGAAAAAAGATAAATAGCTTCATAGAGCAAAGGCATCTTTAGTTTTATCTCATAAGGCCAACCAGTTCCATTCCTAGCTGTTGCTGAGGCTGGGGAGGAAAAAAAAGCCCAGATTTGCAGGAATAACCCTAAACTGGAATAAATAACTCATTTAACAAAAATGTCAACAAAAATTAATGAGCTGATTATAACCCTGTGGAGCTATCTCAGATTCACAGTGTTTATTTGACTTTTAGAAGATACAAAAGACTGCTTTTGTAATTACCTCTATGTAAAACACTAGAAAAGATGAATCCGTAATTAGAAGCAACCAATTAGTGGTTACCTAGGGCTATGGTTGGGAATTGTCTGAGGGATGTTAAAAACCTTGTATGTTGTGATTATAGTGTTGTTTGTGAAGCTTGACCTGTTCACCAAAACACAGTTGAAACTCTCATGAAATGGGTACATGCCTCAGTTAATGGGGGGGGCATTTTATTTAAAAACTTTGATAGTGTCTAAGAGGAAGGATTTCCATAATTTTCATTTTTAAGTTCATAGTCTACAAGAATCTTAAATTGCAGCAACACCCACTTCCTTTGCACCACTTTCTTTCCTGAGCATGCAGGGACTTACTTAAACACTCTTGTGTTCTATGGTATTTTGTACCTCTTTCCCCTCTAGCACTTTGCAGATTTAACAGTATTTTGTTTCTCCCACTTTCTGTGGGACCTTTTGTAAAAAGAGGAGGACCCCCTCCTTCCCTTGCTCCTTCTGTGTTCTAATAATTTATGTTAACATATACCTAAGTCAGTAGCTTAGAACTCAAAGCAATCTATAAAACATAGTCTGATCTTTCTAAAATCTGCATTTATCGTGTGTGTGTGTGTGTGTGTGTGTGTGTGTGTGTGCATCTGCGCCATGACACACATGTAAAGATCAGAGGATAACTTTCAAGAGTTTGTTCTTTAAAAGAAACAAACAAAAAAAAGTCAGGTATTTGACTAAAGAGATGGCTTAGTGGTTAAGAGCACTGGCTGCTCCTCCAGAGGACCTGGGTTTGATTTCCAGCACCTACATGGCAACTCCCAATGCCTATAACTCCAGTTCCAGGGCTTCTGTGGGTACCAGGCACACACATGGTACACAAGCATGCATGCAGACAAAACACCCTTATACATGAAATTAGCAATTTAAAAAATTTTTAATTGCAGAAAGTTAGTTCTTTCCTCCTGCGTTGCTGAGGCAATGTCTGCCTTGTTTCTTTTGTACTCAGTATTCCATGTTAGCTGGCCCACAAGTTTTTAATCTTTTTTTTTTTCTGCCTTTTCCTCCCATTTTACAGTCAGAGTCCTGGGATTACAGGTATATACCACTACCTCCAGCCTTTTATGTGAGTTCCTGGAATGGAAGTCTGTTCATCATGTTTGGGACAGGGCTTCTCTGTGTAACAGCCCTGACTGGCCAGAACTCACTTTGTAGACCAGACTGGCCTTGGACTCACGTCCACCTGTTTCTACCTCCCTGCAGGGATTAAAGGTGTTCTCCACCACGCCCAGTTTTACTGGCAGGTTTGTTTACCCACTAAACCAGTAGTTTTCAACCTTCATAGTGCTGCGACCCTTTAATATGGTTCCTCATGTTGTGGTGACCCCCCAGCCATAAAATTATTTTCATTGCTACTTTGTAACTGTAATTTGGCTACTGTTGTGAATAGTAATGTAAATGTAAATATTTGCCAAAGTGGTTGCGACCCACAGGTTGAGAACCACTGCTTTCAACCATGTTACCAGCAACCCCTTCCTGCCCCTGGTCACCACCAAATGTCTTTTAACTCTTGTCTACACCTGACAGTTACTTTAAAATAAAACCACACTGCATTTTTAACATTTGAAATGAGATGGACAGCAGTAGGGGCTTCTGTGTGTCAATGCAGGGTGCTGTTGGGACTGAACGGACAGTGGCAGTCTCGCCTATGCTATTGAAGAGGGTAAGTGGGTGAGTGGAAAGAGGGGAAAATAAGAGGTAGATAAAAAGTAGAATAATCAGGGTTTAGATGATTAATTTGGCTAAGGAAGAGGAGACTTAAAGAAAATTATCTATATTTATTGTAAGGACCAAGAGAATATTAAGAGGAAAGGGGAGACAAGTCAGCAGTACTAATAGAAGACTTCATAGGTGAGCAGAGGAAAATGCCTGTGGCTCTTGAAGGGTTGTGTGTAATGAGTCTTGTTGGACTTTCTTTGTACTGCCAGCCCCTAAGTAATAACTTGGAGACTTAAGTCATACTGTATGAATAAGGTAGGAAAGTAATTAAGGAAACTGTGAGAGGAAATAGGTAGTAAGTAATTACGGTCACTTTTTTTGAACTGATAGAACATTTCACCATCAGCCTACTCAGAATTAAAATTGTGTTTTCTTTCATATTTTAAACTCTTTTATATGACTGCTGTTCTTTCAGACTTTAGTTATTAATATTTTAATACTTAGACTTTGTATTTAGATAATTTTGTAAACTTGTTATACTAATATTTAGTTCAACATATTTTGTGGGTATTACATATACCCACAGATAAATTTCAGCCTTCAATATTGACTTAGAATTTTCCAAAGTAATAATCAAAAGTGTAACTTAATATTTGTGTTGGCTGGGAGATTGAACACTTGTTGTTAATTGCTCTTTCATATATTTGTTTTGCTTTGTTTGTCGGGACAGAGTTTTTGTGTGTATCCCTGGCTGTCCTGAACTAGCTCTGTAGACCAGGCTGACCTCAAACTTAGAGTTCAGCCTGCCTCTGCCTCTGGAGTGCTAAGGTTGAAGGCATGCACAACCACTGACCAGCTCAATTTTGTCTTTTTGAAGTTCCCGGTATGTTAACTAATTCTCAAATATTTGCCTTATTGCCTCTGCAGGTTTGATAATGGGCTGCATCAAAAGTAAAGAAAACAAAAGTCCATCCATTAAATATACACCGGAAAACCCTCCAGAGCCTGTAAGCACAAGTGCCAGTCATTATGGAACGGAACACACTACAGTTGCCCCAACCTCTTCCACAAAGGGAACATCTGTCAATCTTAACAGTCTTTCCATGACACCATTTGGAGGGTCGTCTGGAGTGACTCCTTTTGGAGGAGCATCTTCCTCATTCTCAGTGGTGCCAAGTCCATATCCTACAGGTTTAACAGGTGAGATTTAAATTGTCAGTTGCAGAAAATATAACCTTGGACTTTACATACTTCAGGTATGGCCACTGTTAGGAAAAATTTCTTATTAGCAGATTTTCAGAAAAGTTGGATGAGCAAATAAAGCCTTTAACAAAAGGCAGTCTGACTGTGTAGCCGCATTGCTCTCAATGTTTTTGGGTTTGTCTTCCTTTCCTTTCCTTTCCTTTCCTTTCCTTTCCTTTCCTTTCCTTTCCTTTCCTTTTCTTTCTTTCTTTCCTTTTAAGCTGAGGATCAAAAGCAAGGCCTCCAACAAAACATGCTAGGCTAGCACGGAGCTGTATCTCCAGCTTTGAAGTTTTAATATATACATGATAGGGTTCTGGGAAGTTTGATGATAACTAACAGTGACTATTTACTGCATTATACCATAAATTGTTTCATTAACTCATTAAGTAATTGTGGCAGATACTGGAAATACAAAGATTTAAAAATATCCCCAGCAATTAGTTAGCATTTTAGGACTGGAAAATGCTGTATTATTTATTTAATAAATGTTAATTATATGTCAGTTTAGTAACAATAGCACACTATTTATTAGATACTGAGTTTATTGTATTTATTTATTTTGTGTTTGTGCTCTTACATGTTCTGTAGTGCACATGTGAAAGTCAGAGGACAGTTTGCAGGAGTCAGTTCTCTCATTTCACCATATTGGTTATGGGAATTGAACTGAGATCAGTGTTGGCAGCAGACAGCCTTATTAGCTAAGTCATCTTGCCGTGCACTGCGGCCCCGGTCTGTGCTCTAGACCCCAGTTCACGAGCTTCGGGAAAGGGGTTTGGAGGTTGAGAATACAGACATAGAGACAGACTGACACGCAGATCTTTTAACACTGGTACCAAAAGCCCCCCTTTAATTAACACCATATAGGCTTAAATACACGGCAGTCAATGGCCAACAGGTGATAATCCCATCCTCTGATCCTCTAAGCTAGGCACAGCTTCTAGTAACTTCAATTAGAAGGTTCTAGCAGGGTAGAGCAGCTGAAAGCCAGGACTCAATTAGTCCCAACATCCAGCTGAAGGCCAGGACTTAATTGGTCCCAACATCATCTTACTGGCCCAGGTACTGATTTTAAGAAGGAAAATTCTGAAGCTCAATTTTCAGATTGTTTTCCTTCAGAGTGACAGTTGATAAGCAACAGATTTAGTACTCTAGTCCAAAACTCCATTTATTACATTGTTACTGCCTTTCAGGGGATGGCAAGAAGTGATAGTTGACAATCTTGCCACAGAATCAGGTAGTCTTAAAGTGTAGATTTTAAAAAGAAAGAAAATAGCTCTTTTGCTCAAAGCCCCACATGAGGATGCTTTTCTCTTAAAATAACAAAGCACAACTGTCTTAAAAAAGGGTGAGTTCCAGGATTCCCTGATGTGAAAGTTCCATGATGTCAGCAAGGCATGGTGTTACTAATCTTTGGAGTGCCCACCCTAACCTTGGGTGTAAACAGGTGCCAAGGACAAATGGAATGGCTCGTGACCTTATTAATAATCAGTGGAGACAAAAAGTAGAAGTCTCTTCTACAAGCATGGCCTGTATATGCATTTATCTTCCTCATTCTGCTCATTTCTGGACCAGTAGAAGTAGCCAGAGGTCTGTAACACACTAGATCTATTAGCATTTGGACAATGCTAGATATTATTGATCACAGTTCTAATTTCAGCCACCCAGTGACCAGGGTGCTATTTCTGATAGTTAACACAAGCCTTGACATTACTTGGGAAAGGTAGTGATTTAAAACGGCTAGAGTAAATAAATGTTGATACAAAAAGGCATTTCTTTAGTTACTTAAAAATTTTTTTAAAAATCACTATTTTTATTTGTTGCAAATTATGTGCATGCATACAATATATTTTGATTCTTTTCACCTCCCACAATCCTCCCCCCAACTCTTCGCAGATCTACTTTCAATACTTAAAGCAATTTACTTATTTGAAATATTCCATTTATGGGTGTTCATATAATAACTAAAAAAAAGGGGGGGGGGAGAGGACCAGAATGTCTTATATAAGATATAGAGAGGTGAGCAATATAAACAAAGCTTCTGTACCTAGTTAAGTTTATATTATAATGATTGAATAATAATTAGTTAATAAACAGCTAAAGAGAATGATTAGTAGTGTTTAAGTATTTGAAGGCAAAAACAAGATGATTAATGAAGGCCCTATAGTTGCCAAAGAAAGCCACCTTGGGAAGAAATCACTTGAACTGATACTTAATTGATAGATACGATCTATTTGTAGAGCTCAGGAAAGAACAAGCAAAATAACAAAATTAGCAAACACAAAGTTCAAGAAATACAAATGTACTTAGAACTTTTGAAGACCAAAGAACATAAATGGGAGAATTGTACTAGACTAAACAGTTGGACAGGACACTGTAATTGCTTAGGACCATAGACTGTAGGAAAGGGCTTGAGTGTTATTCAAAGCTAGAAAGAAGCTTTGAGATTTAAGTAAGGGAATTTGCTTGTTGGATTTCCTCTTTAAAAATACTCTAGGGACTGTAGAGATGGATCAGAAGTTTAGAACACTGGATGTTCTTCCAGAGGACCTGGGTTTGGTTCCAAGCATCCATATCAGGCCTCTAGCAACTACCTGTAACTCCAGTTCAACACCGTCCTCTGGCCTCCTCAGACACCTGTACATACATGGCTTACACGCATAAACACATGCACTTAAATGAAAATAAAACTTAAAAAGTAATTAAAACTGACTCTAGTAGCTGTGTGAAGAATGGGAGATAGTAAAGCAGAGTAGAAGTAAGTTAGGAAGGTAATTTCTGGTGCCAGCTTTCCTAGCTTTACCTATTTCCAGTAAAATGAGAAATAGGTAAATTATCAATGTTAGAACTAGAACTAACAGTCCCAACCATATCACACTCCCTTTTGCTTAGAGAGAGGAGACTTGAACAAATATAGATTAAAGAAGAAAAGTCCAGAGCTTCATTCATTGGTTTATAATAAATTTTGAGTACTTACTAGACAATGAAGTAGAGATACCAAATAAGCAAGTGGATTGATGACTAAAGCTTAGAGTGAGCTGATGCTATCTATGAACGTGTTTCTATACCTTTGCTTTTCTTCTGCTTTCTATTTAGAGGCAGTAAGTTTTATTTTCCATGACATTTCCATGCATTTTCCATGTCACAGTGTTTGCATTTATCACTCATTTGTAGTTTTACTACTACCTACCTTTTCCCTCTCCCATTAAAAAAAAAGATGGATAAATAATAATGGATGCAGCAAACCAATTGGACTATACTAGATAGAGATGATAAATAATTGAGTTAAGACTATATTGGTCAACCGGATGTGGTGGCACAACATCTTTAACTCCAGCACTCAGGAGGCAGAGGCAGGCAGATCTCTTATGATTTGGATGCCAGCCTGGTCCATAGAGTGAGGCCTTGTCTCAAAAAGAATATGTTCCTCAGAGGTCTGATCTTGCATGTAGGAGACTAAGGATTTGATCCTCTCACACCCTTTTTGGAAAAGAGTAGGTAAAAAATACCCACAAAATTTCAGTAGGAATAAGATCAAGAATTCCATTGTACAACCTTGTAACTACTCTGCTTAGTAACAACAAATTGTATTGAGAATGGGTTAAAGTAGATTTTAAGTTTCTTGCCAAAAAAAGATGAATAATAGACTTGATTTAACCATTGCATAATTTGCATGTGTTTCAAAATCTTTTATTATTCTTGATAAATATATACATCTATAAAAATGATATAATAGACTTTTAAAACTAGAATGCCTTCCTTTAAATATTTTAAACACTGCATTGTCATTTTTATATAGATGTTCTGTTATTCTATTTGCACATAATATATCAGATATTAAATGTGTTCATCTTTAAAATATATTAATACATTACTAAATCTGATAACTATTTTTTTGAATTTATACTGTATAATTCATATTGGCCATACACTTAACTTTCAGGACAAATATGATATTTTTATTTTTAAGTATAAAGTGAGCTTTAAGAAAACCTTAATGATTGCTTTTAATGGATTTAGACGGAAATGCTTTCATGTTAAGGAATTGAAGACAGGTGCATGTAGTTTGTGTGCTTTCTATCCCAAAGAATTGATCTGCAATGTGGCTTCCTTTTCAAACCAGACATGTTGCTTCAGAAGTGAAATTACGTTTATTTCAGAGTTTATAGGATTTTAGAATTTATACAGTTTCACAGGAAGCCTTAGAACTTTTTATTAAAACCCAGATTCTAAAAAAATACTAGAGGAAGATGGAAACTGAACCTAAGCTTTTACCAGCAATAATTGTTTATTTCTCTCATTGTATTCAGGTATATCATTTACCTTGGTCTTTTTTTCCTCTGCCAGGTGGTGTCACTATATTTGTGGCCTTATATGATTATGAAGCTAGAACTACAGAAGACCTTTCCTTTAAGAAGGGTGAAAGATTTCAAATAATTAACAATACGTAAGTTTTGTGTATATTTTGTAAGAGAGGAGCCTGGTCTCTACATGGACTGCTGATGGAGTTGATGATATGGAAATGAGAGTGGTGGGGTATGGATCTTTGTTTCGGGTTAGATGATGCCTTTGATTACATTGGATAATATATTGCTACCAGCAGAAGTTACTACTTTTGCAAATTGTCCTTAGGGTTAATCTGTGAATACAGATTTTAGAAGAAAGAATTCTAGGTGTGGTGGCACATACCTGTAATCCCAGCATTAGAGAAGATCTTGAGTATGAAGCTAGCCTAAGTTGCATAGTGAGTTCCAGGTAAACATGGGCTATATACTTAATGAGTTCCTGTCTCCAGAAATGATGTCCTTTATAAAAAGATCTTTAGAAAGTAAAATCTGTATTTATATAAATACCAGATGACTTTACAACCTTATGTGTTGGGGATGGGGGAGGTGGATATAGAACCCCTGTACTCTGAAACTTACCAAATTGTGTTTTTCTTAGTTACTCTTAGACTTTGTCATTTAGCAGTCTGCCATAGAAAATTTGATGCTTGTTATGCTGCAGATTTCCTAATTTCATTAGTAAACATAACAACCACCTTGTAACTTCTCAAAGCATGTACTTATGGTCTTCTTGCTTCTTGTCATGTTTCCCTCTGTCCTCATTTTACCATATGTTATCACTTCCTGTTCCAGAACATAAACTGTGGCTGTGTCTCTCTGCCTTAAGATCCTTCAATAGCTAACGATAGTTACAAAGATTTAAAAAGAGCAACAACAACAACAATAATCATCATCCATCAAGACTTTGCCCTGTATTTCTATCCTTTCTCATTCTGCTACCCAACAATATAATTGCAATATTTGGAGTACAATAGTTTCTCACCCTCTTCTTTCCTTCATACATACTATTTCTTTTTCTGGAATAACTTTTGGTCTGTTTCTTTTTTTTGTGGGGTGGGAAGGGTGCTTGTATGAGAGGGGGATAGAATCCTGAGCCTCAAGCATGCAAATTCTGTGCTATGTCACTAAACTCTACTTGATTACTTGCTTCTTTCCCCTTTCAAGTTAGCTTTCCTCATCCTTTAAAAGGTATTTCCTATGTCCTTTTCAGTGGTTCATCTCCTTGTCTTCTTCCTCTCCTGCCCGGCTCAGTTCGCACACCTTACTCTATGAATGTTTCTCTTAGGTGTTTACATGATGTTCTACAAACCTCAGTCATGGCTATCATCATATTGCAAATTACAATTTTTAATTTAGCCTATCATTTTTTCTTTTGATTTTTCGAGACAGGGTCTCTCTGTGTAGCTTTGGAGCCTGTCCTGGAACTCACTCTGAAGACCAGGCTGGCCTTGAACTCTCAGGGATGCCTGCCTCTGCCTCCTGAGTGCTGAGATTAAAGGTGTGCACCACCATTGCCCAGCTGATTTCTCATTCTTTTAGACCAATGATTTTCAGCTTGGGCAGAATCACACAGAAGGTATTTAGCAGTGTCTGGAGATACTTTTGTTTGTCACAGTCAGGGAGAGTGTGGCAACTGTCATCTTGTATCTGCTAGGGATATTGGTAAAATTATGCTATGTACATGACAAAAGATTCATCAAATATGAAGTGTCAGAGTGTTAGTACCATTATAATTGCTGTCCCTGCTCCAGAATCAGTTCTTGACCTTACGGACTGCTGTTTGTCTTACACTTAGTAATGCTCAGTGAATGACTCAGGGAGTTCTTAGGAAGGTCAAATACAAAGTTTTAATAAGAAAGAATCATCACAGGTTCTAGGCCAACTAGGGCTACATAGTAAGACTTTGTATATATATATATATATATATGAGAAAAAGATTTAATGTATTCTAGGGCTCCACTAATCAATGTATTTGTTTGCAAATAGTTAAATTATCAAAAGTTTTCTTAATTTATTCTTTAGAGATTAAATTCACTTTGAACTTTTATAAAAGTTTCAGTTCAGACAATACATGTAATCTTCAGTAGTGAATCTCACACACACATCTTGTTAGAGATACTTTCATAGGAATTTTGGAAAAGCCAAGGTTAATATATATTCTAAACAATATGCAGCCTCATATTTTGAAATATAATATTAGTTTTGCTGATGTTTGGATATCAGTTTTTGAATAACATTTTAGAACCATACGTGTTTGTTTTACTTGAATCAGGTCTTGCTATATGGCCCAGTCTGTTCTGCCCCCACCTCCTGGGTGTTGGATCATAGGCTTATGCCACCACCACTAGAACTTCAGCTTTTTTTTAAAGTTTTGCCTATTGTGAGAGAGACAGGCAAAGAAATATTTTTATTTATTGGGAGAGAGACAGACAAAGGAATAGTTGTACTTATTGTGAGAGAAACACACTCCACACACAGTGTGGGTATGTACATGTATCATGGCATTTATATGGAGGTCAGAAGACAACTTTTAGAAATAGGTTCTCTGTCGTTCTCTCCCCCAGCCCTGTAGGATTGGGGATCACTTAGATTCTTAGATTTGGCAACAAGTGCCTTTACCCACTAAGCCATTTCACCAGCTCCAGAAACTCAATTTTGATTGTCAAGTTTGCGTATAAGAATAGTAAGACCTTTGATTGTATTTTTAAGGTGACTTTTATAAATGTTAGAATTTTATTTCTTATTAAAATAAAGCATTTGGTATCAAAAACAAAAAAATTAGCATGACATAGACTAAAATGTAGGTGAACCTTAATATGATATGTGTGTAGGCACATATATGGAGCCTAGAGGACAACTTGGTGTAGTTGATTCTCCCCTTCCTCTTTTACACTGACTCTGGGCATTGAATTTAGGTCATTAGCTTGCGTGGCAAGTGCCTTCACCTGCTGAACTATCTTACCAGCCCAGGGTTTTTATGATAGCAAAATGTTCTAAAATGTATTATTTTGATAACTTTACAATTCTGAATATATTAAAGTCCTTAAATGTTATCTTTTAAATGTGAGAGGTGTATATAGCATACAAATAAAATCTTGAACTTCTAAAATTTTATTTAAAATTTAGTAAATTTCTTTATTCAGCATAGTTTATTAGCCTTAGTTGAAAGAATTCACATGAAAAAGGTAAGTAGAATTCAAGTGTACAGTATTTAAGGGTTTTCTGTTATTACTGTTGGTTTACAGCAACAGTTGTGCTTTTGCGTGGTCTTAATTCCCTTAATCATCTAACCAGCTTTTAAAAATAGTGTTTTTTGAGCTCAGCTCTTTGTGTATTAATCCAAGAAAAACTCCAGATTAAATACGGAAGTGGTTTCTGTTATTTGCATGAGATAAGAATTATACCTTGGGTAAGTGTCTGCATTATAGTGATTGTTGTTTTTTGTGTTGCAGGGAAGGAGACTGGTGGGAAGCAAGATCAATTGCTACCGGAAAGAATGGTTATATCCCTAGCAATTATGTAGCACCTGCAGATTCCATTCAGGCAGAAGAGTATGATGCTACTTCATATTTTATTAATTAATGCACATTCTTCTTAACACAACTTATACACTATTATATTCTAGTCTTAATACAGCTAATGTATCTTATTAATAAGTGCTTTTAAGAATGATTAATATATCTACTCAGACACACAATAAGCAAATCTTTATTAATCATTTTACATTGTATTCTCTTTCCTTTATTTTCCCGTTTATTTTTAAAACTCATATTTTTGCACTCCATAGGCCAGAATGATGCATTTGTGTTGCTTGTTTTTACTGATACAAATCATCACATCAGTGTTCTTTTTCTACTATGACTTTTTTTTTTTACTTTGTTTGGTTCTTTGTCTTCAGTATTCTGTGAACTTTCCCACAGTAATAACTGTCATTTTTTTTTTGTCACTAAGCTTTATTAAATCAAACCCACGCATATTTGGAGTTTCCTATGATTTTGGTATGATCTGCTTGCAGCATTTTACTGAATACAGGTGATCATATTTGTTTCTAAAGAATTAATTCCCCTCACTGACATATTTTCAGGTGATCATATTTGTTTCTAAAGAATTAATTCCCCTCACTGACATATTTTCAGGTGATCATATTTGTTTCTAAAGAATTAATTCCCCTCACTGACATATTTTCAGGTGATCATATTTGTTTCTAAAAAATTAATTCCCCTCACTGACAGATTTTCAGGTGATCATATTTGTTTCTAAAGAATTAATTCCCCTCACTGACATATTTTTCTGTTTGCATTTTTGTCTTTCCTTCTCTATTTACTGATTTTCTGGTTGGTAAGGGGAATTTAGAGACATGGTGAGAGTAGTTAGTAGCATGTTTCCAGTTTTGTTTGTTTGTTTTGCTTTTTGATTCTTTGTTTTTTCATTTTTTGAGACAGGGTTTCTCTTTTTAGCCCTGGCTGTCCTGAAACTCACTTTGTAGACCAGGCTAGACTCATAGAGATCTGTCTGCCTCTGCCTCCTAAATGCTGGGATTAAAGGCATTCACCACTACTGCCTGGGTCACAGTTAATATTTTTATACTTGAGCTAACATTAATACTTTGTTTGCTTATTTCTTTTTTAAGACAGGGTTTCTCTGTGTAGCCCTGACAGTCCTGGAACTCACTCTGAAGGTCAGGCTCCCATCAAACTCACAGAGATCCTCCTGTATCTGCCTGGAATTAGGGGAGTGCGCTGCCACTGCCAGGCTATTGCACTCCATTCTTATTGATGCATGTATGTAATTTTTTTGATCCTCATACCTTTTATCTCAAAACATCATTAATTTTTTTTCAGATGGTATTTTGGAAAAATGGGGAGAAAAGATGCTGAAAGATTACTTCTGAATCCTGGGAATCAGCGAGGTATATTCTTAGTCAGAGAAAGTGAAACCACTAAAGGTATGAACATTTTATTAATATGTGCACAACATGCATTAGGCATAGGTTGAGGAAGCTGGAGTGAACATGTTCCTCTCCCCCCAGGCGCCTATTCCCTCTCGATTCGTGACTGGGATGAGGTAAGGGGTGACAATGTGAAGCATTACAAAATCAGGAAACTTGACAACGGTGGATACTACATCACGACCAGAGCTCCGTTTGATACTTTACAGAAACTGGTGAAGCACTACACAGGTAGGTGAGCACTCCAGGGGTAGGAATTAATCCCTTACATTCTATTTTGTGAGGACAATTCTTTATCTTTCTTAAGCTTTAGTATGCTCATTTATATTTACACACAGTCAATCACCAATAGATGTTGATGTTCTGGGTTGAATTTTTTTGGAAAAGTATTTATTTAGTGTTCGTGCATGTTAATGTGTGTATGTGCACACTCATGCTATGATGCTGTGATACATGGTGTGAAGGTCAGGGAACAACTTAGGGACTCACTTCTCTTTTCTTATCCTCTGGGTCCTGGAGATTCAATTTAAGCTGTCAGGGTTGGCCACGAGTACCAACTGAGCCATCTTGCTGGTGCTGTGCTCTAGTTCCAAAATGAGGAACAAGAGTCACATGTGACCCAGGTAACATAGCAGGACCATGAATTGAGCTATTGGATAGCATGCTCAAATCAGGCTGTAATTGGAATCCTTATGCCTTATTGGCAAAGTGTTTGCATTGGAGTTCTAGATCATAATGTATAAATGCTAAGATTGATTGTGATAATAAATTATAGAACATGATAGCAAATATTTATGTATATTAAAGAGCTAAAATTAAACTTGTAATATAAAAAAGCTATCTCAGAGCTAAGATTATAGCTTGGTGGTAAAGTGCTTACTAGCATGTGCCATGTTTCCCTCGCCAGCACTTCAAAAAAGAAAAGGAAAGGAATAGAGTCAAAAGCTCTCAGATATCTTTATTGATTTTATTTTGTAGAAGCTGAATCTTTGAAGGCTTTCTAAAATAAAAACCCTACAAAACCCAGTTTGAACATGCTATTTCTTTCTTTTTGGTGTTTGAAACAGGGTTTCTCTGTGTAGCTTTGGCTGGCCTGGAACTCACTTTGTAGTAAACCAGGCTGGCCTTGAACTCACATAGCTCCACCTGCCTCTGCCTCCTGAATTCTGGGATTAAAGGTGTGCATCAACACTGCCCAGCTGAAGGTGTTATTTCTTATCCAAGCAAATGAACCTATAGGAAATATAGACATTTTTGTCTTTTCAAGGACCTTTGAAAAGTATTCTGTTTTGCGGTCTTGTGTCTTTGGAGCCTGTCCTAGAACTAGCTCTTGAACTAGAACTAGAACAAGGCCAGGTTAGCCTTGAACTCACAGAGATCCACCTGCCTCTGCCTCCTTAAGGCTGGGATTAAAGGCATGCGCCACCACTGCCTGGCCACTTGTATCTACTTCTTATAGAAAGCTTCTTGTTGTATATGTAGCTTTAGAGTAAAGCTGATAGGAGCTGATCAGAGGTTTTAATTCAATAATTTAAGCTTTTTTAAAAAACCAAATAATAAGCCAGGTATGGTGGCATACCCTTTAATCCTAGAAGAAGAGAAATCACTAAGTTCAAAGCCAGCTTGGTCTACATAGTAAGTTCCAAGCTAGTCAGGACCACCTACTAAGATCTTGTCTAAAAAACTAATTAAATAATCAATTATGTGTGTGTATGTATGTATATTTGTGCATATATGCAAATATATACACATATGTATATACACACACTAATTGTCTTGACTTTGAAAGTAATTCATTTACAGTGTACCCTTTTCATTTACCTAGAACATGCTGATGGTTTATGTCACAAGTTAACAACTGTGTGTCCAACTGTGAAACCCCAGACTCAAGGTCTAGCAAAAGATGCTTGGGAAATCCCTCGAGAATCTTTGCGACTGGAGGTTAAACTGGGTCAAGGATGCTTTGGTGAAGTGTGGATGGGTAAGAAACCTGAGCTTTGTTGTTACTTCATTTGGTTATTGTGAAACCATAAATTAAAATAGCAAAATATGATAAAATATGTATAGTATGTATTTAATTATATGTTGGATAACTGTTATTGTTGATTGAATTTTGGTCTAAAATCCCTTGAAATACAGACTCAGATAAAGAATTACAGATACTGAAAGAGTAAAATAAATTGTTTTCCTAGGAACATGGAATGGAACCACAAAGGTAGCAATCAAAACCCTAAAGCCAGGTACAATGATGCCAGAAGCTTTCCTTCAAGAAGCTCAGATAATGAAAAAATTAAGACATGATAAACTTGTTCCATTGTATGCAGTTGTTTCCGAAGAGCCAATTTATATTGTCACCGAGTTTATGGCAAAAGGTATGTACATATGAGTTGTGTTTTACATGGTTCTATTGCAATTAAACGACTTTATTTCTGTTCTTTCTTAGATTAAAAAAAATCATACAATATATTTTGCTCATATTCTTTCCCAGATACCCACTCAGCCCAGTCAGCCACCCAACTTTATATTCTTTCTCTTAAAAAAAAAAAAAAGAAAACACAAAAAAATATCCAAAACAAAATTAAAACAAGACCATGGGGTCTGTTTTTTGTTGGCCAGTTATTCTGGGCATGCAGCCTTCCTTGGGGTGTGGTTGATATACCCATTGTCTCTCCGTTGGAAAACAAACAAACAAACAAAAAAGAACAACAACTGATTTTTCCCTTTCCCTGAAGCTGTCAATTGCGAATAGGGTCTTGGTAAGGAGTTGGATTTTGTGCCCACTTTGTTGGGAACTTGTCTGGTTTGAACTTGTGTCATAGTCTTTGGGAGTTCATATGTGCATCAGACCTGCTGTGTCTGGAAAATACTGTTATTGTGGAGTCACCCACCACCTCTGGCTCTCGCATAGATCTCTGAGCCTTGAGGGGAGGGCTTTGATAATAATTAGGGTGTGATCCCATTTAGACCTCAGTGTTTCAGTCTCTTACTCTCTGTATTTTGTCTAGTTGTGATCCATCTACTGCAAGAAGTCTTCTCTCTGGTGAGACTCAGTGATACACTTTTCTGTGTGGGAATAGCAGTATGTTGGTAGGAGTCCTTTTGCTTTGTTCATTTAACACAATAATTGGAGATTTTCTCTGGGGTCTATGATCTGCCTCTCAGAGGTATGGGTTCCATCTCATGAAGTGAGCTTTTTAAGTCCAACCAGAAGATGGATGGTTACTCCTGGAATAGTCATGCCCCATTGCACCAGGGAGTATACCTGGCTGGCTGATTGCTAATGTAGCTCACAGAATACACGTTTGTCCTTTAAAATTATGTTTATTTATGTATTTTGCATGCATATATGTATGGGCGTCGTGACACATATGTGAAAGTCAAAGTATAGCTTGACGGAGTCGACCGTTTTCTTCTACCATTCAGGTCTTGGGGATTAAACTCAGGTTACCAGTCTTGGCAGCAGACATCTTTCTTTACCCACTGAACCCTCTTGCAGGCCCTCTATACATACAGATTTTTGTCATAGTACTTTCTAACTTAAGATTTTTTTCTGTAGACTTTTAAAAGAGGAAATGTTAGTTTTTTTTTTTTAATGGAATAGTGGTTTTTTTTTCTAGTTCTCCCAGAGGACCTTATGAAACTATAAAGAAAAATTAGAGTGCATCTTTTGAAAGTAGATTTAAGTAAAGGAAATGTAATTACTAGGGCAGTCAAAAAGTAGACAAATTGAATTAAAGTGTTAAACTGTAGAAGGCAAAGATATTGAAGGGAATCATTTTTATCTCATTTTACATAAACACAGTTCTTAACACACTGGCCTTGCAGAGGCTGTTCTCCCTTACTATCAATTGAAATTTCTCATCCTTCCCACCTTATAAGAGCACAGGTGAGCTCTTATTTAACGGTGGCGGCGTGTTAGAGTCAGGGGCAAAACGAGGCAAGGTTGATGCTCTTCCCTCTTTATATCTATGCTAATGATGCTGTAGAAAAGGAGCCAGTAAGTGATTAAATGATGCTGATTAGTCTGAATCTACCTATTTTTAATTGGATCTATTTTAAAATTTTTATTTTTGTACTATGTTTTGTTGTTGTTTGTTTTTGTTTTTTTGAGACAGGGTTCTCTGTGTAACCCTGGCTGTCAAGGAACTCAGTCTGTAGATCAGGTTGGCCTTGAACTCAGAGATCCACCTGCCTCTACTTCCCAAGTGCTCCAATTAAAAGCATGTACCACCACTGCCTGACTTATTTTTATTTTTTTGAATCAGACTAATTAAGTTACTATTATGTCACCTTCTCTAGTAGTTCATGTTGGCTGATAATGTAGTTCCTACTAATGGTGATAGAGAAACAAAAATCTCTCTAAAAGGACTACAGGAGGAAGAAAAATCTCTCTAAAAGGACTAAAACCAATAACCTATTAATTGATAGCTAAAATATACCTAAAGTTCCAAAGTATATGTCTTCTTTGGAAGGCATTTAGGCTGCAAACAACTGCTACCTATGGCATTTGAATGAGTGCATTAAATGAATTAGAAGAGGAAGTGAGAAAAGGAAAAGAAAAATTTAAATCAAGATATTGGTAGCATGAAAAAAACAAATGGAGGTAAGACTAATGGAGCATCCATATAGTTCAATATAGCAGTCTTTTAAAATTTAGAGAAAATGCTAGAATTCCGTGTTGTTAGATAATTTGGTTAAGATTATTTCTAGGCAAGAGATTTCAAATATCAAATAATAAAAGTTTCTGGGTTTAAAACATAATAATTCCTCAGTCATTAATATTTAGTTGCTTAACAATAAACCTTGTTAGTCCTTTAAAACTTATTGTCTCATGTGCTTTATCAGAAACCTATTGTTGCAAACAGATTTTCTTGTTGTTCTTAATTTCCGTATGTGGTTTTTTCCTACTATTGTGCTGACAACCAAGCCCAGGGTCTTGTACATTCTAAGAACACACTCTACCACTGAGCTTTGTTGGCCCCAGCCCTGCACATGAGTTTTCATATTATTCTCATCCTTCAGAATTTGTTTCTTCTATTTGTGGGGTCCCACTGTGAACCCCAGCGCAGAATTGAGCCAGCCGCCCTCACGACTGGCCCTGGCTGAGGTGGGGGGGCGTTCACAGCTCATAAGTTGGATCTCCCCCCTTGCTCCCCTTCAGCACTATCTTGGCTGGGAGTAGTCTTCACCGGCTTTGCGATGTCACCTTTTTTGAATTTTGCACCTTTTTCTAACTGTCACGCTTTTGGCATAGCTGCAGGTTCTAGGCGCCAACTGCGCCCCAAAAGAAAAAAATAAATAAATAAAAACAATAAAAATAAAAAAAATAAACTGTCACTTTTTTTTGTGTGCTAACTTGGCCACTCCGGCCTTCTATATGCTCATGCTCGATTCAACCCACATCTGTCTTTACCAGTTCTACCAATTATATTTTCCTGATCTAATGTAGAATCCATGCTCAAGCCCAGCATTCAATTGCCATCTCTCTTTTGTGTCTTTTAATCTGAAATTCTCAGCCTTTCTTATGAAAATGAGTATTTTTGTTGTTTTGTTTTTATAAAAATGTGTCTTGTTTTGGGTTTATCTGATGTTGTATGCTTTTAACTCATAGTAGAGAGAATAACCAGACCTCCCTTTAAACCTTCCACTTTGCTGAGTTCATCATACTTTACTATGCCCTAGTGCCATCTCCTGACACCAGGAGCTGCTCATCACACCATCATGAGCTGCTTGTAATTGTAACTACTCCGTTATCTTCTCAGTTGGCTGTATACTAGCCTCAAACTGACTTTTAAAATATATAGCTGTCTTTTTTTTGTCACAGAATCTTGATCAAAGTGTGTAGGGGCAATGACTAAAGTGGTGATGTTTTCTGTCAGAATGGGAAGTGGTACTTTGTCCCTTTAAAATCTGTAATCAAGAGAAGTTTTAAACTTTCAGTTTGAGGCTCCACTAGAGTCTTTGATACTTCCAAAAGTGTCCAAAATACATAAAAAAAAAAACACTGAGAAGTTTTTCTGGTTTGATGATTTGTTTAAGGTATTGAAGACTATTTGTTTCTATTTTAAAGTAATGTTCACATTTTCCCCTGGATACCTTTCTGTCTCTTACAGGGAGCTTGTTAGATTTCCTTAAAGAAGGAGATGGAAAATATTTGAAACTTCCACAGCTGGTCGATATGGCTGCTCAGGTAGTTGCATATATATATGTATCAATTTGAATTAAAAGCATATGTTTAAAATGCAGAAAAATCTTAGCATAATATTAAAATTTGTGCAGTGAAATACTGCAGTTTTAGAAGAAGAGAGAAGGTTAGAGGTAGTTCAGTGTGAGCCCTTAAGTATACTGCAGCTCTTGTGGTTGCCCAGTATCATATGACCTTTGACATAGAGCTTCCACAAATACAAAGTCTGTATTTACATTTCAGCAGATAAATTTAAGAAAATTAAGACAGGCTGAGTGATGGTAGCACATGCTTTTAATAGCAGCATTCAGGGCGTAGAGGCAGGTGTTTGAGTTCCAGGATAGCCAGGACTACACAGAGAAACCCTGTCTCAAATAAATAAATAGAAAAAAATTAAGATGGATATGGGTTATTCCAAAATTTAAAACCTGAAAGTATATGCTATTTTTTTGTTTGTCTAAGATAAGTTTATGTGCTTGCTTCTGTAGCTCTTACCTGTTAGTGAAAGTCATTTGATAATGCCAGCAAATTTCAGAGGAGACAGGAATATACCAGACTATACATTCAAGGCTCTTAGGCACTTTCTTTTGGAAAAATGGCAAGCCTTTTTAATAAAATAGTTAGATAAATGGCATGGGCTTTGTGAGCTATATACAAACCCTATTGGGCCTCATTAGTTATACAGCCCTTTAAATGTAAAAGCCATATTTTTTTAACACTTCTCAAGTCATATGAAAACAGGCTGTGGGTACATCTGACTTACAAGCTATAGTTTGTTCATACTTCAGGACCTTAGATTGTGTCTGGTATGGACTGTGTGAGTTTTTGTCCAGAGACTCCAGACTCCATCCTCTTGTGATAGATTTCTTCTGACCATTGACAAGAAGACAATAGGACATTGTGCTGGTCATGTGACTGGATGTACTCTGGGCATAAAATATTGATCTTCAAAATATGTGTTGATTGATTTTTACTTGCAGTATTTGGGATATAAAGATTAATCATTTTTTAAAAATTAAGTTTTGTTCTATTGTCTTCTGGATTGTATCTGTTACTGTAATTTTTTTTGAGATACCTAATTCTTCAACAGTCCCTTTAACCAAAAGTATCCTCCCTTTGCATCATATATTTTGCATCTTTTTTTATATTTCGCATCTTATTGTGCTTCCTCTCTTAAGATTGCTGATGGTATGGCGTATATTGAAAGAATGAACTATATTCACCGAGATCTCCGAGCTGCTAATATTCTTGTAGGAGAAAATCTTGTATGCAAAATAGCAGATTTTGGCTTAGCAAGATTAATTGAAGACAATGAGTACACAGCAAGACAAGGTAAAATAACATACATAGATGCTAATACCCTATGCTTGTTTTACTTAACACCTAGGACTTTATGCAATACCAATAATTCTAGTGGATAACGAGGTTCCTGCCTACCTGGGCTGTCAAAGCACATCAGGGTAGGATGTGGATGCAAGAGCCTTTTGTAAGAAACAGGGCACAGCTAGATACTGTCTTTTTGCTCAGCATGTAACATGCATTTTCATGTGGACCTGGCATGAAACCATCGGTAGACTAAGTGCTTCTGTGTGAGCATTTCCCATGTAGCAAAGCTGCTCCATCTATGAAATCTGTTGGCGATCAACAGGATTTGGGGGGATAGGAGTTTAGGAAAATGGCTCAGCTGGTAAAAAAAACACTTGGAAAGCCAAGCCTGGTGGCCTGTTTGACCCCTGGAACCCATGTCATAAAGTTGGATGTCGTAGTCTGCACCCTTAATCCCAGCACTCCTGTAGGGAGACATGGAACATGAAGGCAGAAGGCTCACTCAGAAGTTAGCAGGCCAGCTAACCAGGAGTAGATAATACAGTAGCAAAAATGAGAGCCCCAGTCTTGACAAGGCACTTTTTCAGGTGATAGTGGCACACACCTTTAATCCCAGCTCTTGGTAGGCGGAGGCAGGTGGGTCTTTGTGAGTTCAAGGCCAGCCTGATCTACAGAGCAAGTTCTAGGACTTGCTCCAAAGCTACAGTGAAACCCTGTCTTGGAAGAGAGAGAGAGAGAGAAGAGAGAGAGAGAGAGAGAGAGAGAGAGAGAGAGAGAGAGAGAGAGAGAGAGAGAGACTTCTAGATTGCTTCAGAGGACTCAGAACCATTGATATTATTCATACAATTATATACAATAAATAATACTTTGGCTGTTTAATAGCTAATTCCTAAAGAAGAACTTGACGAGATACTTTTGTGTTATAAATATAGCAGATAAAATGTCCTTGGTACTTCCTTTAGGATGGCAGCAGTAAATTTTATTTATTCTTTGTGTTTTCATGTGTGTTTGTGTTTGGGAGTACAGACACACACATGACACAGCAACACCCAAAGGTCAGAGGATAACTTTGGGTATTACTCTCCCATCTTGAGATTGGGTTCTTGTTTCCCAGGATAAGTACCAGGTTTAGCTGCCTGCAAAAGCCCTGACATTTTTCTGTTTCCATTTACCTTTTCACTGTAAAAGCACTGGAGTCATAGACACAAGTTACATGGGTTCTGGAAATCAAAACTCAGATTCATAGGGGCAGCAAGCACTTAACGCACTGAGCTATCGCCCTTGTCCCAGATAAATGTTTTCTCATTTTTTTTAAAACAAACTTGGTAAGTTGTTATTTAAACTATTTTCTTAGATTGGAGGTGGTTCCCAATTAAACATTATCTCTTCCTACTCCAAGGAGACATCAGCAATGTCTAGAAACATTTTTGGTTTTCTAATTTGAGGGCTACTGTCAGCATCTGATGGGTAGAGGCTAAGATACTGATAATCATGCTGTAACATACAACGTAATTATCACGCATTCACAAAGTAATTCCATCCCAGAATAGTTAGCATTGCCAAAGTAGAAAGCCCGTGATTTAGCTACAGTTTAAAAAAAAAAAAAGTTTTATTTTATGTGTGGGGGTCTTTTGCTTGCATGTAGTACCTATGGAGACCAGAAGAGGGTGTCATATTCCCTAGAACTGGAGTGAGAGATGTTAACTGCTGAGTCACCTCACCATCCTTCCACTTCTTTTCTGTCTCTGCCTCTATATATACTTACCTCTAACTAGTCATACATTCTTGTAGTCCTTACTTAGAAAATCCTAACCATTTGTTAAAGGCTAAATTTATCTGCCACTCTTTAATGAAGCCTTGTTATTGTAAAAGTTGAACTGTTTTCATACTTAAGAACTACTTTAAAACATATATATATATATATATATATATATATATATATATATATATATATATATACACACACACACACACACGTATATAATCACTTTGAGTATATACAGCACTTAAAATTTTACTAGCATAAATACACAAATTATATTAATTAGCAAAATGCTTGTATATTAAAGTCATAGACTAAATATTTTTATAAGTTAACATATATTTTAAACATGGTAACACAAGGGATGGTACAATGGCTCAGCTGACAAATGTGCTAGTTACTCAAACCTGGTGACCTGAGTTTGTTTGATGGAACCCTTAAAGGTAGAAAGATAGATCCACTCCACAGAGTTGTTCTCTGACCTCTATACAAGTGCCAAGGCACATGAGAATGCACACAAACACACAATAAAAAATGTGGTAGCACAATAAAAGCTTCTGTAAAGATAGCACAGAAGTATAGAAAAGATTATGAGCCAGTAGCCATTAGTCTTCAACCATAAATGGCTACAGCCTCTGGACATCAAGTGAATTTAAAGTTGTATATTTTATAATAGTGTAGTGTCTCGTGTCTCTAAACCTAGCAGTTGGAAAATTAGAGGCAGAAGGATCAGAAGTTCATGGTCATTCTCTAATAGATAGCATGTTAGAGACCAACTGACCCTCTCTTAAGAGGCCATACAGAGGGAGAGAGGGATGCACGTATGAAGTTTAGTCTGCGTTTATTACTTATTTTACATATACAGACACACATAAGTTTTAGTATTTGTTCATTACTTATTTTACATATACAGACACACACATGAAGTTTTAATCTTTGTTCATTACTTATTTTACATATACAGACACACACATGAAGTTTTAATCTTTGTTCATTACTTTTTTTACATATACAGACACACACAAAACAGCAGCAGATTGAGCAAAAGTTTGTAATCCTAGTTTGCAGGAGGCTGACATAGGATTGTAAGAATTTTTTTCTTTCAAGACAGGGTTTCTCTGTGTATCCCTGACTGTACTGGAACTTGCTTTGTAGATTACGCTGCTCTTGAACTCAGAGATCACCTGCCTCTGCTTCCTGTGTACTGGGATTAAAGTATGCACTATCATGCCTTAAATTATGAGAATTTAAGACTAGCCTAAGATAAATACAGCAAGATCAGAATCCCATGTGCTCTTCCTCCATGTTTCCAATGTTATAATCCATGTTTTTGTCTTATTAAACCTTCTACTGCTGTCTTATTGAATCATGTTCTATTCCCACTAGCAATGTTGTATATCATTAAATATAAGAAAAAAAACAGATTTAACATAAAAATTTAAAGTCGATGAAATTTTCCACATATTTTCTATGTTTGAAGACTTAAACTTATGACACCAAAAATTGGGATATTGATAGAGATTAGACTTTTGACCTTACATTTACACAAATAGGCTCCTTTAAAACATTTAACATTGCCAACATTATTTTTAGGTGCAAAATTTCCAATCAAATGGACAGCGCCTGAGGCTGCCTTGTATGGTCGGTTTACTATAAAGTCAGATGTGTGGTCATTTGGAATACTACAGACAGAATTGGTAACAAAGGGGAGAGTACCATATCCAGGTAAGCTTCTGTTTTTCTAATTTTTTCGTTATCTCAACATAGACTTTAATGAGGGGTACACTTAGCAAACATGTAAGGGAGAGAGACTATTTCTTCTTTCCTACCCCTTTATTTTGGCACTGGATATGTAGCAATTCATGAGGTCTGGAATCCTTGAGCAAGCACAGGAGATGTGTCCTACATTCACTTCAGTTTTCTCCTCTAAGATGTTTTCCAAAAACGCCTTTTATATCTGTTCTCTCACATCAGAAGCATATCTTAAATATGCTAGGTTATATCTGCCCCCCCCAAGTAATTCTTTTCTAGAAGTGTGATATTCTAGACTCAAAAGATTGTTTTGAGAAGCATTGTACCCTCTTTAGTAATAAGAGGAAAAAACAAACTATTTTACTCTCAAAATTAAGATATTGATACAGGTTTTTGGGAGCCAGAAGAAATTTTAGCCTAATTGTATTCCTGTGATGACATTTTGTTTGTGTTTTAATGAATAACGCTGGCCTAAAGGTCAGAGTGCAGAACTAAGCCACTAGAGGCCAAGCAGTGGTGGCACACACCTTTAATCCCAGGACTCAGGGAGACAGAGGCAGAGGGGTCTCTGTGAGTTCAAGGCCAGCCTTGGCTATACTAGATTGATCCAGTCTCAAAGAGAAATAGAGATAGGGAGTGTTGGCTCACTCCTTTAATCCCAGTACATGGAAGTCACATGCCTTTAATCCCAGTACTAGGGAGGTGGAGACAGGAAGGTATAACATAATTAATAAAAACCCAGAGACAGATATTGGGGTGTTGGACTCTAGACTGATAAGGAGTCGCCCCCAGAGATTATCTCACACACCACAGACGATACAAAAGCATGAGGATTTTATTAATTTTGTCATGACAGGGTTCCCTAGCATTCGGGAAGCCAAGGGACCTCTAATTGCTGGTAAAGTCTACTTTTAAAGGGACCACAGAAGCAAGGGGGGTTGTTCTTTGACTATTCTGATTGGCTTATTTGAAAGGGCTATTACCAATAATTGACTGGAGAGCTGTTGCCAGATCAGATGAGGTAAGAGGTCATTTTGACCCCGTTTCCCAGGGGACTGAATTAAAACATACGTATATGGGTAATTGTTCAGGAACTGAGTATGTGCGAGTGTAGCTGTTAGGTCCTTGGTTCCCAGGGGAGGAGGGGAAGCACTATGGCACAGAGGCTGAGAGGATTCAGAATTGTCAAAAATGGCTTCAGGATTGTCTTAAAGTCTTACAGGGGTTCTGCAAGGTCAGAAAAGCAAAACAGCCAGCCACTGGCTCCTACGATTTCTACCTGAAATGGTGATCCTGCCTCCAGGAATCTCAGAATGAGTCTGTGTCTGAGAACTGTCTTCTCACATTTCTGTTCCTCTCTGTGGCTGTAATTACCACTCAGTTTCTGTGGCAAACTAGTATGGCTCCTGGGATTAAAGGTGTGTGTCACCACTGCCTGGTCTGTAAATCTGACCAGTGAAGCTCTTTTACTCTCTGATCTTCAGACAATCTTTATTTATTAAAATACAAATGAAATATTAGTACATATGGCTGGACAGAAAGAGGAATATAAGGTAGGAGGAGATAAGAGCTCAGAGCAGTCTGGAGATACAGTCTTGATAAGTCAGTCAGTCAGAGCTTGCAGTATGAGACAGGACCGCCCTCTTGGTCTGAGAGTTCAGTAGAGGTAAAAGGTAGTCTCTTTAGTAACTGGCTGTTCTGCTTCTCTGATCTCTCACCTTTTACCCCCTAGTAGCTGACTCTGGGTTCTTAGTAAGAAAAATTAGAATTTTGCTACACACACACCTCTTTCCAACCATCCATAACACTCTTCTTTCTACCTCCCTAGTGCTGGGATTAAAGGCATGTGATCCCAAGTGCTGGTGTCACGTTTGTGTGAGCTGTTTCTTTTTTAGACAGAGTCAATCTCACGTAGCTCAGGGTGGCCTTGAACTCACAGAGATCCATCTGCCTGGGATTAAAGGTGTTTGCCATCACTGCCTAGCGTCTGACTATTCAGTGGCATTGCTCTGCCACCCTGATCTTCAGGCAAGCTTTATTTGTTAGGCTACAAACAAAATATCACTACAGTAGTATCTGCCCTGGAGTGCGGTTGATACACAAAGTGACACTCCATAGAGAAAACTGGTGTTTCTCTTTGTTTTCAGGTCTTCAGTTGAAAATACCTTATTGATTAGAGGTGGAATGCCCTCTCTACTTTTTCCTTTCAGGGTCCCCATCTGTCTTGAACCTGTGAAAATCTTGCATGTTACCTCAGTCTCTGAGTGCGTATGTGCATCAGTCCTATTGTGTCTGGAAGACCCTGTTTCCTTGGAGTCAACTATCTCCTCTAGCTTTTACAATTTTTTTTCTGTTGAATATTTTCTTTTTCTTTATTTTCCGTTTTAAATTTTATTTTATATTTCATCTACAGTTCTTCCATTCTCCCCCAGCTCCCTGGTTTATACAATCTTTCTTCTTCCTTTTCCACATCAATTCCTGAACCTTAAGGGGAGGGCTTTAATGAAGGCATCCCATTTAGGACTGAATTTTATAAAATATCTCAATCTCTGTACATTTTCCAGTTTTGGGACTCTGTTAATTCCAATGCAAGAAGAAATATCTCTTATATGGCCTAAGTGAGATGCTGATCTATGGGTATAGTACTATGTCATCAGATGACTATGTTCCTTTAGCCAAATAATAATAGAAGTTTTCCCCTTAGGCCAATGGCTTTTCTAGTCTTAGTTTCTTGGCCACTTTAATAGTGTCAGGTATGGGTTCCATCTCATAGAGTGTGCCTTAAATCCGCGCAAAAAGTGTTTATCCCCATAACATTGTGATACTGCTGCACCAGTGTGTCTTTCAGGCAGGTTGCAGTTGTAGGTAGTTGGGTGACATTGATGACTTTTCTCTTCTGGCACATGCAGAGTACCATCCAGCACCTTGAAAGTAGGGGTAAAGCTTCTAGTTAGGCACCAGATTCTCTGTATTCAATGTCATAAGTGTTTTCTTTAGCAATAGGCCCTTACCATCAGGTTGTAGAAGACAACCAATAGCCTTGGCAGTAGTAGCCTGTGATGTTTGGCAGTAGTGTTTCTATGGGACCCCTTTGGCCAACATCAATATTCCTGGCACTAGTGGTTTTACTTGGTAGTATAAATTGTTTAGTTGGGATACTCTCTCCCTAATATTCAGTGACTACTTAGTTTTTGTTTTGAAGACCGCAATTCCATATACCTACAGACACCTGATTTCTGACAAAGAAGCCAAAGTACATACTGGAGAAAAGGCAGCATCTCCAACAAATGGCACTGGTCAAACTGAATGACTCCATGTAGAAGAATCCAAATAAATCCATACATATCACCTTGTATAAAACTCCAGATGGATCAAGGATCTCAACAGAATATCAGATATCTTCAGTCTGAATATGAATAGAAAGTAGGGGGAAGGTTTGAACTCATTGGCACAGGAAAAGACTTCTAAATAGGGCAGCCATAGCATAACCACTAAGAACAAATAATAAATGGGATCTCATGAATCTGAAAAGCTTGTATACAGCAGGACACAATATTCCTTTTAATATATATATATTTGTTCTTCTTATACTACGTTCTCTCATGGCTTGAGTACTTTCCATCTGTGTTCTTGTCGTTTCTCACTTTAAACCTTAACAATACCTAAAACTGCCTTCCTCTCCTCACCACAATTTTGTGTGCCCCTTGTCTGACTCCGACTCTGCATCTTTCAATCTTTGTCTACTCTAGCTTTAACAAGATCTTTAATGTTTTGGTACGAACTTTGCCAGATCCTCATCCTCTTCATGAAACCCCTCTTAAATTTTACAGTCAAGCAGTATGAGTACTCCCTTGGGTTTATCTTATCCTTTGTCCTTCTTTTATTACTACTTAATCATAATGCTGGATAAAATCTAGTTCTATCCTCTCTGTATCGGCAAATATAGCCAGAGAGGTGAAAAACGATTATATTGAATCATTTCCCTTTGAAGTTTTACTCGTGGTGTACTTTTAGTTTGGCCACAATAGAAAATTTAATATCTACTATCTCACTTCAGACAATCACAGAATTAGATAGATACATAATACAGTTGTTTTTATGTTTCACAGCCACCAAGGAAGAATACCGGCTTTTTTTTTTTTATGACATCTATGTTAATAATATGTTTCTTCCTAACATTTTCTAAGTGCATGTAGAAGGAGCTGCAGGCCGCTTCCTGCCGCCCAGGTCCCGGCCGCCGTCTAGCTTTACCCAAAACAATTACACAGAAACTGTATTCATTTAAACACTGCCTAGCCCATTTAGCTCTAGCCTCTTATTCTCACATCTTGATTAACCCATTTCTAATAATCTGTGTAGCACCATGAGGTGGTAGCTTACCGGGAAAGATTCTAGCCTACATCCATCTTGGGTCGAAGAATCATGGCGTCTGACTCACTTTCCTTCCTCCCAGCATTCTGTTCTGTCTACTCCACCCACCTATGTTCTGACCTATCAGGCCAAGCAGTTTCTTTATTAATTAATCAAGGAAAGCAAAACATATAAAGAAGATACTCCTACATCAAGTGGGAATATTGATGAAGTCCAAATGAAGACATCAATTTTGTTTTGGGGAGTTTTTTTGTTTCTTGGTTTGTTTATTTATTTATTTTTTTTCTGAACAAAGGAGAAAGAAGTACAGGTGCTCCCAAAAAGGAAGCTCCTAAAAAAAATAACTCCAAAATTCTGCATTAAAAAAATCCCTTTAGGCCTTTTCCAGTAGGTTCTCCTAACCTACACCTATAGAGGTAAAGGCTATGGTAGGATATTTAACAGAAAACAGGCACTCAGGGTCTGAAAGCTGAGCTGAGCTAAAAGCAAAGAGTGTTAGAGAGTTCCTGCCTAGCCAAAATGAACATTCAGGAACATTTTAGGCTTTTTGTTGAGATCCTAAAAGGCAATGTGTCACAACTCTAGAGGTGGTGGATCCAAGGGGAATGGAGCCAGTACTAAAGGCTCATGTCAACTTTATTCAGCACCACAGACAGTTTGTACACTGTGGCTTAATAAAGGTCACATGAGTAAAGTTCTCATGAGTTCAAGCTATACAAAATTTCCATAGAGGCATGGTTTAAATATTTAATTCAATATAGCAGCAAGTGATAATGAGTTATCTGAAGTAAACTCACTCTTGTGCTACACCTTACAGGAGCAAACCCAGGAGTAGTACAAAAACATATTCCAAGAATAATTTTGTTTTTGAAGAAACTGAGGTCACAAGACTCTTGGTCTTATTTTGTGTTATCACAAGCACTCAGAATTCTCCTCACATAACTCCATTCCTGGACTATATTCTAACAGCAGTGCTCTAGTAGGAAAGGCAAAACTAAAGAAAACCTAAAGCCAAGTCTTGCCAAGTAAGAACTAGGTGATTTGACAGTACGTTTACTGTCAAAACAAAACAACAACAACAAAAAACAACCTAATGTCTTGAAGAAAAAGAAATAATCTATAATGTGTGATTCAGAATGTTAACATAAAGTGGATCTATGTTTTCTGTAAAAGAAAAATAAAGCTGCAATTATTTAGTGCAGTGGTTCTCAACCTTGCTAATGCAGTGACCCTTTAGTACAAGTTCCTCATGTCGTGGTGACCTTCAACCATAAAATTATTTTATTGCTACTTCATAACTATAATTTTGCTACTGTTGTGAATTTTAATATAAATATATGATACGTAGGATTTCTGATATGTGACCCCTATGAAAGGATCTGAGAACTGCTGATTTCGGGGTGGGGAGATGAGCCATATCTTAATTATTGTTCTATTACTATGAAGAGACAGCATGACCAAGGCAACTCTTATTATAAAAGAAGGCACTTAAGTGGAGGCTTACTTAAAGTTTTAGAGGGTTAGTCCATGGTTATCATGACAGGAAGCAGACAGGTCTGGCGCAGGAGCAATAGCTGAGAGCTTTACATCTGAGCATCAGGCCGAGAGACATTAGGTTTGGCTTTTGAAACCTGATAGCCCATTTCCAGTGACATAGTCCCTTTGACAGGGCCACACCTTCTAATCCTTTTCAAACACTCCAGTTAACTGGTGACGAGTGTTCCAATATTTTAAGCTATGGAGGTCATTCTCATCCAAACTGCCACAAACCATGTGTGGTAGTGCATGTTTTAATCCCAGCAGTTGAGAAGCAGAAATAGGTCGATATTTGTGAGTTCCAGGCCAGCAGAGTACACAGTAAGACCATGTCTCCAAAATATAAATAAGTAAATAGATGACTCATTCAGGAATTGAAAATTGCTAGGTCCTAAAGTGAGCACCCAGTCATAAACTAAGTGAAGAACTTCAAATAAGCACTTTGTGTGTGTGTGTGTACACATAGGTGTAGTATGGTGTATGTATGTGTGTAGGGTATAAGTGCATGGTATGTTTGTAGAGTATGTGCACATGGTGTATATGCGTGTATGTGTTGTCTGAGTCAGGGCATCCTTTTGTCACCCAAGCTTTCCTTGATCTTGCTATTTAAAATAGGTAGGCTGGCCTCAAACCTAAAGTGATCTTCCTGTCTCAGCCTCTAAACTGCTGGTCCTATAGGTGTACATGACCAAAGTTAACAATACTTGAAAGAAGTGGTTAGCAAAATAATAAGGAAAACTGGAGAATTTCAGTGGAATTGGAATCTATAAATGAAATAATCAAAGCTGGATGTGGCAATGCACACTTGTAGCCCCAGCAATTAGGAGGCTACAGCAGAAGGATTAAAGTTCAAGGCCACCCTGGGCTGTTTAAAAAGACCCTATCTCTAATAAGTAAATATCATGTAAGAGCTGTAAAACATGGATTCATAGGTTCATTATTAGAAGAATTCTCAGGACAGTGTTTAGATTAAATGCCTGGTGATGTGTGGGGATGGACAGTGTATGAACTAAGTGGAACACAGTGGAAAGGTCTAGTTTCTCTGTACCTGGAGTCGTAGGAAATGGGAGAGTGGAACAGTAATAAGTATTACTAGGAAAGGACTAGCCAGAAAATAGCTTTTCTTTAAAAATAGTTTTTGTTAACTCTGAACTTGAAGCAGGTGTACTTCAATCAGGTATAGCATTACTAGCATTACCACACTATAAAAATCAAAGCCAAATAGCCACAGGGAGTTGGTATATACTTGCCTTTTCCTCACTGCATACAGAAGCTGGAAACAAGTGAAATATCTTTAGTCTTCCTTCCTTCCTTCCCTCCCTCCCTCCTTTATTTGTGTGTGTGTGTGTGTGTGTGTGTGTGTGTGTGTGTGTGTGTGTGTGCATGCACGCATACCTGTGGAAAGATCAGAGGACAACCTGTAAGAGTTAGCTCTGTCTACAATATAGATTCTGGTGCTCAAACTCAAGTCACCAGATTTGGTAGCAAAGCACCTTTACCTGTTAAGCCACCCTGGCAAAAATTATGCTTTTAAAGTGCTTTGGAAAAAATTTTTAGAAAACACCAGTATTGTCTTACCACATTTATAGTACATCTAAAGATAAATTCAGTGGGGCTGGAGTGACCACTCAGTGCCCTTCAAGAGGACCTGGATTCCATTCCCAACACCCACATGGTGACTGACAACTGCCCATAACTAGTTCCAGGGGAAGCAGCATCCTACTCTGGATTTTGTGCATGTTACATGCATGTGGTACATGGGCATATATGCAAGCAAAACCACCTGTATGCTTTAAATTTTTTTAAAAAAATTAAAGAGTAAAGAGGAAAAAAATAAATTCCATGATAGTAACACAAAGGTCATAGGGTGTAAAATAGTAGTAGGAGATAGTTCTGACCTTCTGTTAATACTTACAGATTATAAAAATACTCCTTTAAAGTAAAGTAAAAGCCCCAGAAAAGCATATTGCAATTGCAGTAGAATGTGGCTCAGTAGAAGATTGTGGAGTGTAGAATGCTCACTTAACATACACTTAGCCATGGGTTTGATCCCTAGCACAAAAAACAAAATCCAGTAGAATGTAATGATGAACAGTGATTTTTTTTTTAAATCAAAATAAAAAGAGGACAAAAGAATAGATGGGGAAAACAGCAAGTAAATGGGATGATAAACCTAGCAGTGGTGGATACTTTAACCCCAGCACTCAGGAGGCGGAGACAGGTGGTTCTCTTGAGTTTGAGGCCAGCCTGGTCTACACAGTGAGTACTAGGATAGCCAGGGCTAGACAGAGAAACCAGATCTCAGAAAAAGAGGAGGAGAGGGGGTGTAGAGGAGGAAGAGGAATAGTTAAACCTTTACCCATAATTACATTGTGTGTAAATGCACTAAATATTTCAGTTAAAAGATAAAAACCAGATTTTAAAAATATGCATAAACACATACCTCTAATACACTTTGATCACTCCTCATATTTCTTTTGAGGCAAAGTCTTTCATTGGACCTAAGGCTCATGTATTTTTTTTTTTCCTCTTGGCTAAGCTAGAAATGAGCAGACCCCAGAAATCCTTCTGTTTCTGCCTCACCCCTCATCCCTGCCCTTGGAGCTGGTACAAGTACGCTTTGGCTACCCAGTTTATTACATGAATGCTGGAATCCCAATTATGGATGGTCCTCATGACTTTGTAGTGCTTTTAACCATTGAGCTATCATTCCAGCTCCTATAGTAAGTAAGTACTATTTTTAAGAGATTCACTTTAAATATATAAGCTGTAAGAAAAGATTAAAATTTAGAGATTGAAAAGAGATATACTATGCAAAATACCAGCCAAAAGAAACAGCTGTACAGCTGTGAGCTTCAAGGCAAGAAATACTACAAAAATGAGACAAAGTTCAATGAATATTGATAAAAGAAAGGGTCAGTTGAACAGGGAAACATAAAAGTCCAAATGTTTAACTAACTACATGTCTGTAAATATTACAGTGCATAAATAAACATTCAAATAAGCAGGATATAAACAGTTTGTAGATTTTTTTCTTTTGGCAGAGGAAGTGCTAGGGATTGGACCTAGGGTCAGGTATGCGCTAAGCCAGCACTCTCCCACTGAGCTACCATTTGAGCCCCCAGATTCCCAAGCTTCAAAACAGGAAAAGATTATATATTGCCCATCTTTGATTACTGAAGAGGATTAACATATAGCATCAACCAACTGCTACTATTTTACCAAAATAACGTCAACAAATATAAGCAATAATGAAATACTTCGTTGACAGAGTGAAAAGCCATTATTACTATCTGTTTTAAGTATGAAGTGTTACAGTCTTTCATCTTCTTATTGAAGAGCAGGCATGAAAGAAATGACTTCCTGCCATACTCCAGAGTTAATGTCTTACTCAGAATCTTAGAAGTGCTTCTGAGGAAGTGATTATTTTTCTGAAGATTGAGGGGAGGTCATTTCTGCCATGCTTTACTTTTAAATTTGTTGCCATAAAACTCTGAATAGTTCTGATTATCAAAAAATTCTGAAGGGTCAAATCTTGAATGAAATTTATTAGGAATGAGGACTGAAGTATAATTCAGTAGTAGAGCATGTGTTTAGTATACATAAGACCCTGGGTTCAGAGACTGGAGAGATAGCTTAACAGTGGTAAAGAGTACACTACTGTGATAGAGAACTGGAGCTCATATCCAGCTCCCACATTATACAAGACACAACTGCCTGTAAGTTCAGCTCCAAGAGTGCCAATGCCCCTTATATACTCTGCAAGTTCTTGTTCTTTGCCTCTCATCTTCTCCCCATCCTTTCCTCTTCCCCTCTTCTCCCATACATATACACACACACACACACACACTTACACACACTTAAAAATACAACAGATCTTGTAAAAGTTATAAGGCCCTGGGTTCTATCTCCAGTACCCCCACCCCCCAAAAGGAGAAGTGATTGGTACTTAAAGTTGGTATTGTAAGTTTAGGCTTATTTAGACTAATTAATGTTAGTCTCTTAACTACAAAAGCTGTAGGCATATATGATCAATAGCAAAAGGTTACCAGTTGAAAGACCCTCAGAGAGGACCGTCCCTCAGGAGGAGACCCCTGAACCCAAGGAACAATCCGAGACCACTGGCTGCAAACTGCAAGAGGTTTTTTTTTTTTATTGAGAAAAGGAAAAAAAAGTATCCGCTTCCTCCCAGCCTTCCCTTTCCCTCCCTCTCCTCCCACCCCTCTCCCCCTCCCCCAAACTCCTCTCCCCCTCCCTCTCCAGTCCATAGAGCAGTCAGGTTTCCCTGCCCTGTGGAAAGTCCAAGGTCCGCCCCACTCCGTCCATGTCTAGGAAGGTGAACAACCAGACTGGCTAGGCTCCCACAAAGCCAGAACATGAAGTAGGGTCAAAACCCCATGCCAATGTCCTTGGCTTCTCATCAACCCTCATTGTTCGCCATGTTCAGAGAGTCCGGTTTTATCCCATGCTTTTTCAGTCCCAGTCCAGCTGGCCTTGGTGAGCTCCCACTAGATCAGCCCCCTTGTCTCAGTGGGTGGGTGCGCCCCTCGTGGTCCTGACTTCCTTGCTCATCTTCTCCCTCCTTCCACTCCTCATTGGGACCTTGGGAGCTCAGACCAGTGCTCCAGTGTGGGTCCCTGTCCCCATCTCACCATAGAACCTTCATCTGGTGATGCAAGAGGTTTTTTATTGAGAGTACACAGGTACCTGCGGGCCTCAGAGTCTCTTTGGAAGACTTGTGTGCCCTCAGGCTGGGCAGGGGGTCTTTTATATGGAAATGGGCGGCAGAAGCAGGCATGGTTACAGAGATTCCATTGGTTCACTTGGGGACAAGCTCCCCGGGGACATGAAGATATGATAATAGCTGACTTGGCTCTATCTAGGGCACATGTAGTTTTTCCCAGAACTTTTCGTTCCCCTCCTAGGCCTTATGTCTGACCATAGATATCCTGTTTGGCAGCCTAGGAGTACCGACTTTACCTTGAACTTATACTCGTTTGTGTGAAAGCCTTGCAAAATGGCATTACAGAAGCTAAGCTGGGGTCTTTCACAATTAAAGTATGGTTTCATTGAATGTTAAATATTTAGTCATTTTTGCATGTGTCTAACAACTTCTGGCTTTATTTCTGTAGCAGAAAATATATTGGATTTCACTAAAAAGTGTTATGTTCTTTGATGAAAACATTCTCTTTCAATTTTTAAGACTTAAGTATTTTGAGGAATCAGTTATTCTTTAGAAGGTCATAAATAAAAATGGAAATAGTTTTTTATCATATTCCATAGGGTTTTTTTTAAATCATATTCCATTGTTTTAAAGCAGTCATAGTCAGTGAACAATCTCACTTCTGGTAAGGGTAAGGCTGGCAGTGAAGGTGATAATGGGATGTGGGAAAGAGTCAAGGTTTTGCTGTATTAGTTGTTTTATATGTTGCTAGAATAAAACACCTGAGTTAAGGAAGGAGGGAGGGAAGAAGAAAGGAGGGAGGGAAGGAAGGAAGGAAGGAAGGAAGGAAGGAAGGAAGGAAGGAAGGAAGGAAGGAAGGAAGGGCTTATTTTAGCTCACAGTTGAAGGTACTATCCTATCATAGAAATGAGCCATAACTGTAGAAGTGTAACATTGTGTCTAGTCAAGAAGCAAAGAGAGATGAATGCTAGTGTTCAGCTTTCTTCTTTATATTCAGTCCAAGACCCCAGATCATAGAATGGTACTACCGACAGTTAAGTGGGTCTTCCCACCTCAAATAACCTACCCTAGATAATCCTTCCTAGGTATTTCTAGAGGCTATCTTAATCTAGGTAATCCTTGACGCCAAGCTGACATTTTCTCCTAGATGATTATACCATCACAGTCAGTGTCTAGAAGAGAAATTTAGGAAGAGTCCACTTACTAGCTTGGGACAGTGCACTTAGGAAGGAACTTAAAAAGGAATAGAAGAAATTGAATTGTGTAATAAGACAAATCCAAATTTGTGATAACAGATAAGGAAACTCAGAGTAGTGAAATAGTTATGTGGTTAGTATACACAAAAATAAAGCTAGAATTCTCTCCTAATTTAGTTTCAATTCCTTATTAATTAAAGTTGGGGTTATTAAATGGTAATAGAAAATACCAATCACCCTAAATTCTCAAATTTAGTTGGCACTTGAAGATACTGTGTTACAAGTAAAAGTTTAAGTGGAATGAATAATTGGTCATATATTAAAATATAAATTATCTCTGGGCAGTGGTAGCACACTTCTTTAATCCCAGCACTCAGGAGACAGAGACAGGCGGATCTCTGCCAATCTGGTCAACAAGAGCTAGTTCCAGTTACAAAGTTACAGAGAAACCCTGTCTCGGGGGGAAAATATAAATATAAACATTATATATATATATGTGTGTGTGTGTGTGTGTGTGTGTGTGTATACACACATACACATTGTATATATATATACACATACATACACACACACACATATAAATGATTAGCCATATAATCATTTTTCTGCTTTTCTTTGTATAAATTGATATTTAAATTTTATTCTATTCTCTGTTGAAAATGTCTTTTCACTAGATAAACTTAGTATGTCTTTAGTTATTGGCTAGGACACTTAATCTGTTTTGCTATTTGTGGCTAGGACCATTATTTTTAACGTTTGAATCTTAACATTAGGTATGGTAAATCGTGAAGTACTGGAACAAGTGGAGCGAGGGTACAGGATGCCTTGCCCTCAGGGCTGTCCAGAATCCCTCCATGACTTGATGAATCTTTGTTGGAAGAAGGACCCTGATGAGAGACCAACATTTGAATATATTCAGTCCTTCTTGGAAGATTACTTCACTGCTACAGAGCCACAATACCAACCAGGAGAAAATTTATAATCCAAGTAGCCTGTGTGTGCAGATCTTCCAAAACATAAAGACCTTTGGGAGTTTGTCACGCACGGGAATGAGAAGATACTTTTCACTCTGCATGTTTCTATGGTAAACTGGAATTCCAGATAATGGTTGCACAAAGCAGTTTTCCCCCCAAGTGTTAAACTCTAAAGTACCAATGATATAACTTACTTCATGGTCCAAAGAGCATCAAGCTAAGATATTGTGACTATGTTGGTGATAGCATGGTAAGAAAGAGCAACAAGACTACTGTTTACTAGTCACTTCCTTTCCTTCCCAAAACTCAGAGAAAACTATTTATTGATATGGACAAAATTTGAGCTATTATCCATAGTAAAATTTAAAATCAAAGAACTCTATGGGACCAAATAATTCCATTCCAGTCTTTTAAAAAAATTTCTCGCATTTTGTTTTCAAAAGTTAGGTTTTTGTTTCGTTTTGTTTTTCTATTTGACAGTTGCCATGCAGTCTTAACACAGACCTTCTTTTGTGTGGAATGGGCCAAGTCTTCCAAAAGCAAAAAGGAGATTATAAACAACATCAAACACTTGATTTAATGTTAGACCACAGCAATGGAATTTGGAAGCATAATACCCTATGTTCACACTTAGTTCATAGAACTGGAAAGTAGAGACAGCTTTTTTACTTTCTTCATTTTGAATTGTTCATAATGAAAGTACCCAGAATGTGAGCTTGTCATTTGCAAGGTTGTACTGATTGTCTTAAGGCAATGTACAGTTGAAATTATATCCAGTTCCAGAGAAAATTCTTAATATTTACATAGCATAAAAATAAAAGCCCAGCATTTAAGCAGTCCATTTTAAAAAATAGATGGAGCACTGTGAAGCGTTGTTAAATGTGCTTTTATGGTGATTGACTCCACACATAAAAAACATCACTAGATCAGGGACTTGAATGCACTTTGCTTGTATTAAGTATAGAATAGGAGAGAGGAAAGCATATTTAAATAAGTATGAGAGAAAAAAAATGTGAAAATTTTACAGATACTGGGGTGGGATGGAATGTTTAATGTTGGTGTTGTGGAGTGACATCATGGCTTTGCTGGCACTCAGAGCTCCTCATTAGCTGTTTCTGAGACTTTAAAAGTTATCAAGTATGACTGTAAAACTAATTTTTCTTAACATATATACTAAATAAGTTTTACAGCCTCAAAATAGTGAAGATAAGGCTTAACACTAATTTCAGTGACCCTATTTTATACAGAACCTTTTTAGAACTCCAATTTTCAAATTTCTGAAACTTCACTTGCATTTCAAATATACTTGATGATTATAGTTTCCTTTCATAATATAATCAATTTGAGGAAGAATACATATCCTGAGTAATAGTAATTTAAAGAGGGGATTTTTGCCAGTTTAAAGTACAGAAGTAAAACTTTAAAAATGAGTTTTTCTAACTCAAATTATGAAGTATTAATTTGAATTGAGTAGTGCTAATGGTTTAAAGGTCTAGCAAGGAAAAAACTGAGTGTGCTAAATAAATTAAAAGTTGAATATTAATGTTTTTTAAAGCTGTGTTTTATAGTTACACTTTAAAGCATTGTATCAAGTTCTATTTTCAGCATATAATTTTAAACTTCTATCATTTTAATCACTAAATTTAAAGTTCTGTGCCATGGTAAATTATGTTCAAATTTAACTTTTTAAATGTGACAAGTGAACTTTATGCAAGTTGGCAAAAAGTTCTGGTACTAAAAGTTTTATTTTTTTTTTCCAATTAACCTATTCAGAGGATCTCCTGAGAAGAGTGTCGTCCTTATTTGCCCTGATGTCTGCAGTTTGTGTCATGAGTGTTTTAAAGGGCTTCATGTGATCTGTGGTATTGTAGTTTTTCTAAGCAGTCTTCAAAGGGTAAATATGTTTATGTACTACTTCTGGTCAGAAAAATAAGGCAGGAAAAGTTGATGGCATTCTTTAGATTTTAAATGAATCGAATGAGGTAGTTCTTATAATAACACTTGTAAGAATACAACATTAACTTAATGTGTATTCAGTTTAAATTGTTACGTATTTTTAAATTGTCGAGAAAAGAAACAGTTTTGTACATTTGGAAGATTTTTTTTCCCAACAGCTTTCATCTTTATTGTCTAAACTTGGAACTTTAACCCTTACCAAAAAAGAAAAGTTGGCAAAAACAGCCTTCTAGCACACTTTTTTAAAATAAATAATGATAACCTAAGACTTAATATTTTTATAAAATGTTGTGATATTGTTTTGTGGATAATTGAAATAAAAATCTTTGTTGTATGCATCTATATATCTTTTCAGTTGCTCATTAACTTTGTAAATATTGATTATTCTGAATTTATTCTTCCATTGGAAAAATGTTAGAAATTGTACATCCCAACCAACTAGAGTTAACATCAGTTCTTTCTTTCTTAAGTTCAGAACACTATTGAATTTATTTCACACGATTAATTTTCTGTGTATAGTAATGACATTTTCTAAAATTGTATCAGCAAATACAGCCACTGTGTCACATAAAGAAACCTGGGTGATTTAAGGGAAGGTATTCCCAACTATGCAGGAGTTAAATAGGATAGATGCTTTGGCCACCAAGAACTTACTTTCTTAAAACTGTACAAAAGTCTCTGTGTTCTACAAATCTCTTTTCACAGGTTTAAGGAAAATAAAAATTTAAATGCCTGGTCAAAAGCTTTTGTGATTTTCAGTATTATAATTGTATTAACTATTTTTTACTACTACTTCATATAAAATTGTTGCCCCCTTTCATGATTTCAAAAAAAAAGAAAAGAAAAGAAAAAGAAAACCCAAATAGCAATCAGTACAATGCTTCCCTCAGTTCATTGTTGATGTAGTTTATTAACAATTCCCTAGAATGTTTTTCCAGCTGGGCATGTTGTACATGCTTCTAATCTCAGCATTTGGGAAACAGAGGAAGGCAAATCTCTTATTTCCAGGCCCGACCTGGTCTAGGTAGACAGTTCCAGATCAACCAGGGTTACACAGCTTACTTTTTTTTTCTAGTTTCACGATTGACTTTTAGTGTTATATGTGCTTGATTAACATTTAAATTGGACATTTGTACTTTGCCAAGTATATTTCTTTTTATACTTAGAAAGCATTTTTCTGCCCCAATATTAAAAATTCATGCCACCTATTTTATAGTTTTTGCTTTTTAAAAATATTTTGATTTATTTAGAAAGCTATTGGAATATAAAACATGACTTTATAGTATATTGTCTCTTATTTTTCTTTGGGTTCCCAACACAGTGAAAACTCAAATCAGTCTTAGTGGGGGCAAAGCTTAACTTGGGTCTCATTGGTGTTGCTATGTATTGGTATTGGAAGATGATTGTCATCTCACTGTGATTCCTCTGTTCTCAGGATGTCATTGCAGAGCTTCTGAAGGCCATTGTATTAGGGTTCTCTCGATAACAAAACTTATAGAATGAATCTCTATATATATCAAGAAGGGATTTATTATAATGATTTTTAAGCTGTGGTCCAGCTATTCCAACAATGACTGAATATGAAAGGAAAGTTCAAAAATAGTAGTTGCTCAGTCCATGAGGCTGGTTGTCTCATCTGGTCTTCAGTATATCCTGGAAACCCAAAGTCATTGGCTCTAATGCCATTGAAGGAATGGACTTGCTCATGAGGTACAAACAGGCAGCTTCCTTCTTCCATGTCCTTAATTGGCTTCCAGAAGAAAGTGTGACCCAGATTATATCTGGACTAAAGGTATGTCTTTCCACCTCAAGATCCATATTTAAATCATATCTCTTCTCAGCTCAAAAGACCTGGATTAAAGGCATATTTTCCTGCTTCAAAGATCCAGAGTAAATATAGTCAAGTTGACAGTATAGTCACTACTTCCTTTCTTAAATCTGTTCTTCTGAGCCATTGTGCCAATGGTGGTTTTGTTTTTGCACTTTTTCTGTTGTGGTGTGGGAAGCCCTTCTGTGTATGTGTTGCTTTTATTGGTTAATGAAAAAAGAAACTACCTTGGCCTGTGATAGGGCAGAGTAGAGCTAGTTGGAGAAAACTAAACTGAATGCTGGGTGAAAGAAGGCAAAGTCACAGGACACCAGCTGGAACCTTGCAGGTAGGCCACAAACATCATGGTAAAATAGAAAATAATAGTGATATAAGAGCTAGCTAGCAATACACTTAAGTGATTGGCCAAGCAGTGATTTAAATAATAAGAGATTCTGAGTGGTTATTTCGAGTCTGGATATCTGGGAAAAAACAAGCAGCCTCCTTCAACACTTGTTTAAACCATGGCTGCTTAAACTTTCCATTTGTGATCCCATTTTGTGCAAGAAATTTATATAACTGGGTAAATAGATAATAAAAATAATCCCTGCCCTTTGGGAAGTCCAAGGTCCTCCCCCTCCATCCAGGTCTAGGAAGGTGAGCATCCAAACAGACTAGGCTCCCACAAAGCCAGTATATATGCAGTAGGATCAAAACCCAGTGCCATTGTCCTTGGCTTCTCAGTCAGCCCTCTTTGTCCAACACGTGCAGAGAGTCTGGTTTGATCACATGTTCCATCAGACCCAGTTCAACTGGACTTGGTAAGGTCCCATTAGATCAGCCACACCGTCTCAGTGGGTGGGTGAACCCTCGCAGTCCTGACTTTCTTGCTCATGTTCTCCCTCCTGCTCCGCATTTGGACCTCTGAAGCTCAGTCCAGTGCTACAATGTGGGTCTCTGTCTCTATCTCCTTCCATACCAGATGAAGATTCTATGATGATATGCAAGATATTCATCAGTATGGCTATAGGGTAGGGCTATTTCAGGCTCCCTCTCCTCAGCTGCCCAAGGAACTAGCAGGGGACATCTCCTTGGACTCCTGGGAAACCCTCTAGAGTCAAGTCTCTTGCCAACCCTAAAATGGCTCCCTTAATTAAGATATATACTTCCTTGCTCCTATATCCACCCTTCCTCCATCCCAGCCCTCCCATTCCCCCAAGCTCTTCCCATCCTCCCCTTCTCACTCTTCTCACCCCATGTCCCATTACCCCTCATCCCCACCCCCCAAGTTCCCAATTTTTGCCTGGCAATCTTGTCTCCTTCCAATATCCAGGAGGATAACTGTATTTTCTTTGGATTCACCTTATTTAGCTTCTCTAGGATCACGAAATAGAGTCTTAATGTCCTTTATTTATGGCTAGAAACCAATTATGAGTGAGTACATCCCATGTTCATATTTATGGGTCTGGGTTACCTCACTCAGGATAGTGTTTTCTATTTCCATCATTTGCATGCAAAATTCAAGGTGTCATTGTTTTTTTTACCACTGATTAATATTCCAGTGCGTAATTTTTCCACGTTTTCTTTATCCATTCTTCCATTGAGGGGCAACTAAGTTTCCAGGTTCTGACTATTACAAATAATGCTGCTATGAACATAGTTGAACAAATGCTTTTGTAGTATGATAGAGCATTTCTTGGGTATATTCCCAAGAGTGATATTGCTGGATCCTGGGGTAGGTGGATCCCGAATTTCCTGAGAAACTGCCACACTGATTTCCAAAGTGGTTGCACAAGTTTGCATTCCCACCAGCAATGGATGAGTATTCCCCTTATTCCACATCCTCTCCAGCAAAGGCTATCATTGGTGCTTTTGATTTTAGCCATTCTCACAGGTGTTAGATGATATCTCAAAGTTGTTTTGATTTGCACTTCCCTGATCACTAAACAGGTTGAGCATGACCCTAAGTGTCTTTTGGCCATTGGAACTTCTTCTGTTGAGAATTCTCTGTTCAGTTCAGTGCCCCATTTTATAATTGGGTTGATTAGCATTTTAAGGTCTAGTTTCTTGAGTTCTTTATACATTTTGGAGATCAGACCTTTGTCTGTTGCAGGGTTGGTGAAGATCTTCTCCCAGTCAGTAGGTGCCCTTTTGTCTTAATTATAGTATCCTTTGCTTTACAAAAGCTTCTCAGTTTTAGAAGGTCCCATTTATTCAATGTTGTCCTTGTTGTCTCTGCTACTGGAGTCCTACATAGGAAGTAGGCTCCTGTACCCATGTGTTGTAGAGTATTTCCCACTTCCTCTTCTATCAGGTTCAGTGTGTTCAGATTGATATTGAGGTCTTTAATCCATTTGGATGTGAGTTTTGTGCATGGTGATAGATATGGATCTATTTTCATTCTTTTAGCGCTTGACATCCTGTTCAGCCAGCACCATTTGTTGGAGATGCTTTCTTTCTACCATTGTATACTTTTAGCTCCTTTGTCAAAAATCAGCTGTTCGTAGGTTTGTGGGTTAAAATCTGGGTCTTCCATTCCATTGGTCAACAGTTCTGTTTTTGTGCCAATACCAAGCTGTTTTCATTACTGTAGCTCTGTAATAGAGTTTGAAGTCAGGGATGGTAATGCCTCCAGAAGTTCCTTTATTGTATAATGATGGAGGTGGGTCTTGTAGTTTATCTGTTGCTCTCATTGGTTAACTAATAAAACTGCTTGGCCCTGATAGGACAGAAAATTAGGTAGGCGGAGTAAACAGAACAGAGTGCCGGGAGAAAGAAGCCAAGTCAGTGAGTCGCCATGATTCTCCCACCCCAGACAGACACAGGTGTATGTAGAAGATGCGGTAAAGGACGGCATTGGTCCAACGAATGCAGGTCAACAACAGACAGACAGGGCAATCCGATATCATTGGGAAACTCCTTGAGGGGCCTCTCGCAGGGCCCCAAGCCAACAGTGGCCCAGTCATTCCCAGTCACAGTGGAGAACGTGCCTCACCAAGAAAATTAAAAGCTCCAATTTCTGCTGTAAAAAGTAATACTGGTCTAAATGATGAATTACGTGTGGAGGATGAGTCAAAAAACCCAGTAGGACAGAGTAAACATATATTTTGGCAGACTTCTATTAATGATCAAAGACCAAAGCTAAGAGTCTGTATAAATGGCACGTTTATTGAAGGCTTATTAGACACAGGTGTGCGGATGTAAGTATCATTACCCCAGAATCTTGGCATCCGAATTGGCCTCTTCAAGAGGTAGATGTTCATTCAGTTCCTGGGAATTGGAACCCTATCTCGTGTAAAACAAAGCACAAAATGGATTGAATGCATAGGGACCGAAGGGCAAATAGGAGGACTAAGTCCATATATAGCCAATATTGCCATAAATTTATGGGGCTGTGACCTGCTACAGCAATGGAATACCCAGATTAACATTCCTGTAGTTCCAGGAACTCATAATTCTGGGAAGGATATGATGAGGTATTATGGAAAAAGGTCACTAGCCATTCAGGCTCTACAAGAACATACAGCAAATACCAAACCTTTGGAGGTACCAACAGCCCTACCTTTAAAATGGCTAACTGAGAAGCCAATATGGATCAAACAGTGGCCTCTAGCTGAAGATAAACTACAGGCATTGGAACAGCTGGTGCAAGAGCAACTAGATGCTCACCATATTGAAGAATCAACCAGCCCTTGGAATTCTCCTGTGTTTGTTGTAAAAAAGAAATCTGGTAAATGGAGAATGGTGACAGATCTAAGAGCTGTCAACAAAGTAATTCAACCTATGGGCACACTACAATCTGGAATTCCTTTGCCTTCTCTGTTACCAAAAGGATGACCTCTTATAGTTATTGATTTGAAAGATTGTTTTTTCACTATACCGTTACAAGAAAAGGATAGAGAAAAATTTGCCTTCACAGTGCCTACTTATAATAATTCTCAGCCTAGTAGGAGATATCAATGGACTGTCCCCCACAGGGTATGCTCAATAGTCCTACATTGTGCCAATATTTTGTAAGTAAGCCATTGGAAATAATTCATAAACAATTCCCCAAGTCCATAATTTATCATTACATGGATGACATCTTGTTATCTGATTCAAATAAAGATACTTTAGAAAGGATGTTTGAAGAAGTAAAGAAAGTCTTGCCTAGGTGGGGATTACAAATTGCCCCTGAAAAGTTTCAAAGAGGAAATTCTATTAATTACCTAGGTTACAGAATAGGGTTAGAGAAAATTGAAACGCAAAAGGCACAAATTAGGAGAGACCGGTTAAAGACTCTTAATGACTTCCAAAGATTGTTAGGAGTCATTTCCAGTCTACGACCAGCTGTTGGGATAACACCTGATCTAATAGTTCATTTAAACAAAACCTTAGATGGTGATAAAGATTTGAATAGTCCAAGAAAACTGACAGCTGAAGCAGAAAAGGAACTGACAATGATTGAGGAAAAATTACAGGAGGCACATGTAGATAGGGTGAACCCAAATCTTAGCTGCATCCGAGTCATATTGCCTTCCAGAATTTCTCCTACAGGGATTCTAATGCAGAGGGAAGATATTATTTTAGAGTGGATATTTATAACTAATAAACCAAGTAAAAAATTAAAAACTTATGTGGAAAAAGTCTCTGAATTAATTATAAAAGGTAAGCTGAGACTTCGTCAACTATCAGGTATAGACTCAGCAGAAATTATAGTGCCTTTTACTACTGAAGAAATAAGAAAGTTATGGGAAGACAATGAACCGTGGCAAAGAGCTTGTGCTAATTTTTTGGGAGAAATTAATAGCAACTATCCCAAAAGTGGTAGACTTAACCTCATAAAAAGAACTTCTTGGATTCTTCCTAGAATTGTATGTGATTCTCCAATAACTGGAGCCCGTACATTCTATACTGATGCAAATAAATCAGGGAAAGCAGGTTACAAGTCAGATGAATTGAGTAAGGTGGAACAAAGCCCTTATAATTCTGTCCAGAAGGCAGAATTATATGCCATTCTTATGGTGCTAAGGGATTTTAAAGAATCTCTTAATATAGTTACAGATTCACAATATGCAGAAAGAGTTATCTTGCATATTGAAACCGCTGAATTTATACCAGATGACACAGAGTTGACTTCTTTGTTTATCCAGGTAGAAGACATAATCAGGAACAGGCTTTGTCCGATGTACATAACACACATCCGGTCCCATACAGGTCTGCCTGGTCCTCTAGCCCAAGGCAATGCTGAGAGGTACATGGAGTACCTTTACATAAAATGTTTTTCATATTGTACTTTAAAATAGGACACATTACTTGTCTGGAATATGAATACAGAACTGGAGTGAATGCATAATTCTTCATAGGTGGTTCAGTAAACATCTCTGAATTCTTTCAATCTGATTTGTTTGTTTCAGTGATTTTTGCTATGGAGACAGGGTCTTAATGTATACTTCCACCCATCATGGACACGATTTCGTAGTCTTGGCTAGCATTCAACTCAGAGACAAATATATACACCTGTGCTTCCTGAGTGCTATGCTTAAAGGCACAAGTCAATACACACAGTTTGTCCACTGTATTTTTCTATTTTATAATTAGTATTTCGTCATACAATTTTCTCAGTGTACTATGTCGTGTTGATCTGTTTCCTTGGCTGTCTCTATTAATAGACAGTTCTTTTGTAAGGTGATATCCCATTCAAAGTATACAGAAAGGACAGAGGTGACTCTCCAATTTCCTTCAAAAGTGACTGTCCATGACATGGAATATTAGTGTCAAATACCAGAATTTTATGACTATACTGTTAAAGAAGTATACATTTACAATGTTGTCACCATCATGCTTCTCTTATACACATGAATGAAATGTTTTGAAAGGCAGTGACATATGATGATGTGCATATTAACTTCACTCGTGAAGAGTGGGATTTGCTGGATCCTTCCCAGAAGAATCTCTACAAAGATGTGATGCTGGAGACCTACAGGAACCTCGCTACTATAGGTAAAAATAAATTTCCTTCAAAATAAGGGGACAACTTTTTCTTGGTTAATGATGTTCTTCTGTAATTTGATTTAAAAATAATGAGTTGAATAAAGCAGTAAGAGTCCTAAGGATCCTTTAAGATAACACCTTAACTACTGCTCAATTTTCAATAATATAACATACATTTTCTGTTATTATATTTTAGGATGCATTTGGGAAGACCGTAATACTAGAGAACATTGTCGATTTTCTAGAAGACATGAGAGGTAATTTTCATGTGCAAGCTGATAACAGTGTGCCTCTGATGAAAGTTTTGTGTCCTGAAAGTTTTAGTCTAAATCAAAATAAACAATGACAGTTTTAAGTACTCTAATTTTTAACAAATTCTTACAAATCCATATTTCATATATGTGAGTTGCATTTGAATGACATTCTTTTTTAAAAAAATATTTATTTATTTATTATGTATACAATATTTTTTCTGCATGTATGTCTGAAGACCAGAAGAAGGCACCAGATCTCATTCTAGATGGTTGTGAGCCACCTTGTGGTTGCTGGGAATTAAACTCAGGACATTTGGAAGAGCAGGCACTGCTCTTAACTGCTGAGCCATCTCTCCAGCCCCTTAAATGACATTCTTTAAAGAAAGAAGCCAAGAAAGCAATGGCTAGAAAGATATCACCATTTGAGGCTTAACACCATGAGAGCTTTGTTGTAGATCTTCAAATAAATTTCTTTCTTGCTACTCATAATACAAAAGGTATACACATTGAAGTGATGATAAGTATATCTGCAAAACTTAGTACTAAACCAATAGGCCATAGTAAATCTTGTATTCCTCATACACTTCTTGTGACTGTGCTATGTTTAGTGAGAGAAGCAGTTAGAGTTGAGTCAAGTGGCAGTTGTTCTACAGAAACCTTGATGTCTATACTACAAGTCTGTGAGGAACAGCAAGTTCCCTGAGAATTCAATGTGGAAATTTTTTATTTGTAATTCTTCTTTACTCTGTATACCATATGTTATTCTTGATACAAGTGTATGAGCATAGGGATATAGAGAGATGTAGGATACCACTCTCTAAGAACAATTAGATAACCAGTAGTCCCCATGTAGAGTATACTTGTTGATCAAGTATACAAGTAATTGGTTTTAAACCACCAATGTTAATACATAAACAAACTCACACTGCAAAAGAGCTCTATGAGTTCTAGAACTGTGCAAATAATTTTGGGTGTACCAATTCACATTGCATATGCAACATGATTCACAGTACAGGAGAATTTACAAATGTTAAAACTCTGGGTTTATCCAGTTCTCTTCACATATGTGTAAAATATCATATAGAAAAAAGTGACTGTAAAAAGTTAAGCCATAAAAGAAAGGAATTTGCCATTGGAGATATCTTCCAAGTGACAAAACAGTGCCTAATGAAAGAGCAAAACATGAGTTTAGACACAGTTATGAAAACTTGGTATCTGATTCCCCTTTATAACTGGAACATATTATAAAATTAATTCATACAAATGTGTAGCCACAACACTGTATTGAGTGTGGCAAAGCTTTTATATGTGCCAATTATCCTTGCAGGATTGAAAGAATTCAAACTGGAGAGAAACTTTTAGTATATATTCAACATGGTAAATCCTTGACATATGACAGTCACTTTAAATGGAATGAAAGAACACATACTGGAGAAAAACCCTATGAATGTAATCAGTGTGGTAAGGCCTTTGCACTTCTCAGTCATCTTCAAGTGCATAAAAGAATACATACTGGAGAGAAACCCTATGAATGTAATCAGTGTGGTAAGGCCTTTGCACTTCTCAGTCATCTTCAAATGCATAAAAGAACACATACTGGAGAGAAACCCTATGAATGCAATCAGTGTGATAAGGCCTTTGCCTGGTATAGTGCTCTTAAATACCATGGAAGAGCACATACTGGAGAAAAACCCTACGAATGTAATCAGTGTGGTAAGGCCTTTGCAGCTCACAGTATTCTTCAAAGGCATAAAAGAACACATACTGGAGAGAAACCCTATGAATGTAATCAGTGTGGTAAGACCTTTACAGTGCACAGTACTCTTCAAGTGCATAAAAGAACACACACTGGAGAGAAACTGTATGAATGTAATGACTGTGGTAAGGCATTTGCAGCTTCCTGTGATCTTAAAAGGAATAAAAGGTCTTACCCTAGATAGAAACTCTTCAAAGGTTATCATTGTGGTAAGAGCTATGCACAACACAGTGATCTTCAAAGGCCTAAGAGAACATACAAAAGAGAGAAACCCCATGGATGTATTCAGGGTGGTAAAGCCTTTGCAGATCGCAGTAATCTTCAAAGGCTTAAAAGAATAAAAAAGAGTATAAATGAAATCAGTGTGATAAAACCTTTTCATGTCTTATTCATCTTCAATTGCATAGATGTACACATACAGGAGAAAAACCATGGATAGAATGTTTGTGGTAAATCCTTTGTCACAATAATTTCAAAATACATTAAATAAACCATCTAGGAAGCAAATAAAAATGTAATAAATTTAATGTTAAAAACATGACAAAAATCATACTGCAGTGAAACTTTATAAATAAACTTTTTTGTGTAATCAATCTGATAAAGCATTTCCAAATTACAATAGCCTTTGTGTACCTGAAGAACAACCTGAGGGCTTATTCTAAATTATTTTTCAAGATCATAAACAAATACACTTACAGTCAGATAACTGCCAGCATTCATTCTGTACAAAAAATTTGATAGTGTCAATAATCTGTTCAATATGATACCTTTTTTTTTGCACAAGCAAACAGACAGACAAAATGTATTTATTGAATTTATGAAGACCTTTGGGCAAGAGAAAGAGCCAGTCAAAGAATCACACCCTGGTACTGAAATGAGATCCAAAGGAAAACACTTTGTCCGTGAATCTAGAGCTAGTTATAGAGACAACATCACCCTGAAGATAGAGCCAAAAAGTTAAAAACAGACAGTGAAGGAAACACACTTTGGCTCTCAAACCAGAGCCAAAAAGCCACACTCTACCCTTGTCCAAGTGAGCTCAAAACCAACCAGTATCTGAGCACAAAATCCTGCCCATGTCTCAGCTTGTTCAACTCAGGGATTGAAATCTGACCAAATCCCATTTTCAAAATCTCCTTGGAAGAGATCTGGCTTTAAGAAGCCCTATATGTGCCATATGCTCATTCAGTTAGCAGATGTCCTTTTCCACCCTGGCAGAGGAAGTCACTCTCTTCCCTCCCAAATAAATCTCTTGATTGAGATTTCTGTGAAGACCTTCTTTCACTGGAATGGATCAGAAACTCCCTAGTGGAGTTGAATTGAGACATAATCGATACTTCTACTTGGAAAGTCATTTAACCCAGAGGAGCACAGCAGCAATGGACACCTCTTTTGAGGCACTTCATTAGGGGAGTGGAGCAGATCAGTAACAGACATTTCTGCTGGGAAACTCTCTTAGAAGAATGGAGTGGATCCCAGCTGTGATGGCTCTCTCTCAGAGAGGAACATCATTACCTCATCTAGTGTGGTGCCCTTCTCTTCACAACTGTAGGTGTTTCTTGACTTCAGGGAGTAAGGGTACCTTTCCCTTCAGAACTGTAATTCTTGGGCTATGAATTTGAATGATAATGAAACCCTATTAGATTTATACTTCTCTTCAATTGCAAGGGATAAGTAATTCAGGTATAAATATTTAAGCATATGTACAAACTCCTTTTTGTTGTGATATCATCTCTATTTCAAATTATAAATGCATTTAATTTGGCCCTTTGTTCTAGAAGATAAAAGGATCACCATGAAAGTTCCATGACAAAAATTGTCAGACATGGCACCTGAAGTAGGAGCTTAAGAACTCACATCCTTAAATCTCCCGCATGAAGCAGAGAGTGGGAACTGGAACTGGTGTATGGATGTAAATTCTCATAGCCTACTCTCAGTGACATATTCCTTTCTGCAGGACAGCATGCCCTAAATCTTTCTAAATGATACCACCAACTTAGAAGGACTAATTTCTCTTACTTCAACCTTAAATTTGTTTTCTCTTTCATGAACCAATTTATGAAGAAAAACTCTGTAAGTGAGCTGTCTGATGCCTTGACTCCTATTTACAGTAATGAATGCTTGCAGGAGAAAAATGTTCATGAGGGAAATTGTTTGATTAAAAGTTTTTTTCTAATTGTTTTTATGTGGTGTGTGTGTGTGTGTGTGTGTGTGTGTGTGTGTGTGTGTGTGTGAATATTTAGATTGATATTCTGTATCCTTAGAAAATTTAGACTTTGGATCTTCTTCTGTCAGGAATTACAACAAACTGTTAAAAATCTGACCTTAGTCTTGGGAATGAACATTTCTTAGTCACCTCGCCATGGCTCTAGTGCTATAAATGTTTTAAATTCTATTTAGAACACTTTAAAATTTGCAATAGGAACAAACTTCTAAAGAAGTAATTCCTATTCATGAAAAAATTTGTTAATGATGTTAATCACAGATTTCTTTAGCTTCAAGAAAAATTATTTTTCATCATAGCATTTAAGGAAATAAATTACATACCATGTTCAGTCAAGACTGATGTAGGAGGTCATTGTATTGCGGTTTCTATTTTAAAATATTTGAGGTAGTCACTAAACTGTGCTGTATGGCAAATCCATTTAGTGAAGTTTATTTTGTAGACCTTATATTATTTCTATGACTTTTGTTCATCTTCTATTCCATCAAAACAATGATGCTCCATTTTAATCTTATTATTTTTTCTCTGACTCAATGATAAGTCCTTTAGGAACACATATTTCAACTGGACTTACAGGTGTGTCACTATAATTACAGCACACTGGAGTGTGGGTGGTCCTGATCTTGTGAGGCCAGCTTCTTCCCCATAATAAATTCATGGCATCCATAGCAATGAGGAAGTATCTTGTCTCAAAAATTCTAAAAGAAAAGCCTATCTCAAATAATGTAACTTTTGCTAATAAAATCTGGCTGGACTCAGATTGATTTCAACAAACTTTTTAGTATCTTTGCTCACATAAAAAGCTGTGATAACAATAATATAAGCATTGTAGATATTCCATTCACATTCAATCCATTGAATCATTTGACAACCATCTAGAGGGCATTTATGTCCTTCAAGTATTAAGAGATGGAAGGAACAGTGGGACACCTTTACCTTACACATTATAATGACATATGTGGGAACTGGAGAGTTGTCTCAAAGTACTGCTTCTCTTGGGTACCCGAGTTTGGTTTATAGCCCCACAACCCAGGTACCAGTGGTGATAAAAAGATGGTGTCTAATGCTCTTTGTCTGGAGGTACAGACCGCTGTGGGTACGTAGTATCAATGTTAGGCCCTGTGGATGAGTATCCAGTGTTCTAAGTGCTGAGTCTTCAGCCTCATGAGGATGTCATTGATAATAGTGAGGTAGGAAAGGCTGACATAATAAGTTTATCTTTTCCTCACCCTTCATGACCCAGAAGAACCAAAGATTGACAGCACCAGAATCTTAGACTTTGTTCTTCAGAATTTCTGATTATTATACATGATGAAAAAAGGTAATTTTGCTCTGTAAATCTCCATCTGCCTAAGTGGTTAGATGTGCCTTCTGTCTTTTGTTGTTGTTGTTGTTGTTGTTAGTTTTTCAAGACAGGACTTCTCTGTAGATTTAGATCCTGTCCTGAAACTAGCTCTTATAGACCAGGCTGGCCTCAAAGTCACAGAGATCCACCAGCCTCTGCTTCCCGAGTGCTGGGATTAAAGACATGTGCAACCACTGCCTAGGTTCTCCTGTTCCTTTTTAAATTGTTCACAGTATAATCTTGGCCTGAACCCAAAAGAAACTTAAAAATTCCATTTAATGGGGCATGCAAAATTTTTCCAGGCTGGCGACTCTTTTTCCAATTAACCACTCAAGATGCATACAGTTTTTACAGAAATTTTATTTATTAAACTTTTAATTTTGTGGAATAATTTATCCAGAGGAAGGCATATTAATTCTAGGATATCAGTATCTCCAGTTTGTAGAAAAATGTTTCTGAATCAAAAGTTCTTATTTTGGATAAGTACTTTTGTTCCCACTCCATTGTTCCCAAGGGAAATGACCTTGTTCTCATGATTAAACCAACTAAATTTTTAGATTAAACAACTCATTCACAACTAAGTCATAAAATTACAAATTTGAGTCATGGAGTCAACTTTACATTTTAGTAATAGAAAAAGGATTTGTGTGTGGATCATGGTTTTTGCCTGTATACCACAATAGGTGGAATAGTTTACTGTCTATACTTTAGGGGAAACACTGTAGGTAAACAATTGTGGAGTCACCATTATGAAATAAGACATGATTGTAGATGGATATGTGATTTTATTTTTTCCCAACATGTATTGATCCATGTCATGTAAATGATGTCAGACCAGATTTCTGTATACAATGTGGGAAGGTTAGTTGAAGCAATTAATATGGAATTTCTAAAAAGGTGCTCTCATGTACAGATATGTTCAATCTTGCTGTCATTGTTACATCCGTGAGCTATAACTGCATGTCAGGTGACAGGCCTTAGCAGTTAACATTACACATAAGCACAGGGTGAAGTAATATTACTGCCATTGCCTCAGTGTGGGAATTATTTTAACTTTTGGAAAGTCAATATAGCTATTTTTTTTCAATTATATTTTTTAAAAAAGCAATTATGACTTATAATTTTTAAATTTGAATTCCTTTAAATTTATCCTTCTCTAATCTCTTATTTTTTTTGTTACCCATTGTTTCCAGGTCATTAAGAATTTCTTTCTTGTTTTCTCAAGTTATGTTGATTATTTATTTCTGTTTAGAGCAATGCCTCCTGTAGAGTAGGCTTGCCTTACACAATGCAGTTGAGAATTCTATTGAACTCATAATCCTTCTGCTGCTCAGCACTGGAAAGAAGGTCCTTCAACTGTTTCAACACTGTGCCTTATCTGGTCAGTTAGAAAAAAATGTAGACCAGTAAATGTGTGCTCTCCTGTGTAAGAATTGAGTTCAAAAGTCATCTTTAAACCATGTGCAGTCTGAGCACAAAAAGTGATAGACAGAAAAGAGCACAAAAATTTCCATCTTTTGAAAGTAGTACACTTTAAAAATAAGTAAAGATTGATTGAAGCATGATCCTAATTAGTATTGTTTTTTTCAAAACGCATTCATAAGATATTTATTAAAATAACACATTTAGGGAAAAAAACCAATACAATGTATACATCATTACAGAAAACTGTATACCATCATTCAAAAAAGGACTTTCTTTTGGGAAATCAGTTTCTAATTTATGGCAAGTTTTACTTTCAGAAATAAACCCACAGAACAACACATTCTAGTTCACCCTTAAAGACTGGCATGCAGAGCAAGGAATGTTCTTATTCTTTGTAGGAGTTCCTTCTTTTACCCTGTCAGGTACCAGGGCTCTGCATTGGCGTGAATCAGCCACCAACTCATCAACAGTAACGTGTTCTAGTCCCTTTTCTTTAATTACCTCTTTACAGTGTGCCTTCAACTGATCCTTCCAGCCGCACTCGATTAATTTAGCCTTCAGCCACTCTTTGAGGCATTCTCTTTCTCCAGTTTCTATTAACTTTTGGTTAATCAGTGCCCTCATCTGCGCATCTTTGTTCATCTTGCTAACCACACTCTTTGGCTGTCCAGACTTAGACCCTCTGTAGCTTGGGCACTTAAGCACACAGAAAGCACTAATTAGTATTGTTAATAAAATTTCAGAGTCAGATATTGGGGAAAACCTGACAGAACAGAGAAGCAACCCAGCAGTCAAATTGACTTTTTACCTCTCCAAATCATCAGACTGAATGGGGGATGAGATCCTGTCTCCACCCACCATATATTCCTGTCTTCATCTCCCAAATGCTAGAATTAATAGCATGAGCCACTTTCTGTCAGATCCTGTCATCCAATAGTGGTTAACTCCAGCCTCTAATCTCCAGGCAAGCTTTATTTGTTGGAACAGACACAAAATATCATATTGTAATTGATATATGTTCTGGCTGGTCATTTCTAGATTACACAGACCAGGGACTTGAGAGTTTAGATAAAGAATGGAACTTATTATGGAACCAAATTTCAGAAGGTCCACTAGTGTGAACAAAATAGAACTGGATAAAATGCTATGAGCCTGCCTAAAAGAACTCTTATATTACAGGTTTAAGATGAACCAGAGTTCTTGATGGTCTTGAATGGAGGTGGGCATATTTTCCAGTACTTACATGGGGATCACAACTTTCCATTGCTCCATGATCAGGAATTCTGAGATCATTTGGTCACTTTGATAACCAGGTACCCATGTGGTGAATATCCATCCAGACATATATAATAGTCATATTGATTTTAAAAAATCAAATCAAGTATTACAAGATGAAAGAAGTTCATGTACCTGCAATTCAATGACTCCGAATGTTCAGGCAGTATTAATGTCATGACTACATGGCATCCTGGGAATCAGAGTGATACCCTCTGTCAATTTTAAAATTCAAGGTATGTGGGAAGCTGAACACACCAGCATGTGCTTCACATGTAAAAAGCCCACATTCCAGGGTCATCATCCAACAATATGAAAACAAATAAAGTCATGAATGAAGTCTCCCTCCTTTTACTTTCAGGAATTTGGAGCCACACAGCAAGGTTTACTCAGACAAGCAAACAAAAAATTAAAATAGCAGGTTGCCAAACTCCTTAGCATGTAATAACAACTGTTTCTTCTATATCTTATGGGATTTAGAGATCAAGCCTATAATGATGGCAAAGCATTTCAGTATAAGTAGGATGTTGGCTGATTAATGTCAAGCACAATACAGTTATAAATGTCAGCAAATTAGTTGAGGATATTGAGACTCATCACATACAATGAGGAATTTCATTTAGACAGGCTTCTCCTACTAAAGATTCACAGGAAATTGAATGAAAGCCACCAAGGAAAGAAACTTGTACAAATACATTATCTTTTCTGGGAGGTTTGTCATTCAATCAAGTAGATTCTGACCCTGTTCAATCAAGTAGATTCTGTCACTATCGGTTCATGGTCAACAACAGAAATTTTGCATTTCATCATTTCAAGGATGGACATTTAATGATTCTCATCTGCAATGGCCCCTACACTGTCCAAATGTCTAATGTTTCTTCTAGCACTCAAGACAATCTGTTGACAGCAACATCTTGTAAAACCTGAAAACATACAATGGCACAAAATACCATTACTATTCCAAAAGGGCAAAATGGAAACACTGTGAGGGACAATTGGACTAATGCAAGATGGAAGCAGAGCAGGACAAGCATCAAATCCTGCAGCTCTCTTCTCAGATGTATGGGCTTCAGTTTCAAATGGTTTAAATGGACCTGTTCTTGCAACTTCTCAAACATTTCTCTCTTTGGTAACTTCCACTCACTATAAGCAGCTAGATCTCAATGGAAGTAGCGTCACAACTTAGTTATCTTAACATCTTTGGACTCAAAATGCAGCCCAGGCTGTTGTGGAATATTTTAAAATATGTTATTTTGTTTATGCTGTGGAACATTTGTTTTAATGATGCAGGGAAGTACTGCACTATTTTTATGCTGCATTGGTTTAGCTCTGTGAAGTTGTGATACTTTGCCTAACTAAAATACCTGGTTGGCCTAAAATGTGTGACCAATCACATGGCAAGAAAGGATAGGAAGGGCTGGCAGGCAAAGAGAATAAATGGGATGAAAAATCTGGGAGAACAAAGAAGAAACAACAAAAGGAGAAAACAACAGGAGCCATTAATCTAGTTAGTTACACAGCAAGCCATGGAATAAGAAATAAAGAGAGGAAACAGAATAAAGATAAAGCCAGAGGGAAAAGGTAGAAAGAATAATTGAAAAACAACCTGCCTTGAAACAGGTCAAAGCAAGCTAAGGTCAGGCATTTATAAAAAAAATAAGCCTCCATGTGTGAAATTTAATTGAGAACTGGGTGGCAGTGTCTAAAAGAACACAAGAATAAAAGAAACAACCAACAACACCAGGCTTCAATGCTCACAGCTTCATTCAATAAACTCCCACTCTGTCCTCCCTGGGCTTCTGACTCTGCCAAATGCCTGCAACAATGATAAACTGTAACTATAAACTAAAAATCCACGATCTTATTCTTTCTTGTTTCCAAGACCAACACACTATTGGTGATGCTGAGAAGTTGGTTTTTATAAATGCAAAGGACACTAACATGCTTGGACCACAGGTGCAGAAGGTTCTGAATGAAGTAGTTTCCTAAGACTATGAATCACTTGGCTCATGCCTTCCCTAAATTGAAGGTTTATGTGGATAGAGTCTTACCCTTAGGGCACCTTGATAAGCTTCCACTCCAGAGCAATGGCTTTTCTGTAATGATGATAAACTCTTTGAAAATTCCTGCCTGTATTAACACATAAATGCCCTTTGAAACTATTCTTAATTTATTTCTCTCCTACCGGTTGTTTTCCACTGTGAACCTAAACAAGTCATCCGTGATAACCACTGAACAGCTTCAATATTCCATTTAAGACATTAGCCCATTACCTTTTAATTTGGCATTGCTACATTTCCAGAGCATAGGCAGAATAAGAAAAAAATTAAGAGCTAAAATATCACAAAGAGCTGGGCAGTGGGGAAAAATGCCTTTAATCCCAGCACTCGGAGGCAGAGGCAGAGTTTGAGGCCTGCCTGGTCTACAAGGGCTAGTTCCAGGAGAGGTAGGACTGTGACACAGGGAATCCCTGTCTTGGAAAAACAAAAACAACAAAAAATCAGACAAAAGAACTCAGGCTTAACTTTTTTACTGAGTTTATTTTAAAATCCTAGGATCTCAGTACCCACTTTCTGCCATTATATTTTCATTTTCCTGGTCCTACAAAAACAGTTCTGCTGACTCTTTCTTTCTTTTTTAAATCCTCTTTTATTTCTTCCTTTGGTGTGTAGGTATGAAAAATTTTCAAATACAGAAAAATAACTTGAGATAAATCTACAATAAATAGCTGTAGTGTTTAAATTCCAGTGACTATGATGAAGATACCCATGAGAACAACTCAAGGACAGAAAGAAACCAGAGGTTCAGTAGATCCAGTCAAAGATTATGCTAATGCAGAAACACAACGCCACTGTGGAGGGCTATTTTGAACTTCAAAGAAACTGTACAGGGGTGACTTGAGGTGGCACTCTTATTGACATACTTGGCAGGCCAAGTAAGTAGAAAGAACACCTCCTGTATTAGTAAATTTTCCTGCCAATAGACAGTCCTTGAGTACACAGAAGTGCACTGTAGTTCACTCACTATGATTAGGTTGTGGTTTGTCTCCTGATGAGGTGTGTTTATATATTATATTACAGCTAAAGTTATTTCCATAACAGCAGTCTTCTTTATATTAACTAGGACACATAACTCTTGAAATAAATTGTAACAAAGTTGGTAGTTTTTGTAACTATTTCAAGTATTATGAGAACCTAGCTTGGATTGTGATTTGAGTATTATTGGAGTGCACTGGCTTTGCAATAAAGTATGCAGTTGTATCTTCTACCCTGCATCCCTTGTGTTCTGATTTCTGTGGTACTACCCAGGGTCTCCATAACCGAAGTAGTTGGGAAAGAGACCCCAACAATTGGTGCCTAAAACAGGGACCCTGAAAGAATATCAGGAGTGATGGATAATAATAAAAGTAATTACCGGGTAATGGGACAAGGTAACTTTTCTCTGCTTCTGTCTATGACTAAGCATTTGCTGGAAACTCATGGCACCCATGTATCTATATCAGACTTAGAGATGTGTCTTGAAACTATCAAGGAATATAATCCTTAGTTTACCTCAGATGATAATTTAATGTATATGGAAAATTGGGATTAGGTTCAGATAAATGTGGTGAGGAGGCTGCTAACTCAAGGACAGGAATGACCTTGTGGTCAGATACTGACTGACCATCTGTGCTGTGCTTTCTTCTGCTCTGGCATTTAAGGAAGTTCTGAAAGATATCCTGGGCTGTTTGGCTGCTTCAGCATGACTGGACACAACTCCCAATTCTATCCTTTCTTCTGTTTCTTCTGACTTTTCTTTGGCCTTGAGAATCCCCTATCCAGGAACCATAGCTGACCTTGTAGGAGCAGCTCCTACAGGGGACATCCAGCTGTGCAGCTCTCTGGGGAGGAGTGTCTTCATAGGGACACCACAAATTCCAATGGTGCTGTGAGGTGCATTAAGGATATCCCAGGAGTATCAGCAGTTGCACAGTGTAAATATAAAAAAGAGGTTAGCAGCACAGCATGAAAAACAAGTAAGAAGTGACTCAAGTATAATTGTAAAATACGTCACTGTAGAATAGGAAGTAACTTGTATATAATTTTTAAGAATGAAAATAGCAAAAAGGTGTTTCTACACTTCTTATAGATATTTTTAAAGGCCGGGGGTACTAAGGAAGGACAACAACAATTGCTTCAGTTTTTGAAATGTATAGAAATGTGTGCTCCTGGTTTCCTACAGAATGAAGTATAAATCTAGAGCTTTACAAAGGTGTGTGTGAATGAATGAGTGCATGTTTTCTAGGGCTGTGTTTTGACTCTTACTACATTGCTGTTTTGTGATTATCTTTCTAGAAATATTAAGTGGTCCCAGTACCTGCTTGTCTGTCATAACTGTACATTTTTGTCTATTCACCCTTTAGATCCTGAAAGCGTTGAGACAGGCTGCCTCTGACTTTAGCCTCCTGTGAATTTTTATTGGATCAGTATGAGAACTTTGGGTCCCAAAAGGAAAGCTTCTCAAAGAGACGCAAGACACTGATCGCCTTCCTTTGTTGTTCTCTGGCCCAGAGCCTGCCAGCAGCTCCTACAGAGGGCAGGGGTTCACGTGCATGCTCACGTGGGCAGAGATCCTACAGAGAGACATGCTCATGCAAATGGGGCAGTAGCAAATTGTCTGCTTGCAGTTAAAGAGCTGCAGGGATATGAAACAAAAAAATCTTTGATTGTGTCCAGAAAAGTTAAAAGTGATCCATCACATCTGGGATGAGCTCAATTCTCATACGGGTTTCCAAACAGAAGTAACAATTGTATGTCAGCACAACTCGAGAAGTTTTGGAAGCATTCCAGTGAAAGAATGTCTTCACAGAAATGCCCACGTGAGCACGCACATGTTCCACTGCCCTCTTATTTGAAAGGGAAGAAATCTGGATTATAAATACCCCTGCCAGTGTTGAATGGGACAGGTGCATACCGAATTGACATATGGCTCATATAGGGCTTCTTAGGATCAGGGGGCATCATAGGAGATTTTGAATGAGGGAATTTGTTAGATTTTAATCCCTGATCATGAGCAAGATCACAGATGGGCTGGATTTCATACTGAAGGATTCGTTACTTTAGTGCTCACTTGGAGAAGGGTGGAATGTGGGGCTTTATTATTTGGTTGTATTTTGAGAGTGTGTTTCTTTCACTGGCACTTTTTAATGTTTGTGCTGTTTTCAGGGAGATGTTGTTTCTTTAACTAGTTCTAGATTCAGAGAAAAAGTGCTTTCCTTTGGCTCTGCTTTCAGGTCTGACGTGTGTTTCTTTGACTTGCCCTTTCTCCTACTCCTAAGGCTACAAAAAAGGTTATGCCCACTAGTTTGCTGTTTCAAACAAAATAAAAAGAGATATCATAGTGCTTGAACAGATTTTTACACTATACATTTTTATAACCAATAACTGATGTTGGTTAACTGTGTGTGTGTGTGTTGGCTTCAGATCTTTAAAAAATAAGTTAGAATAAGCCCTCAGTTTCTTCCATAGGTACAAATGATTAGGGTAATATGCATAAGCTTTATCAGATTGATTACACACAAAAGTATGAAGTACAAAACATTAAAACACTAAATTCACTTATAGAGTTTTACTATGGTATGATTTTTCTCATGGTTTGAAGAATACACATATTAAATTTATAGAGCTTTTCTAAAGGATGGTTTATTCCTAGTATTTGCAGATGATTGTGACAAAGGATTTACCACAGATTCCATTGACAGTTATCTCTCCAGTCTGTGTTCTTTTATGCATTTGAAGATGAATAAGATGTGAAAAGTCTTTCTTACACTGATATACATTCATAAAGTTTCCGTACACTGTGTGATCTCTTATCCTTGAAGAGTACAGTGGTCTTCAAAGACCTAACCAGACGGATTACATTCATAGGGGTTCTCTCTACTCTGTGATCTTTTGTACAATTGAAGATGACTGTGTTTTGCAAAGGCCTTACCAAAATAATTATGATCATAGGGTTTCTCACTAGAATATTTTTTATGCAATTTAAGAAGATTGCTACTTTTAATGGCCTTACCACATTGATTACATTTATACTGTTTCTATCAGGTATGTGTTCTATGTAACTGAAGACTACTGTGACATGCAAAGGCCTTTTAACACTAAAAACATTCATAGGGTTTCTTTCTCTCCAGTTTTCTTTTATGCAATTGAAGATGACCGTGACATGCAAAGGCCTTACCACACTGATTATATTCATAGGGTTTCTTTCCAGTAGGTGTTCTTTTATGCAACTGAAGATGATTGTTTTGTGCAAAGGCCTTACCACACTGATTACATTCATAGGGTTTCTCTCCAGTATGTGTTCTTTTATGCATTTGAAGATAACTGTGACGTGCAAAGGCCTTATCACACTGATTGCATTCATAGGGTTTCTCTCCAGTATGTATTCTTTTATGCATCTGAAGATGACTGATTTGTGCAAAGGCCTTACCACACTGATTACATTCATAGGGTTTCTCTCCAGTATGTGTTCTATTATGCATTTGAAGATGACTGTTTTGTGCAAAGGCCTTATCACACTGATTGCATTCATAGGGTTTCTCTCCAGTATGTGTTCTTTCATGCATTTGAAGATGACTGTGACGTGCAAAGGCCTTATCACACTGATTGCATTCATAGTGTTTCTCTCCAGTATGTGTTCTTTTATGCCTTTGAAGATCACTGTGACGTGCAAAGGTCTTGCCACACTGATTACATTCATAGGGTTTCTCTCCAGTATGTATTCTTTTATGTATTTGAAGACTATTCTGACTTGCAAAGGCCTTATCACACTGATTACATTCATAGGGTTTCTCTCCAGTATGTGTTCTTTTATGCATCTGAAGATGACTGATTTGTGCAAAGGCCTTACCACACTGATTACATTCAAAGGGTTTCTCTCCAGTATGTGTTCTTTTATGCATCTGAAGATGACTGTTTTGTGCAAAGGCCTTACCACACTGATTACATTCATAGGGTTTTTCTCCAGTATGTGTTCTTTTATGCATTTGAAGACTATTCTGACTTGCAAAGGCCTTATCACACTGATTGCATTCATAGGGTTTCTCTCCAGTATGTATTCTTTTATGCATTTGAAGACTATTCTGACTTGCAAAGGCCTTATCACACTGATTACATTCATAGGGTTTCTCTCCAGTATGTGTTCTTTTATGCATCTGAAGATGACTGATTTGTGCAAAGGCCTTACCACACTGATTACATTCAAAGGGTTTCTCTCCAGTATGTGTTCTTTCATGCCTTTGAAGATGACTGTGACGTGCAAAGGCCTTATCACACTGATTGCATTCATAGGGTTTCTCTCCAGTATGTATTCTTTTATGCACTTGGAGTTGACTGTGCCATGCAAAGGCCTTACCACACTGATTACATTCATAAGGTTTTTCTCCAGTATGTGTTCTTTTATGCACTTGAAGATGACTGTGACGTGTAAAGGCCTTCTCACACTGATTACATTCATAGGGTTTCTCTCCAATATGTATTCTTTTATGTATTTGAAGACTATTCTGACTTGCAAAGGCCTTATCACACTGATTACATTCATAGGATTTCTCTCCAGTATGTATGCTTTTATGCTTTTGAAGTGCAGTTTGACATGCATAGGCCTTACCACACTGATCGCATTCATAAGGTTTCTCTCCAGTATATGTTCTTTCATGCACTTGAAGACTACTCTGAGTTGCAAAGGCCTTACCACACTGATTACATTCATAGGGTTTCTCTCCAGTATGTGTTCTTTTATGACTTGGATGACTTTCATAAAGAGCAAAGTCTTTATCACCTTGACTATATTCATAGGGTTTATTTCCAGTGTGTTTTCTTTTAAGCACTTGAATATAACTGTGATAAGCAAAGGCTTTCCCACACTGCTTAATTTTAGACTGTTTTTCTCCAGTATGTCTTTTTTCATTCTTTAGAAAGTGGGTGTCATCAAAAAAGGCTTTAACACATTGAGTATACTCTGAAAGTTTCTTGTCACCATTTTGGTTTCTTTCAATCCTGCAAGGATAATTGGCACATTTAAAAGCTTTACCACATTCAATAAATGTTGAACCTTATATCTGTATGAATTTAATTTGGTACTTGTTCCAATTCTAAATAGGAATTAGTTATTAAGGTTTCATAACTCTGTTTAAAATCATGTTTGCTTTTTAGTTGGGGTCAGTTTGCATCTAGGAAAATAAGTATGATGATAAATTCCTTTGTTTCATGGTTTACCTTTTCACATTTACAAAAATATTTTTATATGATATTATTCACACTTTTGAAGACAACTGAATACACTGAGAGCTTTACCAACTTTAATGCATTCATAAATTTTACTACAATGTGTATCTTATTTCCTTTGCTAAGTGAACTAGGACATTCAGAAGGATTTGCACAGACTTAGAATTCATGGGACATTTTTGTAATGTTTTTATATTAATAATGATTGTAGAAAACCATCAGTATTGTATACTTGAATCAAATTTAACAAGTATACTCTATGTGGAAACTACTGCCTATCTTCTTTCTGTTCTTAAGGAGAGGTATGTTAAATCTTTCCATGTCTCTATGCTCATAAGCTTATATCAAGTGTAGTGTCTGATACACATAGGAAAGGAAGAATAACTCATGTACATGAAATTGAGGTATATGGATGTGAGTATTTAATAACCATCTATGCACTTAAAGCTCTGCTTATTTCCATTGCTGCTTTTTTTTTAAAAGTTCTAGGAGAAAGTGCAGTCTCATCAGAGGCACATTGTTATCAACTTGCACATGAAAATTACCTTTCATGTCTTCTAGAACATTGCCAATGTTCTTCAGTATTATGGTCTTCCCAAATGTATCCTAAAATACAGGACCAGAATATATGTTATATCATTTAACAATGTACAATATTTAGTTTATTATCTTAAGTGCACCTAAGAACTATGACTGCTGTATTCACCTCATTCGTCTTTTTAAATCAAATTGCAGAACAACATCCTTAACCATGGAAAAGTTGTTTCCGTATTTTGAAACATGAAGCAAATTCATTTTTACCTATAGAAATGAGGTTCTTGTAGGTTTCCAGCATTACATCCTTATAGAGATTCTTCTGGGAAGGATTCAGCAAATCCCACTCTTCCCGGGTGAAGTTGATGTGCACATCATCATAGGTCACCACCTTCTAAAATACACAACATGTGTAAAATAGAAAGCACCACAGTGACAAAGATGGAAATGCATACTTCTTTCAGGGTTTAGATAGATGGTTCTGATGTTCCTTACTCTTATGCCATGGCATAGACAGTCACTATAGAGGGAAATTGAAAAGCAGAGTCAACTCTGTCATAAGAGCAAGGTCTATTGAGAGCAAGAAACAACAAAAAAGATCAGCACTATATAGTATGCATGAGAAAATTGTATGAAGAGTTACAGACCACACAAAAAAAGTAATATGGACACCCTGGGTATATTGTTCTATTGTGCATTTAAACAAAATACTCAAAAAACAGGTGGGTATATTTGTCTCTGAATTGAATGCCAGTCAAGTCTATGCAATCATGTCCAGGACAGGTGGAAGTAAACATTAAGACCCTGTCTCCAGTGTAAAAATCAGTGAAACCAAAAAATGGAATAGAAAGAACTGAAAGGCTTTTATTGAAGTTCTTCTAAATAATTTTCCATTCAATCCAGTTCTGTATTCATTTTCCAGATATCTGAAGTGTCATAACTTAAACTGTAAGTCTAAAAACATTTTTGTAGAAAGGAACTTCACGTGTAAAGCAGTTAAAATGCACAGATGAAAACACTAGAAATATACATGTTGGTCATGAATAATCAACAAAGAGATGGAGAGAAGGTAGAGTAATTCAGAGTTCTTGCTGGTCTTGAATGGAGCTGGGCACATTTTCCAGTACTTACATGGGGATCACAACTTTCCATTGTTCTATGATGAGGAATTCTGAGATCTTTAGATCATCTTGATGACCAGGTACCCAGGTAATGAATATCCATGCAGACATATAAAATAGTTATATTGATTTAAAAAAATCAAATGAAGCATAAGAAATCACAATAAGTTCATGCACCTGCAATTAACTGACTCAGAATGCTCAGGCAGTATTAATGTCATAAATACATGGTATCCTGGGAATCAGAGTGATACCCTCTTTCAAATTTTAAAATTCAAGATATATGTGAAGCTCAGCACAGCAGCATATACTTGACATATTAAAAAATGTATATTACAGGGCTATCACCCAATAATATAAAAATGAATAGAGCCAGAAATGATGTCCTCCTAAACTTTGAGGAATTTGGAGAGACACAGTAAGGGCTACTTAGACAAGCAAACAAAGCAATTAAAATAGCATGTTGCCCAACTCCTTAAATAGCAACTGATTTTGCTATATCTCATTTTTACCTATAGAATATAGGCAAGATATAGAATGTAGAGATCAAACCCATAATGATGGCAAAAAAAATTTCAGTATAAGTAGGAAGTTGGCTTGATTTGTTGTCAAGCACAAAACAGTAGATACAAGTGTTAAGGAATTAGTTCATGGTATTCAGACTCATTATGATAATGAGGAATATCATCTAGACAGGCTTCTCCTACTAAAGATTCACAGGAAGTTGAAAGAAAGTTATCAAGGAGAAAAACTTGTTCATATTTGTGATCTTTTCTGGGAGGTTGTTCATTCAATCAAGTTCATTCTGACCCCAGCCACTATTGGTTCATGGTCAACAATGGAAAAATTGCATTTTGTCATTTCAAGGATAGACATTTAATGATCCTCATCTGCAATGGTCCCTACACTGTCCAAATGTGTAATGCCATCTGGCACTCAGGATAATCTGTTCACAGCAAGATCTTATGAAACCTGAAAACACGTTACCTCCTTCTAACATCAATGGTACAAAATCCCATTAACATTCCAAAAGAGAAAAATAAAGACACAGTAAGGGAAGATTCAACCAAGGCAAGACCGAAGCAGGGCAGGGCAAACATCAAATCTTGTAGCTCTCTTGTCACATGTATGGGCTTCAGTTTCAAATGACTTAAATGGCCTTTTCCTTGCAAGTTCTCATGCATTTCTCTCTTTGGTAACTTCCCATCACTATAAGTGGCTAGGTCTCCATGGAAGTTGTGTCATACCTTAGGTATTTTAACATCTTTGGGATCAAAATGGAAACCACCGTGCTGTGAAATCACATTTTAAAATGTGTTATATTATTTATGCTGTGGAATGTTTGTTTTAATGATGCAAAGAATTGCTGCATTGGTTTAGCTCTGTGAAGCTGTGATAGTTTGCCTATCTAAAATAACTGGTTGTTCTAAACCATATTTGAATGACCTGTCACATGACAAGAAAGGACAGGCAGGGCTGCCAGGAAAAGAGAATCAATGGGAGGGAAAATCTGGGAGGAAAAAAGAAAGAAGAGGCAACAGAAGGAGAAAACAACAGGAGCCATTACATTTTAATTTGGCATTTCTAAATTTCTAGAGCATAGGCAGAATAAAAAACATTGGAGCTAAAATATCCACAAAAGTCTGGACAGTGGCGACACATATCTTTAACACCAGCACTCGGGAGGCAGAGGCAGGTGAATCTCTCTAAGTTTGAGGCCAGCCTGGTCTACAAGAGCTAGTTCCAGTTGTTCCAGGACAGGTAGGACTGTTAAACTGGGAATCCCTGTCTTGGAAAACAAAAACCAAACCAAAACAAAACAAAAAAAAAAAAAAAAAAAAAACAGAAAAAAGAGTTCAGGTTTGGTATTTATTGTTTGTTTGTTCTTTTTGTTCTTTGAGACAGGGTTTCTCTGTAGCTTTAGAGCCTGTCCTGGAACTAGCTCTTGTAGACCAGGCTGATCTTGAACTCACAGAGATCCACCTGCCTCTGCCTCCCAAGTGCTGGAATTGAAGGCGTGTGTTACCATTGCCCGGCATGCTAGGGTTTTTTTAATCAAGTTTATTTTCAACTGAAATCGTATGATCTCAATACCCACTTTCTGCCATTACATTTTCATTTTCTTGGTCTTACAAGAACAGTTCATTATGTTCAAGTTTCTATTTTTTGTCACATAAAAATCTTGATATCTGCCTCAGTTGGTAGACAAACCCCTCATGGTCCTGACTTCTTTGCTCATCTTCTCCCTCCTTCTGCCTTTCAACAGGGCCTTGGGAGCTCAGTCCATTCCTCTTATGTGGGTCTCTGTCTCTATCTCCATCCATTGTTGGATGAAGATTCTATGGTGATATTCAAGATAATCATCAGTGTGACTGTGGGGCAAGGACTGTTCAGGCACCCTCTCCCCTGCTGTTCAGGCCCTAGCTGGGGACATCCCCATGGACACCTAGGATCCGCTCTATAGACAAGTCTCTTGCCAACTTTAAAATGGATGCTTTAATGTAGCTATCTTCTTCCCTGCTCCTACATCAGCCCTTCCTCCATCTCCACCCTCCACCTCCCACAAGCTATTGCCAGTCCTTCCCTTCTCCCTTCTCTCTCCCTCTCCCCTTTCCCCAAACCTCACTCCCATGCCTGTCCCCTCCCCCATGGTCACAACTTTTGCCCTGCAATCTTGTTTGCTTCCAATTTCCAGTAAGATCTATAAATGTTTTTCTTTGGATTCACCTTGTTATTTGGCTTCTCTAGGCTTGTGAACTATAGGCTAAATGACCATGGTTTATGGCTAGAGTCCACAAATGAGTGAGCACATACCATATTCATCTTTTTGCCTCTGGGTTATCTAACTCAGGATAGTGTTTTCCATCCATTTGCAAGCAAAATTCAAGATGTCCTTGTTTTTTTTTTACCACTGCATCGTACTCTAATGCATATATATTCTACACTTTCTGTTCTACTGTGAGCACACCAAGTCTAGTTGGAAAGGGTCCGAATGTGCATGTGATCAAACCAGACTCTTTGATTGTGGCTGACAATGGGGGCTGATTGAGAAGCCATTGAAAAGAGCAATGGAACTTATTTTTACCACATGTTCTGGCTTTTTGGGACCCTAGTCTATATGGATGCACAGGTCCCTAGGCCTGGATGTAGGGGAGACGGCCTTGGACTTCCCAAAGGGCAGGGTTGCTTGCCCTCTCTCAAGCAGGGTGGGAGAGGGAGGAGAGGGTGTAGAGGCGTTGGAGGGGATAGGGAAAAGGGAAGGAGGTGTAAATAATTAAATGAAAAAATTTAAAAAAAAACTTGATATCTTCCACACTCTGGCAAAAGTCATCATTCTTATATTATACTGACAAACAAAATCAACTTTTGTGTTGTAATTGTTTGTGCTAACCTGCTTTTATGCTACTGTGATTAAATCCTCAAACTGAAAGCATCTCAGGCAGTAAAAGGGATTATTTCATTGATTGTGTCAAATCACACTCAATCATTTTGGAAGTGTAGGAGAAACTGCAAGCTAACAATTGAAGGCAAAACACACTTGCTAAGACTGCTTACAGCCTTTCTCTTTGCCTAGTCTCTACCTCATGCTCAGAATGCTCCATACCCCAGCACAGGTCCACCTTCTTAGGGGCTTCCTACATCAGTCAGCAATCAACACAATCTCTCACGGACACAGCAGTTTCTGGCTGTTATGAACAGAGTCGAGCAAGTATCCGTGTGGTAGGAGGGATGAGCATGTTTTGGGATTATGCACAGAGTGGGACACCTGGGTCTTGGGGTAGATTGATTCCCAATATTCAAGGATTGCATATTGATTTCCACAGTGGCTGGACAAGTTTGCACTGCAAGAGCAATGAGTCCCCTTGCTCCACATCCTTGGAGCCTTAGCTGTCACTTGTGTTGTTGAACTTATCCTTTCTGTCAGGTTTATGATGAAATCTCCTGATGGCTAATGATAGTGAACATATTTTTAAACGTGTCTCATCTATTTTAGATTCCTCTACTGAGAATTCTCTTTAGAGGTGTACTGCACCATATTTGAATTATTTGGTTGCTGTCTTGTTGCACGACTATTTTTTATCTTGAGTGAGGCAACCCAGAAGTATATAAGCCAACATGGTTCACTCAGTTAAAAGTGGATATGAGCAGTTAAGTAAAGAACAACCATAGTAATCACAGTCAATCACAGTACAAGCCATAGATGCAGAAAGGCTAAGTAACAAGAAAGGCTCTGGGGGCCATGCATGGATTTCTTTGTGAAGACAGAATAGATTTTGTGGATTCACTGGAAGGTGCAGATGGGAACAGGAAAAATCAAGTAAGCAAGGGACAGGGATGAAGAATAGGAGGGAGAGATGACAGGAATAAGGGAGCTTTTTGCAGGAGATGTGGAAAGAGTACACTGCAAACTTCCAGAACTACAAGAAAGACACTATTGAAGATTCCTAGTAGTGAGCAATGCAGAGGCTGAACCAGCCTTGTTCTGTAAATACATACGGCTCCCATCGGTGGGACTGGACACAAAGTCAGTCACTAAACTTAGAACTACACTTGTTCTGCTAGCAAGATACACTGGGGAAAACGTGCCTCAGAGTTTGTGAAGTGAACAACCAATGATGGTCTAACTTTTAGTCCAAGCTGTGAGAGGAAGCCAATGTCTGATACTGCAGGATGGCCAGGAACCAGAACTTGATGGCTTCCAGAATTAGGGTAGAACCAAATACAACTGAACAAGAAAAAAGAAATGAACTGAGTCATATCTAAAATCATAGATCAATTCCCAGCACAAATGTCACCAGAGGGAATTCTTCCAGCAGCGGATGGTTACACATGCAGAAATCCCTACCCAAACTTTACCTTGAGTTTTTGGAGTCCTGTGGAAGGAAGGGGTAAAAAATGTAGCATCTGGAGGGGTTGAGGAACCTAGGAAAACCAAAGCTACAAAATCAACAAGTCTCACAGTGTCTCAGACAAAATGAAGTGACAATCATGAAACATGAACAGCTCTGTATGTACCTTGTGCATGCATGCTTTGGTTGTTAGCTTGGGGTGTTTGTGTGATTACTAACTGTAGAACTCTTGGTGTCTCTTACTCTTGCCAAATTTTGTGACCTTTTACTTCCTATTAATTTTCTTTGTCCAGTTTTGATAAGGAATTTTACCTAGTTTTCTTGAACCTTTTTATGAAGGGTTTCTTTGATATCCCATGGAGGCTTTCTATTATATGACAGATGAAAAAGGAACAATGGACCTGGAGGAATGAGGACTGGGGGAAACTGGAAGGAGTGGAGGAAGTGGAAGCTGCAGTCAACATGTATTGTATGAGAAAAGAATAAATAAAAGAGAAAAGATGAAAATGCATTTAGTCTGAGTTCTTTGATCTTCATAATCTCTAATAACCCATATAGCACAAATATCCCAAAACTCTTCTTGATTGAATTACAGCCAATGTCTTGTCTGACACATCTTGAGATTTCAAGTAAAAAATGAAAGGATTTCCAACATGCAATGGCATAGGATTAACTCCCATTCAGAAAAAGGAATATAGTTGTGCTTCATCCCCAAATTCAACCAGAAAATCCTTGCTCATGTGCGCATCATCACAGCCAGAAGAACAGGCAGGCAGTCCACCAGTCTATGAAACTAACACACTCACTGCATTCCCAGACACAATCCCCAACCAACTCTACAGTTACCACAACCTACACATTGGGTGGAAAGCCTCTGCTCAAGTACAGGACACATCACACGAAGAACAAGTAGATAAACTGAAGGAAAAGACCACATGCTGGACCAGAGGCCATGGCAACCATCAACAATTCACATAGACTTCCTCCATTCTTTCAAAAACCCTCAACACTAACCAAAAACCCATTCTCCTCATCATGTCTGTATTGTAGCTTCCAACTTGGGTGGAGACCCCTGGCTCAAAGGACAAACCACCGCCAGAATTCCATATAAGCCACCAGCTCACAGACCTCCCCAAATCTCCTCTACACCCTCAACACTTTCCCCAAGTTCCCCCTTCTTTTCCATTTGCAGTCCTAACCTCCTTAGGCTCATACTCCATGCTATAATAAGGCTACACATACCGCAAGAATTTCAGTCCCAAAATTGATGTAGTGCATGTACTGGCTTTTTGGGAACCTAGTCTGTTTAGATGATACCTTGCTCAGGCTAGATACAGTAGGGAGGGCTGTGGAATTCCCCATGCAGTGTGCCTGTGCCTTATGCTCTCTGAAATTTGATTAGTGGGGTGGGAGGGTTTGTGGAGGCAATAAGTTGAGGAGAGGGAATAGCAACTTTGATTGGTATGTATAAAGGAAATAGATTGTATTCTTGTTTTAAGAAAATAAATTACCAAAAGACCTTAAAAAAGAACCCCAGTTCAACCCTATGCCACACAGACTAGATTACCAGAGAACAAACAGAAATCATGGAAGCAAAAACCCATCCAACAAAGACAAACTGAGAGATTGGCACTTAAACCACAATCACAAGCCCAACTTCTTGGTCCAAAGGAAAGAACACAATCAACAACAGACAGAGCAATGTGTCACTACCAGATTCCAGCAATCTTACTGCACCAAACCCTGCAAATCAAAATGACTCTGAAATACCATCTCACACCAGTCAGTATGGCTTAGATCAAAAACATCAGTGATTGCTTAGGCTGGAGAGGATGTTGAGAAAGGGGAACACTCATCCATTGCTAGTGAGAATGCAAACTTGTACAACCACCCTGGAAATTATTGCAGTTTCTCAGAAAATTGGGAACCAACCTACCTAAGGGCAAAGAAAAACAATTCTTGGGCATATACATAAAAGATGCACAACCAAATAATTCTACATGAATATTTGTTCAACTAGGTTCATAGCAGCATTGTTAGTAAAAGCCCAAACTTGGATACAACCTAGATGCTCCTCAACCAAAGAACAGGTAAAGAAAATGTTATATATAGTAAAGTTCAAAGGTTAAAATACCAAAATATGTGCAGTATGTGCAGAATATGTTATATATATGCAGAATTCAAAAACATAATTTTAATTTACTTGATAGAAACTTAAGCAGAAAATAAGATAGGAAGTAAGAAGACTTATTTTAGAATTAGTATTTATAGCACAAATTCTATTTGGTCTTATTCATAAAACCTGGAGTCAGATATTAGGGTGAAAGCTAAAAAAATCCAAGAAGCAGAGCAGCCAGCCACTAGTTCTTAGCTCTATGAAATCCTGAGACCAATGTGGGAGTCCACTATAACTCAGTTTCTTTCTGAAACTCAGTTAGAGTTCTTTCTGTCTTAAAGAAGTCATATGCCTTCAAGCTTGCCTGCTCTGCATTTTCCAGTAACCTTGAGAGCTATGAGTAATGTCTGTGTTAGCCCATAGAAAGAACATTTTGCCCAGTTCAAAGAGCACACATTTTAAGTTAAGATTTGGGCTGGTGTAGACCAGCAATAGCGAGTCATCCTTAGACATTAGAAGCTGCTTAGCTGAATAAGATAATGCACCTCTTTGAACTGTATTCCAAGGATAGTGCAAAAAAATGGTTACCTGACTTAACTGTTCTTTGTTCTGCCTATTGACTGTATGTAGTATATATACTGGCTGAGAAATAAACTCAGGGCTGGGGCTGTTTGGTATTGGCCTTTAGTCCTCTCAGTCTATCCTATGTTTCTGTCTTCATTTCTCTTATTCTAAATTTTTTCAGTCTCATAATCCACTCACAGGGAATCACGAGGAAAATTCCAATGAGTGGGCTTCAAGAGTTGGCACCAAATGCTGGGATGTGCAAGGGGGTGGGAGGAAAGACACAAGGACACCGCAGGATGAAGGATTGTACTCAGTATTCAGTTAAAGGGAGATCTGCAGTGAGTTTTCTCGGGGAGCCATTGCTGTAAACACAAAGGAAAGTAAACACAGGAGTGTATATAGAAGACAAAAGAGGTTAGCTATGCAGCATGAAAACTGCTCTATAAGTGTAAAATTAGTAACTGCTGTGTAAGTGGAAAATAAGGAATGAAGTAACTTGAATAAGAAGTAACTCTCATATGAATGTAAAAAGTAATTATGGGATGAAAAACAGCAAACAGCTGTTTGTACATTGATTTAGGTATATTGTAAAACCCATAGGTGCTAAGGTAGGGTGTCAGCAACTGTATACATTTTTGGAATTTATTGAAAGAATTTGTCCTTGGATTCCTGAGCAATGCAGATATGAGGGGGTACATTGGAGTTAAAATACAGCAATATTATAATGTACATGGTCTAGTAGGTATTTTCAGCCTCTCAATACTTATTCATGAGAGCTTAGATCTTTGTCCTGAAAGAAAGAAATTGCACCCAAAGTGAATTAAGAGTAAAACTAAGTTTCTGTTTCAGTGAAGGAACTGTTTAATGCAAATGATTCTGAAAATCATCTGATGATGTCACATCAGATATTGATGATGAGGTAAAATTTAAAAGAGAGATTCCTGATAATTAGGTGAAAACAAAAAAGGGACTTCTAAGTGTCCCGATTCAGATTTCCTCTATTATCTATGAAGGTTGAAGAACTGTCATGTAAGTGATCTAAGACAGTTGAAAAACAGTCAGAGACTAAGGGGCTGAGGAATCTGATGGACTCTTTAAATAAAAAACTGGAAGCAGTCCAAATTTCTTCCTGGCCAAAAAAAAAAAAAAAAAAAACAAAAAACTCATGAAGGATTTCAAAAAGGAGTTCATGGAGTGCTCAAGAAGGAGCACTCCCTCGCCTTCCCCCAGAGAAGAGACAGATTTAGATTCTCCTGAGGATTATCTATTAAAGAAAGAAAATTACTTATAATCTCTATGGTCCAAGGTCTGCAAATTTTTAACAGACTTTGAGTATTAGCCCATTAGATGGAAGTATTAAGAGAGGATCCAAGAAAGAAGTCATTCAAGGATGTAATTTATTTCTGTTATAGAACATCAGGATGCTCAAGGAAATGTTCTGAGAATTCACATGTCTTTACCTTTTACACAACTTAAAGAATTAAAAAATGCTGTATATCAATATAGGCCAAAAACTCTATTTATTCAAGCAATTTTGTAGACAATTAGCAGTTGAAGCTTTGCCTCCTGTGGATTGGGAAAAAATGGCTAGAGCTTGTTTGTCTGGAGGAGATTATGTATTGTGGAATCATAATTCCATGAGTATGTCATCTTAGAGCTAATACTAACAAAGCACAAAACATGCCTGTCTGGGGCTGGAGAGGGCTCAGTGGTTGGGAGCTCTTCCACAGGACCCAAGTTCAATTTCCAGCACCCAAGTGGCAGCTCACAACTGTATAAAGATCCAATTGCAGGAGATCAGACACCTTCACACCAATGCACATAAAATAAAGTTAAATAAACCAAAATAAATTAACAATGCCTGTTAAGTTTGAAATGCGAGCAGGAGAAGATGATTATAAAGATTTAGATCATCAGTTGAAATTGATGTGGCAGTATATGCTCAACTTAATATTCGAGCAAAAAAAAAAAAGGCCTTGTATAAATTACCTGGCACTGGAAAGAAAACACAAGAATTGTCTAAGATAAAACAGAAACCTGATGAATTGCTTCAAGATTTTGTTTCTCAATTGATGACAACTGTAGGGAGACATTTAAGAGATTCAGAGACTGAACATTACTTGAAAACAGTATATATGCTGTCCAAGATATAAACTTGGAGCTGTTTGGTACTGGCCTTCAGTCCTATGGCCTTCAGTGGTCTAACCTATGATTGTGTCTTCATTTCTCTTGATCTAAATTTTCCTCAGTCTCAGTGTCCTTTCTCAGGGAACCCTAATTGAATTCTGCTGGACAGACCATATGAGTATTCTACCAAGCTTAAACAAAATTGACTACAGGTTCTGTATGATGTTGCCCTGAGATAAGGAATTTTGTTGCATTTGCCTTCCATAAATTAAGAGATTAACTGGATACATTCTACACTGTAAGGTACATTGCTTGGCTTTCAATGCAGAGCAAGGATCTTCCCTTTAATGGTGTAAAATCCATGAAAATCTCTTTTTCACCACTGGACTGTCATCTGAAATTACCTAATGCTTTTTTTTTTCATTCCTTTCTATGTGTTTCTTTTTCACTGTAGACCTAAAGCCGTCAGCAGCAATAACTATCCAACAGAAATAATATTTTTTTCTAAGAAATCAGTCTATTACTTTATAATTCTGCCTTAACAACTTTCTTGGCACATGGAAATATGAAGAAAGATTTGAGGCCAAAAGATCACAAAAATGATCTCTAGAAAATTTTTTATAAATTCTTCAAGCACCTGTAGTTACTTACAAGATTAATATCACCTAATAGAGCCACAAGGAATGAGGCTGGAGGGACCAGAGCTAGATGAGGCTATGAAAGCTTATTGAGAGCAATCAGAATTTTTATATATTTATAAGAATCAGAAGTTATTTGCAATTTCTAGGCTCAATACAGTTTGTCGTTCCTTGGATGCCATGAAGATTGTAAGCTATACAGGCAATACTAGTTCATTGTCTCAGACCAATTGCCCTGTAAAGCTTCCAAGATTCCTTGACTGCTAAGGGATTATAAAGAGAAACACAAATTAGCCTGAATGCCTCTGTGTGTGAGTCCATCAATCTGCCAGGAACTGGAAGTCACACCGTGCCCCAGTAGCCATTGACTTAACCTGAAAACCCTGAGACACAGATCTCTCAGGACCGATAGGACAGATCACCTCCTTTTTGCCCACTAAAATCCTATGACCTTGATCTCTACTGCCTGCCGGTAGAGTTAACATTCCAGGCTTTGAAGTCCTACAAGAACAGTCAGTTCACTGTCACTAAGACAGAAAGGCAACCCACTGACTGGGAGAAGATCTTCACCAACCCCGCAACTGACAAAGGTCTGAGCTCCAAAATATATAAAGAACTCAAGAAACTGGACCGTAAAAGGCTAATCAACCCAATTATAAAATGGGGCACTGAGCTGAACAGAGAATTCTCAACAGAAGAAGTTCAAATGGCCAAAAGACACTTAAGGTCATGTTCAACTTCCTTAGCGATCAGGGAAATGCAAATCAAGACAACTTTAAGATACCATCTTACACCTGTCAGAATGGCTAAAATCAAAAACACCAAGGATAGCCTTTACTAGAGAGGTTGTGGAGAAAGGGGTACATTCACCCATTGCTGGTGGGAATGCAAACTTGTGCAACTACTCTGGAAAGCAGTGTGGTGGTTTCTCAGGAAATTCGGGATCAACCTACCCCAGGACGCAGCAATACCACTCTTGGGAATATACCCATGAGAGGCCCTATCATATGACAAAAGTATATGCTCAACTATGTTCATAGCAGCATTGTTTGTAATAGCCAGAACCTGGAAACAACCTAGATGCCCTTCAATGGAAGAATATATACATATTAGAGTACTACTCAGCAGTAAAAAACAAGGACTTCTTGAATTTTGCATACAAATGGATGGAAATAGAAAACACTATCCTGAGTGAGGTTAGCCAGATTCCAAAGAGGAACATGGGATGTACTCACTCATATTTGGTTTCTAGCCATAAATAAAGGACATTGAGCCTATAATTAGTGATCCTAGAGAAGCTAAATAAGAATGTGAATCCAAAGACAAACATATAGGCATCCTCCTGAATATTAACCTTCATCAGGTGATGAAATGAGACAGAGACCCACATTGGAGCACCAGACTGAAATCTCAAGGTCCAAATCAGGAGCAGAAGAAGACAGAGCATGAGCAAGGAACTCAGGACCACGAGGGGTGCACCCAAACACTGAGACAATGGGGATGTTCTATCGGGAACCCACTAAGGCCAGCTGGCCTGGGTCTGAAAAAGCATGGGATAAAACCAGACTTGCTGAACATAGCGGACAATGGGAACTACTGAGAACTCAAGAACAATGGCAATGGGTTTTTGATCCTACTGCACATACTGGCTTTGTGGGAGCCTAGGCAGTTTGGATGCTCACCTTACTAGACCTGGATGGAGGTGGGAGGTCCTTGGACTTCCCACAGGGCAGGGAACCCTGACTGCTCGTCGAGCTGATGAGGGAGGGGGACTTGATCGAGGGAGGGGGAGGGAAATGGGAGGCAGTGGCGGGGAGGAGGCAGAAATCTTTAATAAATAAATAAATTAAAAAAAAAAAAACAAAAAAGCAAGCCAAAAAAAACAACAAAAAAAGAACACTCAGTTATGCACTGTGTAGAGCTTTCCGTGACTTTTGGATTTTTTCTATCTAAGGTTTTGATATCTTCAAAATTCTTCCAAAGTCCATATTTCCAAGTCCACTGCAGCAACAAAATCCCTTTTGAGGTACCATTTTTTTGTTGCTACTTTCATCTCTGTTGCTGTGATTAAATTTCCTAACCAAAAGGAACTCTGGAAATGAACAGGTCTATTTGGTTGTTATGCCTAGGTCAGAGTCCACCACTATGGGAGTTTAGTATCAAAACTCAAGTTAATCACTGAAGGCAAAACATGCAGAACCATTGTTGCCTAATTTTCTCTTTTGCCTTGTCACTGTCTTGTGCTCAGCTAGCTCTCTTCATCAGCCCAGGCCCACTTGCCTAGAGACACTGCCAACTCAGGGGAAGATCTTCCAACATCAATCGTCAATCAACATAATGTCTTTCAGACAGAAACCAGACATTCTGATCTGAGCACACGCTTAATTGTTGTGCCCTCAGATGAACCTTGGCTTTGTCATGCTGACAGCTGAGACTAATAAGCACACAGACACAATAATATATGAGAAGGTTTTAGAGAACCAAACACAATGTATTAGTCTAGTCAATGAGCTAAACAGCAAAGACTCAAACATGAAGACAGCAACAACTAGAAAGCACAGACATGCCTGGAAATGGAAAGGGGTAAGCATCTAAGATCAATAAAAGAAAGCTAAAACTGTTTATCCCAGAAACTATTATAAATTAACAGTTAAGGATCAAATAGCATAACCAATATTCTGAACACAAATTGGTGAAGGTCTATAATTTTCAAGAAAATGAATGATGTAATAAGTTTACAGTTCAAAAAATCAAAAATATAGATGGCACCATTATAGAAAAAGACACAAACACAGATCTGCAAATATATATTATGGCCCATTAAACAAGAACTACAAGATACTCATCAAAATCAAACTCCTAGAAATCACTGGCATCCTATAGACTCCAGTTGTCTCCTTTACTAATAATAGAAAATGGCTTGGGTGAGAAGGGCTGTTCTAAAAATATCACGGGATTCACTTGAAGTCTTCTGATGTTTTTACTTTGTAGAAAATAGTTTTGATTACTAAAACATTTCATTCTCTTATGATAAAAAATTAATGTGTCTTAGGATAACTTCGATAACATTTTGTTACCTATTATTGCTGATTGAATCTAAATCAGCATCACAGTGAGGAAATGAAAACTTTTTAAAAGGAATTTCAAAAGAACAGATTTTTTGAAGAATCAGTGTACAAGTAAAGCAACTTGCTATGCTCCAACTTTATAAGTCCACAAGCACTTTTGAAAAGAAGGTTACTGCTATTTCTTGTGAATGAGAGAGAATGTCGTGCATATGTATACAGGTGACATACAAAAAACAGTGGTTGTCAGATCTGCTGGATTGGGAATAGTAGAGATTTATTAACTTCCCAACTTGAGTGTAACTGTATGAACTCAGGTCTCCCACAAAAGAATATGTGCTGAGCCACTTGCCAAAACACATAAAACCTATTATCCAATAAGTCAAGTCTATCTAAAATCAAGAAAAAAATCCTAAGTAAATAAAGAAGAAATGATCCTTAGGAATATGATGCATCCAAATAAAGATTTTAGTAGCAAACATTCAAATATGAAGATAGCAACAACTGGAACACACAGATATGCCAGTAAGTGGAAAGAGGCAGGCATCTAAATAAAAAAAAATGAGTCTATCCATAGAAACTGTACCCCCCCCAAAAAAACTTAAGAAACTGATCACATAAGAGACATTCTGAATAAAATTCGTGAAGGTCTACCATTTAATTTAATTTATTTTTTTAAAATATTTATTTATTAAGTATAAAATATTCTGCCTGGCCGGGCGGTGGTGGCGCGCGCCTTTACTCCTAGCACTTGGGAGGCAGAGGCAGGCGGATCTCTGTGAGTTCAAGGCCAGCCTGGTCTACGAGAGCTAGTTCCAGGGCAGGCTCCAAAACCACAGAGAAACCCTGTCTAGAAAAACCAAAAAATAAAAAAATAAAATATTCTGCCTGCATATATGTCTGCAGGCAAGAAGAAGGCACCAGATCCCATTACAGATGGTTGTGAGCCACCATGTGGTTGCTGGGAATTGAACTCAGGTCCTTTAGAAGAGCAGGCAATGCTCTTACCCACTGAGCCATCTCGCCACCCCCAGGTCTACCATTTTAAAGAAAATAAATAATATAGTTAAATTGCAGTCATACATTACAGAAAAAAACAAATTCATATAATATGACTTCTTTTTTCCACAAATGCACATCAATCAAGAATGTGTACAAAATTAGTGAAAGAATAATAGGGTTGGAGAGAAACAAAGAACAAAAGCGGTGAAATATTGTCAAGTTTAAATCAAAAGACGAAAGAAAACTTAGGTAAGGAAAAATGTGAACTTGACCAATGTTACCCAGTTACCTTTGATAGTAAGTGAACAGAAATTAAATAATCACAAACTTCACAACTTTCACAAAGTTTTTTTCAAAGTGATCCTTAAACTGTTATTTCTGACTCCCCAAGTTACTGATGTCTTCCAAAGAAAAGAAGCCTCATGATATAGATGCTATCTTTCAAATGGAGGAGATTTCTTTCAGTGCAGCCCCACTGATAACCAATCCCAAAACAAGCATAAAATTATTTAAAATTTGTATCCTGCTACATGGAATATGGCAGGAGATGTGGATTGTACCGTATCTACCTCTCTAACACAATGCACACCTGAGAAGTCTCTGCACATCAGAAATTCCTTTTGTCCCCTGGAACTAAGCTTCACTGTATTGCTTCATTGTGGCTAGCAGCAACATCATGTTAAAAGCCTTCTAAACATGTCTTGCTGTAAGAAGTTTGATATCATCATTTTCCGACCAGGTACCAAAATATTTAAAACCTTTATAACAAAATCTGAAATTAGTATTAGATATTCAAAACTTCTGGAATCTAGACATTCAGTTTTCTAATATCCCTTCCCACCACACAACAAAAGCAGTGCCCATGTGGATACTCTGGAGAGTGATACAACCTGCATCATATTCTTCATTTCCAGGGCTCCACAGTCTCCCTTTACCCTGTAAATCTCTACAAAAGGAGGCTCAGGGAACAAGGGCCACTGCCAACATGAACCACATGGACCAACATGACTACAGTCTGTCTCATGGTCCATCCAAGTCACAGCAGAAATGACAGTTCAACAGGCCTGCTCTGAACACCTTCCACTCAACATGAGATAGCTTTTAGTCTTTCTACAACAGAGGCAGAAGAGAAACATGGAAAGAACCCACTAACCTGTCACTAATACTCCTGATTGCTAACCCTTCCCAGAATCCTTAATTGGCTAGGGCCACCTAGCTGGGACTCACAATATTAGCAGCTCCTCTATAGGAGTATCAGAGATTAAATGACTCAGACAGCACAGTTTTTTCAGTTCTGCCCTCCCAGCCCAGCAGACAGTTCCCTAGTTCATTATGTATTTTAACACATTATTCCACTCTCCTAGAGCACATCCTCTTCCTCATCCAAAGCACAGGGTCCTCTGTGTGCACATTCCATTGCACACTCACTTCCCAGTGCAGCCATCCCATTGCCTCAGAGATGGGAAATCCTGCAGACAAACACAGGTCACATTCATCAAGTAACTACTGTTACTGTGTAACTGTTGTTAAAGAAAAACAGCAGGAACTAGAAAATAATTGGGGTCATGTTAGGGCTTGGATGGAGCAAAGAGAATGTGAATATGATACAGGTTTAATCTCAAAACTCATTTTGAAAATTTGACACAGACTTTATGGCCATGTGCTCCAGAGACTAGGGATTTCTATTAGAGCACATTAAAAATGTCTTATTTATTTTCTCTAAAGATGAACATATTAATCCAGAAAAGTAACAGTTTTGTTCAGCAGGACCAAAACCTTTTACCAAGCTCTCCTATTTTGGATAAACTACTATAAATATACCAATTAGATTTAAAGATAAAGTCTGTAACTTAGACAGATTCTGGATTGTCATTGTCTGTGCATGGCAAACAATGGTCAATCAGGATAATCATAGCGCATCTACAATGGACTGCCTGATTCCACATAGGTGATCTCAACTACTGTTGAAGGAGGAAAGCTCTCGCCCTCCATCCATCCTCTCCCTTTCTGCACTGTGTCTCCACAGCTTCAAAGTTGGTCAATGAGCTCAATCCTTGCAGAGGTCCCTCTTCTTCTTAGTCCCCAATAAAATTCGGAAAGATCAGCAGACACTCATTAACTGTTCTATTTTTCTTTCTCCAGGCCAAACCTGGAAGAAGTTGCAGGTTTGTTTTCCCAGCACTGGGCAGCAGAGGCAGGATTAGGTGTTCAAAATGATGCTCATTCACGTAGCATGAGGCAAGCCTAAACTATAGGAGACATTGTTCTACACAGAAATCAACAATCAACATCACTTGAGACATATGAAATGAAACTAGTAATGACTTAGAAACACTGGAGAACAGAAGCAAAAGAGATAAAAGCAGCAATACACTTAAATATTTAAAAATGATTCCAATAAGTGATTTCTAAAGTGATAAGAAATACTACACTTTTAAGATTAAATGAAACTTTGCTATATTGACTTTGAAAAAGAGTAGGCCCTTCCCTAAGAGAGAGGACATCACTAATAAGAGATAGATTGATGTTGCCCATATGCATATGTTGGCTGCTGAGATCTAAAAGCTGACAAGTAGAGTTACAGTCAATGGCCTGTTTTCCAAATCTCTGAGCAAACACAACTGTGTCAAGCCAGATCATTCATATCTTCATAGGATTGTTTCCCAATTGCAACTTCAATGCTCATTGCCTCATGATAACCTCCCCAAAGTGTTCACCACTCACCATCTGGTCTGTAATCATTAACATGACATTAATTAAAATAAACCATACTGGGAAATTACAAAATCACTTCCCCTACCACAGTTTGGCCCTTTTTTCATAATGGTGGCACCAATACCTGATTGCCTATGCTGTGTCCCCTGCACTGTACACAATAATCTATTCCTCCTATTGTGGTCTGAAGACAGAAGGGATGTTCCATATGCAAATCCTTTTCATATGGCTCCATTGGATAGTCAACTACATGACTCAAAAGCATAATTTTAAAGCTGTGAGGTGGCAACATCTATTTATTTAAGAATTTTGAAACTATAATATGGAGGACACCAAGGTCATTGCCCTGGACAGCAACAGACCAAGGCCAGCTGGGACAATATAACAGAAGTTGTCTCAGAAACAATTTTTCTAACAAGATGGAAATGCAGCTGTTCTAGAACTGATATGCCTTTCTATTGAGAAACCACTTAACTCAGGAAATTAATAAAGAAAAATCTGTTTAATGATGGCATGCATCCATCTCTGGCTAATGCTCAAAGAGGAGCCAGTTAAGATAGATTTTGAGTTCCACATATGCCGTTATTGCTAAATGTCCTTTAGGTTCAGGCTCCAGGTTACACTTTGAAGAACTGAAATGAAACAGACAACTTGCCAGACTAGACAATTAGGCAGATGGGAAAGTTACACATCAAAGATATTCTCAGAATGATTTTTTAAGCACAAGGTTGACCAGAAATAGCAGGGCATTCTTCAATGACAGGGTCCAGACGTGAAGGTCACAGGGGGTGAGAAAGACAGGAGAAGTAAATTGTAAAAAGGATAGGAGCTAGGGTAAGATGGTCTTGGAGAAGATATGTCCTATGCTTTCTAAGCTTCTTAAGTAAAATAGCCTCTTGCCAGGCAGTGCAGGCACACGCCTTTAGTCCCCAGACTCAGGAAGCAGAGCCAAGTAATTTCTGTGAGTTTGAAGCAAGCCTGGTCTACAGAGTGAGTTCTCGAATAGTCTGAACAGTCTAGGATAGTCAGGTCAGTCCTACAGAGAAACTCTGTTGAAAAGAAAAAAAAAAACAAAAAAAATAGAGACAGAAGAAAAGCATACTGTATCTTGTATTCTTCCAGGGGGAAATGGAAGGAAATAGGAGAATTATCAGAAGTTAGTAAAAACAATCACACAAATTTAGGAGGAAGCTAGTCAAACAATTCTATACAAGGGAAACACAGAGTGGCCTTGGGGCTGACAACCAGAGCTCAATATGGGAGGAAGATTTAGCTCCCCAACCATTACAACTCTTTCAAACATATTCCTGGTTTTAGAGAAGAAGCTGTGTGGTATTATCAATACATTGGCCCCTTAGGGAATGCTCCCAAGAATGTTCTTTCACCCTGCCTGAGATCCTAAATGAAAGCCTAGATTGATCACATCAGTTTTTACCACGACCCTATTTTACTTTTCAAATATTTGTCACCTGAAAGACCCCCGGTGCGGGGAGACTCTCACTCAAGTCTCTGGATAACACGACCCCCCGCCCCCACAGTAACTCAAGAGAGACCATCCTTGCTGCAATCACACGAGGCTTTAATGATGAGATGAGATGGGAACCAGTGCATTGGAGCCGAGACTCAGAACCCCTGCAAAGGAAGAGTTCGACCCCGAGTGACCTGGAGAAAGGGTTTTTATAGGAAGAAACCACAGCCCAATAATCTGAAAGGAGCAGGGAGGGTGTGACAGGAAGTCACTTGGGGAAAACTCCCTGCCTCTCAAGATCTCTCAAGGTCATTATCAGCTAGTTCCTAAAATCACAAGGGGGAAGCTCCCTGTTTCTCAAGATTATTCTCTAGATTACAATCTAACTTTATCTTCAGCTAGTTTTGGAAACACAATCACTGAACTGGCTAATCCTAGATTTTTTTATTCTTCTCTTCCTGCTTGGAGTTTTGGCTATTTTCTTCCTGTTGGGGAGGTCTGGATTTATCCAGGTCTTTCAGTTCTTTCTCCCTGTATGAGATCCTAAATGAAAGCCTCAATTGATCACATCAGTTCTTAACACAACCCTATTTTACTTTTCAAATATTTGTCACCTGATGCCATATTGCCCATCTGGCAAAACTATGATTTTCTCAAAAAAAAAAAAAAAAAAAAAACCCAGGAACTTTAAGGCACCCCAGGCCTTCAAGTTGTTTGTGACCCTGTAATGCCTCCTTGAGCAGCTTGTTAGAGGCCTCTTTTGATATGCAGAAGGGCCTAGCAACTGGTTTTAAATCAGTGATGGCTTCTTTGTAATGGTTTGGAGGCAAAAATCTTCACAACACTGGTGAACAATGCATACCCAAGCATCCTACCAGTACTGATTAGCATATACTTAAATTTTGGGTGTTTTAGACACACCTGTCCCTCAGCTAAATTCTACTTTGTGAGACTTACCTATTTCCTAAGCATTGATAAATACTCTATATATCACCAATTCTACTCTTCCACATTAGAGCATAGCAGTGGAGTGCTACCCCAAACACGAGAAGCCTCTGATAACCTCCACAAATTTAGGATTAATAATGACTATATGTGAAGGTTAAATGAAAAGTACTGAATGTCAGGAAGAAACTGGAGAAACTAGGCCTCTCTGAGTTTGTTAACCTGTTTCCATGAATGTATCAAGTCTGCAGAAATTGACTAGAAAGATGTTTGTACACACAGCTCCCTGCTCCCAATTCTCTAAACAAACCAAGCCCACAAAGCAGAGTTATTCAGAGGCCTGCCTGCACGTCTACAAATTAGCAAGGACCGCATGGGGCTTCACCAAACAGAGGTTCTCAGGCAGATCCCCACCCACATCCAGGGAGAATGCACCACAATGTCTCCCACACCTCACCCTCTGCTCCTCCCGATCTGGAGCCTGCATTCCCTCGCTCACCATATTCTTGTTTCCCAGCTGGCCAAGGCTCTCAGTTCAAAATCTCCGCAGAGCAGCAAACGCACCACAGCACCGGAAACTGCAAGCGCCAGCTGCTGTGGAAAGCCTAAGGTGGAGGTGGGTCACAGGAAGAGCCCTGCACCACTTCTGACTGACAGGTAAATTGGAGGGTCTGGTTGGTTACTGAGGCCTGAATGGCAAGAGCACCTCCCAAAGGGCTATCGTGTCCTTAAAGGGACAGCACAAGGGTTTCTGACCATTCTTTTCTGCCCCGCCCCTAAAAGATCTTTTCTAGATCTGCCAAGATAGGCATTTCAATAGCACTTGTGCCTGTCTCCAGTAGCAGACACTGTCACAGTCTTGCAATCCCTAGGAACTTTGCCTTTTTCCTCCAGAACACAATATGATTAGCTAGCTTGTGTACTATGTTAGGTGGGCGCAGTGATTTCCTGTCCTACATTTAGAAGGCAGCCCAGAATATTAACAACAAAAGAGAGTTTAAAGATCAGAAAAAGAAATGTTTGTTGTGTGATTTCATGCCAAGGTCAGATGAACTGAACGTACATTTTACCAGGTTGTCACAGGGATTCCAGATCCAGACAATCGTGAGAAAAAAAGCAGGAATCATATCTCAAAAAAGATCTTTCTTTCACTAGAAGGCTGGGTGATGGCTGCATGGTTTTTGAGCTTTATTCCTGAAATTCAGAACAAATTCTAGAAAAAAATAATAAAGAGAATAGTGTTTGTGGAAATTTGAATACATAGAGAATAATGGAGCCAGGAAGACTGTCTTTATGAACACTGCTGTTAGCCAGCACATTCCTCCATGGACTGGGGAATAAAAACATGCAGCTGCAGTATTCAAGATTCTCTACGTGAGCAGGACTCGGAGAATGAATCTCACCATTTTAGTAGAAAGTGGGCTTATTAGAAAATCTCACAAGTGGTAGTCCAGATAGTCTTCAAAATAGCTGTCTACCAATGGAAATTGGAAGAATCCAGAAGATTGCTTCACAGCCTTTGGTCTAAGATCAAGTGAAGAACCCAGAAGTTGTTCAGTCCATGAGGCTCAATGACTCAGCTGGTTTTCAGTATACACCAAAATTCCAAAGAAGTTGGCTCTAATGCTGATAATGGAATGAACTGGATTGCCAGAGCTTGATATCAGATCAAAGAGAGAGCTTCATTCTTTAATATCTTTTCTATATGTCAGCTGCTACCAGAAGGTAAGATCTAGATTAAAAGTGGATCATAGTCTTTGTTTTGTTTTGTTTGCTTGCTTTTTCTGTTTCTGTTTTGTTTTCCTTGGTCTTTTTAAGACAAATGTGTCTGTGTAGCCCTTAAACTCATTCTGTAGGTCAGACTGGTCTCAAGCTCAGAAAATTCCACTGCCTCAGCCTCCTGAGTGTTAGTGTTAAAGGTGTGCACTGCCATCAAGTAGCTAAAAGTGGAGCATGCTGGGAGGTGATGGTGCATGCATTTAATCCCAGCAGTTGGGTAAAAAGGCAGGCAGATCTCTTTGAGTTCAAGCCAACTAACTCTACAAGTGTTAGTTCCAAAACAGGCTCCAAAGCTATAGTGAAACCCTGTCTCAAAACAAACAAACAAAAAAAAAAAAAACAAAAAAAGCATCCCCACCATCCCCACATATTTCTCTCTCTTGCATAGCTATTGAATTATAAGCTTTATATTAGATTAATCAGGTGTTTCAGGGAGGCAAATTAAAATAGCATTATAGACTTAAGCATACGAAGAAAAAGAACACATGTCTTCATCATTGAACAAATATTCCACATCATAAATGCTTGTAACACATCTAAAAATTAGAAGAAGAAGAATCACAGCTCAAAATCACAGAAAATATATTCAACAAAATTATAGAAGGAAACTTTCCCAACCTGAAGAAGGATATTCCTATGAAGGTACAAGAAGCATACAGAACACCAAATACACTGGATCCAAAAAAAAATCCCCTCGTCATATTAATGAAAACAAAAAACACACAGAATAAAGAAAGAATATTAAGAGCTGCAAAGGAAAAAGGTCAAGTAACATATAAAGGGAAACCTATCAGAATTGCACCTGACTTCTCAATGGAAACCATGAAAGACAGAAGGTCTTGGGTAGATGTCCTGCAAACACTAAGAGATTATGGATGCAAGCCCAGACTACTATAGCCAGGAAAGCTTGCATTCACCATCAATGGAGAAAACAAGGTATCCCAGGACAAAAAACAGATTTAAACAATACGTAGCCACAAACCCAGCCTTACAAAAAATACTAGAAGGAAGAGCACAAACTAAGGAAGCCAACAACACCCATAATAACACAAGCATCTGACAACCCTCCACCAGCACAACTCAAAGAAGGGAAACACACAAACACTACCACCAGAAAAAAATAATGAGAGTTAACAACCACTGGTCATTAATATCACTTAATACCAAGTGATGATAATAAATACCAATTTACCCATAAAAAGGTACAGGTTGAGAGAATGGATATGAAAGCAGGTTCCAACATTCTGCTGTTTACAAGAAGCACACCTCAAACTCAAAGAGAGACACTACCTCAGAGTAAAGGTTCGGGAAAAGGTTTTTCAATAAAATGGACCAAAGAAACAAGTGGGTGTGGCTATAGTAATATCTAACAAAATTGAGTTCAAACTAAAATCAATTTGAAGAGATGGAGATGGATACTTTATACTCCTAACAGGAACAATTTATCAGGAGGACATCTCAATCCTGAATATGTACGCCCCTAATATAAAAGCACCCACATATGTAAAGAAAACATTATTGGAACTCAAAGCATACATCAAACCCCACACTCTAATACTGGGAGATTTCAAGACTCCTTTCTTACCAATGGACAGGTCAAGCAGACAGAAACTTAACAGAGAAATAAGAGAAGTAACAGATGTAATGAACCAAATGGACTTAACAGACATCTATAGAACATTCCACCCAGAGAAGAAAACACCTTCTTTTCAGCATCTCATGGAACCTTCTCAAAAATTGATCACATAATTGGTAACAGAGCAAACATCCATAGATACAAAAAAATTGTAGTAACCACCTGTGTACTATCAGATCATAATTATTTCTTTTGAGACAGGTTCTTGCTATGTAAACTAGCCTGATCTGAAAGGAAAATCCTCCTGTCTCCATATTCAGTGTATTGGGATTATAGGTGGGGAACAATGTGCCCAGATGAAATCTGTCTCATTTGTCAAGCTCTGATATATTATAAAGCCCTCAGCCTTGAGCTGGTGAGATCGCTGAGAGGATAATATCACACTGTCAAAAGGATGATTTGCCTGCATGCATGCCTACAGGAGAGAAGAGGGCACCAGATCACATTTTACGTGATTGTAAGCTACCATGTGGTTGCTGGGAAATGAACTCACAACCTCTGGAAGAGCAGCCAGTGTTCTTAACCACTGAACCATCTTTCCAGCCCTAATAATGCACTTCTAAAATTAAACAAAACTTTTCTATATTGACTTTGAAAAAAGAGTGGACCCTTCCCAGAAAGAGGGGATGTTATTAATAAGAGATAGGTTGATGGTGCCCATATACATATGTTGGCTGCTGAGATCTGAACCTGACACATAGAAACAGTCAATGGCCTGTTTCTCAAGTCTCTGAGCTGACATAACTGTGTCAAGCAAAAACAACCATATCTGCATAGGATAGTTACATAATTGCTAATTCAATGATTTTTAGCTCAAGATAACCTCTCCAATCTGTACAACCACACAATCTGGTCTGTGTTCATTCACTTGACATTAATTAAAACATGCAGGAAATTACAAAATCATTCCCCCTACCATAATCAGGCAATTTTTCATAATGGTGGCTCCAACAACTGATTGCCAATGCTGTTTCACCTAAAGAGTACACAATAATCTATTCCTCCTATTCTGGTTTGAAGACAGAAAGAATGTTCCATATGAAAATCCTTTTTCTGTGACTGCATTGAATAGTCAACTACATGACTCAAATATATAATGTTAAAACTGTGAGGTGCTCTAATCATTTCAGAATTTTGAAGGTGAAATATAGAGGACACTGAAAACCAACAGAGAGGGATGAAGGCCATTTGAGTCTACCTAGGAGAAGTTATCTCAGAAACAACTTTTCTAACAGGAGGGAAATGCAACTGTTCTAGAATTAATACGCCTTTCCATTGAGAAATCACTTCACACATTTAGGAGATTAATACAGAAATATCTCCTTAATGGTGGTATGCATTAATCCCTGACTAATGCTCATAGAGGAGACATCTCAGACAGATTTTGCATTCAATATATGCTATTATGCTTAAGTGTCCTTTAGGCTCATGATCCAGATTATATATTGAACAATTGAAATAGAAACAGGCAAATTGCCAGTCTGGACATTTAGGCAGATGGCAGAGTTACACAGCAAAGATATTCCCAGAATGTTTTCTTAAGTACACCAGTGATCTGAAAACAGCATGTCATTCTTCACTGACAGGGTTTTAATGGGAAGATCACAGTGGATGAGAAATAAAGGACAAGTAAAAGTTAAAAGGATAGGGTGGGGAGGTATTGTAGAAGATACATCCCACCTCTAGTAAGCTTCTTAAGAAAAATAGTATCTTGCTGGGTGTTGGTGGCTCCCACATTTAATATCAAGACTCAGGGTGAAGAACCATGTGGTTGTCAGTGAGTTTAAGGCCAGCCTGTTATAGAGAGTGAGTTACATGATAGTCAGGACTATCCTAGAGAAAACTTATCTCAAAAAAATGAAACAGATGAAGAAGAAGAAGATGAAGAAGAAGAGGAGGAGGAGGAGGAGGAGGAGGAGAAGAAGAAGAAGAAGAAGAAGAAGAAGAAGAAGAAGAAGAAGAAGAAGAAGAAGAAGAAGAAGAAAGAAAGAAAGAAAGAAAGAAAGAAAGAAAATATTACCATTTTGCATACTACTTCCAAGAAAAAAAATGGAAGAATTGTATGAATTAGATGAAGTCAGTAGAAACTATCACACAATGAGACAAGTTTAGGAGGAGTCTAGTCCAACAACTCTACACAAGTGGTACACAGGGTATTCTGAAATATTTACTAAGTGCATAGTTGCCTTGAGCTGATAACCATAGCTCCATATAGGGGGAAGAACTGTTTTCTCAAGATCTGAAGCAAATCCTCCACAAAGGCCTTGACACAAGGTCATTACCAGCTCTCCAAAGTATATTCCTAGTTTTACTGAAGGAGCTCAGTTTTATTATCAATACATCAGGTCCTTCCTGAAACTCACAAGGCTTAGGTCCCAAATTATACTAGGTCTCCCAAGATTATACCTCTTCCCTTCCTGAGGTTCTAAATAAAATTTTTGATTGTTCAGGCCAGTCCTTCACACAACAGTGTTTTACATTTCAAACACATGTCACCTGCTGTCATATTCTCCATCTGGCAGAACTATGTTTTTCTCTAAAAGGAAACTGGAATTTCACGGCTAATCGGCCTTAAGATTTGTTGTGACCCTGTAATGCCTCATTGAGCAGCTTGTTAGAGGTCTGTTCTTTGATATGGGGATGGGCAAAGTGACTGGTTTTAAATCAGTGATGGCTTCTTTATAATGGTTTGGAGACACTGGACAATCCTGGTAAACAATGTGTACCCAAGCATTCTTATCTCTAACAGCCCTGATTAACATATTCTTATCTTTTGAGTGTTCAGATGCAGTCGATTCTGAGCTCCATTCTACTTTATGACATTTAACTCTTTCCTAAGCATTGGTGAATCCTTTATATCTCTAATCCTACAGTTCTACATTATTGTTAATTTGGGAGTGTCATCCTAGCCCCTGACATTAATCCCAGATCCATGGCCTGGGAGTTGCATTGGTCTGGACTCCAAATCCCAGCCTGCCAGGTCCTGACCCCTCCCACAGGGTATTTAAGTGGGTTTCCAGGAAGGAACAAGTGATCCTGGCTTTCCATGTGCTCCCCCATTTTCTGTCTCCTCTGCCATGCCCTCAGCCACCCGAGAGCATTGCACTTAATAAACCATGGACATTTTAATTTGATGTCATCTGTTTTAATTGGACTTTGTGTGCCAGCAAAGTGGTTTGTCTTAGAATTTTTTCCTAACATGGAGGTACCACCAAGGAGGTTCAGTTTTTCCTGTGGACTCAGGTCCCAGGACAATGCTGGAAAATGCCCTTCCTGTGCACGTACTCCACCAAGCACGTTGCCTTTACTTGGTGAGTTCCCCTTTTGAAACTGCATGAAGGTAGGGATTTGCGATGACTCATTTCCTTTTCAGGCTTTTGCTGAAGACTCAGACACGCCAAAAGCCTGGCACACACATGCGGCAGAGGCAGGCCTCTTGCAGAGATGCGATTTGGGTAGGAGATATCCCTGGCCATTTTCTCATGTACCCCTGTTTCCTGACTCAACGCCAGTCCAGTGGATGCACTGCAATGGCTTTGAGTCACAGGCTTGCATTTAAAGTGGGTTTCTTGTGATTCCTAGACAATTTCAAAAATGCTTTTAAGCAGGCATTTATAATTTTTTTTAATTGAGACTATCCAACTTAAAGCAATTATGCCCTCGAATCCAAGTTTTTCTAAGTGCACCCTCATTCTTACCCTCCCCTTCTGCTTTTCTTTCTCTGTTTATTTGCTACCATGCAACCAAGCAGTTGGCCCCACCCCCATTTCCACATTTCTATGTCTGCTCATTCACAGAAGATTCTCTTGTCCTATGTTCGGATGCTCAGGCTCTGTGTTTGGCCTTGTCTGTAAACAGTTCTCTCATCCTGTCTCCACTTCCATCTCTCTCTGTGTGCTTATTCAAGGACAGATCTCTTGTTCTGCCCTATCTTCAATTTAGCCCCCTCCCACTTGGCTGCCTCCTCGCAGTTGGGACCTGGTTCTCCAGTGCTTTTCTGTCCTGCCCCAACTTCCATTCCCCCCCTCCTGTTTGTTCACAGACAGCACTCTCATGCCACCCCATAAGCCCAGCAGAGGGGCTCTGGCATGACTCTGATGAGCCCTGTCCCTGAGCCGCAGCATAGGCCAGGCACTCAGCCTTGTCAGCCTCAGCTGTGACATGAATAACAAGGACTCAAAACATAAGCTTTATGTACATGTGCGCTTCCAAATTATAACAGCTCTAAACATTTAGCTTATATGCCCAGTTAAAATACCTGGTAAAAAAAATACCTGGTAATGGTACCTGGCTCTCAAGTGTCTTTAGAGATATGAGATCAAGGCATTTGAACAACAAGAGCTTCTCACACATAGACATGCCAGATTTTGTAGCACCCTATGACTTCTTCAAGAAGACAGAAGACCTGCTGTCTCCAGACTTGCTCAGGGTGTGGCAACATCACCCACACAGAAGCAAAAAAGAGTCCTTTTACCACCCCAGTTTCCTGGATGCTTCACCCAGGGAATCAATCCCCTCATCTTGGCAAGACAGTTACAGTAAATCTTCCCCCTCAGAGGAAAATCTTTGGGCCTCTCACAAGCACTGCTTCTAAGACTGATGTTCTCCAAGGACAAGGAGAGGATTTAAGATTGCCTGCTAGCAAAAAGCTGTCTCATTTTTGCTCATTAATTCCTCCAAGGTCTGTCTAAAGGCATTTGACAACTCAAGGTACTCTTCTTTAACAGGCTTCAGAGTCCAGGTTTAACAGGTTTCAATCAACAGAGGTTCATAGTTCCCAATTTCCTTTAATTTCCTTCTAATCTGAAGCACTAGCCTGTTGCTATTACACCAAAATATAAAATCTGTTCCAGTTCTCTTAAAGGTTCCTGGAAAGGTTCTTTTGCTACAACAGGATCATGTCTGGTAAAATCCATGGTTTTTAATATCTTAATTGTTTTACTGTTACACTATCCCCAGCCAGTTTTCAGCACAATTTGTAGGTCATTCCTGCTGCTTAACCAGAGACCAACCTACAAGGCACTCTGAGGACAATGCCAAAAGCACCTGTACCAACTGCTCAGACTTTACTATTGGTACCAGCTCTCTTAGATCGAGGACACCTACAATTCTTCTGGATTAAGAACACCTGCCAACTAAAATCTGGTTTCACCTGCTATTGTGTCAAATCCCATGGACAGCTCCGTTTTATGGGGCTAGTAATAACAATAATTTTTTGTCCTAGACACCTGCCTTCTTACCTACGTCAAGAAGTAGGTACCTGTAATTTCCGGGATGATAGTGAACAGAATGACTTTCTACACCCACCAACTTTAAACTCTGCCCCTCCCATGTCATTCCATGCCCACAGGAAAAAGCCAGACATGAGTTTACACCCTTTTCCAAAGAGAGCCTAAAATCTCAGTCATAATTATCATCTCAACTTTTGGTAACCCCTATATCCAAAGAGTCTGGAATGTTAAGTTTGGAGCATCAAGCTAGCCCATGGCATCCATTCCAGACCCCAGCCTGGGAGTTTCATTGGATTGGACTCCAAATCCCAGCATTCCAGGTCCTGACCCTTCCTCCAGGGAGTGTCAAGAACACTCCCATAGAGTATTTAAGTGGGCTTCTAGAAGAGGAACCCTCAGTCCCAGGTTTGCATGTGCTCCCAGGTTTTCTGTCTCCCCTGCCAAGTTCTCGGCCACTCAAGAGTGCTGTGCTTAATAAAACATGGTTATTTTAATTAGTTTAATTATAGTTACAATAGTTACTCAACTTACATTTGAAAAATTAAAGTATATCATTGATCCTACCTTTGTGAGTCTAAATTTTTATGTCTAATTTATACACACCAGAACTAAGGAAAACTTTAACTATACAGGTTTCAACTCAATCAAAGAACCCAGGACATAGCATTAGCCTGGAAGGTCTGTGGCAGCAAAAGCAGAATATTCAACTTTCTGTTGCAAAATATGTGATTAATTAAATGTCAATAATCAGTTTTCCTTAACATGAGGAGTTATTTTATTCAACTACATAATTAAGCCAAGTTCCATATTTCAGATATTCATTTATTACTATCACTTTGGATAATTCACCCATGATCTTCTGTGTAGCAAGGATTTTTTTTTAAAATATTTATTTATTTATTTATTATGTATACAATAGTCTGTCTGTGTGTATGCCTGCAGTCCGGAAGAGGGCACCAGACCTCTTTACAGACGGTTGTGAGCCACCATGTGGTTGCTGGGAATTGAACTCAGGACCTTTGGAAGAGCAGGCAATGCTCTTAACCACTGAGCCATCTCTCCAGCCCCCTGTAGCAAGGATTTTTTAACTGGTTTTTTATTCAACTATATATTTTTCCACTACTCTCCTTTCCTCTCCAATCCCCTTCTGCCTTGATCCACATGCTCCATATTTATTCAAGTATTGTTTTTCCCCATGTCCTATGTAAGATAGATCCATGTATGTCTCTCATAGGCTCCTTTTTGTTGTCTGGGTTCTCTGGCATTGAGAATTGTAAGATGTTTGTCCTTTGTTTTATATCTAAAAGCCACTTAGGAGTGAGAACATATTTTATTTATCTTTCTGGGTCTGAGTTAACTCACTCTTTTATCAAGTTTTCTAGATCCAGCAATTTGCCCATAAATTTCAAGATGTCATTATTTTTATCCACTGTGTAGTACTCCGTTATGCAAATGTACCATGGTTTCTTTATCAGTTCTTCAGTGGAGGGATTGTTTTCAGGTTCTGGCTGTGAAAAATAATGTTGCTGTGTGTTGAGCACTTGTTTTGTAGTATGGTTGAGCATCCATTGGGTACATGTCCCAAAGTGGCACTGCAGTGTTTTGAGATAGGTTGTTACCTTATTTTCCTTCTTCTTTTGTTATTTTTTGGTTTTTTAACACAGGGTTTCTTTGTAGCTTTGGAGCATGTCCTGGAACTAGCTGTTGTAAACCAGGCTGACTTCAAAATCACAGAGATCTGCCTGTCTCTGCCTCCCAAGTCAGAGATTAAAGGCATGCACCGTCACCAGGTGGGTTGCTTTCTAATTTTTTTTAGAAATCACCATACTAATATCCAAAGTGGCTGTACAAATTTGTACTCCCATCAGCAATGGAGGAGTGTTCCCTTAATCCCACATCTTCTCCATCTTAACTTGTCATCAGTGTTTTTGATCTTGGCTATTGTTACAGTTGTTAAGATGGAATCTCGTTGTTTTGATTTTCATTTCTCTAATGGCTAAGGATGTTGGAAATTTCCCTAAGTGTTTCTCAGGCAATTTAGAATCATGTGTTGAGAGTTCTCTGTTTAGGTCTGTACTCCATTTTTTATTGGGTTATTTGTTCTTTTGATGACCTTTTTTTTTTTTTAGCTCTTTGTATGTTTTGGAGATCAGTCCTCTGTCCAGTGGGGGGTAGGTGAAGATCTTTTCCCATTCTATAGGCTGCCTTTTTTGTATTATTTATTGTGTCCTTTGGTTCACAGACATTTCTCAGCATCAGAAGGTCCCATTTATTAATTATTACTCTCTGTGTTTGTGCTGCTGGGGTTATATTTAGAAAATGGTCTCCTGTGCAAATGAGCTCAAATATACTTCCCACATTCTCTTTTTTGTGATTCACTGTGGTTGGTTTTATGCTGTGAGTTTTTTGCTTTTCTATATGAACTTGAGTATTTTTCTTTTAAGGTCTGTGAAAATTTTTGCTGAGATTTACATCGGAATGGTATTGAACCAGTTGATTGCTTTGGAAAGATTATCATTTTTACTATATTAATTTCTACCTACCCAAGGACATGAGAGATCTTCCCATTCTCTGGTCTCTCCTTAAATTTCTTTCTTCCAAAGTGGAAATTTCTTGACATACAGGCTTTCCACTTCTTGTGAGTTATTCCACAATATTTTTTTATTTGTGGTTATTGTTAAGGGTGATGTTTCCATGATATATTAATTGTGGCCTTCTTTCTATTTCAAAAAATATTCTTTGTAACCACCTTCTAACTACCTTCCTGAAGATGACTCACAATCTTCTGATAACCATAATTATACCCCCAACTTCTAAGGGAATGTTTAAACAGAACATACAAGTGAACACATGAGATACTCTTCATGCCTGTCATATTTCAATTCATGGTATCACTCAGACTTAAAACATTGTTAAAATGTTTAGGTTTTCATCATTTTATACCATTTTTCAGTATTATTTTATGATTGTTATTCTGCAAATTTGGAGTATTTTCTCCCATTCCTTTTCTGATTCTAAAAACATGAGTCTTATTTTATAAAGGTTACAATTTGATTACCATTTTCTAAAGAATCATGACTTTTTTGCATTTCTCATTCATTTTCTGTATTATATCATTCTTTTCTGTGCCAATCTTTTTCCTTCCTGTTGTAGAAACATCCATGGCAGGTCCAGACAGAAGCAGAGGTGTTATACTTGCTTCCTCCATACTTTTCCACATTAAGAAATTCAAAGTAGGGCTGGAGAGATAGCTCAGAGGCTAAGAGCACTGACTGCCCTTCCAGAGGTCCTGAGTTCAATTCCCAGTAACGACATGGTGGCTCGCAGCCAGCTGTAATGAGATCTGGTGCCCTCTTCTGGCCAGCAAGCATACAGACAGACAGAATACTCTTTATATAATACATTAAAAAAGAAATTCAAAGTACCTCATGAGTTCCATGTCACTAGACTTTGTGATCACCCCTGCATCCGATCCAATTCTCTTTCCTAATATTACCATATGTGCGTTCCTAAGTGCATCTTCATGTCTTTTCAGCAGTCTCTGATTCCTCCTGTACCTCTCAGTGCTCACAACATTACCTGTGCTTTAGACTAGGCTTCCCACGGTCTGATGAGTTTGGGGACATCCAAGCAGATAAACAAAAATTTTTAGGATGACCAGCTCATAATCCTCAGTTCTCACAGCTCTATTCCTAGAGAGTCAACTGGAAGGCCACATAACTTTCCCTGGGTGCTGACCTTGGATGATTTCTCTTGTTATGGCAATTTTTGTTGAGCTCCAGGGACCACTTCCAAGAAGCTCAATTAGACTGTGGTAATTAAACATTGCTTTTGGTGATCTTCATAATCATACAGATGCCCTGCTAAGAAGCAAGCTCTCTGAGAGTCATCAGTGTTTCTCAATAGGAATAGGGAGCCTCGTGTGATTTGAATTCCAGGGAATTTGCTGACCTTACCAAAATTAAATAAAAGCTTGTTGCTCAGTATAGGTTGTAGAACAGGGTTCAGCATCCATGATAGAAGGCACTAGTGAGGGTGTTAGATTTCCTCTACCTTCTAGTTTCTCAGAAGCTCAATCAGTGTTACTTTGGAGAGGACTATCTACCTTCTGCACAGTTGCACCTTTATAGGATACAAAACTATCTGTGATTTTTTTGTAGCTGTGATCCTTGAACACTGTGTAGTCTATTATGCCGATATGTTCAAAAGTGCTGACATTTCAATATGTTGTCCAGGAAAATGTCTATGCCTGATATACAGGCATCAAACCATATCTTCAGCAAGGCAGTCACTGTGATTCACAACAGCACAAATCACCTGGACTTCTCATGTCCACCTCATCTTGGTCCTGGATTTTCAGTTTTCTGACTTCCCTGACAGTGTTGGACTCATGTAGATTGCTCCAAATCAGAACGCAGCTTGAAGCATTAAAAGTGAGATGTGGTTCTGCCCAATAATATGTCATTTAGTTTTTCACCACTGTGATATAACTTATTGGCATCTGGAAATAGTAAATCTCAACAGAGAAATATCTCTATCAGATCTGACCTATAAGGAATGTTTTGTGATTAATGATTTAAGTGGGATCACCCAGACCACTGTGCATTATGACACCCCTGGGCAGGCTAAGCAAGAAATGAGGAACAAAGCACCAGTCAACATTCCTCTTCTTTAGTTCCTGCTGTGACTTCCTCATTGACAGGTTGCAATGGGAAATGTAAGCCACATAAGTCCTTTCCTCCTCAAGCTGCTAAGAACATTGTGATTGATGTCACAATAGAAAACAAACTGGCACAATTAAAGGTGCAATCAAAGTCACATTTCAAGTAATTTGGCAATCATACCAGAAATGCAGAAAGAAGAAAAATGAGTAACTTCAATGTGTAAATAGAGTCATACATTGTTTACTAAGTGTATTAACTTCAATAAATTTTGGAGTAGAGAAAGTATATAGTACTGTAAGTATCTCAGCTGAAACAAGCTGCCTCTTCACAAGCTGCAATTGGGCAACATTTGAAGGTTCTCCTTACCTATTCACTCTTCCAGTTACCTAGTTTTCATTCAATTTTGCAGACTCTTCTTACTTTCTTTTTTTTTAATTCCTCTCTTTCATTTTTTTTTTGGTGTGTTGGTATGAAAAATTTTCAAATACAGAAAAAAAACTATGAGATAAATCTACAATAAATAGCTGTAGTGGTTAGATTTCAGTCACTGTGACAAAGATACCCATTAGAAAAACTCAAGGACAGAAAGAAATCAGAGGTTCAGTAGGTCCAGTCAAAGATTATGCTAATGCAGAAACACAACTCCACCGTGGAGGGTTATTTTGAACTTCATAGAAACTCTGTGCAGGGGTGACTTGAGGTGGCACTCTTATTGACATACTTGGCAGGCCAAGTAAGGAGGAAGCATACCTCCTCTCTCACTAGAATGCCATGACAATAGTCAGTCCTTGAGTACACAGAAATGCACTGTAGTTCGCACACTATGATTAGGTTGTGGTTTCTCTCCTGAGGAAGTGTGTTTATATATTATATTACAGCTAAAGTTATTTCCATAACAACAGTCTTCTTGTATAGATTAACTAGGGCACAAAACTCTTGAAATAGTTTGTAACAAAGTTGGTAGTTTCTGTAACTATTTCAAGTATTACAAGGACCTAGCTTGGATTGTGATTTGAGTATTATTAAAGAGCACTGGCTTTGCATAAAGTATGGAGTTGCATCTTCTACTCTGCATCCCTTGTGTTCTGATTTCTGTGGCAATACCCAGAGTCATCCATAACTGAGGTAGTTGGAGAAGGGACCCTGAAAGAATACCAGGAGTGTATGATAATAAGAAAATTACAGGGTAATGGGACAAGGTAACTTTACTCTGTTTCTGTCTATGCCTAAGCATTTGCTGGAAACTAATGGCACCCAGGTATCTATATCAGATATAGAGATGTGTCTTGAAACTATCAAGGAATATAATCCTTGGTTTCCCTTGGAGGAGAATTTAATGGATATGGAAAATTGGGATTGGGTTTGGAAAATGTTGAGAGGAGGCTGCTAAGTCAAGGACCACAGTGACATTGTAGTCAGATACTGACTGACCATCTGTGCTGTGTTTTCTTCTGCTTTTGTATTTAAGGAAGTTCTGAAAGATCCTGGGCTGTTTGGCTGCTTCAGCGTGACTGGACACACCTCCCGAGTCTATCCTGTCTTCTGTTACTTCTGACTTTTCTTTGGCTTCAAGGATTCCCTAATCAGGAGCCCTAGCTGACCTTGTAGGAGCAGCTCCTACAGGTGACATCCAGCTGGGCAGCTTTCTGGGGAGGGGCATCTTCATAGGGACACCGCAAATTCCTAGAGCGTTCAGAGGTGTATTAAGGATATCCCGGGATGGGCTGGCGAGATGGCTCAGTGGTTAAGAGCACTGACTGCTCTTCCAGAGGACCCGGGTTCAATTCCCAGCACCCACATGCCAGCTCATTACTGTCAGAAGATCCAGTTCCAGGGGATCTGACACGTTCACACCAATGCACATAAAATAAAGTTAAATAAGCAATAAAAATATTTCTTAAAAAAAAGGATATCCCAGGAGTATCAATAGTTGCTGCACGGTGTAAATATAAAAAAGAGGTTAGCTGTGCAACATGAAAAACAAGTAAGAAGTAACCCGAGAATAAATGTGAAATAAATAATTGTAAAAAAAGTAAGCTTTCTATATTTTTTTAAAAAGGTAATATAGGACAGGCAAATAGCAAACAGGTGTTTGTACATTACTTATAGGTATTTTAAAAGTCAGGGGAACTAAGGAAGGACAACAATCATTGCTTCAGTTTTTGAAATGTATAAAAGATGTGTGCTCCTAGTTTCCTACAGAATGAAGTATAAATCTAGAGCTTTAGAAAGGTGTGCATGTGAATGAATGAGTGCACGTTTTCTTGGTCTGTTTTGACTGTTACTACATTGCTGTTTTGTGTGATTGTTTTTCTAGAAATGTTAAGTGGCACCAGTACCTGTTTGTCCTTACTGTACATTTTTGTCTATTCACCTTTTTTATCTTGAAAGTGATGACACAGGAAACATCTGCCTTTAGACTCCTGTGAATATTTATTGGATCAGTTCCAGAACTTTTGGTCCCAAAGGAAAAGCTTCTCTAGGAGAGGTATGACATGACCACATTTCTTTGTTGTTCTCTGGCCCAGAGCCTGCCAGCAGCTCCTACAGTGGGAAGGGGTGCATGTGCATGCTCATGTGGACAGAGATCCTACAGAGACATGCTCATGCAAATGGGGCTGCAGTAAAGAATTGTCTGCTTGCAGTTAAAGAGCTGCAGGGATGTGAAACAAAAAATCTTTGATTGTGGCCAGAGAAGTTAAAAGTGATGCATCACATCTGGGATGAGCTCAATTCTCATAAGCGTTTCCAAGCTGAGCCGGGTGGTGGTGGCGCACGCTTTTAATCCCAGCACTTGGGAGGCAGAGACAGGCGGATCTCTGGGAGTTCGAGACCAGCTTGGTCTACAAAAGCTAGTTCCAGGACAGGCTCCAAAACCACAGAGAAACCCTGTCTCAAAAAAAAAAAACAACAACAACAACAAAAAAAGAGTTTCCAAGCTGAAGTAACAATTGTATGTCAGCACAACTCGAGGAGTTTTTGAAGCATTCCAGTGAAAGAATGTCCTCACACAAACTCCTACATGAGCATGGGCATGCTCCACTGCCCTCTTATTTGAGAGGGAAGAAATCAGGAGTATAAATACCCCTGCCAGTGTTGAATGGGACAGGTGCATACCGAATTGGCATATGACTCATATAGGGCATCTTAGGACCAGGGGGCATCAAAGGAAATTTTGAAGGAGGGAATTTGTTAGATTTTAATCCCTGATCATGAGCAAGATCAGAGATGGGCTGGATTTCATACTGAAGGATTGGTTACTTTTGTGCTCACTTGGAGAAGGGTGGAGTGCGGGGCTTTATTATTTGGTTTTGTTTTGAGAGTGTTTCTTTCACTGGCACTTTTTAATATTCGGGCTCTTTTCAGGGAGATGTTGTTTCTTTAACTAGTTCTAGATTCAGAGAAAAAGTGCTTTCCTTTGGCTCTGCTTTCAGGTCTGAGGTGTGTTTCTTTGAGCCCTTTCTCCTACTCCTTCAGCTCCATAAATGGTTTTGCCCATTAGTTTGCTGGTTCAAACAAAATAAAAAGAGATGTCATAGTGCTTGAACAGATTTTTACAATATTCATTTTTTTTCTACAAAATAACTGATGTTGTTTAACTGATTGTGTGTGTGTTGGCTTAAGATCTTTAAAAAATAAAGTATAATAAGCCTGTAGTTTCTGCCACAGGTTCAAATGATTAGGGTAATATGCATAAGCTTTATCAGATTGATTACACACAAAAGTCTTACTTTTGTATGAAGTACAAAACATTAAAACACTAAATTCACTTATAGAGTTTCACTATAGTATGATTTGTCTCATGGTTTGAAGAACACATATTAAATTTACAGAGCTTTTCTGAAAGATGGTTTATTTTATGTATTTGCAGATGATTGTGACACAGATTCCATTGACAGTTATCTCTCCAGTCTGTTCTCTTTTATGCATTTGAATGTGAATAAGTTGTGAAAAGTCTTCCTTCCACTGATATCCATTCATAAAGTTTCCCTACACTGCACAATAAAAGTTTGTTCTTTTATTATCTTGAAGACTACTGTGGTCACCAAAGGTCTAACCACACTGACTGCATTCATAGGGGTTCTCTTTACTCTGTGATCTTTGGTACATTTGAAGATGACTGTGTTTTGCGAAGGCTTACCAAAATGATTATGATCATAGGGTTTCTTTCTAGAATGTGTTTTTTTATGCAATTGAAGAAGACTGCAACTTGCAATGGCCTTACCACACTGATTACATTCAACGTGTTTCTGTACAGTATGTGTTCTATGCAATTGAAGATGACTGTGCCATGCAAAGGGCTTACAACACTGATAACATTCATAGTGATTCCTTCTCTCTGTTATGTTTTCTTTTATAAAATTGAAGACTGTTTTGATATATGCAAAGGCCTTTTCACATTGATTACATACATAAGGATTCTCTCCAGTATGTGTTCTTTTATGCACTTGAAGATGACTGTACTGATCAAAGGCCTTACCACACTGATTACATTCATAAAGTTTCTCTCCAGTATGTGTTATTTTATGCCTTTGGAGATGACTGTACTGGGCAAAGGCCTTAGCACATTGGTTACATTCATAGGGTTTCTCTCCAGTATGTGTTCTTTTATGATTTTGAAGAGTACTTTGAGCTGCAAAGGCCTTACCATACTGATTACATTCAAAGGGTTTCTCTCCAGTATGTGTTTTTTTGTGACTTTGATGAGCTTCATAAAGAACAAAGTCTTTATCACCTTGACTATATTCATAGGTTTTATTTCCAGTGTGTTTTCTTTTAAGCACTTGAATATGACTGTGATAAGCAAAGGCTTTCCCACACTGCTTAATTTTAAATCATTTTTCTCCAGTATGTGTTTTTTCAATCCTTAGAAGGTCAGTGTCATAAGACAAGGCTTTAACACAGTGAGTATACACTGAAAGTTTCTTGTCACCATTTTGATTTCTTTCTATCCTGCAAGGATAATTGGCTAATTTAAAAGCTTTACACCACATTCAATACACTGTTGAACTTTATATCTATATGACTTAATTCATAACCTGTTCCAATTCTAAAAAGGAATTAGTTATTAAGATTTCATAACTCTGATTAAAATCATGTTCACTTTTTAATAAGGGTCAGTCTTCATCTAGGACATTAAGCATGATGATAAATTTCTTTGTTTCATGGTTTACCTTCTCACATTTACAACAATAATTTTGTATGATATTATTCACATTTTTGTAGACAACTGAATCCTCTGAAGGCTTTTCCAACTATACAGCATTCATAAATTTTACTATACTGTAAATCATATACATTTGCTATGTAAACTAGGACATTCAGAAGTATTTGTATAGACTTAGAATTCATGGGACATTTTTATAATGTTTATATATTAATAATGATGGTAGCAAACCAACAGTATTTTATACTTGAATAAAATTCAACAAGTATACTCTACATGGTAACTAATGCTTATCTTCTTTTTGTTCTTAAGAAGAGGTATGTAAAATCTTTCCATATCCCTATGCTCATAAGCTTATATCAAGGGTAGTGTCTGATACACTTAGGAAAGGAAAAATAATTCACATACATGAAATTAAGGTATATGTATTTGTGAGGATTTAATAGCCATCTATGCACTTAAAGCTGTGCTTATTTGCATTGCTGCTTTTATTTAAAAGTTCTAGGAAAAAGGGCAATCTCATTAGAGGCACATTGTTAACAACTAGCACATGAAAATTACCTTGCATGTCTTCTAGAACATTGCCAATGTTCTTCAGTGTTATGGTCTTCCCAAATGTATCCTAAAAAACAGGACCAGAATATATGTTATATCATTGAACAATGTGCAAGATTTGGCTTATTTTCTTAAGTGCACCTAAGAACTAAGACTGCTGTATTGACCTCATTTTTCTTTCTAATTCAAATTGCAGAACAACATCCTTAACCAAGGAAAAGTTGTTTCCATATTTGAAACATGAAGGAAATTCATTTTTACCTATAGAAATGAGGTTCCTGTAGGTTTCCAGCATTACATCTTTATAGAGATTCTTCTGGGAAGGATTCAGCAAATCCCATTCTTCCCGGGTGAAGTGGTTATGCATATCATCATAGGTCACCACCTTCTAAAATACACAACATGTGTAAAATGGAAAGCACCACAGTGACAAAGATGGAAATGCATACTTCCTTCAGAGTATAGATATATGATTCTGGTGTTCCTTACTCTTATGCCATGACCCAGTCACATTAGAGGGAAATTGAAAAGCAGAGTAAACTCTGTAATATCTCTACCCTTTGTATGGGATACCACTTCTTAAGAGCAATGTCTATTGAGAGAAAGAGACAACAAAAAAGATCAAAACTATATAGTATGCATGAAAAAATTATATGAAGAAATACCTACCACACACAAAAATAATTAATATGGACACACTGAGGGTATTGCTATATTGTGCCTTTAACTATAATACTCAGAAAACAGAGGTGGGTATATTTGTCTCTGAGTTGAATGCCAGTCAAGTCTATGCAATCGATCATGTCCAGAACAGGTGGAAGTACACATTAAGACACTCTCTCCATTGCAAAATTCAGTGAAACGAACAAATGGGATATAAAAAACAGAAAGGCTTTTATTGAAGTTCTTCTATATAATTTTCCATTCACTCCAGTTCTGTATTCATTTTCCAGATATCTGAAGTGTCATAATTTAAACTATGAGTCTAATAACATTTTGTAGAAAGGAACTTCATGTATAAACCAGTTAAAATAGACAGATGAAAGCACTAGAAATATAAATGTTGGTCATGAATAATCAAAACATAGCTGGACAGAGGGCAGAGTAATTCAGAGTTTTTGCTGCTCTTGAATGGAGGTGGGCACATTTTCCAGTACTTACATGAAGATCACAACTTTCCATTGTTCCATGATCAGGAATTCTGAGATCGTTAGATAACCTTGATGACCAGGTACCCATGTAATGAATATCCATGTATACATATAAAAGAGTCATAATGATTTAAAAAATTCAAATCAAGTGTAACAAGCCAGAAGAAGTTCATGCCCCTGAAATTAACTAGCGCAGAATGCTCAGGCAGTATTTATGTCATAAATACATGGTATCTTGGGAAACAAAGTGATACCCTCTTTCAAATCTCTGAGCAGAAACAACTCTTTCAAGCAAGATCATTCATATCTTCATAATATTGTTTCCTAATTGCAAATTCAATGTTCATTGGCTCATGATAACCTTCCCAAAGTATTCACCACTCACCATCTCCTCTGTATTCATTAACAGGGGATTAATTAAAATAAAACATACTTGGAAATTACAAACTCACTTCCCCTAGCACAGTCCAGTCCTTTTTCATAATGGTGGCACCAACACCTGATTGCCTATGCTGTGTCCTCTGCAGTGTACACAATAATCTATTCCTCCTATTCTGGTCTGAAGACAGAAGGAATGCTCCATACGCAAATCCTTTACTTGTGGCTCCATTGGATAGTCAACTACATGACTCAAATGCATAATTTTAAAACTATGAGGTGGTAACATCTGTTTATTTAAGAATTTTAAAACTATAATATGGAGGACAGCAAGGTAATTGCCCTGGACAGCAACAGACCAAGGCCACCTAAGTCAATATAACAGAAGATGTCTCAGTAACAATTTTTCTAACAAGATGGAAATGAAGCTGTTCTAGAACTGATATGCCTTTCCATTGAGAAACCACTTCACTCACTTAGGGAATTAATAAAGAAAAATCTGTTTAATGATGGCATGCATCCATCACTGGCTAATAGTCAAAGAGGAGCCAGCTAAGATAGATTTTGAGCTCCACATATGTATTATCCTTACATGTCCTTTAGGTTCAGGCTTGGGGTTACAACTTGAACAATTGAAATAAAAACAGACAACTTGCCAGGCTAGACATTTAGGCAGACAGGAGAGTTACACGTCAAAGTTATTCTCAGAATAATTTCTTAAGTACAAGGGTGATCTGAAACAGCAGGGAATTCTTCAGTGACAGGGTTCTGAGGTGAAGGTCACAGGGGATGAGAAAGACAGGACAAGTAAAATGTAAAAAGGATAGAAGCTATGGTGAGGAGGTCTTGGAGAAGATATGGCCTATGCTTTGTAAGCTTCTTAAGAAGGGTAGCATCTTGCCAGGCAATGGTGGCACAGGCCTTTAATCCCAAGACTCAGGAGGCAGAACCAAGTAATCTCTGTGAGTTTGAAGCAAGCATGGTCTACAGCATGAGTTCTAGAATAGTCAGGACAGTCTAGGATAGTCAGGTCAGTCCTACAGAAAACTCTGTCCCAAAAAACAAAAACAACATAAAAAAGAGAAAAGAAGAAAAGCACCTTATATCTTGTATACTTCCTAGGAGTAAATGGAAAGAAATGGAAGAATTTTATGAACTCAGTAGAAACTATTATACAATGGGAAAAATTTAGGAGGAGGCTAGTCAAACAATTTTACACATGGGGAACACAGGGTATCTCAAGAACTTTCCTATATGCTGAGTTGGTTTGGAACTGAAAATCATAGCTCCATATGCTGGGAAGAGTTGGTTTCTTGGACCTGAAGACACTTCCCCACAAAGGACTTATCCCCAGACCATTGCCAGCTCTTCCAAACATATTCCTGGTTTTAGATAAGGAGCTCTGTTTTATTATCAGTACATCGGGCCCTTAGGGAATGCTCCCAAGAATGTTATTTCACCCTGCCTGAGGTCCTAAATGAAAGCCTTCATTGACCAGGTCAGGCCTTAACAAAACAGTATTTTGCTTTTCAAATATTTGTCACCTGATGTCATTTTGCCCATCTGGCAGAACTATGATTTTCTTACAAAGAAAAGGGAACTTTAAGGCACACTAGGCCTTAAGGTTGGTTGTGACCCTGTAAAGCCTTCTTGAGCAGCTTGTTAGTAGCCTGTTTTTTTGATGTAGCAAAGGGCCAAGTGACTGGTTTTAATGGCTTCCTTGTCATGGTTTGGAGCCAAATATCTGAACATTCCGGTTGAAATATGTGTACACGTGCATTCTAACCTCTAACAGCCCTGGTTAACATATACTTAGGTTTGGAATGTTTTAGATGCAGTAGAATTTTAGTTAAATTCTACTTTGTTAGCCTATGTATTAAGCATTGGCAGTGGAGTGCTACAAACACATGAGAAGCCGTGGATGACCTCCACAAATTTAAAATTAATGATGACTATATGCGAAGGTTAAATGAAAACTACTGAATGTCAGGAAGATACTGGAGAAACTAGGCTTCTCCAAGTTGGCCAACTGGTTTCCATAAATGTATCATGCCTGCAGAAATTGACTAGAAAGACATTTGTACACACAGCTCCCTGCTCCCAACTCTCCAAACAAATTAAGCCCACAGAGCAGAGTTATTCAGAGGCCTCCCCACAGGTCCATGAATTAGCAAGGACCGCGTGGGACTTCACAACACAGGAAAACTGGTGGCAGGTTCTCACCCAGATCTGGGGAAAATGCACCTCACCTCACCCTCTGCTCCTCCCCATCTGGAGACAGCATTCCCTCGCTCACCATGTTGTGGTTCTCCAGCCCACCAAAGCTCTCAGTTCATCATCTCCCTGCAGCAGCAACTGCACCACGGCACATAAACCACTGGTGCCAGCTCCTCTGAAAGCCTGACAGGGAGGCAGGTCACAGGAAGAGCACTGCACCACTTCTGACTGGCAGGTCAACTGGAGGGCCTGATTGGCTAGTGAGGCCTGAGTGGGATGAACCTTCCTAAAGGGGTATAGCTTGCTTAAAGAGACAGCACAATGGTTTCTGGCCATTCCTTTCTGCTCCCAACAAAAGTCTTTTCTAGATCTGCAAAAATAGGCATTTCAATAACACTTGCCTGAGCCTCCAATAGGAGACACTGCCACAATCCTGCACTCCATAGGAATCTTGCCTTTTTCCTCCAGGACAAGCTAGCTAGCTTGTACAGTGAACTGTGCTAGGTGGGTGTAGTGATTTCCTGTCCTACAGGTAGAAGGCAGCACAGAATATGAACAACTAAAGAGAATTTTTAGATCACAAAAGGAAATGTTTGTTGTGTGATTTCATGCTGAGGTCAGATGAACTAAAAGTACATTTTACCTCGTTGTCACAGCTATTTCAGACAACCATGAGAAAAAAGCAGGAACCAGATCTTAAACAAGATCTTTCCCCAATCAGACGTCTGGGCGATGGCTCCATGGCTTTACAAGTTTTATTCCTGAAATTCAGAGAGAATTCCAGGCAAATGAAAAATGTTAAAGAGAGTAGTGTTCATGAAAATTTGAATACATAGAGAATAATGGATTCAGGAAGAATGTCTTTATGAGCACCGCTGTTAGCCAGCTGTAAGCCATCTTTCTCTATGGACTGGCGAATAAAATATACAGCTGTGTTACTACATGAACAAGACAGGTAGAATGAACTCACCATTTTAGTAGAAATTGGGCTTATGACAAAGTCTTACAAGCTGTGATACAGGTCATCTTAAAAATAGATGTCTACCAATGGAATTTGGAATAATCCAGTAGATTTCTGCACAGCCTTTTGTCTATGATCAAGTGAAGAATTCAGTAGTTGTTCAATCCATGAGGTTCAATGTTTCACCTGGTTTTCTATATACATCAAAATTCCAAACAAGTCGACTCTAATGCTAATAATGGAATGAACTCGGTAGCCAGAACTTGATACCAGAGCAAAAAGAGAGCTTCTTTCTTCAATATCCTTTCTATTATGTCAGCTGCAATCATCTAGAAGGTGAGATCTAGGTTAAAGGTGGATTATAGTATTTATTTGTTTTTTTTGTTTGTTTGTTATTTCTGTTTTTGTTTTGTTTGGTGTTTTCAAGATAGGATTTATCTATGTAGACCTGAAACTCATTCTGTAGGCCAGACTGGTCTCAAACTCAAAAAATCCCACTGCCTCAGCCTCTTGAGTGATAACGTTAAAGGTGTGCACTACCACAAAGCAGCTGAAAGTGGAGCTTGCAGGGTGGTGATGGTGTATGCCTTTAAACCCAGGAACTGGATGCAGAGGCAGGTGGACGTCTATGAGTTTGAGTCCAACCTGCTCTACAAGAGCTAGTTCCAAAACAGGGTCCAAAGCTGCAGTGATACCCTGTTGCAAAACACCCCCAAAAATGTGGAGCTTACCACCTCAAATTATCCACATGAATGAAGAATTTACCTATTCAAAACCTTTAATTAAATAAAATCCCTATCAGGTATAATCAATTCTTTGTGTAGACTACTTTAGTAAGTTTTCATGCTTCTTGTCCAGTCCTTTCTGTGCTGGGACTATGCATGCTTTAAGTTGGTCATTGAACTCAATTTGTACACAATCCATCTTTATTTTTAAGTTTGCATTATAACCCAGAAAAGTAGGAGCGCCCCCTTTACCGGTCTACTTTTTTCTCACTGACCAGTTAAGGTCCAGCCATGAAGCAGTTGCAGGAATTTTCAGCACTTGGAAGCAGAAGCAGGATAGGGTGTGCAATGGAATTCTCAATGGCATTGTGGGTGGCCAGCCTAAGTTACAGGAGACATTGCTTAAAAATAAATAAGTAAACAACAGACTTGATTTAAAAAATGGAAAGAAACGATGGGGAATAGGAAGAAATAAGAAATTAGAGCAATGATGCATTTAAAGGCAGATCTTTGTGAGTCTGAGAACAACCTGCTGTATGGTTTGTGTGCCAGCACAGCCAGATATACACAGAGAAACCCTGTCTTGAAAAATCCACCAAGGCCTTGTTGGCCAGAGAAGGGTGATGTACACCTTTAATCCCAACACTCGGCAGGCAGACACAGGTAGATCTCTGTGAGTTAGAAGCCAACCTGGTCTACAAGGGCTAGTTCCAGCCAGGCTCTAAAACTACCAGAAACCTTGTCTTGTAAAAACAAAACAGACAAAAACATAAAAGAAAAGGACTTCAAAGTTACAGAAATTGAGAAACTGAAAAAAAAGCAAAACAAACAAGCAATAAGTAAAGAAAAAAAATTTTTTTTTTTGGTTTTTTGAGACAGAGATTTTCTGCGGCTTTGGAGCCTGTCCTGGAACTAGCTCTTATAGACCAGGCTGGTCTCAAACTCACAGAGATCCACCTGCCTCTGCCTCCCAAGTGCTGGGCTTAAAGGTGTGCGCCACCATTGCCCGGTGAAACAAAAAATCTTTGATTGTGTCCAGGGAAGTTAAAAGTGATCCATCACATCTGGGATGAGCTCAATTCTCATAAGGGTTTCCAAACAGAAGTAACAATTGTATGTCAGCACAACTTGAGGAGTTTTGAAGCATTCCAGTAAAAGAATTTCCTCACACTAATGCCCATGTGAGCCTGCCCATGCATTGCTGTCCTCTTTATTTGAGAAGGAAGAAATCAGGAGTATAAATACCCCTGCCAGTGTGGAATTGGGAAGCTGCATACAGAATTGGCATATGGTTCATATAGGGCTTCTTAGGACCAGGGGGCATCAAAGGAGATTTTGAAGGAGGGAATTTGTTAGATGTTAATCCTCGCTGCTGAGAAAGATCAGAGATGGGCTGGATTTCATACTGAAGGATTGGTTACTTTTGTTCAGTTTCTTCCACAGGTCCAAATGATTATGGTAATATTCATAAACTTAATCAGATTGATTACACACAAAAGTCTTACTCCTGTATGAAGTACAAACCATTAAAACACTAAATTCACTAATAGAGTTTTACTATAGTATGATTTTTCTCATGGTTTTGAAGAATACATACATTAAATTTATAGAGTTTCTCTGCAGGATGAGTTATTTTATGTATTTACAGATGGTTGTGACAAAGGATTTACCACAGATTCCATTGACAGTTATCTCTCCAGTCTGTGTTCTTTTATACATTTGAAGATGAATAAAATGTAAAAAGTCTTCCTTCCACTGATGTACATTCATAAAGTTTCCCTACACTGTGTGATCTCTTATTACCTTGAAGAGTACAGTGGTCTTCAAAGACCTAACCACACTGATTACATTCATAGGGGTCCTCTCTACTCTGTGACCTTTGTACATTTGAAGATGACTGTGTTTTGCAAAGGCCTTACCAAAATGATTACGATAATAAGGTTTCTCACTAGAATGTTTTTTTATGCAATTTAAGAAGTCTGAGACTTGTAATGGCCTTAGCACATTCATTACATTCATAGTGTTTCTATCCTGTATGTGTTCTATGTAATTGAAGACTCTTGTGATGTGCAAAGGCCTTTTTACACTAATAACATTCATAGGGTTTCTTTCTCTCCAGTATGTTTTCTTTTATGCAATTGAAGATGACTGTTTTGTGCAAAGGCCTTACCACACAAATTACATTCAGAGCGTTTCTCTCCAGTATGTGTTCTTTTATGGAGTTGAAGATTACTCTGAGCTGCAAAGGCCTTACCACACTGATCACATTCATAGGGTTTCTCTCCAGTATGTGTTTTTTTATGCAGTTGAAGATGACTATGATGTGCAAAGGCCTTACCACACTGCTTACATTCATAAGGTTTTTCTCCAGTATGTGTTCTTTCATGCTTTTGAAGAGTACTGTTTTCAGCAAAGGCCTTACCACAGTGATTACATTAATAGGGTTTCTCTCCAATATGTGTTCTTTTATGCCTTTGAAGATCACTGTGACATGTAAAGGCCTTACAACACTGATTACATCCATAAGGTTTGTCTCCAGTATGTGTACTTTTATGCTTTTGAAGATTACTCCGAGCTGCAAAGGCCTTACCACACAGATTACATTCATAGGGTTTCTCTCCAGTATGTGTTTTCTTATGCAATTGAAGATGACTGAGTCGTGTAAAGGCCTTACCACACTGATTACATTTATATGGTTTCTCTCCAGTATGTGTTCTTTTATGCCTTTGAAGATGACTGTGCTGGACAAAGGCCTTGCCACATTGATTACATCGATAAGGTTTTTCTCCAGTATGTGTTCTTTTATGCTTTTGAAGATCACTCTGACGTGCAAAGGGCTTACCACACTGATTACATTCATAGGGTTTCTCTCCAGTATGTGTTCTTTTATGCAATTGAAGATGACTGTGACGTGCAAAGGCCTTACCACACTGATTGCATTCATAGGGTTTCTCTCCAGTATGTATCCTTTTATGCACTTGAAGATGACTGTGACATGCAAAGGCCTTACCACACTGATTACATTCATAGGGTTTCTCTCCAGTATGTGTCCTTTGATGCACTTGAAGATGACTGTAACATGGAAAGGCCTTACCACACTGATTACACTCATGGCATTTCTCTCCAGTATGTGTTCTTTTATGCCTTTGAAGAGCTGCAAAGATGTTACCACACTGATTACATTCATAGAGTTTCTCTCCAGTATGTATTCTTTTAGGCTTTTGAAGTTCAGTTTGAGATGCATAGGCCTTACCACACTGATCGCATTCATAAGGTTTCTCCCCAGTATGTGTTCCTTTATGACTTTGATGACTTTCATAAAGAGCAAAGTCTTTATCACCTTGACTATATTCATAGGGTTTATTTCCAGTGTGTTTTCTTTTAAGCACTTGAATATTACTGTGATAAGCAAAGGCTTTCCCGCACTGTTTAATTTTAGACTGTTCTTCTCCAGTATATGTTTTTTCATATCTTAGAAAGTGGGTGTCATCAGAAAAGGCTTTAACACATTGAGTATACACTGAAAGTTTCTTCTCATCATTTTGGTTTCTTTCAATCCTGCAAGGATAATTGGCACATTTAAAAGCTTTACCACATTCAATAAACTGGTGAACCTTATATCTGTATGAATTTATTTTGTAACTTGTTCCAATTCTAAATAGGAATTAATTATTAAGATCTCATAACTCTGTTTACAATCATGTTTGCTTTTTAATTAGGGGACAGTTTGCATCTAGGAAAATAAGTATGAAGATAAATTCCTTTTTTTTTTAGGTTTACCTGTTCACATTTACAAAGATATTTTTACATGATATTATTCAAACTTTTGAAGACAACTGAATACACTGAGAGCTTTACCAACTTTACTGCATTCATAAATTTTACTACACTGTGTATCTTATTTCCTTTGCTAAGTGAACTAGGACATTCAGAAGGATTTGCACAGACTTAGAATTCATGGAGCATTTTTGTAATGTTTTTATATTAATAATGATTGTAGAAAACCATCAGTATTGTATACTTGAATCAAATTTAACAAGTATACTCTATGTGGAAACTACTGCCTATCTTCTTTCTGTTCTTAAGGAGAGGTATGTTAAATCTTTCCATGTCTCTATGCTCATAAGCTTATATCAAGTGTAGTGTCTGATACACATAGGAAAGGAAGAATAATTCATATACATGAAATTGAGGTATATGGATTTGTGAAAATTTAATAACCATCTATGCACTTAGCTGTGCTTATTTGCATTGCTGCTTTTATTTAAAAGTTCTAGGAGAAAGTGCAGTCTCATCAGAGGCACATTGTTATCAACTTGCACATGAAAATTACCTTTCATGTCTTCTAGAACATTGCCAATGTTCTTCAGTGTTATGGTCTTCCCAAATGTATCCTAAAATACAGGACCAGAATATATGTTATATCATTGAACAATGTGCAACACTTGGCTTATTACTTAAGTGCACCTAAGAACTATGACTGCTGTATTCACCTCATTCTTCTTTCTAAATCAAATTGCAGTACAACATCCTTAACCAAGGAAAAGTTGTTTCCATATTTTGAAACATGAAGCAAATTCATTTTTACCTATAGAAATGAGGTTCTTGTAGGTTTCCAGCATTACATCCCCATAGAGATTCTTCTGGGAAGGATTCAGCAAATCCCACTCTTCCCGGGTGAAGTTGATGTGCACATCATCATAGGTCACCACCTTCTAAAATACACAACATGTGTAAAATGGAAAGCACCACAGTGACAAAGATGGAAATGCATACTTCTTTCAGGGTATAGATATATGATTCTGGTGTTCCTTACTCTTATGCCATGATATAGACAGTCACTATAGAGCGAAATTGAAAAGCAGAGTCAACTCTGACATAAGAGCAAGGACTATTGAGAGCAAGAAACAACAAAAAAGATCAGCACTATATAGTATGCATGAGAAAATTGTATGAAGAGTTACAGACCACACAAAAAAAGTAATATGGACACCCTGGGTATATTGTTCTATTGTGCATTTAAACACAACACTCAGAAAACAGAGGTGGGTATATTTGTCTCTGAATTGAATGCCAGTCAAGTCTATGCAATCATGTCCAGGACAGGTGGAAGTACACATTAAGACACTCTCTCCATTGTAAAATTTAGGGAAACAAACAAATGGGATAGAAAAAACAGAAAGGCTTTTATTGAAGTTCTTCTAAATAATTTTCCATTCACTCCACTTCTGTATTCATTTTTCTGATATCTGAAGTGTCAAAATTTAAACCATAAGTCTAATAACATTTTGTAGAAAGGAACTTCACATGTAAAGCAGTTAAAATGCACAGATGAAAACACTAGAAATATACATGCTGGTCATGAATAATCAACAAAGAGCTGGAGAGAAGGTAGAGTAATTCAGAGTTTTTGCTGATCTTGAATGGAGCTGGGCACATTTTCCAGTACTTACATGGGGATCACAACTTTCCATTGTTCTATGATCAGGAATTCTGAGATCTTTATATCATCTTGATGACCAGGTACGCAGGTAATGAATATCCATGCAAACATATAAAATAATCATATTGTTTAAAAAAATTCAAATCAAGCATAACAAACCAAAATAAGTCCATGCACCTGCAATTAACTGACTCAGAATGCCCAGGCAGTATTAATGTCATAAATACATGCTATCCTGGGAATCAGAGTGATACCCTCTTTCAATTTTTAAAGTTCAATATATATGTGAAGCTCAGCACAGCAGCATATACTTGTCATATAAAAAAAACCTATATTCTAGGGCTATCACCCAATAATATAAAAATATATAGAGCAAGAAATGATGCCCCTCTTTACTTTCAGGAATTTGGAGAGACACAGTAAGGGCTACTTAGACAAGCAAACAAAGCAATTAAAATAGCATGTTGCCAAACTCCTTAAATAGCAACTGTTTCTGCTAAATCTCATTTTTACCTATAGAATATAGGTAAAATATAGAATGTAGAGATCAAACCTATAATGATGGCAAATAAATTTCCATAGAAGTAGGAAGTTGGCTGATTAATGTCAAGCACAAAACAGTAGATACAAGTGTTAGGAAATTAGTTTATGGTATTGAGACTCATTATGTATAATGAGGAATATCATCTAGACAGGCTTCTCCTACTAAAGATTCAAAGGAAGTTGAAAGAAAACCACCAAGGAGAGAAACTTGTTCAAATATGTGATCTTTTCTGGGAGGTTGTTCATTCAATCAAGTTTGTTTTGACCCCAGCCACTATTGGTTCATGGTTAACAATGGAAAAATTGCATTTTGTCATTTCAAGGATAGACATTTAATGATCCTCATCTGCAATGGTCCCTACACTGTCCAAATGTGTAATGCCATCTGGCACTCAAGATAATCTGTTCACAGCAAGATCTTATAAAACCTGAAAACACGTTACCTCCTTCTAACATCAATGGTACAAAATCCCATTAACATTCCAAAAGAGAAAAATAAAGACACAGTAAGGAAAGATTCAACCAAGGCAAGACTGAAGCAGGGCAGGACAAACATCAAATCCTGTAGCTCTCTTGTCAGATGTATGGGCTTCAGTTTCAAATGACTTAAATGGCCTTTTCCTTGCAAGTTCTCATGCACTTCTCTCTTTGGTAACTTCCCATCACTATAAGTGGCTAGTTCTCCATGGAAGTTGTGTCTTAGGTATTTTAACATCTTCAGGCTCAAAATGGAAACCACTGTGCTATAAAATCACATTTTTACATGTGTCATATTTATTTATGCTGTGGAACATTTTCTTTTAATGATGCAAAAAATTGCTGCATTGGTTTAGCTCTTTGAAGCTGTGATAGTTTGCCTATCTAAAATAACTGGTTGTTCTAAAACATATTTGAATGACCTGTCACATGACAAGAAAGGACAGGCAGGGCCGCCAGGAAAAGAGAATCAATGGGAGGGAAAATCTGGGAGGAAAAAAGAAAGAAGAGGCAACAGAAGGAGAAAACAACAGGAGCCTTTAAGCCATGGAGTAAGAAATAAAGAGAGGAATACAGAATAAAGATAAAGGACAGGGGGAAATTGTAGAGAACAATTAAGTTAAAAACAACCTGCATTGAAACAAGCCAAAATCACGCATTTATAGGAAAAAAAATAAGCCTCCCTGTGTGAAATTTAATTGACAACTGGGTGGCAGTCCCTAAAGGAACAAGAGAGGAAAAGAAACCACACCACACCCAGCTTCAATCCTCACAGCTTCATGCAATGAACTCTCACTGTCTCCTCATTGGGCTTCTGACTCTGCCAAACACAGATGCCTGCAATAATGGTAAACTGTAACCATGGGCTAAAAAGCCATGATCTTAAATTTTGATTCTTTCTTGTTCCCAAGACCAACACATTGCTGGTAATGCTGAGAAGTAGGGTTTTCTTTAATGCAATGAACACTAATGAGCTTGACCACAGGTGCAGAAGGTTTTGAATGAAGTAGCTTCCTGTGACTATGAATCAATTTGCTCAACCAATCCCTAAATTGAAGGTTTCTGTATATGGAGTCTTACCCTTAGGGCACCTTGATAAGCTTCCACTGCACAGCAATGGCTATTATGTAATGATAATAAACTCTTTGAAAATTCCTGCCTGTATTAACACATAAATGCCCTTTAAAGCTACCTATTTATTTTCATTTATTTCTGCCCTACATGGATATTTTTACTGCACACATAAATGAGTCATCATTGATGACCATTGAATAGCTTCAATATTCTTTAAAGACATTAGCCTATTACATTTTAATTTGGTATTACTAAATTTCTGGAGTATAGGCAAAATAAAAAATGTTTGGAGCTAAAATACTACACTAAAGTCTGGATGGTGGTGACACACACCTTTAACCCCAGCACTGGGGAGGCAGAGGCAGGTGAATCCCTCTGAGTTTGAGGCCAGCCTGGTCTACAAGAGTTAGTTCTAGGACAGGTAGGACTGTTACACTGGGAAACCCTCCATTGGAAAACCAAAAAAAAAAAAAAAAAAAAAGAAAAAAGAAAAAAAATCAGACAATAACGTAGGCTTGTTTTTTTTTTTCTTTGAGACAGGGTTTCTCTGCAGCTTTGAAGCCTGTCCTGGAACTAGCTCTTGTAGACCAGGCTGGTCTCGAACTCACAGAGATCCACCTGCCTCTGCCTCCGAAGTGCTGGAATTGAAGGCGTGCCCACCACTGCCCCGCGTGGTTGTTTTTTTTTAATCAAGTTTATTTTCAACTGAAATCCTATGATCTCAATAACCACTTTCTGCAATTACATTTTCATTTCCACGGTCTTACAAGAACAGTTAATTATGTTCAAGTTTCTATTTCTTGATATCTATCTCAGTGGGTAGACCAACCCCTCTTGATCCTGACTTCCTTACTTGTCTTCTACCACCTTCTGCCTTTCCACTGGACCTTGGGAGCTCAGTCAATTCCTCTGATGTGGGTCTCTATCTATCCCCATCTGTCACTGGATCAAGATTCTATGGTGATATTCAAGATAATCATCATCATGATAGTGGGGCAAGGACAGTTCAGGTACCCTCTCCCCTGCTGTTCAAGGCCCTATCTTGGGAGCCCTGTGGACACCTGGGATCCTCTTTAGAGCCAAGTCTCTTGCCAACCCTAAAATGGATGCCTGAATGTAGCTATCTTCTTCCCTGCTCCTATATCTGCCCTTCCTCCATCTCTACCCTCTACCTCCCCCAAGCTCTTGCCAGTCCTTCCCTTCTCCATTCCCTCTTCCCCTCTCCTCTTTCCCCCAACCTCACCTCCATGTCTGCCCCCACCCCCAAGCTCACAACTTTTGCCCTGCAATCTTGTTTGCTTCCAATTTCCAGTAGGATCTATAAATGTTTTTCTTTGGGTTCACCTTGTTATTTGGCTTCTCTAGGCTTGTGAACTATAGGCTTAATGACCATGGTTTATGGCTAGAGTCCACAAATGAGTAAGTACATACCATATTCATCTTTTTTGGTCTGGGTTATCTCATTCAGGATAGTGTTTTCTATTTCCATCCATTTGCAAGCAAAATTCAAGATGTTCTTGTTTTGTACAGCTGAGTAGTACTCTAATGTATATATATTCCACCCTTTATGTTCTAATGGGAGTACACCAAGTCTAGCTGGACTGGGTCTGAATGAGCATGTGATCAAACTGGACTCTTTGATTGTGGCTGACTGAGAAGCCATTGAAAAGGGCACTGGGGCTTCGTTTTACCACATGTTCTGGCTTTCTAGGACCCTAGTCTACATGAATGCACAAGTTCCTAGGCCTAAATGTAGGGGGGATGGCCTTGTACTTCCCAAAGGGCAGGTTTCCCTGCCCTCCCTCAAGCAAGGTGGGAGAGGGAAGACTGTTGCAGGAGCTCCTCCCGCTCCTTCAGCCAATAGCCGCTGAGATACCAGCACATTGGGGCGTGGTCTCTCTCCCTTTAAAAAAGCGGCCAATTCCCTTCTCGCTCTCTCTTACTTCCTGCTCCATTTCCAGCGACTAGACTCCCTTCCTGATTGCGCAGAGGGCTGTTGTCTGGGACGGTGATCTGTAAGTTTTTTCCCTTTTAAATAAATAACCATTCTATTAATCATAATTCCAAACTGTTGTGGGATTGTTGTGACTTACACCTTCACCTTCAGAAGACAGGCTGTGGGGGAGTTGGAGAGGATTGGGAACAGAGTCAAGCAAGTATCCATGTGGTAGGAGGGAAGAGCATGTTTTGGGATTATGCACAGATTGGGACACCTGGGTCTTGGGTAGATTGATTCCCAATATTCAAGGATTGCATATTGATTTCCACAGTGGCTGGACAAGTTTGCACTACAAGAGCAATGAGTGCCCTTGCTCCACATCCTTGGAGCCTTAGCAGTCACTTGTGTTGTTGAACTTATCCTTTCTGTCAGGTTTATGATGAAATCTCCTGATGGCTAATGATAGTGAACATATTTTTAAACGTGTCTCATCTATTTTAGATTTCTCTACTGAGAATTCTGTTTAGAGGTGTACCCCATCATATTTGAATTATTTGGTTGCTGTCTTGTTGCACGACTATTTTTTATATTGAGTGAGGCAACCCAGAAGTATATAAACCAACATGGTTCACTCAGTTAAAAGTGGATATGAGCAGGTAAGTAAAGTACAACCACAGTAATCACAGTCAATCACAGTATAAGCCATAGATGCAGAAAGGCTAAGTAACAAGAAAGGCTCTGGGGGCCATGCATGGATTTCTTTGTGAAGACAGAATAGAATAGATTTTGTGTGTGCACTGGAGACAGGTGGGGATGGGAACAGGAAAGATTGAGTAAGCAAGGGACAGAGATGAAGAATAGGAGGGAGAGATGACAGGAATAACGGAGCTGTTTGCACGAGATGTGGAAACAGTAGACTGCAAACTTCCAGAACTACAAGAAAGACACTATTGAAGATTCCTAGTAGTGAGCAATGCAGAGGCTGAGCCAGCCTTGTTCTGTAAATACATACGGCTCACATTGGTGGGACTGGACACAAAGTCAGTCACTAAAGTTAGAACTACACTTGTTCTTCTAGCAAGATACACTGGGGAAAAAGTGCCTCAGAGTTTGTGAAGTGAACAACCAATGATGGTCTAACTTTTAGTCCAAGCTGTGAGAGGAAGCCAATGTCTGATACTGCAGGATGGCCAGGAACCAGAACTTGATGGCTTCCAGAATTAGGGTAGAACCAAACACAACTAAACAAGAAAAAAAAAATGAACTGAGTCATATCTAAAATCATAGATCAATTCCCAGCACAAATGTCACCAGAGAGAATTCTTCCAGCAGCGGATGGTTACACATGCAGAGATCCCTACCCAAACTTTACCTTGAGTTCTTGGAATCCTATGGAAAGAAGGTGTAAAAATTGTAGCCTCTGGAGGGGTTGAGGAACCCAGTAAATCCAAAGCTGCAGAATCAACAAGACTCATAGTGTCTCAGACAAAATGAAGTGACAATCATGGAACATGAACAGCTCTGTATCTGCCCTGGGCATGCATGCTTTGGTTGTTAGCCTGGGGTGTTTGTGTGATTACTAACTGTAGAACTCTTGGTGTCTCTTACTCTTGTCAATTTTTGTGACCTTTTACTTCCTATTAATTTTCTTTGTCCAGTTTTGATAAGGAATTTTACCTAGATTTCTTGAACCATTTTATGAAGGGTTTCTTTGATATCCCATGGAGGCTTTTTATTATGTGACAGATGAAAAGGGAGCAATGGACCTGGGGGAATGAGGACTGGGGGAAACTGGAAGGAGTGGAGGAAGTGGAAGCTGCAGTCAACATGTATTGTATGAGAGAAGAATAAATAAAAGAGAAAAGATGAAAATGCATTTAGTCTGAGTTCTTTGATCTTCATAATCTGTAATAACCCATATAGCATAAATATTCCAAAACTCTTCTTGAATGACTTCCAGCCAATGTCTTGTCTGACACATCTTGAGATTTCAAGTAAAAAATGAAGGATTTTCAACATGCAATGGCATAGGAGAAACTCCCATTCATAAAAAGTAATATAGTTGAGCTTCATCCCCAAATTCAAGCAGAAAATCCTTGCTCATGTGCCCATCATCACAGCCAGAAGAACAGGTCGGCAGTCCACCAGTCTATGAAACTAACACACTCACTGCATTCCCAGACACAATCCCCAACCAATTCTACAGTTACCACAACCTACACATTGGGTGGAAAGCCTCTGCTCAAGTACAGCACACACCACATGAAGTACAAGTAAATAAACTGAAGGAAAAGACCACATGCTGGACCAGAGGCCATGGCAACCATCAACAATTCACATAGACTTCCTCCATTCTTTCAAAAACCCTCAACACTAAACCAAAAACCCATTCTCCTCATCATGTCTGTATTGTAGCTTCCAAACTGGGTGGAGACACCTGGCTGAAAGGACAAACCACCTGCCAGAATTCCATATAGGCCACCAGCCCACAGACGTCCCCAAAACTTCCCTACACCTTCAACACTTTCCCCAAGTTCCCCTTCTTTTCTGTTTTCAGTCCTAACCTCCTTAGGCTCATACTCCATGCTATAATAAGGCTACACGTACCGCAAGAATTTCAGTCCCAAAATTGGTGTAGTGCATGTACTGGCTTTTTGGGAACCTAGTCTATTTAGATGATACCCTGCTCAGGCTAGATACAGTAGGGAGGGGTGTGGAATTCCCCATGCAGTGTGCCTGTGCCTTATGCTCTCTGAAATTTGAATAGCGGGGTGGGAGGGTATGTGAAGTCAATAAGTGGAGAAGAGGGAACAGAAACTTTGATTGGTATGTATAAAGGAAATAGATCGTTTTCCTATTAAAAAAAAAAAAAGTACCAAACGACCTTAAAAAAGAACATCAGTTCAACCCTATGCCACACAGACTAGATTAAAAGAGAACAAACAGAAATCAGGGAAGCAAAAACCCATCCAACAAAGACAAACTGAGAGATTGGCACTTAAACCACAATCTTAAGCCCAAATTCTTGGACCAAAGGAAAGAACACAATCAACAACAGACAGAGGAATGTGTCACTACCAGATTCCAGCAATCTTACTGCACCAAACACTGCAAATCAAAATGACTCTGAAATACCATCTCACACCAGTCAGTATGGCTTAGATCAAAAACATCAATGATTGCTTAGGCTGGAGAGAATGTTGAGAAAGGAGAACACTCATCCATTTCTAGTGGGAATGCAAACAACCACCCTGGAAATTATTGCAGTTTCTCAGAGATTAGAATCTGCTTAGCTGAATAAGATAATGTAACTCTTTGAACTGTATTCCAATGATAGTGCAGAAAAATGGTTACCTGACTTAACTGTTCTTTGTTCTGCCTATTGACTGTATCTAGTATATATACTGGCTGAGAAATAAACTCAGGGCTGGGGCTGTTTGGTATTGACCTTCAGTCCTCCCAGTCTATCCCATGTTTCTGTCTTCATTTATCTTAATCTAAATTTTTCTCAGTCTCAGAATCCACTCACATGGAATGGCCAGGAAAATTCCAATGAGTGGGCTTCAAGAGATCAGCACCAAATGCTGGGATGTGCAAGGGGGTTGGAGGAACAACACAAGGACACCTCAGGATGGAAGAGTGTACTCAGTACTCAGTTAAAGGGACATCTGTAGTAAGTATTCTCAGGAAGCCATTGCTGTACATACAAAGGAGAGTTAATGCAGGAGTGTACATACAAGACAAAAGAGGTTAGCTATGCAGCATGAAAAAATAATTTAGTAACTGCCATGTAGTGTAAAATAAGGAAAGAAGTAACTGGAATAAGAAATAACTTTCATATAAATGTAAAAAGTAATTATGGGACGAAAAACAGCAAACAGCTGTTTGTACATTTATTTAGGTATATATATATATATTTTTAATATTTATTTATTATGTATACAATATTCTGTCTGTATGCCTGAAGGCCAGAAGTGGGCGCCAGACCTCTTTACAGGTGGTTGTGAGCCACCATGTGGTTGCTGGGAATTGAACTCAGGACCTTTGGAAGAGCAGGCAATGCTCTTAACCACTGAGCCATCTCTCCAGCCCCTATTTAGGTATATTTTAAAACCCATAGGTGCTAACGTAGGGTGTCAGCAACTATATACATTTTTGGAGTTTATTGAAAGAATTTGTCCTTGCTTTCCTGAGCTGGGAACCTTCAATGCAGGTATTACAGGGTGTATTGGAGGACCAGGTGAACAATCTAAACAGATCTGTTAGTCGCGAAGAATTAGAAGAGGTTATCAAAAACCTCCCTACCAAAAAAAGCCCAGGACCAGATGGTTTCAATGCGGAATTCTACCAGAACTTGCAAGAAGAGCTAATACCTATACTCCTTAATGTATTCCACAATATAGAAACAGAAGGGTCATTACCAAACTCCTTTTATGAAGCTACAGTTACTCTGATACCAAAACCACACAAAGACTCAACCAGGAAAGAGAATTACAGGCCAATCTCACTCATGAACATCGACGCAAAAATCCTCAACAAAATACTGGCAAACCGAATCCAAGAACACATTAGAAAAATTATCCATTATGATCAAGTAGGCTTCATCCCAGAGATGCAAGGCTGGTTCAACATACAAAAATCTATCAATGTAATCCACCCAATAAATAAACTGAAAGAAAAAAATCATATGATCATTTCATTAGATGCTGAAAAAGCATTCGACAAAATTCAACACCCTTTTATGATAAAGGTCTTGGAGAGAATAGGGATACAAGGATCCTACCTAAATATAATAAAAGCTATTTACAACAAGCCAACAGCTAACATTAAATTGAACGGAGAAAAACTCAAAGCCATCCCACTAAAATCAGGAACACGACAAGGATGTCCACTCTCTCCATACCTCTTCAATATAGTGCTTGAAGTTCTAGCAATAGCAATAAGACAACATAAGGCGATCAAGGGGATTTGTATTGGAAAGGAAGAAGTTAAGCTTTTGTTATTTGCAGATGATATGATAGTATACATAAGTGACCCCAAAAATTCTACCAAAGAACTCCTACAGCTGATAAACACCTTTAGTAATGTGGCAGGATACAAGATGAACTCCAAAAAAATCAGTTGCCTTCCTTTACACTAAGGACAAGGAAGCAGAGAGGGAAATCAGAGAAGCATCACCTTTCACGATAGCCACAAATAGCATAAAATATCTTGGGGTAACGCTGACCAAGGAAGTGAAAGACCTATTCGCCAAGAACTATAAGTCTTTGAAGAAAGAAATTGAAGAAGACACCAGAAAATGGAAGGACCTCCCTTGCTCTTGGATTGGGAGGATCAACATAGTAAAAATGGCAATTCTACCAAAAGCAATCTATAGATTCAATGCAATCCCCATCAAAATCCCATCAAAATTCTTCACAGATCTGGAGAGGACAATAATCAACTTTATATGGAAGAACAAAAAACCCAGGATAGCCAGAACAATCTTATGGAGGCATTACCATCCCTGACTTCAAACTCTATTATAGAGCTACAATATTGAAAACAGCCTGGTATTGGCATAAAAACAGAGAAGTCGACCAATGGAATCGAATAGAAGACCCTGACTTTAACCCACAAACCTATGAGCACCTGATTTTCGATAAAGGAGCTAAAAGTATACAATGGAAAAAAGACAGCATTTTCAACAAATTGTGCTGGCAAAACTGGATGTCAATCTGTAAAAGAATGAAAATAGATCCATATCTATCACCATGCACAAAACTCAAGTCCAAATGGATTAAAGACCTCAATATCAGTCCGAACACACTGAACCTGATAGAAGAGGAGGTGGGAAGTACTCTACAGCACATGGGCACAGGAGACCACTTCCTACATATAACCCCAGCAGCTCAGACACTAAGGGCATCATTGAATAAATGGGACCTCCTGAGGCAGAGATGCTTCTGTAAAGCAAAGGACACTGTCACTAAGACAAAAAGGCAACCCACTTACTGGGAGAAGATTTTCACCAACCCCGCAACTGACAAAGGTCTGATCTCCAAAATATATAAAGAAATCAAGAAACTAGACTGTAAAAGGCTAATCAATCCAATTATAAAATGGGGCACTGAGCTGAACAGAGAATTCTCAACAGAAGAAGTTCAAATGGCCAAAAGACACTTAAGGTCATGCTCAACTTCCTTAGCGATCAGGGAAATGCAAATCAAGACAACTTTAAGATACCATCTTACACCTGTCAGAATGGCTAAAATAAAAAACACCAATGATAGTTTTTGCTGGAGAGGTTGTGGAGAAAGGGGTACACTCACCCATTGCTGGTGGGAATGTAAACTTGTGCAACCACTCTGGAAAGCAGTGTTTCGGTTTCTCAGGAAATTTGGAATCAACCTACCCCTGGATCCAGCAATACCACTCTTGGGAATATACCCAAGAGAGGCCTTATCAAACAACAAAAGTATATGCTCAACTATGTTCATGGCAGCATTGTTTGTAATAGCCAGAACCTGGAAACAACCTAGATGCCCTTCAACGGAAGAATGGATGAAGAAAGTATGGAATATATACATATTAGAGTATTACTCAGCAGTAAAAAACAAGGACTTCTTGAATTTTGCATACAAATGGATGGAAATATAAAACACTATCCTGAGTGAGGTAAGCCAGACCCAAAAAGAGGAACATGGGATGTACTCACTCATATTTGGTTTCTAGCCATAAATAAAGGACATTGAGCTTATAATGCATGTTCCTAGAGAAGCTAAATAAGAAGGTGAACCCAAAGAAAAACATATAGACATCCTCCTGGGTATTAACCTTCATCAGGCGATGAAAGAGACAGAGACAGAGTCCCACATTGGAGCACCAGACTACAACCCCAAGGTCCAAATCAGGAGCAGAAGGAGAGAGAACACGAGCAAGGAACACAGGGCCATGAGGAGTGCACCCACACACTGAGACAATGGGGATGTTCTATCGGGAACTCACCAAGGCCAGCTGGCCTGGGTCTGAAAAAGCATGGGATAAATCCGGACTAGCTGAACATAGAGGACAATGAGGAATACTGAGAACTCAAGAACAATCGCAGTAGGTTTTTGATCCTACTGCACGTACTGGCTTTGGGGAAGCCTAGGCAGCTTGGATGCTCACCTTAGGAGACCTGGATAGAGGTGGGCAGTCCTTGGGCTTCCCACAGGTCAGGGAACCCTGATTGCTCTTCGAGCAGATGAGGGAGGGTGACTTGATCGGGGGAGGGGGAGGGAAATGGGAGGCGGTTGCGGGGAGGAGGCAGAAATCCTTAAGAAATAAATACATTTAAAAAAAAAGAACCGTTAGGGTTCGAGCCAGATGGAGTCCCACTGAGAAGAGGTGGACAGCAGCTCCCACCCTTAACAAAGACGCTATCTGCAATTAATACCTTCTGGGTAAAGAGAATTTTCGGCAGCACAGTGTCCCTGAGCATATAAGCCACAGAAAATGTCACTGAATAGGGTCTATCAACCACACTCCAGAGCAGGACTCATGCCCACATGAAACAAACTCAATGGTATTTTTGTGGACTTTTAAATTTCATTTTACTTAATTTTGGCATTTTTTTGTCTTATTGGTCTCTTCCTTGATTGTTTTGATTTACATTTTGTGTTTCTTGGTTGTTGTTTTTTTTTTGAAAGAAAGAGAGAGAAAGAATATAAAGTTGGGTGGGTAGTGAGGTGGGAGGGATCTGGGAAGAGTTTGGGGAAGGGAAAAATTATCAAAATATACTGTATGAACTTTTTTTCCCAATAAAAAATAAAAAAAATAAAAATAAAAAAAATATCTGAACATTCCGGTTGAAAAATGTGTATGTACACGAGCATTCCATCTCTAACAGCCCTGGGTAACACATCCTTAGGTTTTGACTGTTTTACATGCAGTTCTCCCTTAGCTGCGTTTGTTAGCCTATGTATTAAGCATTGGTAGTGGAGTGCTACAAACCCATGAGAAGCCGTGGATGACCTCCACAAATTTAAAATTAATGATGACTATATGCGAAGGTTAAATGAAAACTACTGAATGTCAAGAAGATACTGGAGAAACTAGGCTTCTTCAAGTTGGCCAACTGGTTTCCATGAATGTATCATGCCTGCAGAAATTGACTAGAAAGACATTTGTACACACAGCTCCCTGCTCCCAACTCCTTAAGCAAAGTTACCCCACAGAGCAGAGTTATTCAGAGGCCTGCACACAGGTCCATGAATTAACAAGGACTGCATGGAACTTCACAACACAGGAAAACTGGCAGCAGGTTCCCACCCAGATCCAGGGAGAATGCACCTTAGTGTCTCCCACACCTCACCCTCTGCTCCTCCACATCTGGAGACAGCATTCCCTCACTCACCATGTTGTGGTTCCCCAGCTCACCATAGCTCTCGGTTCATCATCTCCCTGCAGCAGCAAAGGCACAACAGCACAGGAAATGGCTGGCACCAGCTCCTCTGGAAAGCCTAACATGGAGGCCGGTTGCAGGAAGAGCACTGGCACCACTCTGACTGGCAGGTCAACTGGGGGGCCTGATTGGCTAGTGATGATTGAGTGGGATGAACCTTCCCAAAGGGCTAGAGTTTTCTTAAAGAGACAGCACAGTGGTTCCTGGCCATTCCTTTCTGCTCCCATCAAAAGTCTTTTCTAGATCTGCCAAGATAGGCATTTCAATAACACTTGCCCGAGCCTCCAATAGCAGACACTGCCACAATCCTGCACGCCATAGGAATCTTGTCTTTTTCCTCCAGGACAAGCTAGCTAGCTTGTACAGTGAACTGTGCTAGGTGGGTGTAGAGATTTCCTGTCCTACAGGTAGAAGGCAGCCCAGAATATGAACAACTAAAGAGAATTTTTAGATCACAAAAGGAAATGTTTGTTATGTGATTTCATGCTGAGGTCAGATGAACTAAAGGTACATTTTACCTCGTTGTCACAGCTATTTCAGACAATCATGAGAAAAAAGCAGGAACCAGATCTTAAACAAGATCTTTCCCCAATCAGAAGTCTGGGCGATGGCTCCATGGCTTTACAAGTTTTATCCTGAAATTCAGAGCAAATTCCAGGCAAATGAAAAATGTTAAAGAGAGTAGTGTTCATGAAAATTTGAATACATAGAGAATAATGGATTCAGGAAGAATGTCTTTATGAACACTGCTGTTAGCCAGCACATCTTCCTCCATGGGCTGGTGAATAAAATATACAGCTGCATTACCACATGAACAAGACAGGTAGAATGAACTCACCATTTTAGTAGAAATTGGGCTTATGACAAAGTCTCACAAGCTGTGTTACAGGTCATCTTAAAAATAGCTGTCTACCAATGAAAAATAACAGGAACTAGCAATCACTCATTATTTACATGTCTTAATATCAATAGATTCGATTAACCTATAAAAAGGCACAGACTAGTAAAATGGATACAAAAGGAGGATCCATCCTTTTGCTTCATAAAAGAAACACACCTAAACCTCAAAGACAAACATTGCCAAAGAGTAAAGTGTTAGAAAAAGATTTTCTAATCAAATGGACCTAAGCAGCACACATGTATAGGTACCCTAATAGTGAACAAAATAGATTTCAAAGTAAAGACAATCAGAATAGATAAAGAAGGACACTTGATACCCATAACAGGAACAATCCATCAAGATGAAGCCTCAATCCTGAACATCTATGCCCCAAATAGAAGAACACCCACACATGTAAAAGAAGCATCACTAAAGCTTAAATTGCTTTACAAGAATAGTAGGAGACTTCAACACTCCACTCTCCCCTGTGGGCAGGTCATCCAAACAGAAACTTAACAGAGAAATGAGACAATTAACAGATGTCTTGACATAAATGGACTCAACAGACATCTACAGAACATTCCACCCAAACACAAAAGAATATACTTCTTCTCAGTACCTCACATAATGTTTCTAATATGGACCACAAACATGTTAACAAAGCAAACCTCGACACACAAAAAATGGAATAACCCCCTGTGTCTTATCAGATCACCATGTTTTAAAGTTAGGATTTAACAACACTAATCACAGAAAGCCTAAATACTCATGGAAATTGAACAGTGCTCTGTTAAACCACCCCTAGGTCAAGGAAGAAATAAAGAAAGAAATTAAATACTTTGTAGAATTCAACAAAAATGATGGGACAGAATACCCAAATCTATGGGACACTATGAAAGCAATGCTAAGATGAAAGTTCATAGCGCTAAGTGCCTACATAAAGAAAATGGAGAAAACTCACCCCAGTGCCTTACCAACACACCTGAAAGTTCTAGAACAAAAAGAAGCAGACTCACCCAGGAGGAGTAGAAGATAGGAAATAATCAAATTGAGGGCTGAAGTCAATAAAATACCAAAATTAAATCAAGACCAGATGAACAATTCAAATCAGCTTATAACCTGCAAGGAAGCCGGGCGTTGGTGGCGCACGCCTTTAATCCCAGCACTCGGGAGGCAGAGGCAGGCGGATCTCTGTGAGTTCGAGACCAGCCTGGTCTACAAGAGCTAGTTCCAGGACAGGCTCCAAAGCCACAGAGAAACCCTGTCTCGAAAAACCAAAAAAAAAAAAAAATATATATATATATATATATAACCTGCAAGGAGAGAGAAGTCATCAAAAGCCTTCCAACAAAAAAAAAGCCCATGGAAAGACAGTTTCAGTTCAAAATTCTGTCAGAACCAAGAAGTAATAACTATACTCCTCAAAGGGTTCCACATAATAGAAACAGAAGTAAGATTGCCAAACTCTTTTTATGAAGCTACAGGTACCCTAATACCAAACCACACAAAGATTCAAACAAGGAGAATTCCAGACCCATCTCACTGATGAATATAAATGCAAAAATACTCAATAAAATACTAGCAAATCAAATCCAAGAACACATAAAAAAAATCGTCTACCATGATGAAGTCAGCTTCATCTCACACATGCAAGGATGGTTCAACATACAAAAATCTATTCAGGATCCTGCCCACTTTAAGTTCCTATCATGACATCCTTTAATAGTGAACAACAATATGGCAGTATAAGCCAAATTATCTCTTTTCTCCCAATCTTGCATTTTGGTCATCGTGCTTAATCACAACAGAAATCCTAATTAAGACACCACATTCGGTTGATATGTATGAGAGACCTGCTCTTCTCTAAAGTTAAACAAAGAAGAGAGAATTGGGGGAAGGTTGGGACAGTGAGCAATGGTGGGAGGAAACACTGCAATCAAGATGAAAGAAGAATAAATAAAAGACAAATGAAAGAGAGGAATGAGGAAAACTGAGGTAAGATTGGGTCAAGGAAAGATGAAAACTCAGCAGGGCAAATGACAAATCTTGTGGCTCTATCTCAGGTACATGGGCTTTATTTCCAAAGGGCTTAGAAAGTTCTATCCATGCTGAAGCATTAACCTAATTGACATTTAACAATAAGAAATCAGGACTCAGAGAGCAGGGTAAGAAACTGAAATATCAGAGTAGCAGTTAACCAGCAAATTGTGACTACCACCTCTTCAGTTTCTCCATGTTAGTAAAGTGCTAATATTCTCTTAGGCTTGCCTTAGGAATCCTGACTCCTATCTGTCCAGAGTCCTCCAAACCTCTATGGTAAATTTTGGTCAGGTATTGATTAGCTCTGCTGTAATGCTAAGCAAGCTTGATTATCAGAATATAATCAAAATATCACACGTTTCCCTATTTGTCTAATTAAAAAGTGAAGGTTTTAACTAACACAGTAAAGCCATATACACTAAATACACTAACTATATATAATATATACAGGGAAGAATTATACTAACAATGTCCAATCCATTTGCATTTGGTAAATTTAGAGAAAATGTTTGATCATCTATCCTATCTTAGTAAGCCCAAGGTGTTGTACATAAATTACTTTTTATCCTAACTGGTATTACCAACCTTAAATAATCTTTTAGCCTTGTATACTTTATACATTTTTTAGTTCATTGTTTTGAATTTGTTAACATGCATAATTACAATTATAGAGTCTGTAGCTCCATCAGAGACCTCAGAAGGATATAATATTACCTGAGTAAACAGGAAGTATAAAGCAAACAACATTTAAAATAAAAAACAACACCACCTGTCTATTTAAAATAAATTTTTGCCAAGCTGTACTGGTCAATGCCATTGATCCCAGCACTTTCATAGCAGAAGCAGATATATCTCAATAAGTTAGAGGCCAGCCTATCCTGCAATGTGAGTTCCAGAAAAGCCAGAGCAACACAGAGGAATCTGTCTTAAAAAAAAAAAAAGGAAAAGAATGTCTTTTTGTTTCACCTTGAAAACAAAACAAACATGATTATAAAAAGTGAGTGTTAGGCCAATTTATTCCTTTGGACAGGGATATTTTATTTGGATGATGTGTTATTTTTAGATATCTCAGCTGTCTAGTGGTTTTTAGATTCCTTAGTTTTATGTTTTCATACTTTTCTAAAGACAAAACAAAACTCTGCCTTCATCCTAACTTTATGAAGATTTATTGTTGGAAATTATATTTAATCAAAAGGAAAACATCTGTTAATCTTACATATTAGCTAAGATTGAATGGTAATGCTCTCTGATGAACTATTGTCTCTTTTACTCAAAAGATCTTTTTGTTTGAAGCTAATTGTTAAGGATTGAAGTGGTCTCTATAACTTTATTCCCCAATTTAATACATATCTTGGTGTTTATTCTGAATGCAATGTATCTTTAAAGCATACAGGTTGATTTAATTTAGCAGGGCTTTTTTATTATCTAATGTCTCCCCACAGCTGTTATTTCCTTTTTCCTAGCATTTAAAAATTTTAAAGTTAATAATCTAGTCTGTAATATATTTCTGTGGTCTTAATTCCTCCTTTCTGTTAACTGAGCATATATTTTTAAGATGCCCGATGAATTGTTATTCTATTTAATCTTTTTCAATCCCAAAACAACCTAAAATGGTTTAAAATCTGCTTCCTGCTTCATGGCATAGAGCAGAATATGTGGATTGTGCCCTATCTACCTGGCTACCACACTGCACACCTGAGAAATCTCTGCACATCAGAAACTCCTTTTGTCCCCTGGAACTAAGCTTCACTGGATCACACCATTGCAGCTAGTGGTAACACCATGTTAAAAGCACTCTACTCAACCACTGCTCTACCAGGTCCTAAACAATTTGTAATCTTTATAACACAAACCTGAAATTGGAATGCAATATTCAGAACTTCTAGAAACTAAACCTTCAGTTTTCTAATCTCTCTTCCCACTGTACAACAAAAGCAGTGCCCATGTGTGTACTCTGGACAGAGATAGAAGCAGCATCATTTCCTTCCATTCCAGGGCTGCAGTATTTCTATACACAAAGAGGCTCAGAGAACAAGGGCCACTGCCTACATGAACCACATGGACCAACATAACTGCAGTCTAGCTCATGGTACTTCCAAGTCTCAGCAGAAATGACATTTCAACAGACCTGCTCTGAACACCCCCCCCCCCCATTACAGGATCGCTTATGGTCTTCCTTACCCCTCCCTACAGCAGAGACAGAAGAGAATCATGAAAAAAAAAACCTCACAAACTGTCTGCCACTAGTACTCTTGATTTCTATCCCTTCCCAGAATCCCTCACTAGCTAGGGCCACCCAGCTGGGCCTCTCAATATTAGGAGCTCCTCTACAGGAGGATCAGAAAGCAAATGACTCAGACAGCACAATCCTTCCAGTGCTGCCTTCCCAGCCCTGCAGACAGGGCCCCAGTTTAGACAATTTGTATTTAGTTCACATTTTCCCACTCTACTAGAGCACATCCTCTTCCTCATCCAAAGCAAAGGGTCCTCTGTGTGCACATTCCACTACAAACCCACTTTCCAGTGCAGACATCCCACTGCCTCAGAGATGGGAAATCCTGCAGACAAACAGGTCACATTCATAAAGTAACTACTGTTACTGTGTAACTGTGGTTACTTTGTAACTGTTGTTAAAGAAGAACAGACCAGGAATTAGAAAACAATCCAGGGATCTTAGGGTTCGGAGGCAGCAAGGAGAATGTAAATATGATGTAGTTGTCATCTCAAAAACTATTTTGAAAACGTGAGACAGACTTTATGGTCATGTACTCTAGAGACTAGGGATTTGTATTAGAGCACAGTAAAAATTTCTCATGTATTTTCTAATGATCAATGTCTTAGTAGAAAAAAGTCCTGTTAAGTAGGGCCACAACATTTTGCCCAGATCTTCTATTGTAGATGAACTACTGTAAATATAGCAATTAGGTTTAAAGATAAGGTCAGTCCCTTTCCCAGATTCCTTTTGGCGCTGGTCTGTGGACTGCAAACAATGGTCAATCAGGACATTCACAGAGCATCTACAGTTGACTACCTGATTCCACAGAGCTAAGCTCAACCACTTATGAAGGGGAAAAGTTTTCACCCTCAGTCCAGCCTCTCCTTTTCTGCACTGTGTCTCCACCAGCTTCAATAAACTCTTCCTCCTACTGTAGTCTGAGGACAGAAGGAATGCTCCACATGCAAATCTTTCCCTGCAACTGCAATGCAGAGTCAACTACATGACTCACATGCATAATTTTAAAACGGTGAGTTTGTACAGTCATTTTTGTAGGAATTTTTAAAGTGTAAAATACAGGACAGCAAGGTCATTGCCTTGGACAGAACAGACCAAGGCCACCTGAGTGAACATAAGAGCACTTGTCTCAGAAGCTATTTTTCTAACAGGATGGAAATGAAAGAGTTAATATAACTTTCATTGAGAAATCACTTCACACACTTACGGTACCAAACTGTAATGCCTCCTTGAAAGGCTTGATAGAGATATGGGGATGTGCCTGGTGTCTGGTTTTAAATCAGCAGTGGATTCTTTGTAATGATTTGGAGCCAAATATCTGGACAAGCCAGTTGAACAATGTGTACCCTAGCATCCTAAACTCTAACAGCCCTGATTAAAATACATTTAACTTTTGGGTGATTTAGAGGCAGTCCTTCCTTAGCTAAATTCTACTTTGTGAGACTGAACTATTTCCAAGGCATTGGCAAATCCTTTGAATCAGCAATTCTCCTCTTCTACGTTGCAGTTTAGAAGTGCTGTGCTACCCAACAGTTGAGATGCCTTGATACCATCCACATAATTAAACTTAAATGGCGATTGTATATAAAGGTTAAATGCAAAGTGCTCAATATGTAGAAGATGCTGAAGAAACGAGGCTTCCCTGACTTTGGGGTATTGAAGTTGAAAGATGTTTGTACACACAGCACCCTGCTCCCAATTCTCTAAGCGGATTAAACCCAAAGCGCAAAGTTATTCAGAGGTCTGTCCCTAAGTCTAGGAATTAACAGGACAGCATGGGACTTCACAATGCAGAGAATCAGGCTGCAGGTTACCACGCGGATCCCGGAAGGAGGCACCACGCTGTCTCCCGCACCTCACCCTCGGCTCCACCTCATCTGGAGACAGCATTTCCCCGCTCACCATGTTGTGGTTTTTCGGTTCGCCAAACGTCTCCGTTTATCAACTCCCTGCAGCAGCAACTTCAACGGAACACAGAAAACAAACGGCGCCAGCTCTTCCGCAAAATCGAGACTGAATGCGGATACCCGGAAGAGCCCTGCCTAACGTCTGACTGGCAGGTCACCTGGAGGGCCTGATTGGCTAGTGAGGCCTGAGTGACAAGAACACCTCCCACAGGACTTAAAGAGACAGCACAGAGATTTCGGCCCGCTCCAACCACAGATCTTTTCTTGATTGGCCGAGATATGCATTTCAAGAGCAATTGCCCCTGGCTATAAAAGCTGACACCCTCATAACCTTGCACTCCACAGGAACTCTCCCTTTTACCTCCAGAATGCGACCTGGCCACTTAGCTTGTACAGTGCACTGTGCTGTGCTAGGTGAGTGCAGGGATTTCCTGTCCCACAGGGGGAAGAATGCCCAGAATATTAACAGCTAAAGAGTTTTAAGGTCACAAAAGGAGATATTTGTTCTGTGGCTTCATGCTGAGGTCAGATGAACTGAAGGTAATTTTTGCATGGTTTTTACAGGGATTTACACAACAGAAAAGAGAAAAGCAGGAGCCAGATCTCAAACAAGATGACAGGTCTTTCCCCCATCAGAAGGCTGGATGATGGCTCCATTGCTTTATGGGTTTTATTACTGAAATTTGAAGCAAACTCCAGGAAAATGAATAATAATAAAAAGAGTAGTGTTCATGGAAATGTGACTATGTAGAGAATAATGGAGCAAGAAGGAACTGCAGTATTCAAGATTCTCTACATGAACAGGATTGGTAGAATGAATCTCAACATGTATGTAAAAAGTGGGCATATTAGAAAATTTCACAAGCTGTGTTTCAGGTTGTCGAAAAATAGCTACTTATAAATGACAATTAAAGAATCCCGTAGATTGCTTCTCAGCCTTTTCCCAAAGATCAAGTGAAGAATCCAGTAGTTGTTCAGCCCATGAGGCTTGATGTCTCAACTGGTTTTAAGTATTCACCAAAATTTCAAAGAAGTAGTCTCTAGTACTAGTAAAGGAATGAGCTTGGTAGCCAGAGCAAGTTGACAAAAAAGAGCCTTTTCTACTTCAATATATTTTCTATGTAACTGCTCCTACCAGGAGGTGAGAAGGTTAAAGCTAGATCATAGTCTTGTTTGATTCAGATTTTCTTGTTTTGGTGATTTCAAGACAGGATTTTTCTGTTTAGGTTTGGAACTCATTCGGTAGGCCAGACTGGTCTGAAACTCAGAAAATCCCAGTGACTCTTGTTGTGCCCAGACTATGACCACCAGATAGGTCCAGACTGTAATAAGCAAGGTTTAATCAGCATAATACAAACATGTTTGGAACTCATCTCCACCCCTCTTACAGAAAGGTAGAGAGGAGTTGTATCTCCTCTGTGGGGTAAGCTTTTAAAGGCTTAACTACAAAGAGAATCTTTGATGTTGCTTTGGCATGGGAACAAGGACTTTTGCTCCCTCCCATTCTGTTAAGACAGCTTTCTCCTTGTTCTTAGAGCAAGGCCACTGTCCTTGAGTTAGGCCATCTTTAACAGCCTGTAGCAGGTGGCTGACTGGGCTGACCTAGGTGACCTTCTGCTTGGAATCTTGCAGGTGGGAGAGGTGAAGGCCACTATCTTCCTGAGAAAACATTCTGCTAGGAAATTTCTTCTCTCCCCTTTGATAATAAGGGGTGAGGGTACCACACCTCTTGCTCCTGAGTCAGGGTGTTAAAAGTGTGCGTGGAGACCAAGCAGGTAAAGGTGGGTCCTCTTATCTCAAACTATCCAGATTAGTGGAGGATTTTCCCATTTCAAAACCTTTAAGTAAAATCTCTCTCAGGTATAATTAATTCTTTGTGTATTAATTAATTCCAGAGGTAGTCAGTTTGACTACCAAAAATAGCCATTTCTACAGCCAAGACAAAAGAAATGAGAAAAAATTATTCTTGCAGGAGGCACAAAGTGCACGGGAGTTATTTTTTTCCTCAACAAAGGAAGAATGGGGATTTTCCTTAGGATGTCTGAACACACTCATATAATGTTCTCCCTTTTCTTAAGCATGCTAAATTAACAAATCCACTAGTGAACATGATTACAATGTAAAAACAGATATTTAGGGACATTCTTACTGCGAAGTCTTGTAGGAACATATCTAAATTGGACAAATGATGGAAAGAAATGTCTCTGGCATGTTCATATTTTATCATAAGGTCTTACTTGAAAATCAAGTAGATGACATTGTGAAAAGTTGACTGTCAATCTTGATGATCAATCTAAAAGATAACTGTACCAACATCATATATCTCACAGACACAAAAGATAGTGAACACAAAGCCAGAAAACTTCAAGGAAAAGTCACCTAAAAGCCCTCTATACGGTGCTCCTGGATGAACAGTTATGATGATCTCTTTTACTCTCACAGCAAAGCTGGTTTTGCTCTGAGCAGGGAGGCAAGACATCAGGCCACAGCTGCTTCCATGCAAGGTAAGAAGGAGTCCATTTTAACTAGACCTGACTTGCTGTCTGTCTCGGGGTCAGGACATCACTGTAGAGAATTTCATTCTTTCTTTTTTCTAACCTTAAAAAATCTTTAGTTGTATAGTGTTTTGCTTGCATGTGCCTATGCACAGCACCTACAGAGGGCAGAAGAAGGGAGGAGATACCTGGGACGTGAATCAGAACAAATGGTGAGCTAGCATTCAGGGTCCAGGAATGGAATCAGGGTCCTCGGTGAAAACACCCAGTGATGAGCCATCTATCTAGCCCCTCTTTTTAATTTATAATTAATCTTTAAAAATTTTTAATCAAAAGACAATACATCACTTTTTTTTATCTCTTTATTCCATCCCTGCCACAATTCCCTTCCAACTTCATCCTTGTTAAGTGTGGGTAAATATGTATGCTGAAATACATAAATATGTTATACCCAAATCTGCAAAGTCTCCAAAAAGCCAACAAGGAGATCAAGTCCTATACATAAAAGCAAAGAGCCTTTATTTTATGCAAGTTTGCAAAATCGGTCTCTCTGCATGTCCTGTGTATTGGAATAACTGGAGAGCCATAAGCTGAGTTAGAGTTTGGTTTTTATAGTAGTCAAGGTGGGGGTGAGGGGTTTCTAAGGTTCAGGACCCCTGATTGGTTGACATTTGCCTAGGGGTGTCCTGGTGAGTGTGTGCTGGCAGATGATCCTATCTAAAATGGTTGGAATAGTAGGCATTTCCTTTGGATGGTCTATTTTTGGGTAGTGCTTGGGTAATCTCAGTTTATATTGATATGGATTTTTGTATATTGATACAAATTTACAGTTGTTTTGTTAGAAAATTATATATATATATTTGTTTCTAATCTCAATCAAAGTTGTGTGCCTATATAACTTATTTAACAATTCAATGCAAATGTGTAGGCCTTGAAAGTTATTATATCAACTAATTAGAATATCATGAAATATAAATTAGTAGTCATCAATTATAATCCATCTTGTAGTTATATTAGGTATATTTTCAAGCCCAAGCTGAGATATATTTTAGATAGCCTATGACAATTGGGCATGACTTACCATGGGTATGCTTTTCTCTGTAAATGTGACCAAAAAAAGGGAGTAGGAGTTTATGTTCGCTCTTTGTTAGTCAGAGCTGGTGCAATCCTGGCTGTTGGTCATCATAGCTCTTGGGAGAATTACATGACAGGAGCATCTAGAACAGTAGCATCTACCTAGTTCTCTATTTCTGAGTTTGTTTTTCCTTTGAACCCTGAATAAATTGTTAAATACACTTTTGTGGGTTCTCACTTCAATAGGAAGCATGGTGGTGTGCACGCAGACTTGGTACTAAAGAAAGAGCTGAGAGCGCTACATCCAAATCACCAGGCAGCAGGTAGTGAAAAATACTTATATGTCCCTTGACCCAAGAATGAACAAGGAAAGTGGGCTACATTTATACAACTGAGTAATACACAGTAAAATAATGACATCTTGAAATTTGCAGGCAAATGGATGGATCTAGAAAACACTATATTGATTGAGGTATTCCAGACCCAGAAAGAAATATTGTATGTACTCACTCGTAAGTAACATTTAGACATAAAGTATAGAAAAACCAGGCTAAAATTCACAATTCCAGAGAACCTAGACAACATGAGGACCCTAAAAGAGGCATACATGAATCTAATATACATGGAAAGTAGAAAAAGATAAAGTCATGACATCTGTTAGTTCTCAAACACAGTGGTGTTTGTTTATACAGCTTGTTGCCATGTAATAGAAAAGAACTTTTTCAATCCAGCTATTGACATGATATTTTTATAAATTATGATGTCATCATCACATTTCCAAACAATAATTATTCAGTTTCTACATTTCCTTATGCTAGAGGACCTGACAGACCCATATGAGATCTAATGTGTGCTATATATATAAGACAAAGCCTATTCCTGATTATATCTTGAACCTGAAGAAACAATGGAGTCAATTCTGCATCATCTGTTATAAATTCTGTGGTTTCAATATACAAAATTGCTCTTTCTGCATATTGCAAATCAATAACTATGTTGAGAAGTCCTTTAAAATCCCTTAGTACAAAAAATAGAACACTAAGACAAATAACTATTAAAGGGACTAAAGATAATCCAAGATAAACTATAATTATGCTCTAAACCTACATCATCCAAACCTCTCCAGAATCACAAAAGTACTAATCAATTGATTGTTCTTGCAGAAGACCCAGTATAGGTGTAGCATTCTTCTGGGAACAACTGTTCACAGTTGTTTAGTCCTGTGCCATTAGGCAGAAATTCACAATGACTGGAAAGGTTACTGAGAAGTTTCTTTATGACACGGGGACTAGAAAGCAGAGAGAAGGAATACAGGATAGGCCGGGGAAATATATAACTTGCATGGCACATCTCCAGTGACCTACTTCTTCCAACTATACTCTAAAGATCACACTAACCCCAAATGGTGCCACCATCTGGGAAACAAGTCAATAAGCATATGAACGATGGGCTCATTTCATTTTCAAACTCTAACCATGGCAACGAACGCCTAAATACTAAAGCTAGACTTCACAATTGCTAGCCATTCTGTGTCATCTGATTATCTAACATCTATCCATCTGTTCACACTCTTTTCATAACCTGCTTTCTGGAAGATGGCAGTGGGGCATGGGGGGATGTTAAAGTCCTTAGTGCAAGAATTAGATACCTGATTTTGGGTTCCCAGCACCCACATAAAATGTCAGGTTCTGGATGCCTATGCCTGTAATACCAGGTCAGTGGAAGAAGCAGACAAGAAGATTCCTGGGATTTATTGATTAGCTAGAGTAGGAGAATTTGAGTGCTCCACTTTGAAATACTGTCTCAAAAAAATTAGAAAGACAGATTAATAGGTACATAGATAGGTAGGTAGATAAAGCACTTGGGGTCCAATTTCAAGGCTAAATGGAACTATCTGACAAACTAAACCAAAACTAAACAATGCTGACAGAATATCTGTAGTTGAGAGGGCCTGAGAAGACAGGTGAAATTTTCTTGTAAGAAGAAGGAACTTAGTTTGAGCCCAAGAATCCATGTTGAAGAGAAAACAAAAAAAGGTATGGTCACAAGGACTTTTAACACTAGTAATGGGAAAGGGGCATGGAGACAAATGAGTACCTGGGGCTTGTTGGTCAGCTAGCCTAGTCTACTTGGAAAGTTACAAAGCAATCAAAGGCCTGAAACCAGAGATTTACTTCTGTCTTCCAAATATATACACACACATATATACAGTGACATTCTTATATTTCCACAAGTATATACACACAGAATGCCCAAACATACACACACAGGTGTACAATAGCACATACAAATTCATACAATAGTACATATAATTCATTGCTAGCTTTGATTGTGTCTTTCTATGGTTATTTATGCTGGTTTATATTTGTAACACACACATTCTCAGCTACTGAGTAGGTCTGATGTAAAAAAGATATTAGCTTCATGACAGGTTTTGAATATTTTGCAAAGGAAATCCCATGTACAAGGAACATCTGTGGTGGAGTGATTATTCTGTTGTATACTCTGAAGAATTGTCCCTCAATTTGCTTTAATAAAACAATGACTGGCCAGCAGATAATCCTGAGAAAGAGGGAGCATGTCTAGACTGTGTAATGCTAATAAATGTTCTACTATGTGGAGAATATGTGTTAACTTAAAAATGTCACAGGTAGTTAGTAATAAAACCTGATATATTGGTCAAGTATTTTCAATTATTAAAAACCTCGCTGTAGTTACTTTGAACTGGTATGTAGGAAAGAAATGACAGTTTAAAAATGGCATTCCAGAAGAGCAGAGGCGTTCTGTAGGGCTGGGTTGAAAGCCTCTGTCTAATAGCATCGGCCTGACCCCCTGTTCGGGGGTCACCTAGTCAGGGGCTGTCCTCCCTTACTTTAGCCTTGTATGTACTTAGTACTAACTGAGACATGGAGAGCGTTCTTGCTCGGGGTCAGAGAAGGAGGAGAGTGACCAGTCGTGGGCCCTTTCTGCATACCTGGCGGCCACCAGAACTCCAGCCCTAAGGAGTGGGCAGGGCCTCTAGCCTAGCCTTGCTCCCTGCTTTTCCTCTCCTTCAGTGTTGTCTTCTAGCTAATTTTCCTGCTCTCTCCCCCAGGAGATGAACGTTTGAGCCTGAGATGGCAGCCACCATGCTCATGGCTGGTCCCAGATCAGACTTAATGCCAATGCCTTCTCGACATTTCTAACCATGTCTCTAATTTCAAGAAGAAAGGCTGGGACTAAACTCCTAGATGCTAAGTAGTGAGGAAGCATTGTGTGATTTCAGGCCCCTGTGACATTTGAAGATATGGCCATGCACCTCACTCGGGAAGAATGGAGACCTCTGGATCCTACACAAAGAGACCTTTGCAAGGACGTGATGCAGGAGAATTACGGAAATGTTGTCTCACTGGACTTTGAGATCAGGAGCAAGAACAAAACAAACCCGAAAGAAGACCTTAGTGAAGATGTGGAGTTTGTGACCATGTCCGAAGACCCTATTGGGGATGCTGAGAAGAACCCGGAAAGCAAAAAAGTCTTTGAAAGTGGGGACAGGTCCGAAAGACAGTGGGGAGAGCTGACCGCAGAAAAGTGGGTCAGCTACCCTCTCCAGCCGGTCACTGACCTGCTGGCCCACAAAGAAGTTCACACAGGCATCCGCTTTCACATATGTTCTCAGTGTGGGGAGGCCTTCAGTTAGATGTTAATGTGGGTATTCCATTGCTGTAGCAGGTCACGGCACCATAAATTTATGGCAATGTTGGCTATATATGGACTTAGTCTTCCAATTTGCCCTTCGGTCCCTACGCATTCAATCCATTTTGTGCTTTGTTTTACACGAGATAGGGTTCCAATTCCCAGTCACTGAATGAACATCTACCTCTTGAAGAGGCCAATTCAGATGCCAAGATTCTGGGGTAATGATACTTACATCCGCACCTGTGTCTAATAAGCCTTCAATAAAAGTGCCATTTATACAGACTCTTAGCTTTGGTCTTTGATCATTAATAGAAGTCTGCCAAAATATACATTTACTCTGTCCTACTGGGTTTTTGACTCATCCTCCACACGTATTTCATCATTTAGACCAGTATTACTTTTTACAGCAGAAATTGAAGCTTTTAATTTTCTTGGTGAGGCACATTCTCCACTGTGACTGGGAATGACTGGGCCACTGTTGGCGTGGGGGCCTGCGAGAGGCCCCTCAAGAGTTTCCTGATGGTATCGGGTTGCCTTGTTTGTCTGTTGTTGACCTGCATTCGTTGGACCAATGTTGGCCTTTACCGCATCTCCTACATATACCTGAAGGCCTAGATCTCCTATTTTTGTCATTCCCAGAGGAGATATTATTCCTAGAAATTCTGTGCCTGCAATTCCTTTTCAGATGTCCTAATTTACCACAATTAAAACACCTGGCAGTTTGATGTTTCCTCATTGCTGTGGAAATCGCTTCTCCTACCCAAGATTCATCGTTATAGCTAAAAGTCTCAACATTCATCGTATGCTGAATCCATTCATCCATAGGTGCTGATCTAGACTTTAAAGGCCCAATTATCTTTTTGCATTCTATGTTTGCATTCTCAAAAGCTAGAGATTCAAGAAGTATTCGTCTAGCTTCTGGGTCTGTTACCCCTATGTCCAGAGCCTTAATTAATCTTTGCAAAAAGTCAATAAAGGGTTCTCTCTGTCCCTGCCTAATTCTGGTATATGATTCAACCCTTTTTGTGTTTTTGTGAATACACCTGTGCCATGCTGTGTATGTAGCACAGACAGAAAAACTAACAGGGGTCTGTGATCTACTTCCACTTTGTGAGTTTCAGTCCTTAAACCTAGGGAGTCATTTGACTGCAAATACACTCAAAGACACTTCCTTTGGTTTAAAAATTATTTGTGAATGAGATGATGTAGGAGTGTGTATGTAACTGATGAAGTCAACAAATATGAAAAATTTGTAAGAGTATTAGGGTAAACAAGACATAGAAGCCAGGTTATCAGACTTAGAGGCAATGAACTTTAATAAATGATGCAATTTTTCTGGCATGTAATTTTGGTTCTGAGAAAGTGTAAATACATGTCTTGTTCTCAGAATGAAGAAATTAAAAAATCTGTGCTGGTAAGAATATTTTCACATATATTGACTATTCAAATTGCCCCATGGTCCTCTATTCTTGTATGAAATTGCATTTACAATTTGAAAAGAAAACAAGACTCTACTGTTGTAATATTTCTTCTAATTGAATTTGAGCACCAATGAGATGACTCAGTGGGAAAGGACTCTTATGGGCAAGAGTAGAATCCCAACCTTGATTACATCTTGAATTTTTCAGGAAAATGGATGGAGCTAGAAAACATCATTTTGAGTGAGGTAACCCAGACACAGAAGACAATTATCACATGTACTCAGTCATTAAGTGGGTTTTAATCATAAAGCAAAGAAACTCAGCCTACAAATCACAGCACCAGAGAACTTAGACAACACGAGGACACTAAAGAGACATACAAAGTTCTAATATACATGGGAGTTAGAAAAAGACAAGATCTCCTGAATAAATTGGGAGGATGGGACCTTGTGAGAGTATTGAAGGAAAGGGAAGAGGCAGTAGGGGAGCAGCAAAAAATGTAGAGCTCAATAAAGATCAAAAAAATTTAAAGGAAAAGAACATTAAGTTATGGTGTCAGATAAACAGTTGATTGCTGATTATACTATGTTATTACATCTATAAAAGATAAATGAAAATACATCTTTGAATACACATAAGGTATTTAATGTTTCTTATTATTTATTTTATCAGTCATTTTAATGTGAATATTGTCAAATTCTGTTGAAAAACCACACACATTTGGAGTTCATCTTCAAACCTTGGACTTGTATACAGGGAGCAGACATATGAGAACCATGAGTTCAAAATTAACCCTAAATTTTTACTGACATCCAAGCTAGGATTAATAACAAACAAAAGCTGAAGGGAATTTCTGAAAAGATAAAAATCAAAACCAGAAACAACCCAAAACATTTACTTGAAAAGTATGTTCCCACATGGCCTGACACTTCAATAACCAATGGGACACAAGTATGATGGGTTTACCATTCTACACATTATAGCAGAAAAATACCCATCACTTGGTAAAGGCACAATAAATGATGAACAAAATCCATAGAAGTAATATAAAGACTACAAAATAGAATTCACTAAATGGATTTGCCACACATATAGGTCACTTTAGTACATACCTCAAATATTTCAATGTAGAAACCACAATGCAATGATCTCCACCTGTCTTGATTAATCATGGTATGTAATTTACTTCCTTCAAGGCTATGATAAAAAAATTTTACTTAAAGCTAAAGAAAACTGTGATGTCTAAAGAAATTAACCAATTGTTGTCATGAATTGAACTTTCTTTTTTCTAAGAGTGTGTTCCTATTTCCAGACTTCAAAAAGATATAAATAGACTTAAAATATTTAAGGCACTAGAGTCCTGCCTAGGTGAGAACTAATGTCAGATGTTTGACAGCTTTAGGTAATTTCTTCTGCAATAATATCCAAGGTATTATCTTTTTTTAGAGACTTCTATGCATTTTATTACAATAGTAATTGTAATTATGTTTGCTGTGGTACAATATTAAAACTCAATATTTACCATAGAAAATGTGATTGTCATACCACCCCCTCCTAACCACTGTGAACATTTGAATAGGTACATAGAGTTATTGATCGGTTACCACATTAATATTTGCACCAAAAATTACCATTTGTGCAAGGCTCTGCATTTTGCTGAGTGGAATCGTAAGGTCTATGAGACCCCAAAGAGACCCTTGGTAGATGGGCTTCCATGTGCTGATGAGGATTGGCTGTCTGTTTTGGCTTGCTTGTTTTTTTGTTTTTGTTGTTTGAGACAGGGTCTCTCTTCATAGTTCTGTCTGTCCTAGAACTCACTAGGCAGAACAGGCCAGCCTTGAACTCACAGAGATCCACCTGCCTGTAACTCCCGAGTGCTGGGACTAAAGGTGTGAGCCACTGCGCCAGCTTCTCATGGCAGCTATTCTTGTTAGAGATTTTCCTAGGCCACTTAGTAAAGAGAAGGTCACTTTCTCCTTTAGGTTAGAGAGAAGTACAAATGGGAACCACAAAGCTCTTGGGATGTATTCTTGATGAATACAAAAGATCTATTGGTCTGATTTGGTAGTGAAGTTTGTGATGTTCACATCCAAGAGACCCAGAAAGTACACTGCCAGCACCTGTGCTTTTAATCTGTGTCTGAAGGCCATGCGGGCATTGAGTAGGTATTAGAGAATGCATTCGCCCACGGGAGTTCAGAGTCTGCCTTCTTTGGATCAGACTATCCCCGTATGGGTAATAAGCATTCACTAGATTAAACACTGCAGAGCGTCACTGGTGATTAATCAAGAACCTGGATGCTGGGCTGTGGGCCTCTATGAATGGAAAGCAGAGCTGACACTGAAAGCAAACGGGAAAGATACTCAGAACAGCATATCATCAGTAACTGAAGACTTTCTAAGAAGCTTCACAATTTTCCTTTCCAAATGTTTTACAGGAGGAAGGCACACAGTCTGAACACATTGTTACACGCATTGGTGACCACTCCCCTTGCGCTCCTTAAACAGGAACAGGTTAATTTTTTTTATTGAGAAAAGGAAAAAAAGTATCCCCTTCCTCCCAGCCTCCCCTTTCCCTCCCCCTCCTCCCACCCCTCTCCCCCTCCCCCAAACTCCTCTCCCCCTCCCTCTCCAGTCCATAGAGCAGTCAGGTTTCCCTGCCCTGTGGAAAGACCAAGGTCCGCACCACTCCGTCCATGTCTAGGAAGGTGAACAACCAGACTGGCTAGGCTCCCACAAAGCCAGAACATGAAGTAGGGTCAAAGCCCCATGCCAATGTCCTTGGCTTCTCATCAGCCCTCATTGTTCGCCATGTTCAGAGAGTCTGGTTTTATCCCATGCTTTTTCAGTCACAGTCCAGCTGGCCTTGTTGAGCTCCCACTAGATCAGCCCCCTTGTCTCAGTGGGTGGGTGCACCCCTCGTGGTCCTGACTTCCTTGCTCATCTTCTCCCTCCTTCCGCTCCTCATTGGGACCTTGGGAGCTCAGACCAGTGCTCCAGTGTGGGTCCCTGTCTCCATCTCCATCCATCACCAGATGAAGGTTCTATGATGATATGCAAGATATTCATCAGTATTGCTCTAGGATAGGGTCATTTCAAATTGCCTATCCTCAGCTGCCCAAGGGACTAAGAGGGGACATCACCATGGGTTCCTGGGAGCCCCTCTAGGGTCAAGTCTCTTGCCAACCCTCAAGTGGCTCCCTTAACTAAGAATTGTGGTTCCTTGCTCCCCTGTCCAACCTTCCTTTATCCCAATCCTCCAGTTTCTCCAAGTCCCCCCACTCCTTCCCTTCTAACTTTTCTCTCCCCATCTTCCCTTACCCCCATCCCACCCCACCCCCAAGATCCCAATTTTCTCCCCGGCAATTTTGTCTACTTCCCATAGCCAAGAGGATAGCTATATGTTTTTCCTTGGGTTCGCCTTCTTATTTAGTTTCTTTAGTTTCACCTATTGTAGACTCCGTGACCCTTATTTATGGCTAGAAACCAATTATGAGTGAGTACATCCCATGTTCATCTTTTTGGGTCTGGGATACCTCATTCAGGATAGTGTTTTCTATTTCCATCCATTTGCATGCAAAATTCGAGAAGTCATTGTTTTTTTACCGCCGCGTAGTACTCTAATGTGTAGATATTCCACACTTTCTTCATCCATTCTTTCATTGAAGGGCATCTAGGTTGTTTCCAGGTTCTGGCTATTACAAATAATACTGCTATGAACATAGTTGAACAAATGCTTTTGTCATATAATAGGGCATCTCTTGGGTATATTCCCAGGAGTGGTATTGCTGGGTCCAAGGGTAGGTTGATCCCGAATTTCCTGAGAAACCGAAACACTGACTTCCACAGTGGTTGCACAAGATTGCATTCCCACCAGCAATGGATGAGGGTACCCCTTCCTCCACAGCCTCTCCAGCAAAGGCTATCGTTGGTGTTTTTGACTTTAGCCATTCTGATAGGTGTAAGATGATATCTCAAAGTTGTTTTAATTTGCATTTCCCTGATTGCTAAGGAAGTTGAGCATGACCTTAAGTGTCTTTTGGCCATTTGAAGTTCTTCTGTTGAGAATTCTCTGTTCAGTTCAGTGCCCCATTTTTTAATTGGGTTAATTCGCATTTTAAAGTCTAGTTTCTTGAGTTCTCTATATATTTTGGAGATCAGACCTTTGTCTGTTGCGGGGTTGGTGAAGATCTTCTCCCAGTCAGTAGGTTGCCTTTGTGTCTTAGTGACAGTGTCCTTTGCTTTACAGAAGCTTCTCAGTTTTAGTAGGTCCCATTTATTCAATGTTGCCCTTAATGTCTGTGCTGTTGGGGTTACACATAGGAAGCGATCTCCTGTGCCTGTCTGTTGTAGGGTATTTCCCACTTTCTCTTCTATCATGTTCAGTGTGTTCGGGCTGATATTGAGGTCTTTAAACCATTTGGACTGGAGTTTTGTGCACGGTGATAGATATGGGTCTATTTTCATTCTTCTACAGGTTGACATCCAGTTGTGCCAGCACCATTTGTTGAAGATGCTTTCTTTCTTCCATTGTATACTTTTAGCTCCTTTATCAAAAATGAGGTGTTCATAGGTTTGTGGGTTAAAATCCAGGTCTTCTATACGATTCCATTGGTCGACTTCTCTGTTTTTATGCCAGTACCACACTGTTTTCATCACTGTAGCTCTGTAATAGAGTTTGAAGTCAGGGATGGTAATGCCTCCAGAAGATCCTTTATTCTATAGGATTGTTTTGGCTATCCTGGGTTTTTTGTTTTTCCATATAAAGTTGATTATTGTCCTCTCCAGATCTGTGAAGAATTTTGATGGGATCTTGATGGGGATTGCATTGAATCTATAAATTGCCTTTGGTAGAATTGCCATTTTTGCTATGTTGATCCTCCCAATCCAAGAGCAAGGGAGGTCCATCCATTTTTTGGTATCCTCTTCAATTTCTTTCTTCAATGCCTTAAAGTTCTTGTCAAATAGATCTTTCACTTCCTTGGTTAGATTTACCCCAAGATATTTTATGCTGTTTGTGGCTATCGTGAATCGTGAAGCTTCTCTGATTTCCCTCTCTGATTCCATATCCTTTGTGTATAAGAGGGCAACTGATTTTTTGGAGTTCATCTTGTATCCTGCCACATTACTAAAGCTGTTTATCAGCTGTAAAAGTTCTTTGGTGGAGTTTTGGGGGTCTCTTATGTACACTATCATATCATCTGCAAATAACAAAAGTTTAACTTCTTCCTTTCCAATTCGAATCCCCTTGATCCCATTATGTTGTCTTATTGTTATTGCTAGAACTTCAAGCACTATATTGAAGAGGTATGGAGAGAGTGGACAGCCTTGTCGTGTTCCTGAGTTAAGCGGGATGGCTTTGAGTTTCTCTCCATTTAATTTGATGTTAGATGTCGGCTTGCTGTATATAGCTTTTATTATATTTAGGTATGACCCTTGTATCCATAATCTCTCCAAGACTTTTAACATAAATGGATGTTGAAAATAAATTTTGTCGAATGCTTTTTCAGCATCTAATGAAATGATCATATGGTTTTTTTTCTTTCAGTTTATTTATATGCTGGATTACATTGATAGATTTTATATGTTGAACCAGTCCTGCATCTCAGGAATGAAGAAATGTCCTGGATTTTTCCAATTACCATTGGTAGACAACTATTTTTAATTTACCTGAACAACAGCTTGTGAGGCATTCTAATAAGCCCTATTCTTGCAATCATGGTGAGATTCATTCTATCTGTTCTGCTCATGTAGAGAATCTTGAATACTGCAATTGTATATTTTATTTACCTGACCAAGGAAAGAGATGTGCTGGCTAACAATAGTGCTCATAGAGACATACTTCCCAGCTCCATTATTACCTATGTATTCAAATTTCCATGAACATTACACTTTTTATTTTTTAAAAAAATTATTTATTATACATACAACATTCTGCCTCGATAATGCCCAGACACCAAAGGAGGGTGCCAGATCTCAGTACAGATGGTTGTGAGCCACCATGTGATTGCTGTGAATTGAACTCAGGACTTCTGGAAGAGCAGCCAGTGCTCTTAACCTCTGAGCCATCTCTCTAGCCCCAACACTACACTTTTTTATTATTATTCATTTGCCTGGAATTTGCTTTGAATTTCAGGAATAGAATCCATAAAGCAATGGAGCCATCATCAAGCCATCATTTGGGTTAAGACCAATCATCTTGTTTAAGATCTGGTTCATCCTTTTCTCTTTTCTGTTGTGTGAAATCCCTGTGAAAACCATGTTAAAAGTAACTTCCGCTCATGTGACCTCAGCGTGAAGCCACAGAATAATCATCTTTTGTGACCTTAAAGTTATCTTTAGCTGTTAATATTCTGTGCACCCTTCCCCCTGTAGGACAAGAAATCACTGCATCCACCTAGCATAGCCCAGTGCATAGTACAAGCTAGCTAGCCACATTGTGTCCTGAAGGAAAAGGGGAAAGTTCCTATGGAGTGCAAGATTAGGAATGTGTCTCCATTTGGAGCAAGGAGCAAGTGCTATTGAAATGCAAACCTTGGCCAATCTAGAAAACATCTATGACTCAGGTGGATGGAATGGCCAGGAACCAGTGTGCTGTGTCTTTAAGCACACTGTAGCCCTGTGGACAGTGTTCTTGCTACTCAGACAGCACCAGCCAATCAGGCCCTCCAGGTGACTTGTCAGTCGGAAACAGTGCAGGGCTCTTCCGGTCACGCGCCTTCAGACTCGGCTTTGTGGAGGAGCTTGTGCCTGTTGTTTCCTGTGCTGTGGTGAAGTTCCTGCTGCAGGGAGATGATGAACTGAGAGCTTTGGCAATTTGGGGAACCACAACATGGTGAGCAAGGGAATGCTGTCTCCAGATGGGGAGGAGGAGGGTGAGGTGCGGCAAACATAATGGTTCGTCCTCCCGGGATCTGTGTGGGAACCTGCTGCCATATTCCCTGCCTCGTGAAGTCCCATGTGGTCCTGTTAATTCCTAGACCTAGTGCTGTCGGCTTAATCTGCTTAGAGAATTGGGAGCAGAGTGCTGTGTGTACAAACATCTTTCTTCTCAACTTCAATACGTCATACTCAGAGAGACCTAGTTTCTCCAGTATCTTCTCAAAATTGAGCACTTTGCATTTAACTTTACATACAATCTCCATTTATATTTAGCTATGTGGATGGTATCAAGGCAGCTCACCTGTTGGGTAGCGCTGCACTTCTAAGCTGCCAGGTAGAAGAGTTGAATTGCTGATATAAAGGATTTTCCAATGCCTTGGAAATAGTTCGGTCTCACAAAGTAGAATTTAGCTGAGGGAGGATTGCCTCTAAATCACCCAGAAGATAAATGTGTTTTAATCAGGGCTGTTCGAGATTAGGATGCTAGGACACACTTTGTTCAACTGGATTGTCCAGATATTTAGCTCCAAACTGCTACAGAGAAGCCAGCACTGATTTAAAGCCAGACACCAGGCACATCCTCATTTAAGAAAAAAATATCTAGCAAGCTTTTCAAGGAGGCATTACAGGTTCCCAACCAACCATAAGGTCTAATGTGCCTTAAAGTTCCAGTTTTCTTCTTAAGAAAAGCACAGTTCTTCCAGATGGGCAATAGGACACCTGGTGACATATATTCTAAATGCGAAACATTGTTGTGCTGAGGAGTTACCTGGTCAATCAAAGATTTTATTTGCTTCCTCAGGCAGGGAGCAGGGACGTTCCTAGGAGATCTCGTAACAGCCTGGGGGCTAAGCCTTTTGAGTTTCCCTAAGGACCTGATGTATTGATAATAAAACAGATCTTCTTCTCTAAAACCAGGAATATGCTTTGGAGAGCTAGTAATGGTCTGGTGCCAAGGCCTTTGTGGAGGGGTTCCTTTAGGTCCTAAGAACCCAACCCTTTCACCATGTAGAGCTATGGTTATCAGTTCCCAGGCCACTGTGCTCTTAGTAAAGTTCTTGAGATAACCTGTGTTCCAATTGAGTAGAATTGTCTGACTAACCTTCTCCCAAATTCATATGATATTGTTTACTGACTTCTTTTTTTAAACAAAAATACTTGTTTATTTATTATGTATACAGTATACAATATTCTGTCTGTGTGTATGTCTGCAGACCAGAAGAGGGCAGCAGACCTCATTACAGATTATTGTGAGCCACCATGTTGTGGCCGGGAATTGAACTCATGACCTTTGGAAGAGCAGGCAATGCTCTTAACCACTGAGCCATCTCTCCAGCCCCCTTACTGACTTCTTATAATTCTCCCATTTCCTTCCATTTCCCCTCTGGAAGTATCCAAGATGCTATTCTTCTTTTACTCATGTTTTAAAAATTTTTTGAAACAGTGTTTCTCTGTTGGACTGTCCTGACTATCCTGGAACTCACTGGGTAGACCCGGCTGTCCTTGAACTCATAGAGGTCCCTTGGCTAAGCAAGGGTGTGTGCCATCAATGCCCAGCAAGTTGCTGTTTTTTCTCAGGAAGCTTACTAGGCATCTGCAAGACCACCCCACCCTAAATTTTTAACTTTTCACATTTTACTTTTCCTAAATTTGTCATCCCCTATGACCCTATGACCTTCAACTCAGGACCCTGCTGATTCAAGTCACCAGTGTACATAAGAAATTATCCTGGAAATATATTTGCTCTGTAACTCTCCTATCTGAATAAACATCTAGCCTGGCAAGTTGTCTGTTTCTATTTCAATTATTCAAAGTGTAACCTAGATCCTAATCCTAAAGGAGGCTTAAGGACAACAGCAAACATGAAATCTGTCTAGCTGGCTCATCTTTGAGCATTAGCCAGAGATTGATGTCTACCATCATTAAAGAGGTCTTTCTTTATTAATATCCTAAGTATATGAAGTGATTTCTCAATGGAAAGGCATATTAATTCTAGAACAGCTGCATTTCCATCCTGTTAGAAAAATAGTTTCTGAGACAAATTCTTAATTTGACTCAGGCGTCCTTGGTATACTACACTTTCAAAATTCCCCTAAAAAAATGACTTTAGGGGCTGGAGAGATGGCTCAGAGGTTAAGAGCATTGCCTGCTCTTCCAAAAAGGTCCTGAATTCAATTCCCAGCAACCACATGGTGGCTCACAACCATCTGTAATGGGGTTTGGTGCCCTCTTCTGGCCTGCAGGCATACAGACAGAATATTAAAAAATGCATTAAAAACAAACAAAAAAACTATTTTTGCCAGGTGGTGGTGGCGCACGCCTTTAATCCCAGCACCTGGGAGGCAGTGGCAGGCGGATCTCTGTGAGTTCGAGACCAGCCTGGTCTACAGAGCTAGTTCCAGGACAGGCTCCAAAGCCACAGCGAAACCCTGTCTCAAAAAACCAAAAAAAAAATGACTTTAAAACCTCACAGGTTTTGTTTGTTTGTTTGTTTTTTGTTTTTTTTTTTTGTTTTGTTTTTTGAGACAGGGCTTCTCTGTGGCTTTGAAGCCTGTCCTGGAACTAGCTCTGTGGACCAAGCTGGTCTCGAACTCAGAGAGATCTGCCTGCCTCTGCCTCCTGAGTGCTGGGATTAAATGCGTGTGCCACCATCGCCCGGCCCACAGTATTAGACTTATGCATTTGAGTCATGTACTTGACTATCCAATGCAGTCACAGTAAAGGATGTGCATATGGAGCATTCCTTCTGTCTTCAGACCACAATAGGAGGAACAGTTTATTGTGTACACTGCAGGGGAAAGAGTGGAGGCAATCAACTATTGAAGCCACCATTATGAAAAAGGGTCTGATTGTGGTAGGTTCAGTGAATTTGTAATTTCCCAGCATGTGTTACTAATTTAATCCCATGTGAATGAATGCAGATCATTTGTGGGTGTACAGATTGGGAAGGTCATCTTGAGCCAATGAACATTGAATTTGCAATTAGGCCACTATCCTCTGCAGATGCGGTTGATCTTGCTTGACACAGTTATGTCAACTCAGAGATTTGAGAAACAGGCCATTGAGTAACTCTTATGTGTCAGGTTACAGATCTCAGCAGCCAACATATGTATATGGGCACCATCAATCTATTTCTCATTAATGACATCCCCTCTCTTATAGAAGGGCCTACTCTTTCAACGTCAATATAGAATGCTTTATTTAATCTTAAAAGTGCAGTATTTTTGTCATTTAAAAAAAATCACTTATTGGTGTCATTTTCAGATATTTTCTTTGAGCATATTGCTGCTCTTGTTTCTGTTTCTGTTCTCCAACATTTCAAAGCCATTAATAGCTGCATTTTATTTCTTTCAAGTGATGTTGATTATTGATTTCTGTGTAGAGCAATGTGCCCTATAGCTTAGGCTTGCCTCATGCTGTGTAATTGAGAATCATGTTGAACTCCTAATCAATCTTTCCTCTGCTGCCTACTGCTCTGAAAACAGTCCTGCAACTCCTTACAGGTATAAACTTGGTTTGTCAATGAAAAAAATAGAGTAGTTAATGAGTGTCTGCTGATCTTTCTGGCTTTATTGGGGAGTTAGAAGCATAGGGACCTGTGCAAAAGTTGAGCTCCTTGACCAACTTGAAGCTGTGTGGAGACACAGGGCAGAAACAAAAAGGTTGGACTGAGGGTAACAGCTTTCCTTCTTCCATAGAAGTTGAGATTAGCTATGTGGAATCAGGGAATCAATTGTAGATGTTCTATGATTGACCTGATTGACCATTGTTTGCAGTCCACAGACCGGAGCAGTAAAGAATCTTGGAAAGGGAATGACCATATCTTTAAACCTAATTGCTCTATTTACAGAAGTTCATCTAAAATAGAAGATCTAGATAAAATGTTGTGGCCCTGCTTAAAAGGACTTCTACATTCCTGCATTAAGACAATCATCTTTAGATAAAATATATGAGAAATATTTAATGTGCATGAATACAAATCCCTAGTCTCTGAGCACATGGCCATAAAGTGTGTTTCAAGTTTTCAAAATAATTTTTGAGATGGAAACTATGTCATATTTACATTCTCTTTGCTGCCTTCAAGTCCTAATATGCCTGGATTGTTTTCTAATTCATGGTCTGTCATTTTCACAACAGTTACAAAGTAACCACAGTTACACAGTAACAGTAATTACTTTATGAATGGGACCTGATTTTCTCCAAAATTTCGCATCTCTCAGACAAGGTGATGGCTGCACTGGAAAGTGAGTGTGTAATGGAATGTGCACACAAAGGACCCTGCACTTTGAATGAGGAACCGGATGTGTGTGCTCTAGGAGAGTGGAATAATGTGTGCTATATACAAAGCTTTTAAACTGGGACCCTGTCTGCTGGGCTGGGAGGGCAGAACTGGAAGGGCTGTGCTGTCTGAGTCATTTGATCTTTGATCCTCCAGTAGAGGAGCTGCTAATATTGTGAGTCCCAGCTGGGAGGTCCTAGCCAATGAGGGAATTCTGGGAAGCATTGGCAATTACGAGTACTAGGGCCAGATAGTTTGTGGGTTCTTTCTATGACTCCCCTTTGCCTCTGTAGTAGGTAGCTTTAAGGAAGACCACAAGCTATCCCATGCAGAGTGGGGATGGTGTATAGACCAGGTCTCTTGAACTATTATTACTGCTGTGACTTGGAATGACCATGAGCCAGACTGTAGTTATATTGGTCCATGTGGTCCATGCTGGCAGTGGCCCTTGTTCTCTGAGCCTCCTTGTGTGTAGATTTAGTGGGGAAGGGGAGACTCTGCAGCCCTGGAATGGAAAGATATGATGCTGGTTGTATCTATGTCAAGAGAGATTAGAAAACTGAAGTTCTAATTTCTAGAATATTGAATATCTGAATACTACTTTACAATTTCAGGTTTCTGTTCTAAAGATTACAAATTGTTTAGGAACTTGTAGAGCAAAACTTGAGTAGAATTCTGTTAATGTGATTCTGCCACATGCCACAATGGTGTGATCCAGTGAAGCTTACCAGGGGACTAAAGGAGTTTCTGATGTGCAGAGATTTCTCAGGTGTGCATTGTGTTAGCCAGGTAGATAGGGCACAATCCACCAAATCTGCCATATGGCATGTAGCAGGAAGCAGATTTTAAATCATTCTTTAGGTTGTTTTGGGATTGGACATCAGTGGGACTGTGTTTCCCTTCAACCAGAAGATAGCACAAGGATCTGGGGAGCTGTAACAAGAGATATTCTGTATTTGCAAAGAGAACATCTATATCATGTGGCTGCATCTCAGAAGACAGATCAGTAACTGGGGGTCAGAAACAACAGTTTAAGGATCACTTTGAGATATCTTTGTGAAAGTTGAACAGTTTATGTTTATTTAATTTCTGTACACATATAACCAAAGATAGCTGGGTAGCATTGACCAAGATCACACTTTTCCTTGCCTAAGTTTACTTTGGTCTTTTGATTAAAAATTGACTACATATTCCTGCTTTTGTTCACAGCTCTTTCTCTTTAAAACCTTTATTCTTTCACAAACATTATACACATTCTTGATTGATGGATCTTTGTGAAAAATGCAGAAAGCATATTATGTCAATGTGTATACAATTTTTTTGTGATCTACAACTGAAATTAATTTATTATTCACTTTCTTGAAAATGATGGACCTTCACCAATTTTATTCAGAAAATTTCTTGCATCATCAGTTCCTTAAGTTTGAGGTTTGGGGGATGTTTCTGTACAGATTCCCTTTTTCATCTTAGATGCCTGCCTCATTTCCTTACATTTTTTTGGTATTTCAGACAGGGTTTCTCTGTGGTTTTGGAGCCTGTCCTGGAATTAGCTCTTGTAGACCAGGCTGGTCTCAAACTTACTGAGATCCATCTGCCTCTGCCTCCTGAGTGCTGGGATTAAAGGTGTGGGCCACCACCGCCCGGCTTTACTTCTTTATTTATGTTTTGTTTTTCTTGTTATTTATTAATCTGAGAAAGACTTGGATTATTTGATGAAATTTATTATGCATCTTGCCCAGTGGCTCAGCACATATTTTTTTCCCTGTTGATTACCTGAGTTTAAACCTACATTCAAGTTTGCAGGTTAACAAATCTCTACTATTCCCAATCCAAGAGATCTGACAATCATTGTTTTGTATATCACAGGCATTTTGTCTCATGCACAAACATACTCAAAAAATAGGAATAACCTTGTTTTCAAAATTATGATTTATAAAGTAGTCAGAGTAAAAGCAAGTTACTTCACATGTACAGTGATTCTTTCAAAATCTGTTCTCTTGAAATTTCATTTGAAAAGTTTATAGTTCCTCACTCTGATACAGACTTAGAGGCAATCACCAATTGTAGGAAATGATATGGTGTCTAAGTGATCCTAACAGACAACATTTTCTTTATCATAAGAGAATGAGATCCTTTTAGTAATCAAAACTATTTCCACAAAGCAAAAATATCAGAAGGTGTCAAGTGAATTTTGGTGGAATAGCCCTCCTTACCCAACCCTTTTTCTATTATTAGTAAAAAAGAGAACTGGGGTGTACAGGATGAGTGATGGCCAGTGATTTTCTGGAATTTGATTTTGACTAGAATCTTGTAGTTCTTGTTTAAGGGACCATAACATATATTCATAGATCTGTCTTTGAGTCTTGTTTTGGCATTGGTGCCATCTATGTTGATTTTATGGACAATAATCTAATTATATCATTAAAATTTCAAAAATAATGGACCTTCATCAATTTGTATTCAGAATATTTCCTGTGCTATCAGTTCCTTAAGTTTTTGTTTTGAATAGTTTCTATGGAGTGACAGTTTTAGTTTTCTCTTCTTGATCTTAGATCCTTATCTCTTTCCATTTTCTGGCAATCTGTGTTTTCCATTTTTTGTTATCCTCATGGTTAGGTGCTGCTTAAGTGATTGACAGGAATAATACATTATATTTTTGGTTCTTTAAAAACATTCTCATACAATACTTTCTCTGCCTCAGCAGCAACAAGACAAAGGCTAGGGTCATCTGAGGAATTATCAATTGAGTGTGTGGTTAAATTTCTTTCTGAAAGTGATTATGTTGATTGATGACTGATGTTGGAAGAAGACTCTTCCACTGAGTTGCCAATGTCTCTAAGCACGTGGGCCTGGTCTGATTAAGGGGTCTACCTGAGCACAAAGCAGTGACAAAGCACAAGAGAAAACCAGGAAATACATTTATTTATTTGTTTATTTATGTATTATGTATACAATATTCTGTCTGCGTGTATGTCTGCAGGCCAGAAGAGGGCACCAGACCTCATTACAGATGGTTGTGAGCCACCATGTGGTTGCGGGGAATTGAACTCAGGATCTTAGGAAGAGCAAACAATGCTCTTAACCTCTGAGCCATCTCTCCAGCCCAAAAATCAGGAAACAATGGTTCAAAAGGTTTTGCCTCCAGTGATTAACTTGAGTTCCTATCCTAAGCTCCCACAGTGGTGGATTCTGACTTAGGGGTAACAAACAAATCAAGCTGTCCATTACCAGAGTTGCTTTAGGTTAGATACTTTAATCACAGGGACAAAGAAGCAAGTTGGAATAAAAATGGTATCATAAAAGTGGTTTTGTTGCTGCAATGGACTTGGGAATATTGACTGTGGAAGAATTTTCAAGTTAACAGGGCTTTAGATGTCAAAAGTCATAGAAAACTCTACACAGCTTAACTGACTGTCATTGTAGGACCTGAAAGACAGGAGTGTTGAGAGTAGTGGCAGGCAGTGGAGGTCAAGGTTATAGGATTTTAGTGGGCAAAAGGCTCTGCAGGGAAAAAGGAGTTGGATTGGCCCATCTACCCTGAGAGACATGTGTCTTAGTTATTTCACATTAAAATCCATGGCTCCTTGGGCACAGTGTGCTTTTTTAAGTTGCTGACATGGTGATGCACTCCCTCGAGCAGTGCGTCATTCAGGCTAATCTGTGTTTCTCTGAATAATCCCTTAGTGGTCAAGGAAGTAGGGAAGTTCAACAGTACACTTGGTCTGAGACCACAATCCTGTATTCCCTGTATAGCTTGCAGTCTTCATGATATCCTGGCAAGTACACTGTATTGATCCTGGAAATTGCCATTATTTTCTGTTTCTGATAAAGATATAATAATTCTGATTGTTCTCATATTCTTAGTGGAATTATTAATTTATTTTGGCCTATTAAGTAAGGACAGGAGCTTAGAAAACTTCATAAAAAGTTTGCTGGAGATCAGTTGTGTGACACTTTGGCCCCCAATCTTTCTTAATCTTTCCATGTCCCAAGAAAGTTAAGAAGGCAGAATTAAAAATTAATGGACTGATATCTTAGACAAAATATTATTTCTGATGGATGGTTATTACTGCTGACTCCTTCAAATCTACAGTGCAAAAGACACATATAAAGAATGAAATAAATCTATATTTTGTTGAGGAAAAATGCACTAGGTTGTTTCAGATGGCTGTCCAGTAGTGAAAGCAAGAGAGATTTTCAAGGATTTTACACAGCTAAAGAGAAGGCCCTTGCTTTACATTTAAGTCTTTTTTTTTAAATATTTATTTATTTATTATGTATACAATATTCTTTCTGTATTCCTGAAGGCCAGAAGAGGGCGCCAGACCTCTTTACAGATGGTTGTGAGCCACCATGTGGTTGCTGGGAATTGAACTCAGGACCTTTGGAAGAGCAGGCAATGCTCTTAACCACTGAGCCATCTCTCCAGCCCCTACATTTAAGTCTTAACAAGGTGCCCTAATGTATAAGGCTCTATCTAGGTAAGCTCTTAATTTATGGATAGAATATGCAAAGTAATTCCTTGTATCAAAACAACATCGTACAGAAACTGCAGTAAATTTTGTTCAAGCATAGTTGGATACCCCATATGGTCTGTCCAACAGAATTAATCTGGGGGTTCCCTGGGAAGGGATGCTGAGGCTGAGGAAATGTTAGATTAAGAGAAATGAAGACAGAAACATAAAACAGACTGAGAGGACTGAAAGTCAATATGAAAGAGCCCCAAGTTTAGTTCTCGGCCAGTATAAATACTGGATATTTTATGAGTTATTCTATCTTATTTTATATGTGTTGGTGTGTAGGTATCAGATCTCATAAAACTGGATATACAGATATTTAGGAGCTGTCATGTGGGTACTGGGAATTGAACCCAGGTCCTCTCAAGGAGAAGTCAATACTGTTAACCACTGAGCCATCGCTTCAGCCCAAATCTATTCTTCTTAGGAAATTTACTTGACTTGAGACATAGCTTGTGCAAAACTTCCCTAGTCTGTTTTTATCTTTTCTGCCTTATACTTTTCCTATCCTTCACATCCCCTGGAATCTCCATCTTGTAAATCTGGATAGAAATGTACCAAAATCAGGGCCATCAACTCATTTAAGAGGCTAATGAAAAACTTGTAAAAATGGAAGAAAAGTCTGACATCTCATGATCCTGTCACTGAAGATGGTCTTACTGTTTAAGGTCACTGGTTTATGTAAGAAATAATGCTGGGAAGACTTTACTGTGTAAGTCTTCCATCTGTCCAGGTGGGTAGACTTGTAGCCTTCCACCCCTATTTAAATTGTTCAGAGTGTGGAGCCTGAACCTGAAAGACATAAGGATAAGAAAATATGTGAAATGCAAAAAAAATTATTCTAGCCTGGGTCCTCTTTGAGCATTAGTTAGAGATGTATGTGAATATTATTAAATGATTTTTTCTTTATTAATCGCTCTAACATGTGGAGTGATTTCTTCCTAGGAAGTCATATTAATTCTAGTACCAACTCTACTGTATTTCAGAAATTTCTTTGACACTATCTATCTTATCTTGACATAAGAGGATTTGTTCCCTGTCTTCTCTTCGCCTGAGCAATGACCTTGTCCTACATTACACCTTTAAAATCTTAAAATAAATGATTCTACCACCAGTTTCAAAGTTATAAATTGGAGTTATAAAACTGAATATCCATTGCAGGTAAAGGAAAAGGAAGAAGATTTGCATGTGGAGAGTGGTTTCTACCTCAGTCCAGAATAGAAGCAACAGTTTTGAGTGTGCACTGCACAGGAAAATAGGACTGTGGAGTCCCAATTATGAAAAAGGACCTGATTGTAGTTGGAGAGCAATTTCATTACTTTCCAGCATTTGTTACTTTTTTTTTAATGAAGACAGACAAGACTGGTTGGTGTACTATTTGGGAAGATCAAAGAGATGCCACGTATTCACTGAAGGTGATAGAAATATCCCAAATCATTACGTGTAAGCCACAACCTCATGATGATACATAGATGAATAGAAATGGATGAACGGAACATGTGAAATCTAGCTAGGAATATGCCTTAACCATTTTAAAAATGCTGATGTAATTATATAGTTTGTGTGTTATTATTTGGGTCTAGGCAGCCAGAAGTTGAAAGTGTAGTCCCCATTTACATTAGGACACCAAATGTTTGGCAACTAAATCCACATAAACCCTAAGAAAGTTAAAAATGAGGGGTTGTAAAAGCACAAAAATGAAAGTCAATTGCAGCTTTCAATTACAAAAACACTCCTCATCAGAAAAGGATTACAGATACACAGTAAAAACATTCAGATAACAAGGCCTCTGATAGTTTATTTGATAAATGTCCATGGGCTTAAGACAGAGAGGATAAATATAGACAGAGTCATGGATTAAAAATGGTTTTTAAAGGAATTTACACTAAGGTTCTTAAAGATAAAAATAAGTAATACAATTAATGGACCTTGAAAAGATAGAAAATACACACAGAGTCTGGGTTACACATTGTGCTTTCTTTGAATTTTTGGAGTGCAGAGAGAGACATTGATTTGGGGGCTGCTATGATAACCCCACACATACTTTAAAGGTATCTTGACTTCAAAATTTGTTACTTTGGAAAAGAGGCTCTGCTTTTGCTGCCACAGACCTTCCAGGCTAATGTTATGCCCTGGGTTTTTTGATTGAGTTGAAAACTATTATATCGTTAACGTTTTCCTTAGTTATGGTATGTGTAAATTATATATAAAAGTTGAGACTCACAAAGATAAGATAGACTTCACCTTAATTTGCCAGTTTTTCCTTTTCATTTATCTAGTTTTTTATCTCCAGAAATCCTTCAGCTTGCATTTTTTTCATGCTTCTATTTCAATTTTTACTTCTTGAACTGATATATTCATTTCTGTCAACTGTTTGCTTGTTTGACTTTCTTTAAGGGGTTTATTATTATTCTCCAAGATTTCATTTTTCTTTCCCCTACTTTTTTAAAGAATTCATTCACTTCCTTCTTAAGGACATAAAACATCTTCATAGTTGATCTAACTTAATTGTACTTTGACTGTGTTTGAATATTCAGGGTGTGCTGTAGTAGGAGAGTTGGAATATGGTAGTGACATATTGTTCTGTCTGTTGTTGATTATGTTATTGTGCTGTTGTCGGGTATCTGGGTCTGAGGTGACTGCAGGTCTAGGTGCCAGTATCTCTGTTTGTCTTTGATGGATGCAGGTTTGGTTCTTTGGTTTCTATTTGCTCTTTGGTATTCTGGTCTGTGTTGCCTATGACAGAAGTAGAATTTTTTCCCCATTTTGGGGTCTGGAAGTCGTTCAGTAGGCGTGACATTGGTACTGCCAAAGCATTCGGAGTCATTGAATTGTAGGTGCATGAACTTCTTCCTGCTTGTTATGCTTACTTTATATTTTTAAAATTAATAAAATTATTTGATGCATCGGCATGGCTATGCACCACATGGGTACCTGGTTCTCAACATGATCAAAGGATGTCAGAGTTTGTGAACTTGGAATAATGGATATTATGATCCCCAAATAAGTACTGGCAATTCTGGCACATCTATTCAGGACCATCAAAAGCTAGGTACTACTCAGTCATCTCTCTCCCAGTCTAGGTTTATTACTTAAGCCCAAGATTTATATTGCTGATGTTTTCATCTGTCCATTTGTAACTGTTTTAAACATAAATCTCTATTTGTAAAATGTTATTGGCATTACAGTTTAAATTAGGGCACATGTTTGGAAGATAAATAGAGAAGTGGAGTGAATGCATACTTCTTTGTAGGAACTCCAGTAAAAACCTCTGAGTTCCTCTATTCTTCTTGCTTGATTCACTGATCTTTGCAAAGGAGACAGTGTCTTTTTGTTTGTTTGTTGTTTATTTGATTTTTGAGACAGGGTTTCTCTGTAGCTTTGGAGCCTGTCCTAGAACTAGCACTTATAGAACAGGCTGGCCTCAAACTCACAGACACCCACCTGCCTCTGCCTCCTGATTGCTGGGATTAAAGGCATGCCTCATCACCACTTCCTGGATGATAGGGTCTTACTATGTACTTCCACCTGTCCTGGACCTCATTGCATAGACATGTCTGGCATTTAACTCAGAGAAAAATATACCTGACTCTGCTTTTGAAGGTCTGAGCTTAAAGGCATGAGTCAATACACCCCATGTGTACAAATTATTTTTCTATTTGTAGTTAGTTAATCTTCATAAAAATTTCTCATTTGTACTATGAACTGTTGATCTGTGTCCTTGTTTCTCTCTGCTATTAGATATTTCTCTTGTAAGGTGATATCTCATTCAAAGAGTACAGAAATGACAGAGAAGACTCTCCTATTCAATGTCCTTCTAACGTGACTGTCTATGTCTTGTAATATGATTAGGGAACACCAGAATTATATGACTATACTATCAAAGAAGTATTCATTTACAATGTTGTCACTATCATGTCACTATCATATATGGCATATTTTAGAAGACAGTGACCTATGATGATGTACATATCAACTTCACTGAGGAAGAGTGGAATTTGCTGGATCCTTCCCAGAAGAATCTCTACAAAGATGTGATGCTGGAGACCTACAAGAACCTCACTACTATAGGTAAAAATGAATTTCCTTCATATTTCAAAATAAAGGGCAACTTTTCCTTGTTTAATAATGTTCTTCAATAATTTGATTTAGAAAGGAGAAGAAGAATGAGGTGAATGAAGCAGGCATGGTTCTAAGGTTTACTTAAAATAGCTACTTAAATGTTGCACAGTATTCAATATTATAACATACATTTTCTGGTACTGCATTTTAGGATACATTTGGGAAGAACATAATAGTAAAGAACATTGTCAACATACTAAAAGACATGAAAGGTAATTTTCTTGTGCATGCTGAAAACAAAGAGCCTCTGATGAAATGATAATGTGTCCTAGAAGATTTAAATAAAAGCAACAGTGTGAATAAGCACAGCTTTAAGTGCATTTATGATTATTAACTTCTGAAAAATCCATATACAATTTCATGTAGGTGAATTGCATTTTCAGGCATTCTTTTAAGTAAAAAGACAAGTGAGAAATGGCTAAACAGATATCACCATTTGAATCATAGCACCATGAGAGCTGTGCTGTAGTTCTGCCAATCTATTTATTTCTTGCTACTCATAAGACAAAATGTGTATACATTGAAGTGATGATAAGTATATCTGCAAGACTTTCTACTAAACCGAGAGCACATAGTAAATGTTGTATTACTCATATACTTCTTATTACTATATTAAGATTGGTGACAGAAGCAGTTAGAGTTAAGTGGCAGTTGTTGTGAAGAAACTTTAATACCTCTACCACACATCTACGAGGAACAGAAAGTCACGCCGTGATAACTCACTGTGGAAATTTTTTGTTTGTGATTCTTCCTTTACTGGGTATACCACATATTACTCTTGATACAAGCCTATGAGCATAGGAATATGGGAAAATGCAACATACCTCTCCCTATAAACAATTAGAAGAAAGCTTTTGTTCCCATGTTGAGTACCCTTGCTGAAATTGATTTAACTATATATATAATTGGTTTTCACACATTACTGTTAATACATAAACAAACTCACAGTACAGAGAAGCCACATGAGTTCTATAATTGTGCAACTACTTCTGATTGTCCTGGTTCAGTTAGCGAATGTAGTATGATTCATAGTATAGGACAGTTTATGAATGTAATAAAGTTGTTCTGAGGTTATCCAGTTCTCTTCAAATATGAGAAATATGTCAAATAGAAAAATGTTTCTGTAAATGTGAAAAGGCAAACCACATAATAAAGGAATTTACCATGACAGGTGTCTTAAAAATGCAAAACAACCCTTAATTAAAGAAGAAAGCATGAGTTTAAACCGTTATAAAACTTTAATATCTGATTTCTGTTTACAATTGAACTAAATTATAAAAGTAATACATAGAGATATGTAGGTTCAAGAGTGTATTGAATGTGGTAAAGCTTTCATATGTTCCAATTATGCTTGCAGGATTGAAAGAAATAATTCTGGAAAGAAACTTTCAGTGCATCCTTCATGTGTTATAGCCTTGGCATATGATAGTCAGCTTCAGAGGAATAGAAGAAAACATGATATTGAGAATGAATCTAATCTGTGTCATAAAGCCTTGGTTCATCACAATGCTCTTCAAATGCACAAAAGAATACATACTGAAGAGAAACCCTGTGAATGTAATCAGTGTGGTAAAGCATTTGCACAGCCCTGTAATATTCAATTACATAAAATAACACATACTGGAGAGAAACCCTTTATATGTAATCAGTGTGGTAAGGCCTTTGCTCACCACAGTGCTCTTCAAATACATGAAAGAACACATACTGGAGAGAAATCATATGCCTGTAGTCAGTGTGGTAAGGCCTTTGCACGTCACGATCATCTTCAATTGCATAAAAGAACACATACTGGAGAGAAACCCTATGCATGTAATCAGTGTGGTAAGGTCTTTACTCAACACAGTGCTCTTCAAACACATGAAAGAACACATACTGGAGAGAAACCCTATGCCTGTAGTCAGTGTGGTAAGGCCTTTGCTCATCACGGTACTCTTCAAACGCATAAAAGAACACATACTGGAGAGAAACCCTATGCCTGTAGTCAGTGTGGTAAGGCCTTTGCTCACCACTGTGCTCTTCAAAACCATAAAAGAACACATACTGGAGAGAAATCATATGCCTGTAGTCAGTGTGGTAAGGCCTTTGCACGTCACGATCATCTTCAATTACACAAAAGAACACATACTGGAGAGAAACCCTATGCATGTAATCAGTGTGGTAAGGCCTTTGCTCATCACGGTACTCTTCAAACACATAAAAGAACACATACTGGAGAGAAACCCTATGCCTGTAGTCAGTGTGGTAAGGCCTTTGCTCATCACGGGACTCTTCAAATGCATAAAAGAACACATACTGGAGAGAAACCCTATGCCTGTAGTCAGTGTGGTAAGGCCTTTGCTCACCACTGTGCTCTTCAAAACCATAAAAGAACACATACTGGAGAGAAACCCTATGCATGTAATAAGTGTGGTAAGGCCTTTGCACGTCACAATCATCTTCAATTGCACAAAAGAACACATACTGGAGAGAAACCCTATGTATGTAGTCAGTGTGGTAAGGCCTTTGCTCAACACTGTAATCTCCAAAGGCATAAAAGATCACATACTGGATAGAAACCCTATGAATATAATCATTGTGGCAAGGGCTTTGCAAGTCATAGTCAACTTCAAAGGCATAAAAGGACACATACTGGAGAGAAACGCTATGAATGTAATCACTGTGGTAAGGCCTTTGCTGAAAACAGTACTCTTCAAAAGCATAAACGAATACATACTGGAGAGAAACCCAATGCATGTAGTCAGTGTGGTAAGGCCTCTGGTCAACACAGTACTCTTCAGATACATGAAAGAACACATACTAGAAAGAAACCCTTTGAATATAAACAGTGTGGTAAAGCGTTTGCTCATCACGGTCATCTTCAATTGCATAAAAGAACACATACTGGAGAGAAACCCTATGAATGTAGTCAGTGTGGGTAAAGCCTTTGCTCAACACAGTAATCTTCAGACACATCAAAGAACAAACATATACTGGAGAGAAACCCTATGCATGTAGTCAGTGTGGTAAGGCCTTTGGTCAACACAATACTCTTTAGATACATCAAAGAACACATACTGGAGAGAAACCCTATGAATGTAAACAGTGTGGTAAGGCCTTTGCATGTCACAGTCATCTGCAGTTGCATAAAAGAACATACATGGTTGTGAAACAGTATGCATGAAGTGAGTTTGGAAAAGTCTTTTCATGTCTTATTCATCTTCAAAAGCAGAAAAGAACATAGATTGGAGAGAAACTTGTGAATGGAATTTGTATGGCAAATCCTTTGGCACAATAATCTCCAAATACATGAAACAAACCATCCTGGCGAGAAATTGTAAACTTAAGGAGTGTACTCTTCAAAAACATGAGAATAATCATACTGTAGTGAAAAAATAAACTTAGTGTGGTATATGGTTTGCAATTTTTACAGGAGTAAAACTTTTTGTGTGTAATCAATCTGATAGTTTTTAGGTTCCTGAAGCCATCCCACTTACAGTCTATAAACCAACAGTATTCATTCTGTAAAAAATGATAGTGTCAACAATGTGTTCAAGCATTATGATACCAGCTTTTATATTATTTGCACAAGGAAACTGATGGACAAAACCTACTTTGTGATTTTATGAAGTCTTATGGGAAGGAGATAGAGCCAGGATAAGAATCACAACCTGCTACTGAAATGAGATACAAAGGAAAACCCTTTGCCCCTAAATCCAGAACTAGTGAAAGATACAACATCACCCCGAAAACACAGTCAAACATCAAAAATGGATAATGAAAGCAATCTGCTTTGGCTCTCAAACCAGAGCCTAAGAAATACAATCTACCCTTGTCTCTCTGAGCTCAAAACCAACCAACTCCAGAGCACAAAATCCAGCCCATCTCTGAGCTTGTTCAAACCCAGGTATTTAAATCTGACCAATTCTCACATTCTAAATCTCCTTAGAAGCGCTCTGGCTCCAAGAAGCCCTATATGAGCCATATGCTCCTTCAGTTGGCAGCTGCCCCTTTCCAGCCTTGCAGAAGAAGTCACAATGTATTCTTCCCTCCCAAATAAATCTCTTGACTGAGATTTATATGAACACCTTCTTTCACTGGAATGGATCAGGAAATCCCTAGTGGAGTTGAACTGAGATACAGTTGACATAACTGTTTGGAAACTCACTTACCCCAGAAGAGCACAGACGCAATGGACACCTCTTATGGGAGACTCCCTTAGGAAAGTGGAGCAGATCAGAAACTGACATTTCTGCTGGGAAGCTTTCATAGAAGAATGGAGCAGAGCCCAGCTGTAATGACTCTCTCTCAGAGAGGAAGAGAATTGCTACATCTAGTGGGGCAAACTTCTTTTCACAGCTGTTGGTATTACCTAACTTTTGGTAGTCAGCGTATCCTTCCTTCCAGAATTTTAACTCTTTTTTTTTTTGGTTTTTCAAGACAGGGTTTCTCTGTGGTTTTGGAGCCTGTCCTGGAACTAGCTCTTGTAGACCAAGCTGGTCTCGAACTCACAGAGATCCGCCTGCCTCTGCCTCCCGAGTGCTGGGATTAAAGGCGTGCGCCACCACTGCCCGGCCAGAATTTTAACTCTTGCAAGATGAATTTGAATAATGTACCCCTTTTGGATTTTATACTCTCTTCAAATGTATGGAATATTTAATTCAGGTGTAAATATTTATGGATGTGTACTGTCTCCATTTTGGTTGTGATATGATGTCTATTTCACATATAAAAGCATCTTATTCAGGCCATGCTTCTAGAGGATAACAGGATCACCATGAAAGAGCCATGACAAAAAGTGTCAGAGATGGCACTAAAGCTGGAACTTAAGAATTCACAGCTGTAGTCTTCCACGTGAAACAGTGTTGGAACTGGTGTATGGATGTAAATTCTGGTAGCCTAAATCTTCCCACATGATACCATCAACTTACAAGTATTAATTTTTCTTACTTCAAGTTTAAATTTGCTTTCTCTTTACATGAACCAATTCTTTATGAAGAAAAACTCTGTAAGTGAGTTGTGAGATGATTGGACTCTTATTTTACATTAGTAAATGCTCACAGTAGAAAAATTTTCATGAGTGAAAAAAATGTTTAAAAATTTCCTTTTATTGTAATGATGTGATGTGTGTTTGTGGTGGGGGGAATGTAAATGTGCATTCTGTATCCTGGAAAAGTTAAACACCTTAGATCTTCTTGTAGCAGAAATTACAGATAGCTGTTAAAAATCTGACCTGAGTCCTTGGAATGAAGATTTCTTAGTCACCTAGCCATGACTCTAGTGCTATAAATATTTTAATGTCCATTTATATCTCATTGAATTTTGGAAATAGGAACAAACTCATAAAAGCAGAAAGCCCTATTCATGAAAACAATTTTTAGTGACTTTTGCCATCAAAGTTGTCTTCAGCTTGAAGAAAAATTATTTTTCATCATAGCCTTGAAGGAAGTAAATTATGTAACATGTTCATTCAAGATTTATTCTGGAAATCATTGCATTTTGGTTTCTATTTTGAAACATTTGAGGTAGGTACTAAAGTGTTGTATATTGTGGCAACTCCATTTACTAAAATTTATTTTGTAGTCATTTTATTCCTCCTATGGTTTTTGTTCAGCTTCTCTTGTGCCTTTACCTAGTAATAGGTATTTTTCTGATGTAATATATAGAATGGCCTTCCCATCATTGAAGTGTCCCCTTGGTTATTAAAATATTAGAACATGTCTGATCATACTTTTCAAGTAAGGGTGTAAGTGAAAGGGTGGTCAGTTTTTTTTCCATGGTTTTGATTTTCATCATTTCACAAAATCCCTTGTTGTGTTGTTGTTTGTTATTCATCCTGGCTTGGATGTCAGTGATGATTCAGAGATACATTTGAAGTCATGATGCTTATGTGTCTGCCACCTGAGCACAAGTTCAAGGGTAGATGATGAACTCCCATGTGATCTGTTTTCTCAACACAACTTAACAATGTTAAAGTTAAAATGACTGAAAATGTCATTATAAGAAATATTAAATACCTCATGTATGTATTCAAAAATATTTTCATTTATGTGATATTAATATAATAAAGTAAGATAATCAGCAATCAGTTGTGTATCTCATACCATAGCTTGATGTTCTACAGAGATTAAGGTTGGGTTTCTTGCCTAATATACAACAGTTTCTTCCCACAGACCTATATCAGTGATGATCAAATTTGGTTTGAAGAAATAGTACATCAGTAAATTATTGTCTTTTTTCAGATTGTAAATGTAAATTTATTCAAAGGTATAAGGACCCAGAACATCTTGAATAATAAATCTTCTTTGCATATAAAAATATTTACACCATCATACATATCTAATTTGTTCATCCCAAGGGCTAAATATTTAATTATAACACTTTCTTAAAACATAAGAATTGAATTCTTCAGAGAATTCTTCAGAGAATTGCCTCATTTAGTAATGTTCATTGCTGCTAATTCTGAGAACCTGAGTTCTATCTCTGGGTTACCGATAAGACTTCTCCAGTTGTTTCTCATATTTTCACTTGGGTGGTTCCATGTGCATACTTTTATATGAGCTCATTGGTCAATAATTTTGAAATACAAAGAAGTGCCATTGAGGTCACTTGCAGCCAAATAATTCCCTAGGTATCATCACTAGAACTCATGAAGTGGAAGTAGATCGTAGACCCCTGTTAGTTTTCCTGTCAGTGCTACATACACATCATGGCACAGGTGCATTCACACAAACACACTTCAAACATTTTCACATGGATGGAATTAACAATGGAAAGAATATAACCTATTATTGAGAACATATAAAATGATTTGGCTGTTCAAATTATAGAATTTCAAGAAATATTGCTATTCATGAAAACAATGGTGCTCCCTCTAAATCTTATTTTATTTTTTCTCTGATTCAATGATAAGTGCTTTTAAAACACCTATTTCAGCTGGACTTAGAGGTGCATGGCTATTATCATAGCACATAGGAGTATGCATGGGGACCATCTCGGTAAGTTTGAGGTCAACTTGTTCCCCATCATGAATTCTTGAAATCCCTGGCTATGTGGACTTTTCCTAATTAAATCTGGCTTGACTCAGGTTTATTTTAACCAAGTTTTTTTATCTTTATTCACATAAAGAGATCTATTTTAACAATGAAGATAAATAGCAATATAGAAATTCCATTCACATTCAGTCCATTAGATTCTTTGACAAACATCTGGAGGTGACGTTATCTTTCAAGTGACAAGAGACAGAAGGAAACTGGGACACCTTCACCTTCAGCATTATCATGACATATGGGAACTGGAGAGTGGTCTCAGGAGTACTGGTCCTCTTGGGTACCCAAGTCTGATTCCTAGCCCACACTTCAGATTGGTCAGAACTCCCTGTAATTGTAGGTCCTGAATATGTGGTGCATTGTTCTGGCTTCTTTTGGCACAAGATATGCAAATGCTGAACAGAAATATCTGTATGTGATCCTATATTTATAATAGGTTTTCTTCGTGTGCCTGTTATCTTAAAAAAGAATGAAGTTTAATTTAGATGTAGACAAGAAGACAGTGTCTAATCCCCTCTGACTGGAAGTACACACAGTTGTGGGTGCTGGGTATCAATGTTGGTCCCCGTGGATGAGTCACCAATGTTCTAAGTGCTGAGTCTCACCAACATGTCAAACAGTGTGGTATGAATGGCTGATCTAAGTTCTTTACCACAGCCTTGATGACCTGGAAGAAATAAAAGAGGAGTAGCATGGGGAACTAACTTAGGCTTTCTTTTTTTTCTGTTTGATATTTATTTTATTATTTTATTTATTTTTTTTTGTTTTCTCCATTCAAAAATTTCCACCTCCCTCCTCCCCCTTCTTCCTGACCTATCCTCCTTCCTCCCCCTCCAGTCCCAGGATACCCTGCCCTGTTGGAAGTCCAAGGCCCTCCCCCTCCATCCAGGCCTGGAAGGCAAGCATCCAAACAAACCAGAATCCCAAAAAGCCAGTACATCCAGCAGGAACCAGTCCCAGTGCCATTGTCAGTGGCTTCTATGCCAGCCCCCAACATCAGCCACGCCCAGAGAGTCCAGCCATACCACAGGCCCGCTCAGTTTCAGTCCAGCTGGATTTGGTGAGCTCCCATTAGATCAGGAACATTGTATCAGTGAGTGGACCAACCCCTCTCTGCCCTGACCTTCTTGCTCATCCTTTCTTTCCCTCTGTCCCTCAACTGGACCCTGGGAGTTCACTCTAGTGCTCCGATGTGGGTCCCTATCTCCATCTCCATCCATCCCCAGATGAAAGAACCATGGCAACATGCAAGATACCTCAGTGTGACCATGGGATAAGACAAGGGAGATTGTGGAGAAAGGGGAGCACTCATCCATTGTTGGAGGGAGTATGGGCATATGCAGCCACTTTGGAAATTAGTGTGGTGGTTTTTCAGGGGGTCGGGGGCCGGCCGGCCTCAGGGTCCAGCAATACCACTCTTGGGGGTGTAAACAGGAGATGCCCAGTCATATTACAGAGGCATTTGTTCAACAATGATTGTAGTGGCATTGTTTGTGATGGACAGAACCTGGAAACAACCTAGATGTCCTTTAATGGAAGGATGGATGAAGTAGGTGTGGAATATATCCACATTAGAGTACTACTCAGCAGGAAAAAAAAACCCAATGACATCTTGAATATTGCGTGCAAATGGATGGACATAGAAAACATTATCCTGAGTGAGATAACCCAGACCCAAAAAGATGATTATGGTATGTACTCACTCATTAGTAGATTCTTCCCATAGTCAAAGGACATTAAACCTATAGTTTGCAAGCCTGGAGAAGCCAAATAACAAGGTGAACCCAAAGAAAACCATAAATAAATCCTCCTGGAAATTGTAAGTAAAAAAGATTGACGGGCAAAAGGTGGGAGCATGGGGGTGGGGGTCTGGGACTTGGAGAGCGGGAGAGAGAAGGGAGAAAGGAAAGACTGGAGAGAGCTTGGGGGAGTGGGGAGGTAGAGATGGAGGAAGGGCGGATATAGGAGCAGGGAACACGATATCTATATTAAAGAAGCCATGTTAGGGTTGACAAGATACTTGGCTCTTGAAGTGATCCCAGATGTCCATGGGGATGTCCCCAGTTAAGTCCTTGGGCAGCAGTGCAGAGGGAGCCTGAACTGGCTTTGCCCCACTATTACACTGTTTATCTCGAATATAACCATAGAATCTTCATCCGGCAATGGATGGAGATAGAGACAGAGACCCTCATCAGAGCAACGGACTGACCTCCCAAGGTCCAATTGAAGAGCAGAAGAGGGAGAGATGAGCAATAAAGTCTAGACCACGAGGGGTTTGTCCACAACTGAGACAGTGTGCCTGTTCTAATGGGAGCCTACCAAATCCAGCTGGACCAGGACTGAATGAGCATGCAATCAAACTGGACTGTCTGAATGTGGCTGACACTGGGGGCTGACTGAGAAGCCATTGATAAAGGCACTGGGACTTGTTTCTACTGCATGTACTGGCTATTTAGGACCCTAGTCTATTTGGATGCAAAGCTTCCTGGTCCTGGATGTAGTGGGGAGGGCCTTGGACATCCCACAGGGCAGAGTTCCCTGCCCTCTCTTAAGGATGGAGGGGGAGAGAAGAGGGTGAGTGTGGGAGCAGGAGAGCAATGGGAGGAGGGGAGGAAGTGTAAATTTTTGAATGTAAAAAATAAAAAAGGTGTGGAACATGTACACACTGGAGTGCTGTTCAGCAGTAAAAAATGGTGACATCTTGAATTTTGCATGCGTGAATGGAAATGGAGGACACTGTCCTGAGTGAGAAAACCCAGATCCAGGGAGACGAATATGGTATGTACTCACTCGCTGGTGGACTCTAGACATATACAGAGGACATTGTGCCTATAGTTCAGGAGCCTGGAGAGGGCAGATAATGAGGTGAACCCAAAGACAGATATAGATCCTCCTGGAAATTGGAAGCAGGCAAGATTGTCAGGCAGGGGTTGGAGCATGGGGAGGGAGATGGGGTGTGGAGAGAGGGAGAGGGGGAGAGAGAGGGGAGAACGGGAGGACTGGGGAGAGCTTGGGGGAGTGGGAGGGTGGAGATGGAGGAGGGACAGACATGGGAGCAGGGAAGAAGATATCTTTATTAGGGGAGCAATTATGGGGTTGGCAGGAGACTTGGCTCTAAGGAGGATTCCATGTGTCCTTGGGGATGTCTTCAGCTGAGTCCTTGGGCAGCAGAGGAGAGGGTGCTGGAACTGGCTTTCTTCTTAAAGAGTTTCAGAGCCCAAGTCTCCCACAAATGAGGGAAAAGTACAAAAAGTAATTAGGATACAAACTGACAGTAAAAGTCTTTGAAAGGTAATTAACCATTTAATCAAAGCAATTGGCCACAATTGGAGCCTAGAAGCTCACAAACCAAGTGTAACCATGCTCGAGTTCATTCCTCACAAAAAGAGAGAATCATAACTTGTAGGCGTGAAGATTGCCTTGTATGAATTGTATCATAGAATAGATTTATTTATGTCTCTATTTCCTCTTTGTTGTATATGTTCGGGGCATTGTGAATTGTAGGCTGACTGTTCTCTGTTTTATGTCCAAAAGGCACCTAGGAGTGAGTACATATATTTTTCTTTCTAGTTCAGGGTTAACTCACTCTTTTTATCATGTTTCCTAGATCCACAAATTTGCACATAAATTTCAAGATGTAATTGTTTTTTTTTCCACTGTGTAGTACTCCATTGTGTAAATATACCACAATTTCTTTGTCCATTCTTCAGTGGAGGGGTTGTTTTCAGGTTCTGGCTCTGACAATGTTGCTGTGAACACAGTTGAGTATTTGTCCTTGTGGTATGATTGAGCATCCATTGAGTCCATATTCAAAGGGCATGGCTGGGTTCTAAGATAGGTTGTTTCCTAATTTTCTTTCATTTTTTTTTTAATTTTTAGTTTTCCAAGACACAGTTTCTCTTTATCTTTGAAGCCTGTCCTGGGACTAGCTCTTGTAGACCAGGTTGTTCTTGAAGTCACAGAGATCTACCTCTGGCTACCAAGTTTAGGGATTAAAGCCATGCCTCACAACCAGGCAGGTGGCTTTCTATTTTTCTACGGAATAACCATACTGATATCCAAAGTAGCTGACTCAGTTTGTAATCCCATCAGCAATGGAGGAGTGTTCTCTTAACTCTACACCCTCTCCATCTTAAGTTGTCATCAGTGTTTTGATCTTGCCTATTGTTACAGATGTAATAGGGAATCCCAGATTTGTTTTGATTTTCATTTCTCTAATGACTAAAGAGTTTAGAAATTTCCTTAAGTGTCTCTCAGTCATTTTAGATTCATATGTTAAAAGATTTTTATTTAGGTCTGTATTTCATTTTTTATTGGATTATTTATTCTTTTGATGACCAATTATTTAAGTTCTTTGTATGTTTTGAAGACCAGTCCTCTGTCCACTGTGGGGTAGGTGAATATATTTTCCCATACTACAGGCTGCCTTTTTTTGTATTGTTGATCATGTCCTTTGTTTTACAGAAACTTTTGCTTCAGGAGATCTCATTTATTTTGCTCAGTGTCCGTAATGCCTGTGGTTATAATTTGAAAGTGGTCCTCTTTACCGATGTGTTCCAGTATACTTCCAATCTTCTGTTTTATGTAGTTCAGTGTGTTTGTCTTTATGATGTAGTCTTTGATCCATTGGGACTTGAGTTTTATTCATGATGATAGATGTGGATCTACTTTAATTCGTCCCCACATTGATATTCAGTTATGCCACCACCATTTCTTAAATATGTTTTCTCCATTTTATATTTTTTGGTGCCTTGTCAAAAATCAGATGTAGTAGGCGAGTGGCTTGATATCTGGGTCTTAGAATCAGTTCCATTGGTCCTCCTCTCTGTTTTTGTGCCAACACCAGGCTCTCTTCAATACTGCAGCTCTGCAGTCAGCTGAAGTAGTCAGAAAATGTGATGCCTCAAGAAATGATGTTTTATATAGGATTTTTTGGCCATCCTGCATTTTTTGGCTTTTCTATATAAAGTTGAGTGTTTTTATTTTAAGATCTGTGAAGAATTTTTCTGTTATTTACATGGGAATGGTATTGAGCCTGTAGATTGCTTTTGGAAAGGTTTTCACTTTTACTATGTTGATTTCTACCTAACAAGGGCAAGAAACATCTTTAAATTCTCTGGTCTTCTTCAAAGATTTAATGTTTTTTTCCTATAGTCCTTTCACTTCTTTAGTTGGTAATTCCATAATATTTTATATTATTTGTGGCTACTGTTAAGGGTGATGTTTCCATCATTTATTACTTCAAGCCATCTTTCTTTTTCAGAAGATATTCCTTGTAACCACCTTCTATCTACCTTCCTGATGATCACTCCCAATCTTCTGATAACCATAATTATACCCTCAACTTCTAAGGATACTTTTATACAAAACATACAAGTAAACATTTGAGAGATTTGACTCTTCATGCCTCTTATATATCAGTTAATATTATCTGTTCAACTTAAAAACATTGTTGAAACATTTAGAATTTTATGGTTCTGGTTTGAGAGCCAAATTGTGTTTCTTTCACTGGGCTTTTTTAATGTTTTGGCTGTTTTCAGGGAGATGTTGTTTCTTTACCTAGTTCTAGATTCGGAGACAAAGTTCTTTACTTTGGCTCTGGTTTGAAGACCAAAGTTGGAATACAAATAGATAAGGTTTTATCCATTACTCTGCGGGTTCAAACTAAAATAAAGAGAGGTATAATGGGGCATAAACCAATTGCTGACATTATCAAACTTTTTTCTACACAATAACTGATTTTGGATAACTGACTAGAAGTGGCTTAACATCTGTAAGAACAATTTAAAATAAGCCCCCAGTTTTTTTCCTAATGTCCAAAAGATTATGATAATATGCACAAGTTTTCTCAGATGACTACACACAAAGTCTTGCTCCAATATGAAGCAAAAAACATTATGACACTGAATTCATTTATAGAGTTTCACTACAGTATGATTTTTTTCTCATGTTTTTGAAAAATACACAAATTAACTTCAGGGTTCCTCTACAGAAGGGCTCATATTATCTATTTGGAGATTATTGTGAAAAAGAATTTACCACATTCCGTTCACAGGTATCTCTAGAGTATGGTACATTTTAAGCCTTTTAAGAGTACAGGAGTCTGCAAAGGCCTTATCACACTGACATCATTCATAGGGTTTCTCTCCAGTATGTGTTCTTTCATGGCTTTGAAGATTACTATGTCGTGCAAAGGCCTTACCACACTCATTACATTCATATCGTTTCTCTCCAGTATGTATTCTTTTATGTCTTTTAAGATTACTGTGTTGTGCAAAGGCCTTACCACACTGATTACATTCATAGGGTTTCTCTCCAGTATGTGTTCTTTTATGGCTTTGAAGATTACTGTGTTGTGCAAAGGCCTTACCACACTGATTACATTCATAGGGTTTCTCTCCAGTATGTGTTCTTTTATGGCTTTGAAGATTACAGTGTTGTGCAAAGGCCTTACCACACTGATTACATTCATAGGATTTCTCTCCAGTATGTATCCTTATATGGTATTGAAGAGCAAAGTTCTGTGCAAAGGCCTTACCACACTGATTACATTCATAAGGTTTCTCTCCAGTATGTGTTCTTTTATGCACTTGAAGATTACTGTGATGTGCAAAGCCCTTACCACACTGATTACATTCATAGGTTTTCTCTCCAGTATGTGTTCTTTTATGCCTTTGAAGATGCATGAGCTGTGCAAAGGCCTTACCACAGTGATTACATTCATAGCGTTTCTCTCCAGTATGTGTTCTTTTATGGCTTTGAAGATTACTGTGTTGTGCAAAGGCCTTACCACACTGATTACATTCATAGGGTTTTTCTCCAGTTTGTATTATTTTATGTGTTTGAAAAACAGTACATTGAGCAATGGCGTTACCACACTGATTATATTCATAGGGCAATTCTCTACTATATATTCTTTTAATCTTTTGAAGGTGACTGTGACAAGCAAAGACCTTACCATGCAGATTACATTCATATGATTTCTCTCCAGTATGTGTTCGTTTATGACTTTGATGAGTTTCATAAACAAGAAAGTCTTTATCATCTTGACCATATTCATAGTGTTTCTCTCCAGTGTGTGTTCTTTTATGCATTTCAAGATAATTGTGATAAGAAAAGACTTCATCACATTGCTTAATTTCACAGCATTTTTCTCCACTATGTGTTTTGTCATTCCTTAGAAGATGAGTGTTATAAGACAAGACTTCACCACAGTGAGAATATACTGAAAACTTCTCTCCAGTTTGATTTCTTTCAATCCTGCAAGGATAATTTACACATGTAAAAGCTTTACCACATTCAATGCAGTTGAACCTCATACCTATCTAAATTAATTTCATGTTTTCAAATTATAAAAAGGAATCAAATATCAAGGTTTTATAGCTTTGTTTAAAATCATGTTTTGTTCTCTCATTAGGGGTCATTTTACATCTAGAAAAATATTTGTGATGCGAAATTCCATTGTGCCATGATTTATCTTTTCATCTATAACTATACCTATAATTTTCCAGGATATTTTTTACATTTTTGAAGAGAACTGCATATACTGAGTGCTTTACCAACTTTACTCCATTCATAATTTTACTATATTGTGAATCATTATACATTTGGTAAGTGAACTATGACACCCAGAAGTATTTGCATAGACCTAGAACTCATGTTTCTTTGTTTGTTTTTGTTGTAATGTGAGTTTGTAGTTATGTATTAACCATGATGATAGAAAATAATTTAACTTTGTATTTTTGGATCAAATTAAACATGTATACTCTACATGGGAACTACAGTTTTTCTTCTTAATTGTTCTTAAGGAGAGGTATGCTAAATCTTTCCATATTCCTATGCTCATTCACTTGTGTCAAAAGTGATATATATATATATATATATATATATATATATATATATATATGTAAAAAATAATAGTGTATAAAAGATTTCCAAAATGAATCCTCAAGTTTTGACTTTCACAGACTTGTGGTATAGATATTAAGTTTTCTCCACAACAACTGCCCCTTGTCCCTTGACTAAGCTGATTTACTAAACTTAGCACAGTCACAAAAAGTATATGAGTGATACAAAGCTTACCCTGGTCTATTGAATTAGCAGAAAGTTTGCAGCTAAACTTAGCATCACTAAAATATGTATACATTTTCTGTCAAGAATAGCAAGAAGCAAATGAAGCAGAAGTTCTAAAACATAGCTCTCATGGTGCTATGAATCAAATGATGATATCCATTTAGGCATTGCTACCTAGACTTTTTCTTAAAAGAAGCCTTTGCACATGCAATTCATACACATGAAATTGGGGGATATGGATTTGTGAGAACTTAATAACCATCAATACATTTAAAGCTGTGCTTATTTACACTGTTGCTTTTGTTTAAAAGTTCCAGAACACATTACAAACCATTCAAGGGAAATTGTTATAAACTTGCCCAAGAAAATTACCTTGCATGTCTTCTAGAACATTGGCAATGCTCTTCGGTGTTAAGGTCTTCCCAAATATATCCTAAAATACAGTACCATAATAGATGTTATATTATTTAAGAATGTGCAACAATTAGCTTATTATCTTAAGTGCACCTAAGAACTGGGACTGTGTTATTCACCTCATTCTTCTTTCTCTAAAAAAATTACAGAACAAAATCATAAACCAAGGAAAAATTGTCTCCATATTTTGAAACATGAAAGAAATTCATTTTTACCAATAGTAGTTAGGTTCCTATAGGTCTCCAGCATCACATCTTTGTAGAGATTCTTCTGGGAAGGATTCAGTAAATCCCACTCTTCCTTAGTGAAGTTTATGTGCACATCATCATAGTTCACTGCCTTCAAAAATATAACATACATGAGTACAATGTAAGTATGACAGTGAAATGCATACTTCTTTGAAAGTATAATATTATGATTCTGGTGTTCCCCATTCTTGTTCCATGACATAGACAGTCACTTTAGAAGGAAATTGAAAAGGAGAATCAATTTTGCTATTTCTGTGTTTTTTGTATAGGATACCACCTTATAAGAGCAGTATCTATTCACAGGGAGAGAAAAAGAGTAAAGATCAACAGTACATTGTATGCATGACAAAATAGATGAATATAGAAGAAAGAAAAAATGGACAAACTGGGCATATTGATGTATTTTGCCTTTACCACAACACTCAGAAAACAGAGGTGCGTATATTTGTCTCTGAGATGAATGCCAGTCAATATTTAACAGAACTGCTTATCCATTTTCGGATATCATGAATCTTGGCAGAGGTTGAGGCATGAGCATGTCTTTGCCCAAAGGCCAGTTTTGACAACAAGGAAACAAACTCTGAGTGTCTTTGAAGCTCAACATTCTCTGGAAAATAGATCAATGTTACCAGTAGTAATTGTGTCTCACTTCAACATTATGCTAGGTTATTTAAATTCCATATTTTACAGCTCTTTGAAGTGGTTGAAGATTACCTATCTATGCAAAATATATTCTTTACGTGTCTAAAAATCCTGATTATTCTAATTATAAGTATGATAAACATAGATGACTATTGATCTATAATTCTAATACCTATATAATGTAAAGACTAAGACTTCATATTAGAATCTTGTACAATAAACAACTGTACAATAAATGAGGACAATGGGCTCAAAATGTAACCAATGAATAAGTATCTTGATCAGTGGAAGAAATGTACATTGCAATTTGATAAATATATTTATCAATATATAAAATGTTTTAAGCAGAGGTAGAAGCATGAATGCATACAATATTCAATATATTTCACGTTATATCAATATTCAAAATCTATATCAAAGCAATTGCATATAAATTATAACTCACAAGCATTCACTCTATTACTCACTATTATTATTAATGTATGTAAACTCACACTAATCTATTATTCCATCCTATTTTCGCTTTTTTTTTTCAGAGAAATCCGTGAGCCCATAAAATTTCCTTTCTAACCCGCAACCATATACCAAATATAATCAACCCCTAAATGATATCCCTAACCTGTGGACAAACTTTTTTGGGAGAGGGGATGTAGTCTTTTAGAATTACTTCCAGCTGTCATGGGGGCAATGTTCTTTCTATGGGATCCTGCGAAAGTAAAATGATGGTTACATTCCAAGATTAATGTCTGGTATAATTGCAAATAGACTCTGAGTATTTTGTAAAGTTTTTCTGAGCTTCCTCTTATAAGGTCTGTCCAGAATGCTGTAAAAAGTGGACCATTTCAGCTAACCAAGTTGGAACCATCTCGAGCAGCTGGTATGCAAAAGAGGTCTGGTAGTAGCGCTATCATCATCATGCCATCAGAGCAACCAGGTTGAGTTGTTGTTGTGGGGCCCCAACTTCTTCCTGGAAACTTCAAAATTACTGCAATAAAATTCATTATTCATTGTGGAGCCTCAAAAAAGAAAAATGCTTCCATGGGATTCAGAAATGAGGCATTCTCCCAATGATTGATCAAAGGCAGAGGGCACAGCCCATTGAGAGTTGTGCAATCCCTGGGCTGGTTCTGGGTTCTATAACAGAAGATGAAGGGCTGGAGAGATGGCTCAGTGGATAAGAGCATTGCCTGCTCTTCCAGAGGTCCTGAGTTCAATTCCCAGCAACCACATGATGGCTCACAACCATCTGTAATGAGGTCTGGTGCCCTCTTCTGGCCTTCAGGCATAAACGCAGAAAAAATATTGTATACATAATAAATAAATAAGATTTTTTTTTTTAAAAAAAGAAGAGAAGATGAATAAGTCCTATGAAGTAAGAAAGTAAGAAGCACTACCCCATCACATTTGCATCAATTCTTGACTCAAGGATCCTGCTCTCCTTAAGTTCCTTCCCTGATATTCTGTATTAGCGAACAACAATATGGAAGTATAAGCCTGGCGGTGGTGGCGCACGCCTTTAATCCCAGCACTAGGGAGGCAGAGGCAGGCGGATCTCTGTGAGTTCGAGGCCAGCCTGGTCTACAAGAGCTAGTTCCAGGATAGAAACCAAAAGCTACGGAGAAACCCTGTCTCGAAAAATAAAAAAAAAGAACAATATGGAAGTATAAGCCAACTAAACTCTTTTCACCCAATTTTGCTTTTTAATAATGGTGTTTCATCACAACAGCAGAATCCCTAACTAAAACAAGACACCATGTTTTGTTGATGTGCATGAGATTCTAAAGGTAAACAAAGAAGAGAGACTTTGGGGAAATGTGAGACTGAGATGAATGGTGGAAGGAAGCACTGCAGTCAAGGTAAAAAAAAAGAAGAAACAAAAGAATAATGAAAGAGAGGAATGAGGATAAATGAGGGAAGATTGGATCAAGAAAAGATGAAAATTCAGCAGAGCAAATGCCAAATCCTGTGGTTCTCTCTCAGGTACATGGGGCTACATATTTTGTTGGTTTGGTTTTTTGTTTTTGTTTTGTGTTTCTTGAGACAGGGTTTCTCTGTAGCTTTGGAGCCTTTCTTGGAACTAGCTCTTGTATACCAGACTGGCCTTGAACTCACAGAAAAGCACCACCAGTGACTGGTGAGGCTTCACTTTCCAAGGGCTTACTTAATTAGCTCTATCCCTACTGAAGCAGTAATCTAATTGATATTTAAAATAAAAACTCAGACCAGGCAGTTGTGGCACACACCTTTAATTCCAGTAATTGGGAGGCAGAGACAGGCAGATCTCTGTGAGTACAAGGCCACCCTGGGCTACAAAATGAGTTCCAGAACAGGATCTAAAGCCACAGAGAAACCCTCTCTCAGAAAAACTAAACCAAACTAAATTAAACTAAACTGGAAATAAAATAAAATAAAATAAAATCTAAGGAGTCAGATAGTAGGGTAAGAACTTGAAAGATCAGAAAATCAATTGATCAGCCACTGGTGACTACTACCTCTTCAATTTCTCCATGCAAGAAAAGAGCCCATGGCCGGGCGGTGGTGGCGCGTGCCTTTAATCCCAGTACTTGGGAGGCAGAGGCAGGTGGATCTCTGTGAGTTCAAGACCAGCCTGGTCTGGTCTACAAGAGCTAGTTCTAGGACAGGCTCCAAAACCACAGAGAAACCCTGTCTCGAAAAACCAAAAAAAAAAAAAAAAAAGAAAGAAAAGAAAAGAGCCCATATCTTCTCTCAAGCCTGCCTTAATAATCATGACTTCTACCTGATCAAAGACCTCCAAACCTCTAGGGTGATTTTCAGTCAGGTTGTTGTTAGCTCTGTCCTGACTCCAAGCAAGCTTTATTATGAGAACATTATAAAAATGTCAAACCCTTTCCCCTTTCTTACTAAATAAAAAGTGAACAATTTAACTAACACAGTAAAGTTATATACAAAATATAAAACTACTATGTACAAATATATATAGGAAACAATAAACAATTTATTTGTATTTGGAAAATTTAGAGAAAATACTTTATTATCTATCCTATTTAGGTAAGTCCAAAGTGTTACATCTAAATCATTTTTTATCCCAACCTAAAATAAACTTTTTATATCTCTTAACCTTACATGTTTCAATTTGGTAACAGAGAAAACTACAATTATCCAGTATTTAAGTATTTAAGTCTATTAGAGACCTGAGAAGGATATAATACTACCCAACTAAACAGAAAATATAGTGTTTATCTATCTCCATGCAGAAATCTGAAGTCCAAACAGATCAAAACATAAAACCAACCACATTGAACTTCATAGAAGTGAAAGTTGGAAGTACACTTGAACACATGGGTACAGGAGACCACTTTTTAAATATAACCCCAGCAGCATGAACACTACTAGCAATATTTAATAGATGGGACAACCTAAAACTGAGAACTTTCTGAAAAGCAGAGGAAATGTTCAATAAAACGGCAGCCTACAGGATGGAAAAAGGTCTTCTTCAACCCCACTTCAAACAGACAGCTGATATCCAAAATATATAAAGAGCTCAAGGAACTGGTCATCAGAAGAACAAATGGAAAAATAATTGTACAGAATTAAACAGAGAACTCTCAACAGATGACTATAAAATGACTGAAAGACACTTAAGGAAATGCTCAACATCCTTAGCCACTTAGCCATTAAGAAATGTAAAAACAACTCTGAGATTCCACTTTACACCTGTAAGAATAGCCAAGATCAAAAACACTGAGAACAGTTCATGCTGGAGAGGATGTGGGTGGAAGGGAAAACTTCTCCATTGCTGGTGGGCATGCAAACTGGTACAATCACTTTAGAAATCAGAATGGTGAATCTAAGAAAATTAGGACACAACCTACCTCAAGACCAAGCAATACCACTTTTCAGTAATACCTAAATGATTCTCAATCATACCCCAAGGGCATGTGTCCAGCTATATCCATATCAGCACTATTTGTATTAGCCTGGTAACAACCTAAAAACTCTCACACCAATGAAAGGATGAGGAAAATGTGCTGCATTCACACAATGGAGTACCACAGAGTAGAAAAAAAATGACATCTTGAAATTGCAGGCAAATTTATGCATCAAGAACACATCATATTGGGCTGGAGAGATGGCTCAGTGGTTAAGAGCACTAACTGATCTTCCAGAGGTCCTGAGTTTGATTCCCAGCAACCACATGGTGGCTCATAGCCATTTATAATGAGACCTGGCGCCCCCTTCTGGCATGTGGGGCACACATGGAAGGAATGCTGTACACATAATAAATAAATAAATAAATAAATAAATAAATAAATAAATAAATAGAACACATCATATTGAGTGAGGTAACCCAGACCCAGAAAGACAAATATACAATGTCCTCACTCATATGTGGCTTTTAGACCTAAAGCAAAGAAAACCAGCCTACAATTCTCAACTCCAGAGACCCTAGATAACAAAGAGGAATCTAAGCGAAATACACATGGATATAATCTACATGGAAAATAGAAAAAGACAGAATCTTTTGAACTAATTGTGAGCATGGAGATCATGGGAGAAAGTAGAAGAGGTGAGGAAGGGAGGAGAGCAGAGAAAAATATTTACCTCAATAAAAACAATTTTAAAAAAACAAGAAATGACAGAACAACCGACTGCCTGGACAGTCACCCAAGATTTCAACCAAGATTCCACCATACTGTTAGACTTTTAACTTTAGCCTATACACCTAGAAGATCTAACCATGTTTCTGTGAAGCAGAAATTTTGAAGGATTGTCCTGCTTTGCCATGGCAATGCTCAGCTGTCACTTTCTTTTGTGACCTGCCTATCTCACTTGGACAGTATACTGTCAGTAGTTAAGTCAAAGGGCAGTTTCTTGCCAGTGCCTAAGTCTTTCTAGAAAGAAAGTTAACTACATTTAGTCATTTCTATGATATCCATCATTTCTCTGAAGTAGATTGGTGTTATCAGGAACAGACATGTCTTGCCATAAAAGCCTCATATAATCGTACCATATTAAATGCCGTAATTTGAATAGGAAATGTTTGATGACTTATTTAAAATGTATTTTTGGCCAGGGAGTGATGGTGTATGTCTTTAATCCCAGTACTTGTGTGGCAGAAGCAGGTTGATCTCAGTATGCTCAAGGCCAGGCTGGTCTACAAAGTGATTTTCTGGACAACAAGAGTAATACAAAGGAACCGTATCATGAAAAAAATGGAAATGAAATGTCTTTTTTGTTTAGCCTTGAAAGCCTACATAACATGACTTTAAGTATGATTATAATATGTAAATATTAACTTGTAAATTTATTAATTTAAATAGCTTGTAATAGTAATTTTCAGGAATAGAGATTTATTTTACATCATAAAATGACTTGTCGGGCACAAAACCTTACATAAGAGTAGAAATGTATGTACAGTATGTTTTATCAAAAATAACCTTGAATTTCCGTGAATATACAAAAATATGTTTAATAAGATTAGAAACATCTACAGTATAACAAAAATAATTTCAAATATGTATTAATATACAAAAATCCATACTAATGTAAAATATTTAATAAAAATAGTTGTCTCTTATTAAAAGTCAAATTAGTAATCTATCATTTATACTATAAGTTCTATATCCTCCCTTTTTCTTTTCAGAACAAGATACCTGAATATTATCTCCTTTGTTTATATTTTTTACCATTACCCATAGTAACTTGTTACCACCTCCACCTCTATGATGACATAAATCATGAACTAATGAATGACCAAACTGCTTACCCCAACTCTTGGGAATATGGAAACCATGCTTCTGAAATTATTTTTTGTTGTCTGTGGGCAATGGCATCTATAAGGGTCCCTAAAATAAACCTAGGATAATTTCAATTCATGGGAGAATTGCCTGTATTATCTCTTGTCCAGTCTTTGTGTAATGGGAAAGTGGAGGAATTATCTCAAGTTCTGGCTAGCGTAGTGCATGAGGACTATCTTAGATAGTAATCTCGGAATTGTCCCGAATAATTTATAGCCCAAAGCTGACCTTTGGAGGGGTAGTCAGTTTAGTGGCATTACCACACTCTAGGAGGATTCAATGTTGTGGGGCCCTAAGCCCGTCTTTAAGATTTTAATGGTCACTACTAAGAATGATTGTGGTTTAGTATAGAAAACCTTTTAAGTGCTGTATGGAGTAAAGCTCAAAGTGGTTAAAGGAGCATAGTTTTTTATTTATATACAGAATTCCAAAACTTAATTTTAAGTTCCTTGATAGAGATTTAGACCCAAAATCATGAACAGGAATTAAGTAGAAAGCCTTTTATTTAAATTAGATTTTAGATGTAGTGCAAACTGATCTTATTCATAAATCCTGTAGTCAGATAGGCGTGCTGAAAGCTGAAAGATCAGAGAAGCACAGCATCCAGCCACTAGTTTTAGCTCTATAAAATTCCCAGTCCAATGTGGGAACCCACGTGTGACTCAGTTCCCATCTGGAGTCTTCTCAGACTTAAAGATTCTATTTGAGTCTGAATATGCCTGCTGTTCTTCTTCTAGTAACCTTGAGGGCTGTGAATAACATCTGTGTTAGCCAACAGAAAAAGCATTTTGCCCAGCTCAAATAGCCCATTTTTTCTATTAAGATTTGGGCTAGTGTAGGCCAGCCAGGGGCACTCCTTGTTAGTGATTAGAAGCTGCTGAGCTGAATGAGATAATGCACAGGATTGAGCTGCCTCCAAGCACAGTGCAGGAAGGTAGGGAGCTGACTGTACTGCTTTTTGATCTGCCTTTTGACTGTGTTTAGTATATATGCTGTCTGAGAAATAAACTCAGGCTGCTTTCTATTGACCTTTCATCCTCTCAATCTAACCTATGATTCTGTCTTCATTTCTCTTAATCTAACTTTTCCTTTGCCTCAGCATTCCCTCCAAGGGAAGCCCTAGATAAATGTTTTAAGACTCACCAAATGGGGTATCCCATCTCTATAAGTCCTCAGAGTGAATGCTGTTTCTACAAAATACTCAATCCTCAACTCCTCTCCTGTACCACCTTATATTCCTCTCTCTGCCCAGGCATGCCACTTCCTATCTGCAACTCCTTAGTGATAAGGATTAAAGATGTGAGACACCAGCATTGACTCTACAACAAACTAGTGTGACTACTGGGATTAAAGGTGTGTGTCAGTATTGCCTGGGGTGTAAGGCGGGCCATGGCATCTGTTTACTTAATGTTCTTCAGGCAAGCTTTATTGTTAAAATATAAATAAAAAATGAAATAAAATAATTAGAAGCAAGCATCTGAGAGCAAGAAGAGAACAGTAAGACTGTTTTGTTTTTTTTTTTTGTTGTTGTTTGTTTTTTCGAGACAGGGTTTCTCTGTGGCTTTGGAGCCTTTCCTGGAACTAGCTCTGTATACCAGGCTGGTCTCAAACTCACAGAGATTCACCTACCTCTGCCTCCCGAGTCCTGGGATTAAAGGCGCGCGACACCATTGCCCCACAAAAGTAAAACTGTTAATCACCAAAGAGTATAAAAAATAATCTGAGTACAAACTGGAAAAGGTCCATCGTTTTCAAAGATAATGAATGATATAATTAAATTATGGTTCACAAAATCAACAATATGGATGACACCATTGACAAAACAAGGCACAAACACAAATCTGTACACACACACAAATATACACAAACACACAGACACATATATAATATGTGTGTGTGTATATATGTATATATATATTATTGATTCTTAAAAAAAAACAACAAGGTTCTAATCAAAATCACTGAATCACTGGCCATTACACATCCTGTACACTCCTGTTCTTTCTTTTACCAATAATAGAAAATGGGTTTGGTGAGAAGGGCTGTTTCAACAAAATTTACAATATTCACTTGAAGTCCTTTGATGTTTTTACTTTACAGAAAATATATTTGATTACTGAAAGCATTTCATTCTCTTTTGATAAAGAAAATGATGTGTTAGGATCACTTACCATGTTGTTTCCTACAATTGGTGATGGAATCCAAGTCTGCATCACAGTGAGGAAATGAAATCTTTTTAAATGAAATTTAAAGAGAACAGATTTTTCAAGAATCAGTTTACATGTAAATCAACTTGATTTACTCTAACTACTTGGAGTTCCATGCACTTCTGAAAATAAGGTTACTGCTATTTTTTTGTGTATGTTTTTGTATTTTTTGGGTATGATATTTTCTATATGATTGCTAGAAGTGATCAAAGCTTCAGGGAGTCAGGGAGATGGAGGAAGAGGATGAGAAGTTAAAGGAGCTACAAAATGAGGTAGAGAAGCAGATGACTAAGAGTACAACCCCAGGCAATGCTGGCTCAGTGATCATCTCTTGAGGAGAAGATGGAGGCTGATGCCAGTTCCATCTATGTTGGCAATGTGGACTATGGTGCAACAGCAGAAGAGCTGGAAGCTCACGTTCATGGATGTGGTTTCATTCAACTGTGTTACTACAGTTTGTGACAAATTCAGTGGCCCTGCCAAAGGGTTTGTATATATAGAATTCTTAGACAAAGAGTCAGTGAGGACTTCCCTGGCTTTAGATGATTCCCTGCTTAGAGGGAGACAGATCAAGGTGATTCCCATCAGCACAACAGATGGGTTACCCGTGTGCCCAATACTGTGCCCAAACTACCAATTACAACAGCTCCCAGTCTGGATTCGACAGTGGTTTAAACAGCTGGCCCTTGCATAAAAAAAAAAAGACATAAAAAAAGAAAAGAAAAACAGAAAGTCTAAATTTACTTTTAAAAAAGATATACTGGGCTGGAGAGATGGCTCAGGCGTTAAGAGCTCTTCCAAAGGTCCTGAGTTCAATTCCCGGCAAACACATGGTGGCTCAAAACCACTTGTAAAGAGGTCTGGTTCCCTCTTCTGGGCTGCAGACATACACACAGACACAATATTGTATACATAATAAATAAATAAATAAAAATATAAATAAATAAAAAAGATATACTGTGGAAGGGGGAGAATCCCATAACTAACTGAGGAGGAACCTGCTCTGGGCAGTAGGGCAGGCCCAGGGAGTAAGACAAGATTGACATATTCCCTCTGGAGATTCGATATGGACACTTCTCAAATGGGCAACCTGCTCCCTATTTTCCTGCTCCACTTCACTCTTTTTAGGCCTGCTCAAGGGTAGGTGGGCACGGATGGTAGAAGGCCTTTTTTTACCTAGAGCTCTGGAGGGCACCAATCGGTTCAGCTTATTTCCTTCCCTCATCTTCTCTCAGCTTTTTGGAATCCCGGCCTGCTCCTGATTTACCAGGTCTAGGCACATGCTACCCTTCTTTCCTCGGGGCTCCTGCCTCTCCAGTTTATCTGCTGCATTTTTTTGGTGGCTTTTTGTTTATTTTTCTGTCTTGAGAGTCTTTCTTTGCAGATTTTTGTAGCAGGAAGAACTCACTCACAGTGGATTCAGTGTAAATTCTACTTACTTTGGGGAAATACACTACTTTGTTTTGGGAAGTTTTGCACTGTGGTTTTTGTGTTGTTGTTTATCAGGTGTTGTTTTGTTGTATTTTTGTTTACATTTTTGCCTTTTGTTTGGAGGGAATGGGAAGAGTTGGGAATAAGGAGGTGGGAGCTGCATTTTGTTTATTTTTTAACCTCAATTACAAGGGATGTGTGTTTTTTTAATATGTGTCATGAGGAGAGTTGTTTATGAAAAAAAGAATAATGATTTAAAATTTATTTTCTCCTACATGGATTATGGCCCAAGATGTGAATTATGCTCCATCTACCTGCCCAAAACAATACACACCTGAGAAATCTCTGCGGATCAGAAACTCCTTTGTTCCCAGGATCAAGCTACACTGGATCACACCATTGCAGCCAGTGACAGGATCACATTAAAGCCTTCTAATCATGCATTGCTAGAAGATCAATATCATCATTTCCTACCAGTTCCTAAACTATTTGTAATCTTTATAAGACAAATCTGACATTGGAATGCAATACTGAGTACTTCTGGAAACTAGACCTTCAGTTTTCTAATCTCTCTTCCCACTGCACACCAAGAGCAGTGTCCATGTGTGTACTCTGGACAATCACCATCATATCCTGACTTTCCAGAGACTCCCCTGCTCCAATAAATTCATATACAGGGAGGCTCAGAGGACAAGGGCCACTGCCAACATGAACCACATGGACCAACATAACTACAGTCTGCCTCATGATCAGTCCAACTCACAGCAGAAATGACAGTTCAACAGGCCTGATCACCCAACACTCACCACGGTATAGCTTGTGATCTTCCTTACTACTCCTACTGCAGGGGCAGAATAGAATAATGGAAAGAACCCACAAAATGTCTGCTACTAGTACTCCCCATTGCTAACCCTTCCCAGAATTCCTCACAGGCTAGGGCCGACTAGCTGGGCCTCACATTATTAGCAGCTCCTCTATAGGAGGATCAGAGATCAAATGACTCAGACAGCAAATTCCTTCCAGTTCTGCCCTCCCAGCCCAGCAAACAGTGACCTAGCTTAGAAAGTTTGTATTTAGTACACATAATTCAACTCTCCTACAACACCACATCCTGTTTCTCATCCAAAGCACAGGGTCCTGTGTGTGCACATTGAATTGCACACTCATTTTCCAGTGCAGCCATCCCATTGCCTCAGAGATGGGAAATCCTGAAGACAAACACAGGTCACATTCATAAAGGAATCACTGTTCCTGTGTAACTGTGGTTACTTTGTAAGTGTTGTTAAAGAAAAACAAACCATGAATCAGAAAACAATCAGGATCATGTTAGGGCTTGGAGGGAGCAAAGACAATGTGAATATGATGTAGTTTTAATCTCAAAAATTATTTTGAAAAGTTGAAATAGGCTAAATCCATATCCTCCAGAGACTAGGGATTTGTATTAGAGCACAATAAATATTTGTCATGTATTTTCCCTAAAGATGAAGATCTTAATCCAGAAAAGTAACAGTCCTGTTAAGCAGGGACACAATATTTTACCCAGATCATCTATTTTGGATGAACTCTTGTAATATTGCAATTAGGTTTCAAGATAAGGTCAGTCCCACACCCAGATTGCCATTGTCTGTGGACTGCAAACAATGGTCAATCACGATAATAATACAGCATCACAACTGATCAATCAGGACTACCTGATTCCATGTAAGTAATCTCAGTTGAAGGAGGAAAGCTCTCACCCTCAGGCCAACCTCTCACTTCCTGCACTGTCTCCACCAGCTTCAAAGTTGGTCAATGAGTTCAACTCTTATACCACTCCCTCTTCATTTCTAAATGCCCAATAAAAGCCAGAATGATTAGCAGACACTCATTAACTGCTCTATTTTTCTTTCTCACTGACTAGAGAAGGACAAACCTGGAAGGAGTTGCAGGACTGACTTCCCAGAATGGGCAGCAGAGGCAGGATTAGGTGTTCAACATAAATCTCAATTACATAACAAGAGCCAAGCCTAAAGTATAGGAGACATTGTTCTACATAGAAATCAACATAACTTGAAAGAAATGAAATGAAACTCTCAATGATTTAGAAACATTGGAGAACAGAAACAAATAGAGATAAGAGAAGCAATAAATTAAAGAAAGTATTTGAAACTGATACCAAAAAGTGATTTTTAAAGTGATCATAATAATGCACTTTTAGCTGGGCAGTGGTGGTACACGCTTTTAATCCCAGAACTCAGAAGCAGAAGCAGGCAGATCTTTGTGAGTTTGAGGCCAGCCTGGTCTACACGAGCTAGTTCCAGGACAGGCTCCAAAGCTTCAGAGAAAGCCTCTCTCAATACACCAAAAAATGCACTTTTGAGATTAAATAAAATTTTCTATATTGACTTTGAAAAAGAGTAGGCTAAGAGAGACTTACATACATTTAATCTACATGGGAAGTATCAAGTATAAAAAGACAAGATCTCCTGAGTAAATTGGGGACATGGGGACCTCGGGAGAGGGTTGAAGATGGGAGTAGAGAGGGAGGAAGTGAAGCATTGAAAATTGTAGAGATCCGGGGGCTGGAGAGATGGCTCAGCGGTTAAGAGCATTGCCTGCTCTTCCAAATGTCCTGAGTTCAATTCCCAGCAACCACATGGTGGCTCACAACCATCTGTAATAGGGTCTGGTGCTCTCTTCTGGCCTTCAGACATACACACAGAAAGAATATTGTATACATAATAAATAAATATTAAAAAAAAAAAGAAAATTGTAGAGATCAGTAAACCTCAATTAAAAAAAAATATCGATCATATCTGCAGAGGATAGTTCCCTAATTGCAAATTCAATGTTCCTTGACTCAAGATAACCTTCCTAATCTGGACACCGCACAATCTGGTCTGTGTTCATTCACATGACATTAATTTACACATGCTGGGCAATTACAAACCTCTCCTGCTACCACAGTCAGGCCCTTTTTCATAGTGGTGGCTGCAACAGCTGATAGCCCCCCGCAGTGCACACAATAATCTATTCTCCCGTTTGTGGTCTGAGGAGAGAAGAAATGCTCCATATGCAGATTCTTTTTCGGTGACTGCGTCGACAGTCAACTACATGGCTCACATGCATTATTTTATTTTATTTTAATGTATTGGTTTTGTTTGAGACAGGGTATCTCTGTAGCTTTGGTGCATGTCCAGGAACTAGTTTTTGTAGACTCTGCGTGCACCACTAGTGCCAAGGAAATACATAATTTTAAAACTGTGAATTGGTACAGTCATTTAAGAACTTTGAAGCTGTAATATAGAGGACTCTCAAGGTAGCACAAGAAAGCAACAGACAGCCGGGCGATGGTGGCGCACGCCTATAATCCCAGCACTCGGGAGGCAGACGCAGGCAGATCTCTGTGAGTTCAAGACCAGCCTGGTCTACAGAGCTAGTTCCAGGATAGGCTCCAAAGCCACAGAGAAACCCTGTCTCGAAAAACCAAAAAAAAAAAAAAAAAAAAAAAAAAAAAAAGAAAGCAACAGACAGGGACCAAGGCCAACTGAGTCAGCATAACAGAAGTTGTCTCAGAAACAATATTTCTATTGGGATGGAAAGGCAACTCTTCTAGAATTAATATGACTTTCTACTGAGAAATCAAAAAACACATTTAGATGATTAATAAAGAAAAGTCTCAGGCTGGAGAGATGGCTCAGAGGTTAAGAGCATTGACTGCTCTACCAAAGGTCCTGAGTCCAATTCCCAGCAACCACATGGTGGCTCACAACCATCTGTAATGGGGTCTGGTGCCCTCTTCTGGCCAGCAGGCATACACACAGACAGAATATTGTATACATAATAAATAAATAAATATTAAAAAAAAGAAAAGTCTCTGTAATGATGTTATGCATTGATCTCTGTCCAATGCTCAAGGGGAGCTAGGTTAGACAGATTTTGCATTCAATATATGCTGTTATCCATAAGTATCCCTTAAGATAATGATCCAGATTATAGTTTGAACAATTGAAATAGAAACAGGCAACTTGTCAGTCTCAATATTTAGACAAAAGTATTCTCAGGATATTCTCTTAAGTGTGCCAATGACATGTTACAGCAGGTCATTCTTAACTGACAGGGTTCTAAGGTGAAGATCATGAGGAAGGAGAAAGACTGGACTGGACAAGTAAAAGATAAAGATAGGGTGGGGAGATGTTGCAGAAGATACATCTCGTACCTAGTAAGATTCTGAAGAAAAATAGCATCTTAGTTGGGGAGTGGTGGGGCATTGCTTTAATCCCTGCACTCGGGGATTTTTCGAGACGGGCTTTCTCAGTAGCTTCGGAGCCTGTCCTGGAACTATTGTAGATCAGGCTGGCCTTAAAAGATTTCACCAGCCTCTGACCCTGGAGTTCTGGAATTAAAGCATGCACCACCACCGCCTGGCAACGACGTTTTATTTTTAAATCAGTGCTGGCTTCTTTGAAATAATTTGGAGTCAAATATCTGGACAATCTGAACAGTGTATACCTGGGCATTCTAATCTCTACCAGGTCTAATTAACATATACTTAAAGTCTGGTGTTTTAGATACAGTTCTCCCTCTGCTAAATTATACTTTGTGAGACTATTTTTTAAGCATTGTTCAATCTATTGTATCACCAATTCTACTCTTCAACATTTTGGTACAGTAGTGGAAAGCTACACAACACGTGAGATGCCTTTGATAACCTCCACAAATTTAAATATAGATTCAGACTATATTTAAATCTTAAATGCAAAGTGCTAGAAGATATTGGAGAATCCAGGCTTCTCTGAGTTTGGCAACTTGGCCATGAATGCATGAACCGTGTTGAACTTGATTAGGAAAGTGTATTTACACACAACTTCCTGCTCCCAATACTCTAAGGAGATGAAGCCACAGAACAAAGTTATTCAGAGGCCTGCCCCCAGGTTCAGGAGTTCGCAGGGACCATGAGGAACTTCACATACAGGGAATATCTCGACAGGTTCCCACCCAGACCCATGGAGAAAACACTATAGTGTCTTCCGCACCTCGCCCTCTGCTCCTCCACATCAGGAGACAGCGTTCCCTCACTCACCATGTTGTGCTTCTCCATTTTGCCAAAGTTCTCAGTGCACCGTCTCCCTGCAACAGCAACTGCACCCGAGTACAGGAATCCACTGGCGCCAGCTCCTCCTCAAAGCCAAGACTGAAGGCGGCTGCCCGGAAGAGGCCTGCACTGCTTCTGACTGGCAGGTCACCTGGAGTGCATGATTGGCTAGTGAGTTCTGAGTGACAAGAGCACCTCCCATCGGGATATAGTGTGCTTAAAGAGACAGAATACTGGTTCCTGTGCAATCCATTCCCCCTAATAGAGAACTTCTCCAGATCTGAGAATATATACAGTTCAATAGCACTTTCCCAAGGCTACTAAAGCAATCAATGTCATCTTTTTGCGCTCCTAGGAACTTTCCCTTTTTCTTCCAGCATACTATGTGACTTGTATGGTACACTGTGCTAGGTGGGTGGCGTAATTTCCTCTTCGACAGAGGTAAGGATGCCTAGAATACTAACAATTAAAGAGAGTTTTAAAGTTACAAAATGAAATATTTGTTCTGTGTCTTCATTCTGAGATCAGATGAACTGAAGGTACTTTTTACATGGTTTTCACAGGAATTTTACACAACAGAAAGGAGAAAAGCAGGAACAAGATATCAATCAAGATGATCGGTCTTTGCCCCATCGGAAAGCTGGATAATGGCTCCATTGCTTTATGGGTTTTGTTCCTTGAATTAAAAGCAAACTCCGGGCAAATGAATAATAATAAAAAGAGTAGTGTTCATAGAAATTTGAATATGTAGAGAATAATGGAGCTAGAAAGAATGTCTTCATGAGCACTGTTGTTAGCCAGCACATCTCCCTCCATAGTCAGGTGAATAAAATATACAACTGCAGTATTCAAGATTCTCTACATCAGCAGGACTGGTAGAATGAATCTCATCATGTATGTAAAAAGTGGGCTTATTAGAATGTCTCACAAGCTGTTGTCCAGAAACTTAAGAATAGCTGCCTACCAAAAGCAATTGAAGAATCCAATAGCTTGCTTCTCAGCCTTTTGTCTAAGGTCATGTGAAGAATCTAGTAGTTGTTCTGCCCACAAGGCTCTGTGACTCAGCTGGTTTTAAGTATTCATCAAAATTACAATGAAGTAGGCTCAAATACTAGTAAAGGAATGAGCTTGGTACCCAGAGGTAGAGCACAGAGGCAAAAAAGATAATTTTCTTCTTCAAAATGCTTTATATGTGACTGCTGCTACCAGAATGTAAGATGCTGATTAAGTTGGGCCACAGTCTTTGTTGAATTCAGGTTTTTGTGTCTGTGTGTGTGTGATTGCAAGACAGGATTTTTCTGTGTGGTTGTAGAACTCATTCTGTAGGCCAGACTGGTCTCAAATGCAGAAAATCCCACTACCTCTGCTCAAGAGTGATGGTGATAGGACTGTGCACAGACATGGGTGGGAGAGATGGCTCACTGGTTAATTGTGAACAAACACCAAGCAGCTTAAGGTGAGCCCTATCATCTCAAATTATACAGATTAATGGAGGATTTTCCCTTTTCAAAACCTTTAAATAAAATCTCTCTCAGGTATAATCAATTCTTTGTGTATCAGATAATCACTGAGGTAGTCAGTTTTAACTACCAAAAATAGCCAGATATTTCAACAACCAAGACAGAAAAAATGATAAAAAAAAAAATTCTTGCCTGCAGGAGTACAGGAGGCACAAAGAGTGTGTGAGTTTTCGTTTTGTTTTTGGTTTTTTTTTTTTTGGTTTTTTTGAGACAGGGTTTCTCTGTGGTTTTGGAGCCTATCCTGGAACTAGCTCTTGTAGACCAGGCTGGTCTCGAACTCACAGAGATCTGCCTGCCTCTTCCTCCCAAGTACTGGGATTAAAGGCGTGAGCCACCACAGCCCGGCTGGGAGTTGTGTTCAAAACAGTATTGTTCCTAAACAAATGAAGCATGGAGATTTTACGTAGGGAGTCTGAACATGCTCATGTATCATCTCCCTTTCCTTAAGCATGCTCAGTTAACAAGTCCACTTCTAACCATAATCACAATGTAAAAGCAGAGACATTTAGGGACATTCTTAAATCAAAATCATGTAGGAACAAAAGTAAATAGACAAATGATGGAAAGAAATGCCCCTGGCATGTTCATACTGTACCATAAGGTCTTGCTTGAAATTCAAGTAGATGACACTGTGGAAAGTCGACTATCAATCTTGATGCTTATTCTAAAAGATAACTTTACCAAAACCATAATTTTCAAAAACACAAAAAAATAGAGAACACAAAACCAGAAAATTTCAAGGAAAAGGCACCTAACAGCCCTGTATACAGTGCTTCTGGAGGAACAGTTATAATGATCTCTATTAATCTCTGAGAAGGCTGACTAGGTGGAAGACCACAGCCACTACACAGTCTACAAACAAAAAAATTACACAACCCAGGAAAATAAGAAACCTGAATAACCTCCAAAAAAGGAGAACTGGAGAATTGGAACAATATTACCTCTTAAATTCATTCCAAATATCTGTCGCTGCTGCCCAGAAAAGCATTTGCTAAAATAAATATACTCAAATATGCAAGCACATATTATTAATTCAATTCACTGAGAAAAACCGAACATTTGACAGTAGGTCACCGAAATTACTTGGCACAAGTGAGAAATGTTAAGTCTGGAACATAACCTACAGGCTCTGACATTCAACACTGCACCCACTGGATGAGGAGTTGCATTAGCCTGGACTACAAATCCCAGCATTCCAGGTACAACCCCGTCAGTGAGGGGTCAGGACCTCTCCAACAGTGTATTTAGTGTGATCCTAGAGGAGAAACACTTACTTCCCAGTTTGCATGGGCTCCTCCCTCTTGCCCCCCCCCCCTCGTTCTGTCTCCCAAAATGGGATCGGTCATCAGAGGGCTCCGTACTTAATAAAATGGTAGGCATTTTGATTTGTATTTATTTTACCTAATTGGACTTCTATGGGCTAGGATTTTTTCTTACCATGAAGGAAACACAGAGCACACAACAAATACTCTTAGGAGTTTATTAGAAGGGATGTGCACAGGCCTGGGAAGTCAGTGTGCAGAGAGGGAGGAAGATGGCTCATCCAGCTTTTACAAGCTGTCTGGTGTATGCACAGAGGGGTTGACGTGGCTACATCATATGCAGATGATAGGGCTCATGCAAGTAGGGAAGGGCTTAGCTGAGTAATATGTGGATCATGCAGGAGGGAGCCTTTAACATCCCTGGGTGCCTGAGGGCCTGTCTGTCCCTACATGACCCCTAGAACCTAGGAGTATCAAATATATGTGGCTTAAATCATTATAGTCACCACCTTATCAGGTGATGTGAAATGCTGGGTATTTCTGGATCTATCAAGTTACAAAGTAGGACATCTACAGCTGCAACCTGTTATCAAATGGAAGTGGTATATTATAGATCAGGACCAAGGAGGTCCTGAAGACACGAGGAAGGTACATGAAGAAATGGCCAACTTCCAATGGTTTCTACTCCTGTTACTATGCCTTCTGCTGTCAAGCATACACCTATAGTCTATTCCCTGTGATTGGTTGAATGAGGAAGAGATGACTAGGCCCTGGTTGATGGTTCAATACATCATGCAGGAACCACCCAGAAGTAGACAGCTGCAGGACTACAATCCCTGGCTGGGACAACCGTGAAAGATGCTTGTGAAAGGAAATGTTCCCAGTGGGCAGAAAATCAAACAACACACATTTGAATGTGCTTTATTTGGAAGGAGAGATGGTCTAATCTACAACTAGCAATGAACTGATTGATGGACTTTATCCAGTGGTTTGACTGGATGCTGAGGGGTTAGTAAGGAGCATGATTAGAAAATTGGTGATTGAAGACATCTGAGGAAGGAGAATGTGAATAATCTCTGTGAAAGGGAAAGGAGTATAAAGACCTTTGTATTCCTTATAAATGCTGATCAAAAGGTTCATTCAGCTGAGGAGGAGTTCAGAACTCATTGAGACAGAATGACTCTTCCATGTACAATCAGCCTCTTTTCCCAGTTATTCATGTCAGTGTCCAATGGGCCCATGACCAAAGTGGCCACATTGACAAAATGGGAGATAGGCATGGGTTCAAGAACATGGACTTGAACTCATCATGGCTGACTTAGCTACAGTTTTGCTGAGTTGCCATATTACGCATGGCACAGACCAAAACTTGGCCCCAAATATGACACCATTACTAGGGTGACCAGTCACCAACCTACTGGCAGGGTGACTACACTGGAAAACTTCCTCTGTGAAAAGGACATTTGGGCTTCAAATGCTCTTAAACCAACAGACTAGAGAAAGAATAACAACTTTAGGCAAGGTGATATATCTAGATTAGCATGGGGAATTTGGATTGCTCTTCACAATAGAGACAAGAAAGGGGCTGGAGAGATGGCTCAGTGGTTAAGAGCATTGCCTGCTCTTCCAAAGGTTCTGAGTTCAATTCCCATCAACCACATCGTGGCTTACAACCTATTGTAATGAGGTCTGGTGCTCTCTTCTGGCCTTCAGGCATACATGCAGACAGAATATTGTATACATAATAAATAAATAAATAAATACTTAAAAAAATAGAGACAAGAAAGATAGTATGTGCAGAATGCAGGAGATCTTTTAGGGCATCCCCTTGTGATACCAGGACTTGCCATTAAGACAAATGAGAAACAAAAACAGTATAATCCAATAAGTATGACAAACGTCACATATCCATCAGGAATGAAGGCATGGGTCACTTCTCTAGGAAAAGACCCAAGACCTTGTGAAGTGCTTGCAGAGGTTGGGAGAAATACAGAATGGGCAGCAGAGTATGGCAGTTCTAAATACCTTCTAAGGCCAAGTGACTATTGCAGCAATGAGAACTTTAACTGATATGAGTGCTTCTGTTGTATTTTGATGACAATGTATTTGTAAAGTTATTTCTATGTCTTAAATTTCCCTATCATATGTTGCAACATCATTTATAAAAATATTTGTCGTTATCAGAAGTTTGAGATACTAGAATGATATCCTCCATGAGACATTGCCAATATTCTAAATATATAATCATTGGTATTTGACATAATTATGTTATGTTTAGTCATAATTACAACCCAGTTATTGACTTTCATTTGGAAATTAATAAGGTGATATGATTGTTTGTCATGTTGACAATGGATTGATTATGACAGTTGTTCTTGGTTTTCAACTTTATTATATCAAGAATGAACTACAATTCAAAACTGGAGGGCACAGTTGTGATCTGTACCTTAAGGGAGGAGGACCACAGGCCAATGATCCAAATAGTAAGGATGAATGACACTCAACATTGATCTAGACTTTGAAGCTAGAAGGCACAACTTCAATATGCACAAGCTTTCTCAGATGACTACACACAAAGTCTTATGATTCTTGAAGCACAAAACATTATGACACTGAATTCATTTATAGAGTTTCACTACAGTATAATTTTTGTTCTCATGTTTTTGAAAAATACACAAATTAACTTCAGGGTTTCTCTACAGAAGCGTTCATATTATGTATTTGGAGATGATTGTGAAAAAGAAATTACCACATTCCATTAACAGGTATCTCTAGAGTATGTTACACTTTAAGCCTTTGAAGAGTACAGGGGTCTGCAAAGGCCTTATCACACAGATATCATTTCTAGGGTTTCTTTCCAGTATGTGTTCTTTTTTTTTTTTTTCGAGACAGGGTTTCTCTGTGGTTTTGGATCCTGTCCTGGAACTAGCTCTTGTAGACCAGGCTGGTCTCGAACTCACTGAGATCCACCTGCCTCTGCCTCCCAAGTGCTGGGATTAATGGCGTGTGCCACCACCGCCCGGCTAGTATGTGTTCTTGTATGGCTTTGAAGATTGCTGTGGCATACAAAGGCCTTATCACACTGATTACATTCATAGGGTTTCTCTCCAGTATGTGTTCTTTTATGGTATTGAAGAGCAAAGTTCTGTGCAAAGGCCTTACCACACTCATTACATACATAGGGTTTCTCTCCAGTATGTGTTCTTTTATGCCTTTGAAGATCCCTGTGAAATGCAAAGGCCTTGCCACACTGATTACATTCATAGGGTTTCTCTCCAGTATGTGTTCTTCGATGTTCTTGAAGAGCATTGCAGCGTGCAAAGGCCTTACCACACTGAGTACATTCATAGGGTTTCTTTCCAGTATGTGTTCTTTTATGGCTTTGAAGATTACTGTGTTGTGCAAAGGCCTTACCACACTGATTACATTCATAGGGTTTCTCTCCAGTATGTGTTCTTTTATGCCTTTGAAGATCCCTGTGACATGCAAAGGCCTTACCACACTGATTACATTCATAGGGTTTCTCTCCAGTATGTGTTCTTCTATGCAATTGAAGATGATTATGTCGTGCAAAGGCCTTACCACACTGATTACATTCATAGGGTTTCTCTCCAGTATGTGTTCTTCGATGATCTTGAAGAGCACTGTTGCATGCAAAGGCCTTACCACACTGATTACATTCATAGGGTTTCTCTCCAGTATGTGTTCTTTTATGGCTTTGAAGATTACTGTGGTGTGCAAAGGCCTTACCACAATGATTACATTCATAATGTTTCTCTCCAGTATGTGTTCTTTTATGCAATTGAAGACGATGATGATGTGCAAAGGCCTTACCACACTGATTACATTCATAGGGTTTTTCTCCAGTTTGTATTCTCTTATATGTTTGAAAAACAGTACATTGTGCAATAGCTTTACAACCCTGATTATATTCATAGGATGTCTCTCTAGTATATATTCTTTTAATCTTTTGGAGATGACTCTGAACAGGAACGACCTTACCATGCAGATTACATTCATATGATTTCTCTCCAGTATGTGTTTGTTTATGACTTTGATGATTTTCATAAAGAAGAAAGTCTTCATCATCTTGACCATACTCATAGGCTTTCTCTCCAGTGTGTGTTCTTTTATGCGTTTCAAAATTATTGTCATAAGAAAAGACTTCATCACATTGCTTAATTTCACAGCATTTTTCTCTGCTATGTGTTTTTTCATTCCTTAGAAGATGAGTGTTATAAGACAAGACTTCACCACAGTGAGAATATACTGAAAGCTTCTCTTCAGTTTGAATTCTTTCAATCCTGCAAGGATAATTTACACATGTAAAAGCTTTACCACATTCAATGCAGTTGAACCTCATACCTATATAAATTAATTTCATATTTTTTCAAATTGTAAAAAGGAATCAACTATCAAGGTTTTATTTATAGCTTTGTTTAAAATAATGTTTTGTTCTCTCATTAGGTGTCATTTACATCTAGAAAAATATTTGTGATGAGAAATTCCATTGTGCCATGGTTTATCTTTTCATCTATAACTATACCTATACTTTTCTAGGACATTTTTTACATTTTGAAGAGAACTGCATATATTGAGTGCTTTACCAACTTTACTCCATTCATAATTTTACTATATTGTGAACCACATTTGGTAAGTGAACTAAGACACCCAGAAGAATTTGCATAGACCTAGAACTCATGTTTGTTTGTTTGTTTTTGTTGTAATATGAGATTGTATCTGGGTATTAACCATGATGATAGAAAATAAATTAACTTTGTATTTTTGGATCAAATTAAACATGTACACCCTACATAGGAACTACATTTTATCTTCTTAATTGTTCTTAAGGAGAGGTATGCTAAATCTTTCTGTATTCCTATTCTCATACACTTGTGTCAAGAGTGACATATCATATATATGAAAAAAGAATAGTGTATAAAAGATTTCCAAAATGAATCTACAAGGTTTGACTTTCACAGACTTGTATAGATATTAAGATTTCTCTACAACAAATGCCCCTTGACTAGTCTGATTTCACTAAACTTAGCACAGTCACAAAAAGTATATGAGTGATACAAGGCTTACCATGGGCTATTGGATTAGTAGAACGTTTTGCAGCTATACTCATCATCACTGAAATATGTATACATTTTCTGCCATGAATAGCAAGGAGCAAATGAAGCAGCAGTTCTACAACATAGCTCTCGTGGTGCTATTAATCAAATGGTGATATCTGTTCAGGCATTGCTACCTAGACTTTTTCTTAAATGAAGGCTTTACAGATGCAATTCACATACATGAAATTGAGGGATATGGATTTGTGAAAATTTACTAACCATCAATGCATTTAAAGCTGTGGTCATTTACACTGTTGCTTTCGTTTTAAAGTTCCACAACACATTACAAACTATTCAAGGGAAATTGTTATGAACTTGCCCAAGAAAATTACCTTGCATGTCTTCTAGAACATTGACAATGCTCTTCGGTGTTAAGGTCTTCCCAAATGTATCCTGAAATACAGTATCAGAATATATGTTATATTATTTAAGAATGTGCAACAATTAGCTTATTATCTTAAGTGCACCTAAGAACTGGGACTGTGTTATTTACCTCATTCTTCTTTCTCTAAAACAAATTACAGAACAAAATCATAAACCAAAGAAAAGTTGTCTCCATATTTTGAAACATGAAAGAAATTCATTTTCACCTATAGTAGTTAGGTTCCTGTAGGTCTCCAGCATCACATCTTTGTAGAGATTCTTCTGGGAAGGATTCAGTAAATCCCACTCTTCCTTAGTGAAGTTGATGTGCACATCATCATAGGTCACTGCCTTCAAAAATATAACATACATGAGTACAATGTAAGTATGACAATAAAATGCATACTTCTTTGAAAGTATAGTTTTATGATTCTGGTGTTCCCCATTCTTGTTCCATGACATAGACAGTCACTTTAGAAGGAAATTGAAAAGGAGAATAAATTCTGTTATTTCTGTGTCCTTTGCATAGGATACCTCCTTATAAGAGCAGTATCTATTCACGGGGAAAGAAAAAGAGAAAAGATCAACAGTATGTTGTATGCATGAGAAAATTAATGACTACAGAAAGGAAAAAAAAAGATGGACAAACTGGGCATATTGGTGTATTTTGCCTTTAGCACAACACTCAGAAAACAGCGGTGTGTATATTTGTCTGTGAGATGAATGCCAGTCAAGATTTAACAGAACTGTTTATCCATTTCTGGATACCATGTATCTTGTCAGAGGTTGAGGCATGAGCATGTCTTTGCCCAAAGGCCAGTTTTGAAAACAAGAAAACAAGATTTGAGTGTCTTCGGTTCTCAACATTCTCTGGAAAATAGATCAATGCTGCCAGTAGTAATCGTGTCTCACTTCAACTGTACCCTAGGTTATTTAAATTCCATATTTTACAGCTTTTTAAAGTGGTTAAAGATTACCTATCTATGCAAAATATATTCTTTTTGTGTCTAAAAAACTTGATTATTCTAACTATAAGTATGACAAACATAGATGACTATTGATCTATAATTCTAATACCTATATAACTTAAAGACTAAGACTTCATATTAGAATATTGTACAATAAACAACAATGGGCTCAAAATGTAACCAATGAATAAGTGTCTTGATCAGTGGAAGAAATGTACATTGCAATTTCATAAATATATTTATCAATATATAAAATGTTTTAAGCAAAGAAAGAAGCATGAATGCATAGAATATTCAATATTTAACTTTATGTCAATATACAAAAATCTATATCAAAGCAATTGCCCATAAATTATAATTCTCAATCATTCACTCTATTACTCACTATTACTATTAATGTATGTAAACTCACACTATCTTATTCCATCCAATTTTCCCTTTATTTTTCAAACAAATCCCTGAGCCCATAAAATTTCCCTTCCAACCTGCAACCCTATACCAATTATAATGAACTCCTAAATGATGTCCCTACCCCTAGGACAAACTTTGTTGGGAGAGAGGATGTAGTCTTTTAGAATTACTTCCAGCTGTCATGGGGGCGATGTTCTTGCTATGGGATCCTGCGAAAGTAAAATGGTGGATAAGTTGTAAGATTACTGTCTGGTATATTTGCAAATAGTCTCTGAGTATTTTGTAATCTTAGGATATAAAGTACTGCATGTTAGTACTTTGTTATTTATTACAATGAAATTATACTCAAGTTAGGTATGTTTTCAACATTATATGGAATTTCATTAGCTGATTCAAACGTAAATACTTTAGAGAAAATGGTTGGTGAAGTAAAACAAACTCTGTCTCCTTGGGGATTACTTCTGAAAATATACAAAAAGGTGATTCTATTTATTATTCAGTATATAAAATACTTTTATAAAAATTTGAGCCCAAAAGTTAAAAATTAGGAGAGTTTACTTGTGGAATCTAAATAATTTTCAGAAATTGTTACAAGATATTGACCATCTATATCCCACTATTGGAGTAAAAAATTGAAAACAGTAATTAGAACCAAACCATACAAGGTGACAAGGATTTAAATAGTCAAAGAGAATTACCTTTTAAAGCAGAGAAAAACATGGTTTAGTGGAAATAAAATTATAGGAGGCACTTATGTACTGTTTGGATGTGAAGTTTGGTTACATTCAAGACTGTTTTTGATTCAGGTTTCTCTGTAGCTTTTGAATGTGTCCTGGAACTAGCTCTTCTAAACCAGGCTGGCCTTGAACTCCACCTGCCTCTTCACCCAAGAGCTGGGATTAAAGGCTTGAGCCATTACCTCCAGGCCTTCTTTCTAGACATTTTACGCTCTATGCATTCCCTATAGGAATTTTACTGCAGAGGAAAGATATTATTTTGTAATCTATATTTTAAACATATAATCATACTAACAAACTAAAAAGTTATGTGGAAAAAAATCTGAGTTGTTTTTAAAAAGAAAACTGAAACTTCGTCTATTAGCAAGAATTTACCAAGGTTAAATTGTAGCATGTTTTACTAATGTTGAAATTGAATGATTATGGACAGGAAGTGAACATTGGCAAAGGGCTTACCGTAATTTCTTGGGAGAAATTAACAACAAACATCCCTTTAGCCATAATATTAATGATCATATAGGGCAATAACTAATTCTAGGGAAAGGTTTCATCTAGCTTCCTGTATTTAATTTTGGGTTTGAGTCTCTATCTGATATCTAGGCATACATAAAAACTACTCATGTTTTACCTCTTACAGATCTGCTGCATATGACAGTTAAAACGATTAAGTTTTTTGCAATGAAATATGAGCATGCATTACAGTGACTTTGAAGTCTCCAAAAGAAGTGTGAGTCACACAAGGAAGATTTCAACTGCACTGTGTAATTGTTTCACCATCTAAACATCAGGTTTGGACTACAAACTGCTCGGGACAATATTAAAATGGTACATTGAGATGATTGAGACTGCTGGGAACATATGTTTTAATTAAGTAAAAAGTTCATTTTGGAGGTTTGAGGAAGAGATGATGGGCAAAAACACAGGTTGAATGATGGAACTGAATCAAAGACCCAGATATTAATCCTCACACCTATGAACACCTGAGTTTTGACAAATAAGCTAAAATTATACAATGAAAAGAGAAAGCATCTGCAACAAATGCTTATGGCATAACTGAATATCAACATGTAAAGGAATGCAAATAGATCGTTATCTATCACCATGCCCAATACTCAAGTCCAAAGGGGATAAAGGCCTTAATATAACTTGGACCACACTAAAACTGATAGGAATGTGAAAAGTAGCCTTCCAAGTATGGAACTAAAGACCACTTCCTAAATATAACACTTGTAACACAGAGTCTGAGAGGAACAATTAATAAATGGGACCTTCTGAAACTGAGAAGCTTCTGCAAAGCAAAGAACACAGTCAATAACACAATAAGGCAGCTTATTGAATGGGAAAAATTTCCAATCCCATGCAAGATAGAGGACTGATCTCCAAAATATATAAAGAACTCAAGAAATTAAACATCAAAATTTTAAATAATTCAATTAAAAATGGGATACAGAACTAAACAGAGAATTTTCATTAGAATAACATCAAATGGCCAAAAGACATTTAAGGAAATGTTCAACATCCTTAGCCATCAGGGAAATGCAAATCAAAATGACTCTGCAATACCACCTCACACCTGTCAGAATGGCTAAGATCAAAAACACCAATGATTTCTTATGCTGGAGAGGATGTGGGAGTAAGGGAAGACTCTTCCATTGCTGGTGGAAATGCAAATTGTACAACCACTCTGGAAAACAGTATGGCAGTTTCTCTGAAAATTAGGATTCAACCTACCTCAAGACCCAGCAATACAAATGGTATGAACTCCCTTTTACATTAATATTGGTTGTAAAGTAAAGGATTATTCATGCTACAATCCACAGACACAGGGTTAGTTAACAACAAAGGATCAAGGGAGGGATACATCAATCTCCCTGAAAGGGGCACTAGAATAGGTCTTCTGAATTGAATGGTGGTAATTGGGTATGGGAACAGGAGAAATCAGGATCAGAGTGCTTGGATGTAGGGAGAATGAGGAAAGACTACAGAAATTGTGGAACATTTGGGAGTTGGTATGGTACCTAGTACAGTAAATACTCATTAGATTGTATTAAATGCCACTAGAAAGGACTTTTTGGAAAGAGGGATAAGAAGCCTGTGGAGTCTTCTCTAACCAAGCTGCATATTCAGTGTTGGGCCTTGGAAACCACCCAACAACAGTTACATCCACATCTAGTCCTGCTTGCAAGATATGTTGAGTAATTTGTTCCCCAAAACTTGTAGGAGTAAACAACAAATAACTTGTGAAACTTCAGGCCCATTCCATTAGAGGGAGACAATGCCCATCCTAATTGGATGTCCAAGACCTGATGCTCACTACACTACAGGTCTATGATAGAACCAAACAAGAATGAAAAGTCCATGAAATGATTTCTCATGATATTCTACTAGTCTCATAGAATGGTGCCTCAGCCAATTGTTATCAAACTGGCCTAATCCAGGAATTCAAAGCAGCGGGATCAGACACAGGCAGTCAAACAATAAGAGGAGCTAAGGAGACCCTGCTGCCAATGGGGAAGAAGTACCATAGCAACTGCCTCCCACCTTGGTTGAGGATACTAGGTTAACACAGCTTTTGAGATCACTTTTCTTCATACTGGGTTTCTATATCCAGGCTTTATATGGATTCTGCATAGTCTTACTTTAACTTGTTGTACCATGTATATGGGCTAGTTTTCCATGTCTAATTGACAATGACCTAGAAACATCAGCGATTAGGGAGACTCAGGGAAAATAATGCTTCCATGGGATTCAGAAATGAGGCATTCTCTCAATGACTGATCAATGGCAGAGTGCTCAGCATGTTGAGAGTTGTGCCATCCCTGGGCTGGTCCTGGGTTCTATAAGAAGAGAGGATGAGGCCGGGCGGTGGTGGCGCACGCCTTTAATCCCAGCACTCGGGAGGCAGAGGCAGGCGGATCTCTGTGAGTTCGAGACCAGCCTGGTCTACAGAGCTAGTTCCAGGACAGGCTCCAAAGCCACAGAGAAACCCTGTCTCGAAAAACCAAAAAAAAAAAAAAAAAAAAAAAAGAAGAGAGGATGAGTAAGTTCTATGAAGTAAGAAAGTAAGAAGAACTCCCCCATCACATTTGCATCACTTATTGACTCAAGGATTCTGCCCTCAATAAGTTCCTTCTCTGATATTCTTTAATAGCAAAAAACAATATGGAAGTACAAGCCAACTAAACCCTTTTCACCCGTTTGCTTTTTGGTCATGGTGTTTAATCACAACAGCAGAAGCCCTAATTAAAGCAAGACACCATGTTTTGTTGATGTGTATGAGATTCTAAAGGAAAACAAAGAAAAGAGATTTGGGGAAATGTGAGACTGAGATGAATGGTGGAAGAATGGATGAAGAAAATGTGCTGCATTTACACAATGGAGTATCACACAGCAGAAAAAAATAATGACATCTTGAAATTGCAGGCAAACTTATGGAACAAGAACACATCATACTGAGAGAGGTAACCCATACCCAGAAAAACAAATATACAGTGTCCTCACTCATAAGTGGATTTTAGACCTAAAGCAAAGAAAACCTGCCTACAATTCTCAACCTCAGAGAACCTAGATAACAAAGAGGAATCTAAGCGAAATTAATCTAATTAATCTACATGGAAAGTAGAAAAAGACAGGGGAGGAAGGTAGGAGAACAGAGAAAAATATATACCTCAATAAAAACATTAAAAAAACCAAGAAATGACATAAACTACTAACTGCCTAGACAGTCACCCAAGATTCCTCTCTACTGTTGGATTTTTAACTTTAGCCTATACACCTAGAAGATCTGACCAAGTTTCTGTGAAGCAGGAATTTTGAAGGATTGTCCTGCTTTGCCATGGCAATGCTCAGCTGTCACTTTCTTTTGTGTCCTGCCTATCTCACTTGGACAATATACTGTCAGTAGTTAAGTCAAAGGGCAGTTTCTTGCCAGTGCCTAAGTCTTGCCAGCAAGAAAGTTAACTACATTTAGTCATTTCTATGATATTCATCATTTCTCTGAAGTAGATTAGTGTTGTCAGGAATAGACATGTCTTGCCATAAAAACCTTATATAATCATAACATCTTAAATGCCATATTTTGAATAGGAAATGTTTGATGACTTATTTAACATGTTTTTTTTTTGGCCAGGGAGTGATGGTGCATGTCTTTAATCCTAGTACTTGTGTGGCAGAAGCAGGTTGATCTCAGTATGCTCAAGGCCAGGCTGGTCTACAAAGTGATTTTCTGGACAACAAGAGTAATACAAAGGAACCCTATCATAAAAAAAATGGAAATGAAATGTCTTTTTTGTTTCGCCTTGAAAGCCTACATAACATGACTTTAAGTATGATTATAATATGTAAATATTAACTTGTAAATTTATTAATTTAAATAGCTTGTAATAGTAATGTTCAGGAATAGAGATTTATTTTACATCATAAAGTGACTTGTTGGGCACAAAACCTTACATAAGAGTAGACATGTATGTACAGTATGTTTTATCAAAAAAAACCTTGAATTTCCGTGAATATACAAAAATATGTTTAATAAGATTAGAAACATCTACAGTATAACAAAAATAATTTCTAATATGTATTAATATACAAAAATGCATACTAATGTAAAATATTTAATAAAAATAGTTGTCTCTTATTAAAAGTCAAATTAGTAGTCTATCATTCATACTATAAGTTCTATATCCCTCCCTTTTTCTTTTCACAACAAGATACCTGAATATTATCTCCTATGTTTATATTTTTTACCATTACCCTTAGTAACTTTTTACCACCTCCACCTCAATGATGACATAAATCATGACCTAAAGGATGACCAAACTGCTTACCCCAACACTTGGGAATATGGGAACCATGCTTTTAAAATTATTTTTGATGTCTGTGAGCAATGGCATCTATAAGGGTCCTTGAAATAAACCCAGGATAATTTCAAATCATGAGAGAATTGCCTGTATTATCTCCTCCGAATCTTGGTGTAATGGGAAAGTGGAGGAATTATCTCAAGTTCTGGCTAGTATAGTGTATGAGGACCACCTTAGATAGTAATCTTGGAATTGTCCTGAATAATTTATAGCCCAAAGCTGACCTTTGGAGGAGAATAGTCAGTTTAGTGGCATTACCACACTCAAGAAGGATTCAATGGTGTGGGGCCCTATGCCCGTCTTTAAGATTTTAATGGTCACTGCTAAGAATAATCGTGGTTTACTATAGAAAACCTTTTAAGTGCTGTATGGAGTAAAGCTTGCGGCGGACTTCTTGACCGGTGACGGAAGAACGACCACCACACCAGGATTCAACTCAGATCACGCTTTACTGGAGTGCCCTTGATTGATGGGGGCATGGAACGAGGGGGCAGGAAAACGAGGGACAGGGAGCAAAGGGGCAGGGAGCACAGGGGAGAGGCAGCAGGAAGCGAAGGGGAGCAGGAAGCGAAGGGAAGGGGGTGCACTTAGGCAGCCGCTTAAATAGGGAATTGGCACACGGGTCGCCCTGTGATTGGCTGCCACCAACAGCTGACACCAGACCGCATCGGGATAGGCCCAAGAATCCACATCCACCGCGCATGCGGGAAGCGGGGACACGCAGCTCTCAGTGAATAGCCAAATATGGAGTTGTTTGTAACAAACAAGACAGGGTGTCGGCGCCATCTTGTAATGGCGATCCTGTCCGGCTCACTACAGTTCCCCCTTATTGTTTGTAAGCAATGAGCGCAGGACTAACTCATCCAATCTGACCCCCACCTCATGATGTGTTGGTCGATCGAGGATGGAAGATATTTTCCATGGACACACCTTCCCCTGTGCAATGGGTATTCGAGGAACCCCGGGGGTGCAAAGGCTGTGTCGCAGGAACCTACAACCACACACCTTCCCAAGTGCAATGGATCGACAGATCTCATGGGGTGCAAAGGCTGTGCAGAAGGAGCCTACATCCGCACACCTACCCAAGTGCAATGGATCAACAGATCCCATGGGGTGCAAAGGCTGTGCAGGATGGAAGCTCTAAGCGTCTCTTAGTGCTAACAACCATATCTGGGGGAAGGAGCCACACTCCAGAGTAGCTAATGCCTGAGAGATTATAACTTTATTCCCATATAGCCTTATCCCTATTGGTCTGGGCTCGAAGGCAGCAAACCAACCACAGGCACAACACACAGCCACCCAGGCAGCTTGCCAAAAACATGCCCACGCAACTGAAAGCACAGGGACCCTTTCTCTGTAAAGTTACGTGCTTCTCCTATAAGGTAAAAATCTGGGGAGAACTGTGGCATCATGCCGAACAGGCATCGCCTTTGGGAAGGCTGACAGGATTCCCCTTCAGTGCTCCGCCTTCCACTGGATCCACGTTATCAGGGATGTCTGCAGGAACTTTCTCCAGAGACTCAGCCTTATCCTTAGGAACTTCCTTGATCATGCGTGTCAGCCGGCTCGGAACCCAAAGCGGAGCCTCTTGGCCCTGTGGAAAAACACATACAGCTCCCCTGGATCTTGCCAACACAAGATCCGGTCCATACCATTTGTTATCCAATACATCTTTCCACTTCACATATTCCTTTTGTTCCATAGGGCCTGCTGCATGCTTTTCAGCTGCTGCAGCACCCGACTCATTCAGGTTTAAAAAGTTAAGTGTGAAGAGAGCAAGGGAGATTCTTTCCCTGGGGGAAGCGGATTCAGCTATTCCCCCTTTTTGTTTTTGTAGAATTTCTTTAATATTTCTGTTGGCTCTCTCCACAATACCTTGTCCTTGTGGATTGTATGGAAGACCCGTAATGTGGGTCACTTGGAGCTGTGCACAAAAGGCACGAAATCCATGGGAGGTATATGCCGGGCCATTGTCTGTCTTCAGGCGTAGGGGTTTTCCCCAGGCGGCCCAGGCCTCCAGGCAATGTGTTTTTACATGAGTTACCTTCTCTCCCGCTAGGGGCGTGGCATGAATAATGCCAGAAAAGGTATCCACTGATACATGTAAATATTTTAATTTGCCAAAATCAGGCAGATGGGTAACATCCATTTGCCACAACGCGTTAGGTTGCAGCCCTCTAGGGTTGACCCCAACATTAGGGGGGTATAAAAAGGTCACACATGAAGAACAGGCTTTAACTATTTCTCTGGCTATCTGTCTGGAAATATGAAATTTTTTTCTAAGGGTATTGGCAGGCACATGCCAAAGCTTATGAAAATCTCGTGCTAATTCTACAGGGTCCGAGACGACCAAAGCTATGGACCGGGTAAGGCAGTCAGCCAAATCATTGGCCTCAGACATGGGTCCTGGAAGCAAAGTATGAGCCCGAATATGTCCAATGAAAAAGGGATTATCTCTTTGTAAAATGCATGCTTGAATTTGACACAAAATATTGGAAACTGTACTTGAATTTCTAACAAAGGCAGCCACCTCCAATGAGGCAACAGCATTCACCACATATTTAGAATCTGAAAATAAATTGAAGGGTTCTGAAAATCTTTTAAAAACTTCCAGCACGGTCATACATTCCGTGACTTGTGGGGAATCAGGTCGAAAGTCAAGCAAAATGGGATCCCTACCTTGAATTACTATGGCACCTTTGCCAGTTTTGGAGCCATCAGTAAAAACAGTCAAGGCCATATTAATGGGCTTTTTAAAGGTAACCTTAGGAAAATACACTAAGTTCCTTTCCACAAAATTTAATAGGGGATGTCTTGGATAATGATTCTCAATAAGGTTAGGAAAAGCGCAAACCAAAACAGCCCATTCATTTACTGTAGCTGCCAATGTCTCCACCTGTCCCTTGGTATAGGGAATAATCAATTTATCTGGCATGGTTGCAAAAGATGTTAAACAATGTTTTATCCCCAATACCGCTTGAGAAGCAACCAACTCGGGATAATATTGAATGGTTTTGGTACCTGAAGAATTGCCATGGATCCACCACAAGGGGCCATCTTGCCATAGCACTCCAGTAGGGTAATGTGCAGTTTTTAAGATGCATAAGAATATGGGCAAAGCAGGATCAACTCGGCACAATTGTGCCTTAGTCATTGCTTTCTCCACCTGTTTTAAAGCCTTTTCAGCCAAGGGGGTCAAAGTTCTGTTCGAATTAACATTTGGATCACCTTCCAAAATAGAAAACAAGGGCAACAACTTTGCCCGGGGGATGTTTAAATACCCCCTAATCCAATTAATATCCCCCAATAATTGTTGAAAATCATTAAGTGTCCTCAAATGATGGGTGCGAATGGAAATCTTTTGAGAGGTCACTGTCAAAGGGGATATAACTGCCCCCAGAAATTTTATAGCAGTAGTCTGTTGGATCTTATCTGGTGCCAAGACCAGGCCCCAACATGTAGAAAAAATGAAAATAGACCTATATCCATCTCCATGTACAAAACTTAAGTTTAAATGAGCCAAAGGCTTTAGCATATAAAAATTATGTTGAACCTCACAGAGAAAAATTTTTTTGAAGCACATTTTGCCACATCTCAAACATAGCCTCAGTGGCACAAACATTGTGAGAAACCATAAATTATATCTCCTGAATTGAGAACCTTTTGTATAACAAGGCTATATAGTGGGAAAAGATCTTTACTTATCATAAATCCATTCCAAAAATATATGAAGAACTCAGGAACTTAGTTATTAAAAATTTTAATCCAATAAAAATATTTGTTACAGACCTAAACTGAAAACTCTCAGATGAACTTAAAAATGACTGAGACACTTAAAAAATGATCAAACATAACAACCTTTAGCCCTCAGAGAAATGCAAACCAAAACTCCGAGATTTTATCTTATCCTTGTAGAAATGACCAAGATTAAAAATTATTATTAACAATTTATGCTTAAGAAAATGTGGGTAGGGAAAAACTTTATTGCTGGAAGTGTAAACTGACATAGCCATCTTTGGATCGCACATCGTATTGAAAAACTTGAACAAACCAGACTCTCCCAGCAGGAAGAGAAGAACCAAAAATCCAGGGCCAACGACCCTGCACCAGGAACTAGCTGAAGACAAAACCAGACTGCAATTTTGATAACAATCCCAAGAAACAGTGAGTTTCCTCCTTGTGATTATCAGCTTGCTGTGTTTTAGGAACTAACAGATTACGACCTTGGGAGTGGTCTCAAGGCCACCTGTGGATTTTTTGGAATTTATGACCCTTTTGGACCATTGGGCAGTGGCCTCCTTTTTTAAAAATTTTTTCTCCTGGTACTCGGGGTTGAACTCCTCCCCCGCCAACCAAGGCCACTTGCGCCACCTCAGCAAGGATGGTCTCCCGCGAGCCATGTGGGGGCCCGCGCCATCCCTAGACCTGAGTGAGAGTTTCCCCAGCACTGAGGGACCCTCATTCTATTTTTTAAAATTAGGCAAATATCTACCTCAAAACTTAGCAATACCCCTTTTTGGGCCTAAATACAAAGTTGTTTAACCACAAGAACATGCGCTCAGCCGCTCAGCCTTGCTTGGAGGCTTGGCTGAGCAGAGCGGCTGGGCCCGACCGTTTAAGCTGGTGAGCCTTGCCACGGTCGTGCTGCACTTCTATGCCCTGAGGCCCACGCTGGGAGTGGCCTAGCGTTCTAGCCTGTCTGTCCTCAAGGCAGGTCCTGTGTTTGCAGATTTGCATCTTGGAGCCACAGCTGTTCACATTCTACAAAATCTGGAGGCCTTGGTAACTCGAACCAGAGGAATATAATTCCCTTCCTTAGCATATCTTGTTTAGCGGCCAGATCTCTACCAAGCCTATCATAGGATGACACATTAAGATTACCAGAGGCGGCTTTCTCCAGTTCTTCCTCCTCCTGAGGGTCTAACTCCTCCTCAGACCGATCCAGGCCCGCAAACTCCTCGAGCACTGGATAGAGGGGACCTCCCCTCATCTCATTAGCCTCTCTTTTAGAGAGGATTGTATCAGGATCCTTTTCTTTTACCTTTTTTCTTTCAGGCCTTTCCAAGTTTCCTCCCTTTGAATCTGAAAAACCGTTCTTGTGTTTAATCCGGGCCTTTCGCCCCTCTCTCGGAACGTCCACGTTGTTCCCTGCTCTGAGGTTGCAGCCAGACTTAAAGCAGTGCAACCAGAGAAAGCAGGCTAGTACAAACACCACAAACGCCACGAACACGAGACCAAACATCCAAGAACCCACTCCCGCAAACAGCATACTTGGGGAGACTGAAATCAGCATACTGGGAGAAACTTACCGACGTCGCCACTCCGCGTGTTGAGTTCAGAATACTCTTCGGCCCTTCGCCTGGCGACCGAAGTTCCCGGGTTTCCGGCACCAGTTGCGGCGGACTTCTTGACCGGTGACGGAAGAACGACCACCACACCAGGATTCAACTCAGATCACGCTTTACTGGAGTGCCCTTGATTGATGGGGGCATGGAACGAGGGGGCAGGAAAACGAGGGACAGGGAGCAAAGGGGCAGGGAGCACAGGGGAGAGGCAGCAGGAAGCGAAGGGGAGCAGGAAGCGAAGGGAAGGGGGTGCACTTAGGCAGCCGCTTAAATAGGGAATTGGCACACGGGTCGCCCTGTGATTGGCTGCCACCAACAGCTGACACCAGACCGCATCGGGATAGGCCCAAGAATCCACATCCACCGCGCATGCGGGAAGCGGGGACACGCAGCTCTCAGTGAATAGCCAAATATGGAGTTGTTTGTAACAAACAAGACAGGGTGTCGGCGCCATCTTGTAATGGCGATCCTGTCCGGCTCACTACAAAAGCTCAAAGCAGTTAAAGGAGCACAGATTTTTATTTATATACAGAATTCAAAAACTTAATTTTAAGTTACTTGATAGATATTTAGACCCAAAATCATGAATAGGAATTAAGAAGAAGCCTTTTATTTAAATTAGATTTTAGATGTAGTGCATACTGATCTTATTCATAAATCCTGTAGTCAGATAGTAGGGCTGAAAGCTGAAAGATCAGAGAAGCACAGCATCCAGCCACTAGTTTTAGCTCTATAAAATTCCCAGTCCAATGTGGGAGCCCAGGTGTGACTCAGTTTCCATCTGGAGTCTTCTCAGACTTAAAGATTCTATTTGAGTCTGAACATGCCTGCTGTTCTTCTTCTAGTAACCTTGAGGGCTGTGAATAACATCTGTGTTATCCAACAGAGAAAGCATTTTGCCCAGCTCAAAAAGTCCATTTTTTTCTATTAAGATTTGGGCTAGTGTAGGCCAGCCAGGGTCACCCCTAGTTAGTGATTAGAAGCTGCTTAGCTGAATCAGATAATGCACAGGTTAGAGCTGCCTCCTAGCACAGTGCAGGGAGGTGGGGAGCTGACTGTACTGCTTTTTGACCTGCCTTTTGACTGTGTTTAGTATATATGCTGGCTGAGAAATAAACTCAGGCTGTTTTCTATTGACCTTTCATCTTCTCAGTCTAACCTATAATTTTGTCTTCATTTCTCTTAATCTAACTTTTCCTTTACCTCAGCATTCCCTCCAAGGGAAGCCCTAGATAAATGTTGTAAGACTCACCAAATGGGGTATCCTTTCTCTATAAATCCTCAGAGTGAATGCTGTTTCTACAAAACACTCAATCCTCAGTTCCTCTCTCATACTACCTTATATTCCTCTGTCTGCCCAGGCATGCCACTTCCTATCTGCAACTCCTTAGTGATAGGATTAAAGATGTGAGACTCCAGCATTGACTCTACAACAAACTAGTGTGACTACTGGGATTAAAGGTGTGTGTTAGTATTGCCTCGGGTGTAAGTCGGGCCATGGCATCTGTTTTACTTTATGATCTTCAGGCAAGCTTTATTGTTAAAATATAAATGGAAAATAAAATTAAATAATTAGAAGCAAGCATCTGAGATCAAGAAGAGAAAAGTAAAACTGTTAATCACCAAAGACTATAAAAAATATTCTGAGTACAAACTAGAGAAGGTCCATCATTTTCAAAAACAATAAATGATATAATTAAGTTATGGTTCACAAAATCAACAATATAGATGACACCATTGACAAAACAAGGCACAAACACAAATCTACACACACACAAACACACACAAATATATATATATATATATATATATATATATATATATATATATCCATAATTAATTCTTAAAGAAGAACAACAAGGTTCTAATCAAAATCACTGAATCACTGGCCATCCCACATCCTGTACACTCCTGTTCTCTCCTTTACCAATAATAGAAAATGGGTTAAGTGAGAAGGGCTGTTTCACCAAAATTTACAATATTCACTTGAAGTCTTCTGATGTTTTTACTTTACAGAAAATAGATTTGATTACTGAAAGCATCTCATTCTCTTTAAATAAAGAAAATGATGTGTTAGGATCACTTACCATGTTGTTTCCTACAATTGGTGATGGAATCCAAGTCCGCATCACCGTGAGGAAATGAAATCTTTTTAAATGAAATTTCAAGAGAACAGATTTTTAAAGAATCAGTTTACATGTAAATCAACTTGATTTACTCTAACTACTTGGAGTTCCAAGCACTTCTGAAAATAAGGTTACTGCTATTTTTTGTGTATGTTTTTGTATTTTTGGGGTATGATATTTTCTATATGATTGCTGGAAGTGATCAAAGCTTCAGGGAGTCAGGGAGATAGAGGAAGAGGATGAGAAGTTAAAGGAGCTACAAAATGAGGTAGAGAAACAGATGACTAAGAGTACAACCCCAGGCAATGCTGGCTCAGTGATCATCGCTTGAGGAGAAGATGGAGGCTGATGCCATTTCCATCTATGTTGGCAATATGGACTATGGTGCAACAGCAGAAGAGCTGGAAGCTCACGTTCATGGATGTGGTTTCATTCAACTGTGTTACTACAGTCTGTGTCAAATTCAGTGGCCCTGCCAAAGGGTTTGTATATATAGAATTCTTAGACAAAGAGTCAGTGAGGACTTTCCTGGCTTTAGATGATTCCCAGTTTAGAGGGAGACAGATCAAGGTGATTCCCATCAGCACAACAGATGGGTTACCCGTGTGCCCAATACTGTGCCCAAACTACCAATTACAACAGCTCCCAGTCTGGATTCTACAGTGGTCTAAACAGCTGGCCCTTGAATCAAAAAAAAAAAAATGAAAAAAAACACAGAAGGTGGAAATTTATTTTTTAAAAAAGATATACTGTGGAAGGAGGAGAATCCCATAACTAACTGAGGAGGGACCTGCTCTGGGCAGTAAGGAGGCCCAGGGAGTAAGGCAGGGGTGACATATTCCCTCTGGAGATTCGATATGGACGCTTCTCAAATGTGCAACCTGCTCCCTATTTTCCTGCTCCACTTCACTCTCTTTGGGCCTTTTCAAGGGTAGGTGGGCACGGATGGTAGGAGGCTTTTTTTTAATCTAGAGCTCTGGAAGGCACCAATCTGTTCAGCTTGTTTCCTTCCTTTATTATCTTCTCTCTGCCTTTTGCAGTCCCTGCCTGCTCCTGATTTACCAGGTCTAGGAACATGCTACCCTTCTTTCCTTTGGGCTCCTGCCTCTCCAGTTTTTCTGGTGAATTTTTTTGGTTCTTTTTTATTTTTCTGTCTTGAGTGTCTTTCTTTGGAGATTTTGGTAGCAGAAAGACCTCACTCACAGTGGACTCAGCGTAAATTCGACTTACCCCTGGGGAAACACACTATTTTGTTTTGGGAAGTTTTGCACTGCTGTTTGTTGTTGTTGTTTATCAGATTGTTTTGTTTTATTTTTTTGTTTGCATTTTTCCCTTTAATTTGGAGGGAATGGGAAAAATTGGGAATACGTAGGTGGGAGCTGCATTTTGTTTATTTTATTTATTTATTTATTTATTTATTTATTTATTTATTTATTTATTATGTATACAATATTCTGTCTGTCTGCCGGCCAGAAGAGGGCACCAGACCTCATTGCAGATGGTTGTGAGCCACCATGTGGTTGCTGGGAATTGAACTCTGGACCTTTGGAAGAGCAGGCAATGCTCTTAACCACTGAGCCATCTCTCCAGCCCCCCATTTTGTTTATTTTTTAAACTCAATCACAAGGGATGTGTTTTTTAAAATAATGTGTCATGAGGAAAGTTGTTTATGAAAAAAGGAAAATGATTCAAAATTTATTTTCTCCTTCATGGATTATGGCCCAAGATGTGAAATATGCTCTATCTACCTGCCCAACACAATACACACCTGAGAAATCTCTGCGGATCAGAAACTCCTTTGTTCCCTGGAACAAGCTTCACTGGATCACACCATTGCAGCCAGTTGCAGGATCACATTAAAGCCTTCTAATCATGCATTGCTAGAAGATCAATATCATTATTTCTTACCAGTTCCTAAACTATTTGTAATCTTTATAACACAAATCTGACATTCGAATGCAATATTGAGAACTTCTGGAAACTAGACCTTCAGTTTTCTAATCTCTCTTCCCACTGCACACCAAAAGCAGTGTCCATGTGTATACTCTGGACAATCACCATCATATCCTGACTTTCCAGAGACTCCCCTACCTCAATAAATTTATATACAGGGAGGCTCAGAGGACAAGGGACACTGTTACCATGAACCACATGGACCAACATAACTACAGTCTTGCTCATGATCAGTCCAAGTCACAGCAGAAATGACAGTTCAACAGGCGGGATCAGCCAACACTCACCACAGTATACCTTGTGATCTTTCCTAGTACTCCTACTGCAGAGGCAGAATAGAATCATGGAAAGAACCCACAAACTGTCTGCTACTAGTACTCCCCATTGCTAACCCTTCCTAGAATTCCTCACAGGCTAGGGCCACCTAGCTGGGCCTCACAATATTAGCAGCTCCTCTATAGGAGGATCAGAGATCAAATGACTCAGACAGCACAGTCCTTCCAGTTCTGTCCTCCCAACCCGGCAGACAGGGCCCAGTTTAAAAAGTTTGTATTTATTTTTTTTAAATATTTATTTATTTATTTATTTATTTATTATGTATACAATATTCTTTCTGCGTGTATGCCTGAAGGCCAGAAGAGGGCACCAGACCTCATTACAGATGGTTGAAAACCACCATGTGGTTGTTGGGAATTGAACTCAGGACCTTTGGAAGAGCAGGCAATGCTCTTAACTGTTGAGGCATCTCTCCCACCCCAAAAGTTTGTATTTAGTACACATTATTTGATGCTCCTACACCACATCCTGTTTCTCATCCAAAGCACAGGGTCCTTTGTGTCCACACTGCAATGCACACTCACTTTCCAGTGCAGCTATCCCATTGCCTCAGAGATGGAAGATCCAGAAGAGAAACACAGGTCACATTCATAAAGGAATCACTGTTCCTGTGTAACTGTGGTTAATTTGTAACTGTTGTTAAAGAAAAACAGAACAGGAATTAGAAAAAAAATCAGGATCATGTTAGGGCTTGGATGGAGCAAAGAAAATGTGAATATGGTGCAGTTTTAATCTCAAAAATTATTATGAAAAGTTGAAATAGGCTAAAGGCCATGTGCTCAGGAGACCAGGGATTTGTATTAGAGCACAATAAATACTTGTCATGTATTTTCCCTAAAGATGAAGATCTTAACCCAGAAAAGTAAGAGTCCTGTTAAGCAGGGACACATTTTACCCAGATCATCTATTTTGGATGAACTCTTGTAATATTGCAATTAGGTTTCAAGATAAGGTCACTCCCACACCCAGATTGCCATTGTCTGTGGACTGCAAACAATGGTCAATCAGGATAATAATACAGCATCACAACTGATCAATCAGGGCTACCTGATTCCATGTCAGTAATCTCAGTTGAAGGAGGAAAGCTCTTACCCTCAGGCCAACCTCTCACTTCCTGCACTGTCTCCACCAGCTTCAAAGTTGGTCATGAGCTCAATTCTTCTTCTTCTTCTTTTTTTTCTTTTTTTTTGGTTTTTTAGACAGGGTTTCTCTACAGCTTTGGAGCCTGTCCTGGAACTAGCTCTGTAGACCAGGCTGGTCTCGAACTCACAGAGATCAGCCTGCCTCTGCCTCCCGAGTGCTGTGATTAATGGCGTGTGTCACCATCGCCAGACCTTGAGTTCAATTCTTATACCAATCCCTCTTCATTTCTAAGTCCCCAATAAAAGCCAGAATGAATAGCAGACACTCATTAACTGTTCTATTTTTCTTTCTCACTGACTAGTAAAAAACAAACCTGGATCTAGTTGCAGGACTGTCTTCCCAGAACTGGCAACAGAGGTAGGATTAGGTGTTCAAAATAATTCTCAATTACATAGCATGAGGCAACCCTAAAGTATAGGAGACATTGCTCTACACAGAAATCAACATAACTTGAAAGAAATGAAATGGAACTATCAATGACTTAGAAACATTGGAGAACAGAAACAAATAGAGATAACAGCAGCAATACACTTAAATAAAGTTTTGAAACTGATACCAAAAAGTGATTTTTAAAGTGATGATAATAATGCACTTTTAGCTGGGCAGTGGTGGTACACGCTTTTAATCCCAGCACTTGGAAGCAGAAGCAGGCAGATCTTTGTGAGTTTGAGGGCAGGCTGGTCTATAAGAGCTAGTTCCAGGACAGGCTCCAAAGCTTCAGAGAAACCCTGTTTCAATATACCAAAAAATGCACTTTTAAGATTAAATAAAATTTTCTATATTGACTTTAAAAAAGAGTAGGCCCTTCCCTAAAAAAGGGGATGTTATTAACAAAAGATAGATTGATGGTGCTCATATACATATGTTGACTTCTGAGATCTGTAATCGAACACATAGAGTTAGTCAATGGCTTCTTTTTCAAATTTCCAAGCCGACATAACTCTGTCTAGCAAGATCGATCATATTTCTTACCAAAAGCAATCTACAGATTGAAAATAACGCCCAGCCAGGCAGTGGTGGTGCACGCCTTTAATCCCAGCACTTGGGAGGCAGAGGCATGCGGATCTCTGTGAGTTCGAGACCAGCCTGGTCTACAAGAGCTAGTTCCAGGACAGGCTCCAAAACCACAGAGAAACTCTGTCTCAAAAAACCAAAAAAAACAATGCCCATTAAAATCCCAGCAAAATTCTTCAAAGACTTCAAAAGAACAGCACTCAAATTCGTATAAAAAGCAAAAAACCCAGGATAGCCAAAACAATCCTAAAAACTAAAAGAACTTCTGGAAGCATCACAATCCGTGACTTCAAGCTTTACTACAGAGCTACAGCACTGAAAACAGCCTGGTATTGTCATAAAAACAGACAGGAAGGGGTTGGAGAGATGGCTCAGTGGTTAAGAGAGTGGCTTGCTCTTCCAAAGGTCCTGAGTTCAATACCAAGCAACCACATGGTGCCTCACAACCATCTGAAATGAGATCTGATGTCCTCTTCTGGCCTGCAGGCAAACGCACAAGACAGAATATTGTATACGTAATAAATAAATAAATATTTGAAAAAAAAGAACAGATAGGAGGACCAATGGATCTGAATAGCTCTGATCTCCAAAATAACAAAGAACTCAAGATACTGGACACTAGAAGACCTCATAATCCAATAAAAAATGGAGTAGAGACTTAAACAGAGAACTCTCAACAGAGGAATCTAAAATAGCTAAAAGACACTTAAGGACATGTTCAATATCATTAATCAGAGAAATGCAAATCAAAACAGCTCTGAAAGGCCAGGATTACAAACACCCACAAAAACTTATGCTGGAGAGGTTGTGTGGAAATGGAAAGACTTCTGCATTGCTGGTTGGAATGCAAGCTGATACAGTCCCCTTGGATGTCAGTGTGGCAATTTCTCAGAAAATTAGGAAACAACCTTTCTCAAGACCCAGTAACACCACTTTTGGTTATATAATCAAAAGATGCTCAATTGAGCCTCAAGAACATGTTCTCAACTATGTTCATAGCAGCTTTGTTAGTCATAGCCAGAATGTGGAAACAATGTAAATGGCCCTCTATAGAAGAATGAATAAGAAAAATGTGGTACATTTACACAATGGAGCACTACACAGCAGAAAAAATAATGACATCTTGAATTTTGCAGGAAGATAGATGGACCTAGAAAACATTGTTTTGAGTGAGGTAATCCAGATGTGCGATACAGATGTGCGAATCCAGATGTGCGGAACCAGATGTTCGGATCCAGATGTGCGAATCCAGATGTGCGAATCCAGATGTGCGAATCCAGATGTTCGGATCCAGATATGCGATCCAGATGTGCGAATCCAGATGTGCGAATCCAGATGTTCAGATCCAAATGTGCGAATCCAGATGTTCAGATCCAGATGTGCGAATCCAGATGTGTGAATCCAGATGTTCAATCCTGGTGTGCGAATCCAGATGTTCGAATCCAGATGTGCGATCCAGATGTGCGAATCCAGATGTTCAATCCAGATGTGCGAATCCAGATGTTCAATCCAGATGTGCAAATCCAGATGTGCAAATCCAGATGTGCGAATCCAGATGTTCAATCCAGATGTGCGAATCCAGATGTTCAATCCAGATGTGCGAATCCAGATTTGCGAATCCAGATGTGCGAATCCAGATTTGCGAATCCAGATGTGCGAATCCAGATGTTCAATCCAGATGTGCGAATCCAGATGTTCAATCCAGATGTGCGAATCCAGATGTTCAATCCAGATGTGCGAATCCAGATGTTCTGAACCAGATGTGCGAATCCAGATGTTAAATGCAGATGTTCATATCCAGATGTGCGGATCCAGATGTGCGAATCCAGACGTTTGGATCCAGATGGACGAATCCAGATGTTCAGAGTTCGGATCCAGATGTACAAATCCAGATGTTCGGATCTAGATGCACAAATCCAGATGTTCGGTTCTAGATGCACAAATTCATATGTTCAGACCCCAGATGTGTGAATCCAGATTTTCAATCCAGATGTGCAGATGCAGATGTGCGAATCCAGATGTTCGGATCCAGATGTGTGAATCCAGATGTACGGACCCAGATATTCGGATCCAGATGTTCAACCAGATTTGCCAATCCAGATGTGCAGATCAGGTGTTGAATCCAGATGTTTGATCCAGATGTGTGTTCTTACCTTTTTTTGATCCTCCCATTCCACCTCCTCCCAATCCACCCACAGCTATCTATTTTATTTTCCTTTCCTAATGAATTCTATCTGTCCCCACTAGTCCCTTACTCTATACATAATCTCTGAATCTAAGGGTTTCAGCTTCATTATCACTCTATAACTCTTCATAAACAAGTTCTTTAAAAAGTCATTACAGCTCAGTGTACCTAGATGGTGAATTATCATGGATTACCAATTTCAGCAAAATTAGCATGAAGATATTGCACAGAAATTAAAACTTCATCATTGTGGTATAGTTTTAGCTACATATGCATGCTCTTTATTTTGTAGTTGACTTGATATGGAGGGTCATATTTATTTCATGGATTTTTAGGGTCCTTAAAACTCTATAATTGAAGAAATTGACTGTATGTTTGTTAGGGTTTGTATTACTGTGATGAAATACTATGATCAAAAAGCAAGAAAGGGTTTATTTGGCTTAAACTTCTACAGTGTAGTCCATCAGTGAATGAAGCCAGGGCAGGAATCTGGGGTCAGGAGCTGATGTAGAGGCCATGAAGGGGAGCTGCTTGCTGGGAAACTCCCCATGACTTGCTCAACTTCTTATAGAACCCAGTACCAACAGTCCAGGGATGGCACCAGCCCTACATTTCCTCCCCCATCAATCACTAGTTAATTAAGAAAATGCCCTACAGCTGGACTATATGGAGGCATTCATTCTCTCAATTGAGGTTCCTTCCTTTCAGATTATTCTAGCAAGTTTCAACTTGACATAAAGTTAGCCAAGACAGGCTGTATTTGATCCAAATTCTCTTTCCAATACTGTTTGTTGTACAGGATGGTGTAATGGATATAAAACATAAATGTTTATGAAATGCAGGGCATGTAGAGATCAACCCATTGAGTACACATTTTTCTAGGTAAAACTGTTTATCTGCGTGCCACTTAGTCTAAAAGAAAGTCAGGAGATGTAACTCCTGAAGAGTCTACATCCTTAGTGGCTCCAGGGCTGAAACGGAAGGCTTACAATGTACAATTAAATAAGATGTTTTAATACAGGTACATGTTCAAACATATTTAATACTCCTCAAGATAACTGGACTAATAGGAGAATAATAGTAGACATAGTTTAAGCACATCACTAACATATGTATCATTTAACAAATATGTATGTTTCTATTGTTCAGTTTCTGGGAGGCAGTGGATAATATGTTATAATTTATTGCAGAAAAGTTAATGTTAATCACAACTATTTCTATGAACTTTGGCATTCAAATATAAGCAGCTTGAAATGTATATCTCTGGTTCACACATTTAATTGAACAATTCTACTGCTTGCCCTGCTTTTCCCCAGATTTTCAGGACAAGAAGAACCCTTGTTATTCTTGCCATGAGAACATCACTGAGTTGCAAGCTGTGGGAATTTAAAGATATGAAGGGTCAAAGAGTCAAATTCCGCAGGACATGGAAGCACAGTAGCTATTAAGCATAACAAACAATAACTTCAAATATTGAAGTGAAAATGCAAGATAATATCTTCAAAATATTTATGCCAAATTTCAGATATTGCTAATGATTTTTACCATGTGAATTTTATATTGTTAAAAATACTCAAAATTGCTCTAATATATTACTGCTCATTAAAAGTAATATTTTGAGTGATTTCTGTGGCTATTCTTAAGAATTTTTAGCCTGTAACATTATACCTCTGGGATTTTATTTTTTTTTAATTTATTTATTTATTAAGGATTTCTGCCTCCTCTCCGCAACCGCCTCCCATTTCCCTCCCCCTCCCCCGATCAAGTCCCCCTCCCTCATCTGCTCGAAGAGCAATCAGGGTTCCCTGAGCTGTGCGAAGCCCAAGGACTGCCCACCTCTATCCAGGTCTCGTAAGGTGAGCATCCAAACTGCCTAGGCTCCCACAACGCCAGTACGTGCAGTAGGATCAAAAAACCCACTGCGATTGTTCTTGAGATCTCAGTATTCCTCATTGTCCGCTATGTTCAGCTAGTCCGGGTTTATCCCATGCTTTTTCAGACCTAGGCCAGCTGGCCTTGGTGAGTTCCCGATAGAACATCCCCATTGTCTCAGTGTGTGGGTGCACCCCTCGAGGTCCTGGGTTCCTTGCTCATGCTCTGTCTCCTTCTGCTCCTGATTTGGACCTTGAGATTTCTGTCCGGTGCTCCCATATGGGTCTCTGTCTCTGTCTCCTTTCATCGCCTGATGAAGGTTAATATTCATGAGGATGCCTATGTGTTTGTCTTTGGATTCACTTTCTTATTTAGCTTCTCTAGGAACATGAATTATAAGCTCAATGACCTTTATTTATGGCTAGAAACCAAATATGAGTAAGTACATCCCATGTTCCTCTTTTTGGGTCTGGCTTACCTCACTCAGGATAGTGTTTTCTATTTCCATCCATTTGTATGCAAAATTCAGGAAGTCCTTGTTTTTTACTGCTGAGTAATACTCTAATATGTATATATTCCATACTTTCTTCATCCATTCTTTGTTGAAGGGCATCTAGGTTGTTTCCAGTTTCTGGCTATTACAAACAATGCTGCCATGAACATAGTTGAGCATATACTTTTGTTGTATGATAGGGCCTCTCTTGGGGCCCTAAGCCCTTCTTTAAGATTTTAATGGTCACTGCTAAGAATGATCGTGGTTTACTGTAGAAAACCTTTAAATGCTGTATGTAGTAAAGCTCAAAGCAGTTAAAGGAGCATAGTTTATTATTTATATACAGAATTCAAATAATTAATTTTAAGTTACTTGATGGAGATTTAGACCCAAAATCATGAACAGGAATTAAGAAGAAGCCTTTTATTTAAATTAGATTTTAGATGCAGTGAAAACTGATCTTATTCATAAATCCTGTAGTCAGATAGTAGGGCTGAAAGCTGAAAGATCAGAGAAGCACAGCATCCAAGCACTAGTTCTGAGCTCTATAAAATTCCCAGTCCAATATGAGAGCCCACGTGTGACTCAGTTTCCATCTGGAGTCATTTCAGACTTAAAGATTCTATTTGAGTCTGAACATGCCTGCTGTTCTTCTAGTAACATCTGTGTCAGCTAACAGAAAAAGCATTTTGCCCAGCTTAAAGGGTCCATTTTTTCTATTAAGATTTGGGCTAGTGTAGGCCAGCCACAGGCACTACTTGTTAGTGATTAGAAGCTGCTGAGCTGGATCAGATAATGCACAGGTTTGAGCTGCCTCCAAGCACAGTGCAGGGAGGTGCGGAGCTGACTGTACTGCTTTTTGATCTACTTTTTGACTGTGTTTAGTATATATGCTGTCTGAGAAATAAACTCAGGCTGTTTTCTATTGACCTTTCATCCTCTCAGTCTAACCTATGATTCTGTCTTCATTTCTCTTAATCTAACTTTTCCTTAGCTTCAGCATTCCCTCCAAGGGAAGCTCTAGATAAATGTTGTTAGACTCACCAAATGGGGTATCCTGTCCCTATATAGTCCTCAGAGTCAAGACTGTTAGTACAAAACACTCAATCCTCAGCTCCTCTCATTATGGGGAGCTGTAGGGTGCATTCCTGCTGCCCCAGTTCCCATCTGCCTGGCTACCTTATGCCCGAAAATAACGACACACAAACTGTATTCTTTTAAACACTGCCTGGCCCATTATATCTAGCTTCTTCTAGGCTAATTCTCAGATATTAATCTGCATACCACCACTAGGTGCACATACCAGGAAAGATTCAGCATGTCTGACCTGGCGGCTGGCTGCGTTGAGTCTGGCTCAGAGAGGGGAAGCATAGCATCTTACCTCACTTCCTCTTCCTCCCAGCATTCTGTTCTGTTTATTCCACCCACCTATGTTCTGCCTATCAGGGCCAAGCAGTTTCTTTATTACTTAACCAATGAAATCAACAGATTGATATATGACACTCCCACATCACTCTCTCTTACCACCTTATATTCCTCTCTCCGCCCAGGCATGCCACTTCCTATCTGCAACTCCTTAGTGATAGGATTAAAGATGTGAGACTCCAGCATTGACTCTACAATAAACTAGTGTGACTACTGGGATTAAAGGTGTGTGTCAGTATTGCCTGGTGTGTAAGGCGGGCCATGGCATCTGTTTACTTTATGATCTTCAGGCAAGCTTTATTGTTAAAATATAAATGAAGAAATAAAATTAAATAATGAGAAGCATGCATCTGAGATCAAGAAGAGAAAAGTAAAACTGTTTATCACCAAAGAGTATAAAAAATATTGTGAGTACAAACCGGAGAAAGTTCTTCATTTTCACAAAGAATGGTATAATTAAATTATGGTTCACAAAATCAACAATATGGATGACACCATTGACAAAACAAGGCACAAACACAAACACAAATCTACACACACACACACATACACACACACACACACACACACACACACACACACACACACACACACACACACATATATATATATATATATATATATATATATATATATATAATTGATTCTTAAAGAAGAACAAGGTTCTAATCAAAATCACCGAATAACTGGCCATCACACATCCTGTACACTCCTGTTCGTTCCTTTACCAATATTAGAAAATGGGTTCGGTGAGAAGGGTGTTTCACCAAAATTTACAATTTTCACTTGAAGTTTTCTGATGTTTTTACTTTACAGAAAATAGATTTGATTACTGAAAGCATCTCATTCTCTTTTAATAAAGAAAATGATGTCTGTTAGGATCACTTACCATGTTGTTTCCTACAATTGGTGATGGAATCCAAGTCTGCATCACAGTGAGGAAATGAAATCTTTTTAAATGAAATTCAAAGAGAACAGATTTTTAAAGAATCAGTGTACATGTAAATCAACTTGATTTACTCTAACTACTTGGAGTTCCAAGCACTTCTGATAATAAGGTTACTGCTATTTTTTGTGTATGTTTTTGTATTTTTTGGGTATGATATTTTCTATATGATTGCTGGAAGTGATCAAAGCTTCAGGGAGTCAGGGAGATAGAGGAAGAGGATGAGAAGTTAAAGGAGCTACAAAATGAGGTAGAGAAACAGATGACTAAGAGTACAACCCCAGGCAATGCTGGCTCAGTGATCATCGCTTGAGGAGAAGATGGAGGCTGATGCCATTTCCATCTATGTTGGCAATGTGGACTATGGTGCAACAGCAGAAGAGCTGGAAGCTCACGTTCATGGATGTGGTTTCATTCAACTGTGTTACTACAGTCTGTGTCAAATTCAGTGGCCCTGCCAAAGGGTTTGCATATATAGAATTCTTAGACAAAGAGTCAGTGAGGACTTCCCTGGCTTTAGATGATTCCCAGTTTAGAGGGAGACAGATCAAGGTGATTCCCATCAGCACAACAGATGGGTTACCCGTGTTCCCAATACCGTGCCTGAACTACCAATTACAACAGCTCCCAGCGTTGATTCGACAGTGGTTTAAACAGCTGGCTCTTGCCTCAAAAAAAAAAAAAAAAAAGAAGTAAAAAAAAAAAAGAAACGCAGAAGGTGGAAATTTATTTTTTCAAAAAGATATACTGTGGAAGGGGGAGAATCCCATAACTAACTGAGGAGGGACCTGCTCTGGGCAGTAGGGCAGGCCCAGGGAGTAAGGCAGGGGTGACATATTCCCTCTGGAGATTCGATATGGACACTTCTCAAATGTGCAACCTGCTCCCTGTTTTCCTGCTCCACTTCACTCTCTTTGGGCCTTTTCAAGGGTAGGTGGGCACGGATGGTAGGAGGCTTTTTTTTTTAATATAGAGCTCTGGAGGGCACCAATCTGTTCAGCTTGTTTCCTTCCTTTATTATTTTCTCTCTGCCTTTTGCAGTCCCTGCCTGCTCCTGATTTCCCAGGTCTAGGCACATGCTACCCTTCTTTCCTTTGGGCTCCTGCCTCTCCAGTTTTTCTGGTGAATTTTTTTGGTTCTTTTTTATTTTTCTGTCTTGAGTGTCTTTCTTTGGAGATTTTGGTAGCAGAAAGAACTCACTCACAGTGGATTCAGCTTAAATTCGACTTACCCTTGGGGAAACACACTACTTTGTTTTAAGAAGTTTTTTTTTTTTTTTTTTGTTTTTTTTTTTTTTTTTTTTGTTTTTTTTTTTTTGGTTTTTCGAGACAGGGTTTCTCTGTGGTTTTGGAGCCTGTCCTGGAACTAGCTCTTGTAGACCAGGCTGGTCTCGAACTCACAGAGATCCGCCTGCCTCTGCCTCCCGAGTGCTGGGATTAAAGGCGTGCGCCACCACCGCCCGGCTGTTTTAAGAAGTTTTGCATTGTTGTTTGTTGTTGTTGTTTATCAGATTGTTTTGTTTTATTTTTTTGTTTGCATTTTTCCCTTTAATTTGGAGGGAATGGGAAAAATTGGGAATACGTAGGCGGGAGCTGCATTTTGTTTATTTTTTAAACTCAATTACAAGGGATGTGTTTTTTAAAATAATGTGTCATGAGGAAAGTTGTTTATGAAAAAAGGAAAATTATTTAAAATTTATTTTCTTCTACATGGATTATGGCCCAAGATGTGAATTATGCTCCATCTACCTGCCCAACACAATACACACCTGAGAAATCTCTGCGGATTTTGTTCCCCGGAACAAGCTTCACTGGATCACACCATTGCAGCTAGTGGCAGGATCACATTAAAGCCTTCTAATCATGCATTGCTAGAAGATCAATATCATCATTTCCTACCAGTTCCTAAACTACTTCTAATCTTTATAACACATATCTTACATTGGAATGCAATATTGAGAACTTCTGGAATCTAGACCTTCAGTTTCCTAATCTCTCTTCCCATTGCACACAAAGAGCAGTGTCCATGTGTGTAAAATAGACAATCACCATCATATCCTGACTTTCCAGAGACTTCCCTGCCCCAATAAATTCATATACAGGGAGGCTCAAAGGACAAGGGACACTGCTAACATGAACCACATGGACCAACATAACTACAGTCTGCCTCATGATCAGTCCAAGTCACAGCAGAAATGACAGTTCAACAGGCCTGATCGCCCAACATTCACCATGGTATAGCTTGTGATCTTCCTTACTACTCCTACTGCAGAGGCAGAATAGAATCATGGAAAGAACCCACAAAATGTCTGCTACCAGTACTCCCCATTGCTAACCCTTCCCAGAATTCCTCACAGGCTAGGGCCACCTATATGGGCCTCACATTATTAGCAGCTCCTCTATAGGAGGATCAGAGATCAAATGACTCAGACAGCACAGTCTTTCCAGTTCTGTCCTCCCAACCCGGCAGACAGTGCCCTAGTTTAGAAAGTTTGTATTAATTTTTTAAAAATAATTATTTATTTATTATGTATACAATATTCTTTCTGCGTGTATGCCTGAAGGCCAGAAGAGGGCACCAGACCTCATTACAGATGGTTGAAAACCACCATGTGGTTGTTGGGAATTGAACTCAGGACCTTTGGAAGAGCAGGCAATGCTCTTAACTGTTGAGACATCTCTCCCACCCCAAAAGTTTGTATTTAGTACACATTATTTGATGCTCCTACACCACATCCTGTTTCTCATCCAAAGCACAGGGTCCTTTGTGTCCACATTGCAATGCACACTCACTTTCCAGTGCAGGTATCCCATTGCCTCAGAGATGGAAAATCCAGAAGAGAAACACAGGTCACATTCATAAAGGAATCACTGTTCCTGCGTAACTGTGGTTACTTTGTAACTGTTGTTAAAGAAAAACAGAACAGGAATTAGAAAAAAAATCAGGATCATGTTAGGGCTTGGATGGAGCAAAGAAAATGTGAATATGGTGCAGTTTTAATCTCAAAAATTATTATGAAAAGTTGAAATAGGCTAAAGGCCATGTGCTCAGGAGACTAGGGATTTGTATTAGAGCACAATAAATACTTGTCATGAATTTTCCCTAAAGATGAAGATCTTAACCCAGAAAAGTAAGAGTCCTGTTAAGCAGGGACACATTTTTCCCAGATCATTACTTTGGATGAACTATTGTAATATTGCAATTAGGTTTCAAGATAAGGTCAGTCCCACACCCAGATTGCCATTGTCTGTGGACTGCAAACAATGGTCAATCAGGATAATAATACAGCATCACAACTGATCAATCAGGGCTCCCTGAATCTATGTAAGTAAACTCAGTTGAAGGAGGAAAGCTCTTACCCGCAGGCCAACCTCTCACTTCCTGCACTGTGTCTCTACCAGCTTCAAAGTTGGTCATTGAGCTCAATTCTTATTCTTATTCTTCTTTTTTTTTTTTTGGTTTTTTAGACAGGGTTTCTCTACAGCTTTGGAGCCTGTCCTGGAACTAGCTCTGTAGACCAGGCTGGTCTCGAACTCACAGAGATCAGCCTGCTTCTGCCTCCCGAGTGCTGTGATTAATGGCGTGTGTCACCATCGCCAGACCTTGAGTTCAATTCTTATGCCAATCCCTCTTCATTTCTAAGTCCCCAATAAAAGCCAGAATGAATAGCAGACACTCATTAACTGTTCTATTTTTCTTTCTCACTGACTAGTAAAAAACAAACCTGGATCTAGTTGCAGGACTGTCTTCCCAGAACTGGCAACAGAGGCAGGATTAGGTGTTCAAAATAATTCTCAATTACATAGCATGAGACAACCCTAAAGTATAGGAGACATTGCTCTACACAGAAATCAACATAACTTGAAAGAAATGAAATGGAATTATCAATGACTTAGAAACATTGGAGAACAGAAACAAATAGAGATAACAGCAGCAATACACTTAAATAAAGTTTTGAAACTGATACCAAAAAGTGATTTTTAAAGTGATGATAATAATGCACTTTTAGCTGGGCAGTGGTGGTACACGCTTTTAATCCCAGCACTTGGAAGCAGAAGCAGGCAGATCTTTGTGAGTTTGAGGGCAGGCTGGTGTATAAGAGCTAGTTCCAGGACAGGCTCCAAAGCTTCAGAGAAACCCTGTTTCAATATACCAAAAAATGCACTTTTAAGATTAAATAAAATTTTCTATATTGACTTTAAAAAAGAGTAGGCCCTTCCCTAAAAAGGGGGATGTTATTAACAAAAGATAGATTGATGGTGCTCATATACATATGTTTACTTCTGAGATCTGTAATCAAACACATGGAGTTAGTCAATGGCTTCTTTTTCAAATTCTGAGCCGACGTAACTCTGTCTAGCAAGATTGATCATATTTCTTACCAAAAGCAATCTACAGATTGAAATAATGCCCAGCCAGGCAGTGGTGGTGCACGCCTTTATTCCCAGCACTTGGGAGGCAGAGGCATGCGGATCTCTGTGAGTTCGAGACCAGCCTGGTCTACAAGAGCTAGTTTCAGGACAGGCTCCAAAACCACAGAGAATCCCTGTCTCGAAAAACCAAAAAAAAAAAAAAAAAAAAAGAAAACAATGCCCATTAAAATCCCAGCAAAATTCTTCTAAGACTTCAAAAGAACAGCACTCAAATTCATATAAAAAGCAAAAAACCCAGGATAGCCAAAACAATCCTAAAAACTAAAAGAACTTCTGGAAGCATCACAATCCGTGACTTCAAGCTTTACTACAGAGCTACAGCACTGAAAACAGCCTGGTATTGTCATAAAAACAGACAGGAAGGGGTTGGAGAGATGGCTCAAGGGTTAAGAGAATGGCCTGCTCTTCCAAAGGTCCTGAGTTCAATTCCAAGCAACCACATGGTGCCTCACAACCATCTGAAATGAGATCTGATGCCCTCTTCTGGCCTGCAGGCATACGCACAAGACAGAATATTGTATACATAATAAATAAATAAATATTTGAAAAAAAAAGAACAGATAGGAGGACCAATGGATCTGAATAGCTCTGATCTCCAAAATAACAAAGAACTCAAGATATTGGAGACTAGAAGAACTCATAATCCAATAAAAAATGGAGTAAAGACCTAAACAGAGAACTCTCAACAGAGGAATCTAAAATAGCTAAAAGACACTTAAGGAAATGTTCAATATCATTAATCAGAGAAATGCAAATCAAAACAGCTCTGAATGGCCAGGATTACAAACACCCACAAAAACTTATGCTGGAGAGGTTGTGTGGAAATGGAAACACTTCTGCATTGCTGGTTGGAATGCAAGCTGATACAGTCCCCTTGGATGTCAGTGTGGCAATTTGTCAGAAAATTAGGAAAGACCCAGTAACACCACTTTTGGTTATATAATCAAAAGATGCTCAATTGAGCCTCAAGAACATGTTCTCAACTATGTTCATAGCAGCTTTGTTAGTCATAGCCAGAACCTGGAAACAATGTAAATGGCCCTCTATAGAAGAATGAATAAGAAAAATGTGGTACATTTACACAATGGAGTACTACACAGCAGAAAAAAATATCGACATCTTGAATTTTGCAGGGAAATAGATGGATCTAGAAAACATTGTTTTGAGTGAGGTAATCCAGATGTGCGATCCAATGTGCGAATCCAGATGTACGAATCCAGATGTTCAATCCAGATGTGCGGAACCAGATGTCTAGATCCAGATGTGTGAATCAAGATGTTAAATCCAGATGTTAATATCCAGATGTGCGTATCCAGTTGTTCGGATCCAGATGCACAGATCCAGATGCGCGAATCCAGATGCTCAATCCAGATGTGCGAGTCCAGATGTGCGAATCCAGATGTTCGGATCCAGATGTTCGGATCCAGATGTTTGGATCCAGATGTTCGGATCCAGATGTTCAGATCCAGATGTGCGAACCCAGATGTTCGGATCCAGATGTTCAGATCCAGATGTGCGAATCCAGATGTGCAAATCCAGATGTGCGAGAGTAGATGTACGAGTCCAGATGTGCGAATCCAGATGTTCAATCCAGATGTGCGAGTCCATATGTGCGAGTCCAGATGTGTGAATCCATATGTGCGAATCCAGATGTGCGAATCCAGATGTGCGAATCCAGATGTTCAATCTAGGTGTGCGGGACCAGATGTTCAATCCAGATGTGCGAATCAAGATGTTTTGAACCAGATGTTCAGTCCAGATGTGCAAATCCAGATGTTAAATCCAGATGTGCGAGTCCAGATGTGCGAGTCCAGATGTGCGAATCCAGATGTTCAATCCAGATGTGCGGAACCAGATGTTTGAGTCCAGATGTTCGGAACCAGATGTTCGGATCCAGATGTTCAGACCCAGACGTGTGAATCCAGATGTTCAACCAGATATGCAGATCCAGATGTTCAGATAGAGGTGTTGAATCCAGATGTTTGATCCAGATGTGTGTTCTTACATTTTTTTCATCCTCCCATTCCACCTCCTCCCAATCCACCCACAGCTATCTATTTTATTTTCCTTTCCTAATGAAATCTATCTGTCCCCACTAGTCCCTTACTCTATACATAATCTCTGAATCTAAGGGTTTCAGCTTCGTTATCACTCTATAACTCTTCATAAACAAGTTCTTTAAAAAGTCATTACAGCTCAGTGTACCTAGATAGTGAATTATCATGGATTACCAATTTCAGCAAAATTAGCATGAAAATATTGCACAGAAATTAAAACTTCATCATTGTGGTACAGATTTAGCTACATATGCATGCTCTTTATTTTGTAGTTGACTTGATATGGAGGGTCATATTTATTTCATGGATTTTTAGGGTCCTTAAAACTCTATAATTGAAGAAATTGACTGTATGTTTGTTAGGGTTTGTATTACTGTGATGAAATACTATGATCAAAAAGCAAGAAAGGGTTTATTTGGCTTAAACTTCTACAGTGTAGTCCATCAGTGAATGAAGCCAGGGCAGGAATCTGGGGTCAGGAGCTGATGTAGAGGCCATGAAGGGGAGCTGCTTGCTGGGAAACTCCCCATGACTTGCTCAACTTCTTATAGAACCCAGCACCAATAGTCCAGGGATGGCACCAGTCCTACATTTCCTCCCCCATCAATCACTAGTTAATTAAGAAAATGCCCTACAGCTGGACCATATGGAGGCATTCATTCTCTCAATTGAGGTTCCTTCCTTTCAGATTATTCTAGCATGTTTCAACTTGATATAAAGTTAGCCAAGACAGGCTGTATTTGATCCAAATTCTCTTTCCAATACTGTTTGTTGTACAGGATGGTGTAATGGATATAAAACATAAATGATTATGAAATGCAGGGCATGTAGAGATCAACCCATTGAGTACACATTTTTCTAGGTAAAACTGTTTATCTGCGTGCCACTTAGTCCAAAAGAAAGTCAGGAGATGTAACTCCTGAAGAGTCTGACCTGGCGGCTGGCTGCGTTGAGTCTGGCTCAGAGAGGGGAAGCATAGCGTCTTACCTCACTTCCTCTTCCTCCCAGCATTCTGTTCTGTTTATTCCACCCACCTATGTTCTGCCTATCAGGGCCAAGCAGTTTCTTTATTACTTAACCAATGAAATCAACAGATTGATATATGACACTCCCACATCACTCTCTCTTACCACCTTATATTCCTCTCTCTGCCCAGGCATGCCACTTCCTATCTGCAACTCCTTAGTGATAGGATTAAAGATGTGAGACACCAGCATTGACTCTACAATAAACTAGTGTGACTACTGGGATTAAAGGTGTGTGTCAGTATTGCCTGGGGTGTAAGGCGGGCCGTGGCATCTGTTTACTTTATGATCTTCAGGCAAGCTTTATTGTTAAAATATAAATGAAAAAATAAAATTAAATAATTAGAAGCAAGCATCTGAGATCAAGAAGAGAAAAGTAAAACTGTTAATCACCAAAGACTATAAAAAATATTCTGAGTAAAAACTGGAGAAGGTCCATCATTTTCAAAAACAATAAATGATATAATTAAATTATGGTTCACAAAATCAACAATATAGATGACACCATTGACAAAACAAGGCACAAACACAAATCTACACACACACACACACACACAAATATATATATATATATATATATATATATATATATATACACATACATAATTAATTCTTCAAGAAGAAGAACAAGGTTCTAATCAAAATCACTGAATCACTGGCCATCACACATCCTGTACACTCCTGTTCTCTCCTTTACCAATATTAGAAAATGGGTTCCCTGAGAAGGGCTGTTTCACCAAAATTTACAATATTCACTTGAAGTCTTCTGATGTTTTTACTTTACAGAAAATAGATTTGATTACTGAAAGCATCTCATTCTCTTTTAATAAAGAAAATGATGTGTTAGGATCACTTACCATGTTCTTTCCTACAATTGGTGATGGAATCCAAGTCTGCATCACCGTGAGGAAATGAAATCTTTTTAAATGGAATTTCAAGAGAACAGATTTTTAAAGAATCTGTTTACATGTAAATCAACTTGATTTACTCTAACTACTTGGAGTTCCAAGCACTTCTGAAAATAAGGTTACTGCTATTTTTTGTGTATGTTTTTGTATTTTTTGGGTATGATATTTTCTATATGATTGCTGGAAGTGATCAAAGCTTCAGGGAGTCAGGGAGATAGAGGAAGAGGATGAGAAGTTAAAGGAGCTACAAAATGAGGTAGAGAAGCAGATGACTAAGAGTACAACCCCAGGCAATGCTGGCTCAGTGACCAAGACTCTTGAGGAGAAGATGGAGGCTGATGCCAGTTCCAGCTATGTTGGCAATGTGGACTATGGTGCAACAGCAGAAGAGCTGAAAGCTCACGTTCATGGATGTGGTTTCATTCAACTGTGTTACTACAGTCTGTGTCAAATTCAGTGGCCCTGCCAAAGGGTTTGTATATATAGAATTCTTAGACAAAGAGTCAGTGAGGACTTCCCTGGCTTTAGATGATTCCCTGCTTAGAGGGAGACAGATCAAGGTGATTCCCATCAGCACAACAGATGGGTAACCCGTGTGCCCAATACTGTGCCCAAACTACCAATTACGACAGCTCCCAGTCTGGATTAGACAGTGGTTTAAACAGCTGGCCCTTGAATCAAAAAAAAAAAAGATATAAAAAAAGAAAAGAAAAAACAGAAGGTGGAAATTTATTTTTAAAAAAGATATACTGGGCTGGAGAGATGGCTCAGGGGTTAAGAGCATTGCCTGCTCTTCCAAAGGTCCTGAGTTCAATTCCCGGCAACCACATGGTGACTCACAACCACTTGTAAAGAGGTCTGGTGCCCTCTTTTGGCCTGCAGACATACACACAGACACAATATTGTATACATAATAAATAAATAAATACATAAATAAATATAAATAAATAAAAATAAATACAAAAGATATACTGGGAAGGGGAAGAATCCCATAACTTACAGAGGAGGAACCTGCTCTGGGCAATAAGGCAGGCCCAGTGAGTAAGACAGGATTGACATATTCCCTCTGGAGATTCGATATGGACACTTCTCAAATGTGCAACCTGCTCCCTATTTTCCTGCTCCACTTCGCTCTCTTAGGGCCTGCCCAAGGGTAGGTGGGCACGGATGGTAGGAGGCTTATTTTTTTACCTAGAGCTCTGGAGGGCACCAATCAGTTCAGCTTGTTTCCTTCCCTCATCTTCTTTCTGCTTTTTGGAGTCCCGGCCTGCTCCTGATTTACCAGGTCTAGGAACATGCTACCCTTCTTTCCTTGGGCCTCCTGCCTCTCCAGTTTTTCTACTGCATTTTTTTTTGGTGGCATTTTGTTTATTTTTCTGTCTTGAGTGTCTTTCTTTGCAGATTTTTGTAGCGGGAAGAACTCTCAGCGGATTCGGTGTAAATTCCACTTACCTTGGGGAAATACACTACTTTGTTTTGGGACGTTATGCACTGTGGTTGTTGTTGTTGTTGTTATTGTTTATCAGGTGTTGTTCATTTGTTTTATTTTTGTTTACATTTTTCCCTTTTATTTGGAGGGAATGGGTGTGGTTTTTGTTGTTGTTTATCAGGTGTTGTTTTGTTTTCTTTTTGTTTCATTTTTCCCTTTTATTTGGAGGGAATGGGAAGAATTGGGAATAAGGAGGTGAGATCTGCATTTTGTTTATTTTTTAACCTCAATTACAAGGGATGTGTGTTTTTTAAATATGTGTCATGAGGAAAGTTGTTTATGAAAAAAAGAAAAATGATTTAAAATTTATTTTCTCTTACATGGATTATGGCCCAAGATGTGAATTATGCTCTATCTACCTGCCCAACACAATACACACCTGAGAAATCTCTGCAGATCAGAAACTCCTTTGTTCCCTGAAAAAAGCTTCACTGGATCACACCATTGCAGCCAGTGGCAGGATCACATTAAAGCCTTCTAATCATGCATTGCTAGAAGATCAATATCATCATTTCCTACCAGTTCCTAAACTACTTCTAATCTTTATAACACATATCTTACATTGGAATGCAATATTGAGAACTTCTGGAAATTAGACCTTCAGTTTCCTAATCTCTCTTCCCATTGCACACAAAGAGCAGTGTCCATGTGTGTAAAATAGACAATCACCATCATATCCTGACTTTCCAGAGACTCCCCTGCCCCAATAAATTCATATACAGGGAGGCTCAGAGGACAAGGGACACTGCCAACATGAACCACATGGACCAACATAACTACAGTCTGCCTCATGATCAGTCCAAGTCACAGCAGAAATGACAGTTCAACAGGCCTGATCGCCCAACACTCACCACAGTATAGCTTGTGATCTTCCTTACTACTCCTACTGCAGAGGCAGAATAGAATCATGGAAAGAACCCACAAAATGTCTGCTACTAGTACTCCCCATTGCTAACCCTTCCCAGAATTCCTCACAGGCTAGGGCCACCTAGCTGGGCCTCACATTATTAGCAGCTCCTCTATAGGAGGATCTGAGATCAAATGAATCAGACAGCAAATTCCTTCCAGTTCTGAACTCCCAGCCCAGCACACAGTGCCGTAGCATAGAAAGTTTGTATTTAGTACACATAATTCAACTCTCCTACTCCACATCCTGTTTCTCATCCAAAGCACAGGGTCCTCTGTATGCACATTGCATTGCACACTCACTTTCCAGTTCAGCCATCCCATTTTCTCAGAGATGGGAAATCCTGAAGAGAAACACAGGTCACATTCATAAAGGAATCACTGTTCCTGTGTAACTGTGGTTACTTTGTAAGTGTTGTTAAAGAAAAACAAACCATGAATTAGAAAACAATCTGGATCATGTTAGGGCTTGGAGGGAGCAAAGACAATGTGAATATGATGTAGCTTTAATCTCAAAAATTATTTTGAATAATTGAAATAGGCTAAAAGCCATGTCCTCCAGAGACTAGGTATTTGTATTAGAGCCGGGCGGTGGTGGCGCACGCCTTTAATCCCAGCACTGGGGAGGCAGAGACAGGCAGATCTCTGTGACTTCGAGACCAGCCTGGTCTACAGAGCTAGTTCCAGGACAGGCTCCAAAGCCACAGAGAAACCCCATCTCGAAAAACCAAAAAAAAAAATTAAATTAGAGCACACTAAATATTTGTCATGTATTTTCCCTAAAGATGAAGGTCTGAATCCAGAAAAGTAACAGTCCTGTTAAGCAGGGACACAATATTTTACCCAGATCATCTATTTTGAATGAACTCTTATAATATTGCAATTAGGTTTCAAGAAAAGGTCAGTCCCACACCCAGATTGCCATTGCCTGTGGACTGCAAACAATGGTCAATCACGATAATAATATAGCATCGCAACTGATCAATCAGGGCTACCTGATTCCATGTCAGTAATCTCAGTTGAAGGAGGAAAGCTCTCACCCTCAGGCCAACCTCTCACTTCCTGCACTGTCTCCACCAGCTTCAAAGTTTTTCAATGAGTTCAACCCTTATACCAATCCCTCTTCATTTCAAAATGCCCAATAAAAGCCAGAATGATTAGCAGACACTCATTAACTGCTCTATTTTTCTTTGTCACTGACTAGAGAAGGACAAACCTGGAAGGAGTTGCAGGACTGACTTCCCAGAACTGGCAACACAGGCAGGACTAGGTGTTCAACATAATTCTCAATTACATAGCAAGAAGCAAGCCTAAAGTATAGGAGATATTGTTTTACATAGAAATCAACATAACTTTAAAGAAATGAACTGAAACTCTCAATGACTTACAAACATTGGAGAACAGAAACAAATAGAGATAAGAGAAGCAATAAACTTAAAGAAAGTATTTGACACAGATACCAAAAAGTGATTTTTAAAGTGATGATAATAATGCACTTTTAGCTGGGCAGTGGTGGTACACGCTTTTAATCCCAGAACTCAGAAGCAGAAGCAGGCAGATCTTTGTGAGTTTGAGGCCAGCCTGGTCTACAGGAGCTAGTTCCAGGACAGGCTCCAAAGCTACAGAGAAAGCCTCTCTCAATACACCAAAAAATGCACTTTTGAGATTAAATAAAATTTTCTATATTGACTTTAAAAAAGAGTAGGCTAAGAGAGACTTACATACATTTAATCTACATGGGAAGTATAAAGAATAAAAAGACAAGATCTCCTGAGTAGTTTGGGTACATGGGGACCTTGGGAGAGGGTTGAAGATGGGAGTGGAGAGGAAGGAAGTGAAGGATTGAAAATTGTAGAGATCAGTAAATTTCAATTAAAAAATATCGATCATATCTGCAGAGGATAGTTCCCTAATTGCAAATTCAATGTTCCTTGACTCAAGATAACCTTCATAATCTGGACACCCACACAATATGGTCTGCGTTTATTCACATGACATTAATTTACACATGCTGTGCAATTACAAACCTCTCCTGCTACCACAGTCAGGCCCTTTTTCATAGTGGTGGCTGCAACAGCTGATAGCCTATGCTGTGCTCCCGCAGTGCACACAATAATCTATTCTTCCTATTGTGGTCTGAGGAGAGAAGAAATGCTCCATATGCAGATTCTTTTTCTGTGACTGTGTTGACAGTCAACTACATGGCTCAAATGCATCATTTTATTATATTTTAATGTATTGGTTTTGTTTGAGACAGGGTATCTCTGTAGCTTTGGTCCATGTCCAGGAACTAGTTTTTGTAGACTCTGCGTGCACCACTAGTGCCAAGCAAATACATAATTTTAAAACTGTGAATTGGTACAGTCATTTAAGAACTTTGAAGGCGTAATATAGAGGACTCTCAAGGTTGCCCAGGAAAGCAACAGACAGGCACCAAGGCCACCTGAGTCAACCTAACAGAAGTTGTCTCAGAAACAATATTTCTATTGGGATGGAAATGCAGCTCTTCTAGAATTAATATGACTTTCTACTGAGAAATCAAAAAACACATTTAGAAGATTAATAAAGAAAAGTCTCTTTAATGATGTTATGCATTGATCTCTGTCCAATGCTCAAGGGGAGCTAGGTTAGACAGATTTTGCATTCAATATATGCTGTTATCCATAAGTATCCCTTAGGATAATGATCCAGATTATAGTTTGAACAATTGAAATAGAAACAGGCAACTTGTCAGTCTAAATATTTAGGAAAACGTATTCTCAGAATATTCTCTTAAGTGTGCCAATGACATGTTACAGCAGGTCATTCTTAACTGACGGGGTTCTAAGGTGAAGATCATGAGGGAGGAGAAAAACTGGACTGGACAAGTAAAAGAAAAAGATAGGGTGGGGAGATGTTGCAGAAGATACATCCCGTACCTTGTAAGATTCTGAAGAAAAATAGCGTCCTAGTTGGGCAGTGGTGGGGCACGCCTTTAATCCCTGCACTCGGGGATTTCTCAGTAGCTTTGGAGCTTGCCCTGGAACTCCTGTAGACCAGACTGGCCTTGAACTCAAAGAAATTCACGAGCCTCTGCCTCCAGAGTGCTGGAATTAAAGGCGTGCACCACCACTGCCTGGCAAGACTTTTTATTTTTAAATCAGTGTTGGCTTCTTTGAAATAGTTTGGAGTCAAATATCTGGACAATCTGAACAGTGTATACATGGGCATTCTAATCTCTACCAGGCCTAATTAGCATATACTTAAAGTCTGGTGTTTTAGATACAGTTCTCCCCCTGCCAAATTCTACTTGTGAGACTAATTATTTTTTAAGCATTGTCCAATCTATTGTATCACCAATTCTACTCTTCAACATTTTGGTACAGTAGTGGAAAGCTACACAACACGTGAGATGCCTTTGATAACCTCCACAAATTTAAATATAGATTCAGATTATATTTCAAGCTTAAATGCAAAGTGCTAGATATCGAGAAGATATTGGAGAATCTAGGCTTCTCTGAGTTTGGCAACTTGGCCATGAATGCATGAACCGTGTTGAACTTGACTAGGAAAGTGTATTTACACACAACTTCCTGCTCCCAATACTCTAAGGAGATGAAGCCACAGAACAAAGTTATTCAGAGGCCTGCCCCTAGGTTCAGGAGTTAGCAGGGACCATGAGGAACTTCACATACAGGGAATATCTCGACAGGTTCCCACCCAGACCCATGGAGAAAACACTATAGTGTCTTCCGCACCTCGCCCTCTGCTCCTCCACATCAGGAGACAGCATTTCCTCACTCACCATGTTGTGCTTCTCCATTTTGCCAAAGTTCTCAGTGCACCGTCTCCCTGCCACAGCAACTGCACCCGAGAACAGGAATCCACTGGCGCCAGCTCCTCTTCAAAGCCAAGACTGAAGGCGGCTGCCGGAAGAGGCCTGCACTGCTTCTGACTGGCAGGTCACCTGAAGTGCGTGATTGGCTAGTGAGTCCTGAGTGACAAGAGCACCTCCCATCGGGATACAGTGTGCTTAAAGAGACAGAATACTGGTTCCTGTGCAATCCATTCCCCCAATAGAGAACTTCTCCAGACCTGAGAATATATACAGTTCAATAGCACTTTCCCAAGGCTACTAAAGCAATGGATGTCATCGTTTTGCGCTCCTAGGAACTTTGCCTTTTTCTTCCAGCACACTATGTGACTCATGTGGTACACTGTGCTAGGTGGGTGGCGTAATTTCCTCTTCCACAGAGGTAAGGATGCCTAGAATACTAACAATTAAAGAGAGTTTTAAAGTTACAAAATGAAATATTTGTCCTGTGGCTTCATTCTGAGATCAGATGAACTGAAGGTACTTTTTACATGGTATTCACAGGAATTTTACACATCAGGAAAGAGAAAAGCAGGAACAAGATATCAATCAAGATGATTGGTATTTCCCCCATCGGAAAGCTGGATAATTGCTACATTGCTTTATGGGTTTTGTTCATTGAATTCAAAGCATACTCCGGGCAAATGAATAATAATAAAAGAGTAGTGTTCATAGAAATTTGAATATGTAGAGAATAATGGAGCTAGAAAGAATGTCTTCATGAGCACTGTTGTTAGCCAGCACATCTCCCTCCACAGTCAGGTGAATAAAATATACAACTGCAGTATTCAAGATTCTCTACATCAGCAGGACTGGTAGAATGAATCTCATCATGTATGTAAACAGTGGGCTTATTAGAATGTCTCACAAGCTGTTGTCCAGGTAACTTACGAATAGCTGCCTACCAAAAGCAATTGAAGAATCCAATAGCTTGCTTCTCAGCCTTTTGTCTAAGGTCATGTGAAGAATCTAGTAGTTGTTCTGCCCACAAGGCTCTGTGACTCAGCTGGTTTTAAGTATTCATCAAAATTACAATGAAGTAGGCTCTAATACTAGTAAAGGAATGAGCTTGGTAGCCAGAGCTAGAGCACAGAGGCAAAAAAGATAATTTTCTTCTTCAAAATATTTTATATGTGACTGCTGCTACCAGAATGTAAGATGCTGATTAAGTTGGGCCACAGTCTTTGTTGAATTCAGGTTTTTTTTGTGGGTGTGATTTCAAGACAGGATTTTTCTGTGTAGTTGTAGAACTCATTGTGTAGGCCAGACTGGTCTCAAATGCAGAAAATCCCACTACCTCTGCTCAAGAGTGATGGTGATAGGACTGTGCACAGACATGGGTGGGAGAGATGGCTCACTGGTTAATTGTGAACAAACACCAAGCAGCTTAAGGTGAGTCCTATCATCTCAAATTATACAGATTAATGGAGGATTTTCCCATTTCAAAAACCTTTAAGTAAAATCTCTCTCAGGTATAATCAGATAATCAATGAGGTAGTCAGTTTTAACTACCAAAAATAGCCAGACATTTCAACAACCAAGACAGAAAAAATGATAAAAAAAAATTCTTGCCTGCAGGAGTACAGGAGGCACAAAGAGTGTGGGAGTTTTGTTTTGTTTTGTTTTGTTTTGTTTTTTGGTTTTTTCGAGACAGGGTTTCTCTGTGGTTTTGGAGCCTATCCTGGAACTAGCTCTTGTAAACCAGGCTGGTCTCGAACTCACAGATATCTGCCTGCTTCTTCCTCCCAAGTGCTGGGATTAAAGGCATGAGCCACCACTGCCCGGCTGGGAGTTGTTTTCAAAACAGTATTGTTCCTCAACAAATGAAGCATGGAGATTTTACGTAGGGAATCTGAACGTGCTCATGTATCATCTCCCTTTCCTTAAGCATGCTCAGTTAACAAGTCCACTTCTAACCATAATCACAATGTAAAAACAGAGACATTTAGGGACATTCTTAAATCAAAATCATGTAGGAACAAAAGTAAATAGACAAATGATGGAATGAAATGCCTCTGGCATGTTCATACTGTACCATAAGGTCTTGCTTGAAATTCAAGTAGATGACACTGTGAAAAGTCAACTATCAATTTTGATGCTTATTCTAAAAGATAACTTTACCAAAACCATAATTTTCAAAAACACAAAAAAATAGAGAACACAACCAGAAAACTTCAAGTATAAGTCACCTAACAGCCCTGTATACAGTGCTTCTGGAGGAACAGTTATAATGATCTCTATTAATCTCTGAGAAGGCTGACTATATGGAAGACCACAGCCACTACACAGTCTACAAATAAAAAAATTACACAACCCAGGAAAATGAGAAACCTGAATAACATCCAAAAAAGGAGAACTGGAGAGTTGGAACAATATCACCTCTTAAATTCATTCCAAATATCTGTCGCTGCTTTCCAGGAAAGCATTTGCTAAAATAAATATACTCAAATATGCAAGCACATATTATTAATTCAATTCACTGGGAAAAACGGAACACTTGACAGTAGGTCACTGAAATTACTTGGCACAAGTGAGAAATGTTAAGTCTGGAACATAGCCTACAGGCTCTGACATTCATCACTGCACCCCCTGGATGAGGAGTTGCATTAGCCTGGACTACAAATCCCAGCATTCCAGGTACAACCACCTCAGTGAGGGGTCAGGACCTCTCCAACAGTGTATTTAGGTGTGATCCTAGAGGAAAAACTCTTAGTTCCCAGTTTACATGGGCTCCTCCCTCTTGTCCCCCCCCCCCCCCCCGTCTTGTCTCCCAACATGGGATTGGTCATCAGAGGGCTCCGTACTTAATAAAATGGTAGGTATTTTGATTTGGATTCATTTTACCTAATTGGACTTCTATGGGCTAGGATTTTTTCTTAACATGAAAGAAACACAGAGCACACAACAAATACTCTTAGGAGTTTATTAGAAGGGATGTGCACAGGCCTGGGAAGTCAGTGTGCAGAGAGGGAGGAAGATGGCTCATCCAGCTTTTTTTTTTAATGGTTTTTCGAGACAGGGTTACTCTGCGGTTTTGGAGCCTGTCCTGGAACTAGCTCTGTAGACCAGACTGGTCTCGAACTCACAGAGATCCGACTGCCTCGGCCTCCTAAGTGCTGGGATTAAAGGCATGTGCCACCACCGCCCGGCTCATCCAGCTTTTACCAGCTGTCTGGTGTATGCACAGAGGGGTTGACGTGGCTACATCATATGCAGATGATAGGGCTCATGCAAGTAGGGAAGGGCTTAGCTGAGTAATATGTGGATCATGCAGGAGGGAGCCTTTAACATCCCTGGGTGCCTGAGGGCCTGTCTGTCCCTACATGACCCCTAGAACTTAGGAGTATCAAATATATGTGGCTTAAATCATTATATTCACCACCTTATCAGGTGATGTGAAATGCCCATCATGAGCCGGGTATTTCTGGATCTATCAAGTTACAAAGTAGGACATGTACAGCTGCAACCTGTTATCAAATGGAAGTGGTATATTATAGATCAGGACCAAGGAGGTCCTGAAGACACAAGGAAGGTACATGAAGAAATGGCCAACTTCCAATGGTTTCTACTCCTGTTACTATGCCTTCTGCTGTCAAGCATACACCTATAGTCTATTCCCTATGATTGGCTGAATGAGGAAGAAATGACTAGACCCTGGCTGATGGTTCAATACATCATGCAGGAACCACTGAGAATTAGACAGCTGCAGGATTACAATCCCTGGCTGGGACAACCATGAAAGATGCTTGTGAAAGGAAATGTTCCCAGTGGGCAGAAAATCAAACAATACACATTTGAATGTGGTTTATTTGGAAGGAGAGATGGTCTAATCTACAACTATCAATGAACTGATTGATGGACTTTATCCAGTGGTTTGACTGGATGCTGAGAGATTAGTAAAGAGCAGGATTAGAAAATTGGTGATTGAAGACATCTTAGGAAGGAGAATGTGAATAATCTCTGTGAAAGGAAAAGCAGTATAAAGATCTTTTTTTTTTTTTGGTTTTTCGAGACAGGGTTTCTCTGTGGCTTTGGAGCCTGAACTGGAACTAGCTCTGTAGACCAGGCTGGTCTTGAACTCATAGAGATCCGCCTGCCTCTGCCACCCGAGTGCTGGGATTAAAGGCGTGTGCCACCATCGCCCGGCCGAGTATAAAGACCTTTGTATTCCTTATAAATTCTGATCAAAAGGTTCATTCAGCTGAGCAGGAGTTCAGAACTCATTGAGACAGAATGACTCTTCCATGTACAATCAGCCTCTTTTCCCAGTTATTCATGTCAGTGTCCAATGGGCCCATGACCAAAGTGGCCACATTGCCAAAATGGGAGATAGGCATGGGTTCAAGAACATGGACTTGAACTCATCATGGCTGACTTAGCTACAGTTTTGCTGAGTTGCCATATTACGCATGGCACAGACCAAAACTTGGCCCCATATATGACACCATTACTAGGGTGACCAGTCACCAACCTACTGGCAGGTTGACTACACTGGAAAACTTCCTCTGTGAAAAGGACATTTGGGCTTCAAATGCTCTTAAACCAACAGACTAGAGAAAGAATAACAACTTTAGGCAAGGTGATATATCCAGATTAGCAAGGGGAAATTGGATTGCTCTTCACGATAGAGACAAGAAAGATAGTATGTCCAGAATGCAGGAGATATTTTAGGGCATCCCCTTGTGATACCAGGACTTGACATTAAGACAAATGAGAAACAAAAACAGTACAATCCAATAATTATTATATCCATCAGGAATGAAGGCGTGGGTCACTTCTCTAGGAAAAGACCCAAGACCTTGTGAAGTGCTTGCAGAGGTTGGGAGAAATACAGAATGGGCAGCAGAGTGTGGCAGTTCTAAATACCTTCTAAGGCCAAGTGACTATTGCAGCAATGAGAACTTTAACTGATATGAGTGCTTCTGTTGTATTTTGTTGACAATGTATTTGTAAAGTTATTTCTATGTCTTAAATTTCCCTATCATATGTTGCAACATCAATTATAAGAATATTTGTGGTGGGCTGGAGAGATGGCTCAGCGGTTAAGAGCATTGCCTGCTCTTCCAGAGGTCCTGAGTTCAATTCCCAGCAACCACATGGTGGCTCACAACCATCTGTAATGAGGCCCTCAGGAAGAATCCTGTTTACATAATAAACAAATAAATATGTTTTAAAAAAAAGAATATTTGTGGTTATCAGAAGTTTGAGATACTAGAATGATATCCTCCATGAGACATTGCCAATATTCCTATAAAAAAACCTATAAATGGCTAATGTTTATTGGAAGCTCTCCAAAGGCACTGTAGACTATGCACTTCCAAACTTATCTGAAGTTACACCCACTTCAACTTCTATCCTATCACAGAGAAGTGACCTGAAAACAGCCTCTGAGAGCTGGTAGCCTGGATCAGAGGTCCTAAAACTTACACACATACTGGAATTATTTGGAAGACTGTCAAAACAGTGTGTTTTCCTTCCAGAGTTTCTGGCTTAGGGCAGATGTGTGCTGTTGCTGCTCTGATGGCACAGGGATGAATGGCTCTAAAGGTCCTGCTGACTTTGCTGCAGCTCTAAGCCATGGCTTACACTGCTCTCACTATCTGGAATATTTTTCATTTTTCCTTCACCTGTAGTAGCTGATCTGTCTCTTCTGGTTCTGTTTGTCACACTGTATGCATTATATCTCAGGAAGGGGGCAAATACTGACCTGTAAACCTGTGAGGAGGCACACCCCCAGAGAGATAATCTGTTACGTGCTTTGTATGGGCTACAGCTTTAGAAGATGTCTTTTTGTGTTTCCATCTCTACGTCAGAATCAGAAATGGTTTTAGAATTAGACAATGTCTATCCTTCTCAAAATCCAAGCATGATGTTAAAAGAAAAATTCAAAACTCAGTCTCATGTCAACAGCCTTCTGGTATGGGACAGAAAGAAGATCCATTTTAAAGGAACATTTTACTTTCCTTCATGCCCATTTTGTCTATATCTTATCTTTCACTGAAAATATGTCTACATGAATAACGCTTAGATTTTCAACAAAGAACGGCTTCCAAGAAGAAATTAGGGCCCCACAATGTCTCTGCCTGGTTGATATGACGGCATGATGCTGATAGCACTATGAGACCGATTTATGGGTTCAAGCTGCAGATATGAGGCACCTTCTTACAATGTTCTGGGCAGAATTCCAAATAAGAACTTCAGAAGAACCCTATCGAATACTCAGAAACCATTAGCAATTATCCAAAACAGCAATCTTGAAATTTAACCATCATTTTAACTTTATAATATCCCATAGAGAGAACATCGCCCCCATGACATGTGGAAGCAATTCCAGAAGATGCCATTCTCTCTCTCAACAAAGTTTGTCTTCCTGGTCAGGAATAACATTTAAAAGTTGATTATTACTCATTTAGGGTTGGGTGAAATTATGTACACTTAGAGATCTCAAAAAGAGGGAAAATGGAATAGGATGATAGGTAGATTACTTACTCACACTAATAATAAGTTTGTAAAAGAAGGAATACTTGTGAACTACTATTTATGGATTTACACTGGTATAGACTTTTGTATATTGACACAAATTCAAATTATATTATATAGAATGTTTCTATTTTTGTTTGGAATATTTGTAACAACTATACAAGGTTATTTTGTCAGATTGTATAAATGCATGATTCTACCTCTGTTTAAAACATATTTTTGACACAATTTTATGATATATTTATCACATTGCATTATAAAACTCTACCTCTGATCAAGATTCTTATACATTGTTTACCTTTTGAGGTCATTGTCCTGCTTTACTGCATAGTTCTTTAAAGATTGTTTTATATTCTGATATGAAGTCTTATTCTTCAACACTGTGATGAGACTTTGGTTGATTGGTCAGTCAGTTGTCTCTGTCATCTACTACACTTTTTGGAAGCTGCTAGGCTGCACTACCTGCCTACTCAAGCAATATTATTGCTCTTCTCAGGCCTTTGATGCAGTTGAAGATGAGATAATCATACTTACCATCCTCTTATGATCTAGTTAAGCCATTTCTACTACAACATGGACTCCTTAGGATAGAATGCTTATCAAACCATTAGGATGTATTCCTTCCGTAATATTCATTATGCTTATTGTAATTCTAACTTTATTTTGACATCTGTTTCTTGTGTATATAATTTTGTATAGGGTTTGGAATTTCTTATTAAATTAAATGGGTAGGTGCTGTGAGAGCTCCTCCACTCAATAGCTTTACGATATCAATCCTTTGGGCATGGTCTCTTACAAGTATAAATGAATCTGTAAAGTGTGTGGTTGCTTTCTTGAATCCAGCTTTTGATTCTGGATGCTAGCTATATTGTATATATGATCCATTGCCCTGTAGGTGCTCATCTGACCTATAAAAGCCCAAGATATTCTTACACTCTAACTTGGTGTTTTCAAAAGTCAAAGATTCAATTAGTACTCACATAGTTCAGAGTCTGTCACTCTGACTTGTACAGCCTTCAAAATTTATCATTAAAACATGAAGTCAGTGTTACATGATGAACTTAGAATGGATGCAGCTATCTTAAGTAAAACCAAGCACTTCTGTCTCGTGTCATTATAGGTTTGGGAAGATTGGGAGATATGGTACGAATCTTTAATTTTCTTTTGGAAAATGTGTGGATTGTTTTTAATTAAATATCATAAATCAGTCTGCCTTAGCAAGAGGAAGTATTTTATTCAGCTACAAAATTAAGCAAAGTTCCATATTTCAGCTATTCATTTTATACTATCACTTTGTATAATTCACCCACGAGCAGCTGTGTATCAAGGATTTTTTAATTTTTTTATTCAACTATATTTATCCACTACTATCCCTTCCTCCCCCCTCCCCTTTTCCCATGTTTCACATGTCCCAAATTTACTAAGGTCTTGTCTTTCTCTATGTCCTATATAGAATAGATTTATGTATGTCTCTGTTTGTTTCCTCTTTGTTGTATATGTTCTGGGCATTGTGAATTGTAAGCTGACTGTCCTGTTTCATATCTAAAAGCCACTTAGGAGTGAGTACATGTATTTTTCTTTCTGGTTCTGGTTTAACTCACTCTTTTATGATGTTTTCTAGATCCATAAATTTTAAGATGTAATTGTTTTTATCCACTGAGTAGTACTCCATTGTGTAAATATACCACAATTTCTTTGTCCATTCTTCAGTGGAGGGGTTGTTTTCAGGTTCTGGCTTTGACAATGTTGCTGTGAACACAGTTGAGCATTTGTCCTTGTGGGATGATTGAGCATCCATTGAGTACATATCCAAAGGGCTTGGCTCGGTTTTAAGATAAGTTGTTTCCTAATGTTCTTTCATTCTTTTTTTTTTTAATTTTTGGTTCTCCAAGACACGGTTTCTCTTTAGCTTTGAAGCCTATCCTGGAACTAGCTCTTGTAGATCAGGTTGGCCTTGAAGTCAAGGAGATCTATCTCAGCCTCCCAAGTGCAGAGATTAAAGGCACGCCTCACAACCAGACAGGTGGCTTTCTATTTTTCTAAGGAATAACCATGCTGATATTCAAACTAGCTGGTAAGTTTGTAACCACATCAGCAATGGAGGAATGTTCCCTTAACTCTACATCCTCTCCAGTTTCAGTTGTCATCAGTGTTTTGATCTTGCCTATTGTTATAGACGTAAGAGGGAATCTCAGATTTGTTTTTATTTTCATTTCTCTAAAGACTAAGGAGTTTGGAAATTCCCTTAAGTGCTTCTCAGTCATTTTAGATTCATGGGTTAAACATTTTTTATTTAGGTCTGTACTCCATTTTTTCTTGGATTATTTGTTTTTTGATGACCAATTCCTTAAGTTCTTTGTATGTTTTGAAGATCAGTCTTCTGTCCAATGTGGGGTAGATGAATATCTTTTCCCAAACTACAGGCTGCCTTTTTTGTATTGTTGATCATGTCCTTTGGTTTACAAAAACCTTTGTTTCAGGAGATCTCATTTATTATTTTTCTCAGTGTCTGTGATGCCTGTGGTTATTATAATTTGAAAGTGGTCCTCTTTACCAATGTGTTCAAGGGTACTTCCAATATTCTTTTTTATGTTTGTCTTTATGTTGTAGTCTTTGATCCATTGGGACTTGAGTTTTGTTCATGATGATAGATGTAGATCTACTTTCATTCTTCCCCACATTGATATTCAGTTATGCCAGCACCATTTGTTAAATGTTTTCTCCATTTTATATTTTTTGGTGCTTTGTCAAAAATCAGGTGTAGTAGGTGAGTGGATTGATATCTAGATCTTAAAATCAGTTCCATTAGTCCTCCTATCTGTTTTTGTGCCAACACCAGGCTCTCTTCATTATTGTAGCTCTGCAGTCGTCTGAAGAAGTCAGGGAATGTGAAGCCTCCAGAAATTATTTTTTATGTAGGATTGTTTTTATCTTGCAGGTGGGGAGCTCTGAACCATCAGCATGGTCTCAGAGCACTCTCCTTCCAATCCCAAGTTGGAACACAAAAATCCAGTCCCATAAAAGCCACTGAAATGCTTTAAAGCCAGAGTTCATGCTGGCAGCACAGCCCAAAGAAGCTGCGCTTTAAATTGACACAGCGTTTTTTCTGCTGCTTTTGCTGAACCAAGAAATCTCTCTACAGCACACCACCAACAAACAGCAAAAATCTGTGTTAAACTCTATCTCCCTTATTTTTAAGCCTTCCCAGGTTTTTATGTGGATTTAGTCCATCACATCTGGGCGCATCTTTGTTGTAATAGCATGACGGGGCTGCGTCCCCAGCACCCTGGCCACCTGCTACCTTATGTCTGAAATAACAACACACAAACTGTATTCATTTGAACACTGCTTGGCCCATTTTTATCTAGCCTCTTCTAGGATAATTCTCACATATTAATTTATCCCATTTCTAATCAACTCTGTTGTAATAAGACTGGCGGGGAAACATCACCCTTAATAGTAGCCACAAATATAAAATATTATGGAATTACCAACTAGACAATTGAAAGGACTGTATGAAAAGAACATTAAATCTTTGAAGAAGACACCAGAGAATGGGAAGATGTCCCTTGCCATTGTTACTTAAAAATCAACATAGCAATCTATAGGCTCAATACCATTCCCATGTAAATATCAGAAAAATTCTTCACAGATCTCAAAATAAAAACAGTCAACTTCATGTAGAAAAGCCAAAAAATGCACCTTCAAGCCATCTTTCTTTTTCAGAGAATATTCCTAGTAACCACCTTCTATCTACCTTCTTGATGACCACTCCCAATCTTCTGATAACCATGATTATACACTCAACTGGTAAGGATACATTTATAAAAAACATGCAAGTAAACATATGAGAGATTTGACTCTTCATGCCTCTCATATTTCAGTTAATGTTATCCTTTGAGCTTAAAAACATTGTTGAAACTTTTTAGGATTTTATGGTTCTGGTTTGAGAGCCAAATTGTGTTTCTTTCACTGGGCATTTTTAATGTTTTGGCTGTTTTCAGGGAGATGTTGTTTCGTTATCTACTTCTAGACTGAGAGGCAAAGTTCTTTCCTTTGACTCTGGTTTGAAGACCAAAGTTGGAATACCTTTCCTATAACCAATAAGGTTTTATCCATTACTTTGCTGGTTCAAACTAAAATAAAGAGAGGTATAATGGGGCATAAACCAATTGCTGACATTACCTAACTTTTTTTTTAACACAATAACTGATTTTGGTTAACTGACTCTAAGTGGCTTAACATCTGAAAGAACAATATAAAATAAGCCCCCAGTTTTTTCCTGAGGTCCAAAAGATTATGATAATATGCACAAGATATCTCAGATGACTACACACAAAGTCTTACTCTCCTGTGAAGCACAAAACATTATGACACGGAGTTCATTTATAGAGTTTCACTACAGTATGATTTTTTTCTCATGTTTTTGAAAAATACACAAATTAACTTCAGGGTTCCTCTACAGAAGGGCTCATATTATGTATAGGAGATGCTTCTGAAAAAGAATTTACCACATTCCATTCACAGATATCTCTAGAGTATGTTACATTTTAAGCCTTTTAAGAGTACAGGCCTTCTCACACTGATATCATTCCTAGGGTTTCTTTCTAGTATGTGTTCTTCTTTTTTTTTTTAAATTTTTTTATTATTTATTTATTATGTATACAATATTCTGTCGGTATGCCTGAAGGCCATAAGAGGGCGCCAGACCTCTTTACAGATGGTTGTGAGCCACCATATGGTTGCTGGGAATTGAACTCAGGACCTTTGGAAGAGCAGGCAATGCTCTTAACCACTGAGCCATCTCTCCAGCCCTAGTATGTGTTCTTCTATGCCTTTGAAGAGAACCATGTTGTGCAAAGGCCTTACCACACTGATTACATCCATAGGGTTTCTCTCCAGTATGTGTTCTTTTATGCAATTGAAGATGATTATGTCGTGCAAAGGCCTTACCACACTGATTACATTCATAGGGTTTCTCTCCAGTATGTGTTCTTTTATGGATTTGAAGATTATTGTGTAGTGCAAAGGCCTTACCACACTGATTACATTCATAGGGTTTCTCTCCAGTATGTGTTCTTTTATGCCTTTGTAGATCACGGTGACACGCAAAGGCCTTACCACACAGATTACATTCATAGGGTTTCTCTCCAGTATGTGTTCTTTTATGGTATTGAAGAGAACCATGTTGTGCAAAGGCCTTACCACACTGATTACATTCATAGGGTTTCTCTCCAGTATGTGTTCTTTTATGGATTTGAAGATTATTGTGTAGTGCAAAGGACTTACCACACTGATGACATTCATATGGTTTCTCTCCAGTATGTGTTCTTTTATGGTATTGAAGAGCAAAGTTCTGTGCAAAGCCCTTACCACACTGATTACATTCATAGGGTTTCTCTCCAGTATGTGTTCTTTTATGCAATTGCAGATGACTGTTTCGTGCAAAGGCCTTGCCACACTGATTACATTCATAGGGTTTCTCTCCAGTATTTGTTCTTCGATGATCTTGAAGAGCACTGTAGCATGCAAAGGCCTTACCACACTGATTAGATTCATAGGGTTTCTCTCCAGTATGTGTTCTTTTATTCTTTTGAAGATGACTGTGATCAGGAAAGACCTTACCATGCAGATTACATTCATATGATTTTTCTTTATTTTGTCTTCTTTTATGACTTTGATGAGTTTCATAAAGAAGAAAGTCTTCATCATCTTGACTATAATCATAGGGTTTCTCTCCAGTGTGTGTTCTTTTATGTATTTCAAGATGATTGTGATAAGAAAAGACTTCATTACATTGCTTAATTTCACAGCATTTTTCTCCACTATGTGTTTTTTCATTCTTTAGAAGATGAATGGTATAAGACAAGACTTTACCACAGTGAGAATATACTGAAAACTTCTCTCCAGTTTGATTTCTTTCAATCCTGCAAGGATAATTTACACATGTAAAAGCTTTACCACATTCAATGCAGTTGAACCTTATACCTATCTGAATTATTTTCATATTTTTTCAAATTGTAAAAAGGAATCAAATGTCAAGCTTTTATAGCTTTCTTTAAAATCATGTATTGTTCTCTCATTAGTGGTCATTTTACATCTAGAAAAATATTTGTGATGAGAAATTCCACTGTGTCATGGTTTACCTTTTCATGTATAACTATACTTATATTTCCAGGATATTTTTTACATTATTGAAGAGAACTGCACATACTGAGTTCTTTAGCAACTTTACTCCATTCATAATTTTACTATATTGTGAATCATTATACATTTGGTAAGTGAACTATGACACCCAGAAGTATTTGCATAGACCTAGAACTCATGTTTCTTTGTTTGTTTTTGTTTTAATGTGAGTTTGTAGTTATGTATTAACCATGATGATAGAAAATAAATTAACTTTGTATTTTTGGATCAAACTAAACATGTATACTCTACATAGGAACTACAGTTTATCTTCTTAATTTTTCTTACAGAGAGGTATGCTAAATCTTTCCATATTCCTATGCTTATACACTTGTGTCAAGAGTGACATATCATAAATATGAAAAAAACAATAGTGTATAAAAGTTTTCCAAAATGAATCTACAAGGTTCGACTTTCACAGACTTGTGTTATAGATATTAAGATTTCTCTACAACAAATGCCCCTTGACTAGTCTGATTTCACTATACTTAGCACAGTCACAAAAAGTATATGAGGGATACAAGGCGTGCCATGGGCTATTGGATTAGTAGAACATTTTGCAGCTATACTCATCATCACTGAAGTATGCATACATTTTCTGCCATGAATAGCAAGAAGCAAATGAAGCAGCAGTTCTACAACATAGCTCTTATGGTGCTATTAATCAAATGGTGATATCTGTTCAGGCATTGCTACCTAGACTTTTTCTTAAATGAAGGCTTTACAGATGCAATTCACATACATGAAATTGAGGGATATGGATTTGTGAGAACTTAATAACCATCAATACATTTAAAGCTGTGCTTATTACCACTGTTGCTTTTGTTTTAAAGTTCCAGAACACATTACAAACTATTCAATTAAATTGTTATGAACTTGCCCAAGAAAATTACCTTACATGTCTTCTAGAACATTGACAATGCTCTTCAGTGTTAAGGTCTTCCCAAATGTATCCTAAAATACAGGACCAGAATAGATGTTACATTATTTAAGAATGTGCAACAATTAGCTTATTATCTTAAGTACACCTAAAAACTGTGACTGTGCTATTCACCTCATTCTTCTTTCTCTAAAACAAATTACAGAACAAAATCATAAACTAAAGAAAAGTTTTCTCCATATTTTAAAACATGAAAGAAATTCATTTTCACCTATAGTAGTTAGGTTCCTGTAGGTCTCCAGCATCACATCTTTGTAGAGATTCTTCTGGGAAGGATTCAGTAAATCCCACTCTTCCTTAGTGAAGTTGATGTGCACATCATCATATGTCACTGCCTTCAAAAATATACCACACGTGAGTACAATGTAAGTATGACAGTGAAATGCATACTTCTTTGAAAGTATAGTTTTATGATTCTGGTGTTCCCCATTCTTGTTCCATGACATAGACAGTCACTTTAGAAGGAAATTGAAAAGGAGAATCAATTTTGTTAATTCTGTGTCCTTTGTATAGGATACCACCTTATAAGAGCAGTATCTATTCATGGGTAAAGAAAAAAGATCAACAGTATGTTGTATGCATGAGAAAATTAAAGACTACAGAAAGGAAAAAAAAAGATGGACAAACTGGGCATATTGGTGTATTTTGCCTTTAGCAAAATTACTGCAGGAAAATTCATTGTTCATTGTGGAAAACTTAAACATTATTTATATAGTCATATACAGACATATATATTCAATGACATGTACAATAGAGACAAAAATAGAAATGTGGAAAAGTGAAAATTTTTCTAAATTCTTTTTTCTTTCTGTTGCATGCTCCTGACATGAGAGAGAAACTCTGAATTTTTATTTCAATGACATGCTTGGATTTATAGAGGGAAAGAGCCAATGTCCATCTCCAAAACCAGCTCTATATCTTCATAAATATACATTTACTTACAAAAGGCACCCAATAAAATGATTGTATAAAAGTGTAGATTACTGAATCAAAAAGAATAAAGGGGCATATATGTGTATGATGTAAAAGTGTAGATCATTAAAATTAATTTTAAAAATTAACTACTTATTTATATATTTTACATTGATATAGATATGGATGCTTCCTTTCGATATAAACTTGACATTTTTATTAAAACATACTGTCTATGATTTTTATATTCTTAAACTATTTTACCTAATTCAACTCACTTAAATGTGTAATGAAAATTTCTAGTCCTTGAAAGTTATTATTGCCGGGCGGTGGTGGCGCATGCCTTTAATCCCAGCAATCGGGAGGCAGAGGCAGGCGGATCTCTGTGAGTTTGAGACCAGCCTGGTCTACAAGAGCTAGTTCCAGGACAGGCTCCAAAACCACAGAGAAACCCTGTCTCGAAAAACCAAAAAAAAAAAAAATGAAGTTATTATTATAAACCAATTAGGATATAAAGTACTGCATGTTCGTACTTTGTTATTTATTACAATTGAAATTATACTCACGTTAGGTATGTTTTCAACAATATATTGAATTTCATTAGCTGATTCAAATGAACATACTTTAGAGAAAATGTTTGCTGAAGTAAAGCAAACTTTGTCTTCTTGGGAATTATAAATTACTTGTGAAAATATACAAAAAGGTGATTATATTAATCATTCAGCATAAAAAATACTTTTACAAAAACTTGAGCCAACAAGTTAAAAATTAGGAGAGATTATTTGTGGAATCTTAATAATTTTCAGAAATTGTTGCAAGACATTGACCATCTACATCCGAATATTGGAGTAAAAAATTGAAAAGAGTAATTAGAACCAAACCATAAAAGGTGACAAGGATTTAAATAGTCAAAGAGAATTATCATCTAAATCAGAGAATAAATGGTTTAGTGGAAACAAAATTATAGGAGGCACTTATGGATTGTCTGGATGAGAAGTTCGGTTACATTCAAGACTTTTTTTGATACAGGTTTCTCTGTAGCTTTGGAATGTGTCCTGAACTAGCTCTTCTAGACCAGGCTAGCCTTGAACTCCACCTGCCTCTGCCTCCCAAGTGCTGGCATTAATTAAAGGCTTGAGCAACCACCTCCTGGCCTTCATTCTAGACATTTTACACCCTATGCATTCCCTAGAGGAATTTTACTGCAGAGGAAAGATATTATCTTATAATCAATATTTTAAACATATACACATACTAAAAAACTAAAAAGTTATGTGGAAAAAAGTCTAAGTTGCTTTTAAAAAGAAAACTGAAACTTTATCTATTAGCAAGAATTTACCAACGTTAAATTGTAGCATGTTTTACTAATGTTGAAATTGAATCATTATGGACAGGAAGTGAACATTGGCAAAGAGCTTATAGTAATTTCTTGGGAGAAATTAACAACAAATATCCCTTTAGCCATAATATTAATGATCATATAAAGAGGTAACTAATTCTAGGGAAAGGTTTCATCTAGCTTCCTGCATTTAATTTTGGGTTTGAGTTTCTATCTGATATCTAGCATACATAAAAAATACTCATCCTTTAACCTCTTACAGATCTGCTGCATATGACAATTAAAATGATTAAGTTTTTTTGCAATGAAATATGAGCATGCATTACAGTGACTTTGAAGTCTCCAAAAGAAGTGTGAGTCACGCAAGGAAGATTTCAACTGCACTATGTTATTGCTTTTCCAACTAAACATTGGGTTTGAACTACAAACTGCTTGGGACTTTATCAAAATGGTACATTGAGATGATTGAGACTGCTGGGAACATATGTTTTAATAAAGTAAACAGTTCATTTTGGAGGTTTGAGGAAGAGATGATGGGCAAAAACACAGACAGTTTGAATGACGGAATTGAATCAAAGACCCAGATAGATATTAATCCACACAACTATGAACACCTGATTTTTGACAAATAAGCTAAAATTATACAATGAAAGAAGAAAGCATCTGAAACAAATGCTTATAGCATAACTGGATTTCGCCATGTAAAGGAATGCAAATATATCCATATCTATCACCATGCACAATACTCAAGTCCAAATGGGATAAAGAACTTAATATAAATCTGACCACACTGAAAGTGATAGGAGAGAAAGTGAAAAGTAGCCTTCCAAGTATGGAACTAAAGACCACTTCCTAAATATAACACCTGTAACACAGTCTGATAGGAATAATTAATAAATGGGACCTTCTGAAACTGAGAAGCTTCTGCACAGCAAAGGACACAGTCAATAGCACAATAAGGCAGCGTACTGAATGGGAAAATAAATTTCCAATCCCACATAAGATAGAGGGCTGATCTCCAAAATAAATAAAGAACTCAAGAAATTAAACATCAAAATTTTAAATAATTCAATTAAAAATGGAGTACAGAACTAAACAGAAAATTTTCTATAGAATAATCCCAAATGGCCAAAAGACACCTAAGGAAATGTTCAACATCCTTAGCCAGCAGAGAAATGCAAATCAAAATAACTCTGCAATACCACCTTACACCTGTAAGAATGGCTAAGGTCAAAAGCACCAATGACTGCTTATGTTGGAGACGATGTGGGAGTAAGGGGAAGACTCTTCCATTGCTGATGGAAATGCAAATTGTACAACCACTCTGGAAAATAGTATTGCAGTTTCTCTGAAAATTAAGATTCAACCTACCTCAAGACCCAGCAATACAAATGACAATGGTGTGAACTCCGTTATACATCAATATTGGTTGTAAAGTAAAGGATATTCATGCTACAATCCACAGACACAGAGAGAGTTAGTTAACAACAAAGGATCAAGGGAGGGATACATTGATCTCCCTGAAAGGGGCACTAGAATTGATCTTCTGAATTGAATGGGGGTAGTTGGGTATGGGAACATGAGAAATCAGGATCTGGGTACTTAGATGTAGGGAGAAATAGGGAAGACTACAGGAATTAGGGAACATTTGGGAGTTGGTATGGTACCTAGTACAGTAAATAATCATTAGATTTTATTAAATGCCACTAGAAAGGACTTTTTGGAAAGAAGGATAAGAAGCCTGTGGATTCTTCTCTAACCAGGCAAAGTATTCAATGTTGGGACTGGGACAGCACCCAGCAACAGTTACATCTACATCTAGTCCTGCTTGCAAGATATGTTGAGTTATTTGTTCCCCAGAACTTGTAGGAGTAAACAACAAATAACTCGTGAAACTTCAGGCCCATTCCATTAGAGGGAGACAATGCCCATCCTAATTGGATGTCCAAGAACCTGAAGCTCACTACACTACAGGTCTATGAAGAACCAAACAAGATAGGAAAAAAGTCCATGAAATGATTTCTCATAATATTCTGTTATTCTCATAGAACAGTGCCTCAGCCAATTGTTATCAGACTGGATTAAGCCAGGAACTCAAAGCAGCAGGAGCAGACACAGGCAGTCAAGCAATAAGAGGAGCTAAGGACATGCACCACCACCGGCCCATCCCAGCACTCTCTGTGAGTTTGAGTCCAGCCTGGTCTACAAGAGCTAGTTCTAGGACAGGCTCAAAAACCACAGAGAAACCCTGTCTCGAAAACCAAAAAAAAAAAAAAAAAAAAAAAAAAGAAAAGAAAAAGGGGAGCTAAGGAGACCCTGCTGACAATGGCAAGGAAGTACCCTAGCAACCACCTCCCACCTTGGTTGAGGACACTAGGTTAACACAGCCCACAGAATCAAATAAGCAGGGGTTATTGGTTCTCACAGAGACTCGTGATTCTATAGGGGCCTGTGCTAAATGCTTTGCATATATGTTATCATATATAACATATATACTTTGGTGTTTTGTGGGACTGCTAAGACTTGGTGCATGTATATGTGGGGTGTACTTTAACTCATTTGACATCTTTTCAGACCACTTTTCCTCATTCTGGGTTTCTATATCCAGGCTTTATATGGATTCTGCATAGTCTTACTTTAGCTTGTAGTACCATGTATGTGGGCTGGTTTTCCACGTCTACTTGACAATGACTAGAGACATCAGAGAGTAGGGAGCCTCAGGAAAAAAAAATGCTTCCAAGGGATTGTAAAGGAGGCATTCTCTTAATGACTGATCAATGGCAGAGGGCACAGCCCATTGAGAGTTGTGTCATCCCTGGGCTGGTCCTGGGTTCTTTCTTTCTTTCTTTCTTTCTTTCTTTCTTTCTTTCTTTCTTTCTTTATTCATTTATTTATTATGTATACAACATTCTGCCTCCATGTATGGATGTACACCAGAGGAGGGCGCCAGATTTCAGTACAGATGGTTGTCAGCCACCATGTGGTTGCTGGGAATCGAACTCTGGATCTCTGGAAGAGCAGCCAGTGCTCTTAACAACTGAGCCATCTCTCCAGCCCCCCTGGGTTCTATAAGAAGAGAGGATGAGTAAGTCCTATGAAGTAAGAAAGTAAGAAGCACTCCCCCATCACATTTGCATCAATTCTTGACTCAAGGATCCTGCCCTCCTTAATTTCCTTCCCTGATATTCTTTAATAGTGAACAACAATATGGAAGTATAAGCCAACTAAACTTTTTTCACCCAATTTTGCTTATTGGTCATGGTGTTTCATCACAACAGCAGAATCCCTAACTAAAACAAGACACCATGTTTTGTTGATGTGCATGAGACTCTAAAGGTAAACAAAGAAGAGAGATTTTGGGGAAATGTGAGACTGAGATGAATGGTGGAAGGAAGCACTGCAGTCAAGGTAAAAAGAAGAAGAAACAAAAGAATAATGAAAGAGAGGAATGAGGACAAGTAAGGGATGATTGAGTCAAGGAAAAATGAAAATTCAGCAGAGCAAATGGCAAATCCTGTGGTTCTCTCTTAGGTACAAGGGGCTACATATTTTGTTTGGTTGGTTTTTTGTTTTGGTTTTGTTTTTATTGAGACAGGGTTTCTCTGTAGCTTCGAAGCCTTTCTTGGAACTAACTCTTGTAGACCAGACTGGCCTTGAACTCACAGAAATGCAGCACCAGTGACTGGTGAGGCTTTATTTTCCAAGGGCTTACTTAATTAGCTCTATCCCTATTGAAGCATTAATATAATTGATATTTAAAATAAAAACTCAGACCAGGGAGTTGTGGCACTCACCTTTAATTCCAGCACTTGGGAGGCAGAGGCAGGCAGATCTCTGGGAGTTCAAGGCCAGCCTGGGCTACAAAATGAGTCCAGGACAGGCTACAAAGCCACAGAGAAACCCTGTCTCAGAAAAACTAAACCAAACTAAACTAAACTGAAATAAAATAAAATAAAAACTCAGGAGTCAGATAGCAGGGTAAGAACTTGAAAGATCAGAAAATTAATTGATCAGCCACTGGTGACTACTACCTCTTCAATTTCTCCATGCAATAAAAGAGCCCATATCTTCTCTCAAGCCTGCCTTAATAATCCTGATTCCTACCTGGTCAAAGACCTCCAAACCTCTAGGGTAATTTTCCATCAGGTTGTTGTTAGCTCTGTCCTCACTACAAGCAAGCTTTATTATGAGAACATGATCAAAATGTCATAATTTCCCCTTTCTCACTAAATAAAAGGTGAAGGATTTAACTAACACAGTAAAGCTATATACAAAATATACAACAACTATGTACAAATATATATAGGAAATAATGACCAGTCCATTTGTATTTGGTAAATTTAGAGAAAATACTTCATTATCTATCCTATCTAGGTAAGTCCAAAGTGTTGTACCTAAATTATTTTTTATCCCAGCCTAAAGTAAACTTGTTATATCTCTTCACCTTACATATTTCAAGCTAGTTTCTGAGTTGTTTCAATTTGGTAACAAAGAGAACTACAATTACCTAGTATTTAACTCCATTAGAGACCTAAGAAGGATATAATACTACCTGAGTAAACAGAAAGTATAGTGTTTATCTATCTCCATGCAGAAATCTCAAGTCCAAATAGATCAAAACATAAAAACAACCACATTGAACTTCATAGAATTGAAAGTGGGAAGTACACTTGAACACATTGGTACAGGAGACCACTCTTTAAATATAACCCCAGCAGCATGAACACTACTAGCAATATTTAATAGATGGGACCACCTAAAACTGAGAACTTTCTGAAAAGCAGAGGAAATGTTCAATAAAATGGCAGCCTATAGGATGGAAAAAGTTCTTCTTCATCCCCGCCTCAAACAGAGGGCTAATATCCAAAATATATAAAGAGCTCAAGGAACTGGTCATCAGGAGAACAAATAAGCCAATAGAAAAATAATTGTACAGAATTAAACACAGAACTCTCAAGAGATGACTATAAAATGACTGAAAGACACTTAAGGAAATGTTCAACATCCTTAGCCATTAAGAAATGTAAAAACAACTCTGAGATTCCACCTTACACCTGCAAGAATAGCCAAGATCAAAAACCTTTTGACAGGTTATGCTGGAGGGGATGTGGGGTGAAGGGAAAACTTCTCCACTGCTGGTGGGCATGCAAACTGGTACAATTACTTTAGAAATCAGAATGGTGATTTCTCAGAAAATTAAGACACAACCTATCTCAAGACCAAGCAATACCACTTTGGGGTGTATACCTAAATGATTCTCAAACATACCCCAAGGGCATGTGTCCAGCTATATCCATAGCAGCACTATTTGTATTACCCTGGTAACAACCTAAACACTCCCTGACCAAAGAAAGGATAGGAAAATGTGTTGCATTTATACAACGGAGTACTACACATCAGAAAAAATAATGACATTTTGAAATTGCAGGCAAATTTATGGATCAAGAACACATCATACTGAGTGAGGTAACCCATACCCAGAAAGAGAAATATACAATGTCCTCACTCATAAGTGGATTTTAGACCTTAAGCAAAGAAAACCAGCCTACATTCTCAACCTCAGAGAACCTAGATATCAAAGAGAAATCTAAGCCAAATACACATGGATATAATCTACATGGAAAGTAGGAAAAGACAGGAGAAGAAGGGAGGAGAGCAGAGAAATGTATATATGTCAATAAAAACAATTTAAAAAAAACAAGAAATGACATACACTACCGACTGCCTGGACAGTCACCCAAAATCCCACTCTACTGTTGGACTTTTAACTTTAGCCTATACACATAGAAGATCTGACCAAGTTTCTGTGAAGCAGGAATTTTGAAGGATTGTCCTTCTTTGCCATGGCAATGCTCAGCTGTCACTTTTTTTTTCTGTCCTGCCTATCTAACTTGGACAGTATACTGTCAGTAGTTAACTCAAAAAGCAGTTTCTTGCCAGTGCCTAAGTCTTGTCAGCGAGAAAGTTATCTACATTTAGTCATTTCTATGATATCTATCATTTCTCTGAAGTAGATTGGTGTTGTTAGGAACAGACATGTCTTGCCATAAAAGCCTGATATAATCATAACATCTTCAATGCCATATTTTGAATAGAATGCCATATTTTGAATAGAAAATGCTTGATGACTTATTTAAAATGTATTTTTGGCCAGGGAGTGATGGTGCATGTCTTTAATCCCAGTACTTATGTGGCAAAAGCAGGTTGACCTCAGTGTGCTCAAGGCCAGTATGGTCTACAAGGTCATTTCCAGGACAACCAGAGTAATAAAAGGAACCCTATCATGGAAAAAATGAAAATGAAATGTCTTTTTGTTTCAGCTTGAAAGCCTACATAACATGACTATAAGTATGATTATAATATGTAACATTAACTTGTAAATTTATTAATTTAAATAGCTTATAATAGTAATTTTCAGGACTAGAGATTCATTTTACATCGTAAAGTGACTCCTTGGGCAGAAAAACTTATATAAGAGTAAAAATGTAAGGAGGGCGGTAGTGGCGCATGCCTTTAATCCCAGCACTTGGGAGGCAGAGGCAGGTGGATCTCTGTGAGTTCGAGTCCAGCCTGGTCTACAACAGCTAGTTCCAGGACAGGCTCCAAAACCAAAGAGAAATCCTGTCTCGAAAAACCAAAAAAAAAAAAAAAGAGTAAAAATGTATGTACAGTATGTTTTATCAAAAATAACCTTGAATTTCCATTAATATACAAAAATATGTTAAATAAGATTAGAAATATTTACAATATAACAAAAATAATCTCAAATATGTATTAATATACAAAAATCCATACTAATGTAAAATATTTAATAAAAATAGTTTTTTATATAAAGTTAAATTAGTAATCTATCATTCATCCTATATTCTCTATATCTTTCAATTTTCTTTTTGGAACAAGATAATTAAATATTATCTCCTATGTTTATATTTTTTACCATTACCCATAGTAACTTGTTACCACCTCCACCTCAATGATGACATAAATCATGACCTAAAGGATGACCAAACTGCTTACCCCAACACTTGGGAATATGGGAACCATGCTTTTAAAATTATTTTTGATATCTGTGAGCAATGGCATCTATAAGAGTCCTTGAAATAAACCCAGGATAATTCCAATACATGAGAGAATTGCCTGTATTATCTCCTTCCAGTCTTTGTGTAATGGGAAAGTGGAGGAATTATCTCAAGTTCTGGCTAGTATAGTGTATGAGGACCATCTTAGATAGTAATCTTGGAATTGTCCTGAATAATTTATAGCCCAAAGCTGACCTTTGGAGGAGGGTAGTCAGTTTAGTGGCATTACCACACTCAAGAAGGATTCAATGGTGGGGGCCCTATGCCCGTCTTTAAGATTTTAATGGTCACTGCTAAGAATAATCGTGGTTTACTATAGAAAACCTTTTAAGTGCCGTATGGAGTAAAGCTCAAAGCAGTTAAAGGAGCACAGATTTTTATTTATATACAGAATTCAAAAACTTAATTTTAAGTTCATTGATAGAGATTTAGACCCAAAATCATGAATAGGAATTAAGAAGAAGACTTTTATTTAAATTAGATTTTAGATGTAGTGCATACTGATCTTATTCATAAATCCTGTAGTCAGATAGGAGTGCTGAAAGCTGAAAGATCAGAGAAGCACAGCATCCAGCCACTAGTTTTAGCTCTATAAAATTCCCAGTCCAATGTGGGAGTCCAGGTGTGACTCAGTTTCCATCTGGAGTCTTCTCAGACTTAAAGATTCTATTTGAGTCTGAACATACCTGCTGTTCTTCTTCTAGTAACCTTGAGGGCTGTGAATAACATCTGTGTTATCCAACAGAGAAAGCATTTTGCCCAGCTCAAATAGCCCATTTTTCTATTAATATTTGGGCTAGTGTAGGCCAGCCAGGGGCACTCCTAGTTAGTGATTAGAAGCTGCTTAGCTGAATGAGATAATGCACAGGTTTGAGCTACCTCCACGCACAGTGCAGGGAGGTGGGGAGCTGACTGTACTGCTTTTTGATCTGCCTTTTGACTGTGTTAATATATATGCTGGCTGAGAAATAAACTCAGGCTGTTTTCTATTGACCTTTCATCTTCTCAGTCTAACCTATGATTTTGTCTTCATTTCTCTTAATCTAACTTTTCCTTTGCCTCAGCATTCCCTCCAAGGGAAGCCCTAGATAAATGTTTTAAGACTCACCAAATGGGGTATCCCGTCTCCATAAGGCCTCAGAGTGAATGCTGTTTCTACAAAACACTCAATCCTCAGCTCCTCTCTCTTACCACCTTATATTCCTCTCTCTGCCCAGGCATGCCACTTCCTATCTGCAACTCCTTAGTGATAAGGATTAAAGATGTGAGACTCCAGCATTGACTCTACAACAAACTAGTATGACTACTGGGATTAAAGGTGTGTGTCAGTATTGCCTGGGCTGTAAGGCGGGCCACAGCATCTGTTTACTTTATGATCTTCAGGCAAGCTTTATTGTTAAAATATAAATGAAAAAATAAAATTAAATAATTAGAAGCAAGCATCTGAGATCAAGAAGAGAAAAGTAAAACTGTCAATCACCAAAGACTATAAAAAATATTCTGAGTACAAACTGGAGAAGGTCCATCATTTTCAAAAACAATAAATGATATAATTAAGTTATGGTTCACAAAATCAACAATATAGATGACACCATTGACAAAACAAGGCACAAACACAAATCTACACACACACAAACACACACACACACACACACATATATATATATATATATATAATATATCCATAATTAATTCTTAAAGAAGAACAACAAGGTTCTAATCAAAATCACTGAATCACTGGCCATCACACATCCTGTACACTCCTGTTCTTTCCTTTACCAATATTAGAAAATGGGTTCGGTGAGAAGGGCTGTTTCACCAAAATTTCCAATATTCACTTGAAGTCTTCTGATGTTTTTACTTTACAGAAAATAGATTTGATTACTGAAAGCATCTCATTCTCTTTTGATAAAGAAAATGATGTGTTAGGATCACTTACCATGTTGTTTCCTACAATTGGTGATGGAATCCAAGTCTGCATCACAGTGAGGAAATGCAATCTTTTTAAATGGAATTTCAAGAGAACAGATTTTTAAAGAATCAGTGTACATGTAAATCAACTTGATTTACTCTAACTACTTGGAGTACCAAGCACTTCTGAAATTAAGGTTACTACTATTTTTTGTGTATGTTTGTATATATTTTTGTGTATGATACTCTCTATATGATTGCTAGAAGTGATCAAAGCTTCAGGGAGTCAGGGAGATGGAGGAAGAGAATGAGAAGATAAAGGAGCTACAAAATGAGGTATAGAAACAGATGACTAAGAGTACAACCCCAGGCAATGCTGGCTCAGTGATCATCTCTTGAGGAGAAGATGGAGGCTGATGCCAGTTCCATCTATGTTGGCAATGTGGACTATGGTGCAACAGCAGAAGAGCTGGAAGCTCACGTTCATGGATGTGGTTTCATTCAACTGTGTTTCTACAGTCTGTGTCAAATTCAGTGGCCCTGCCAAAGGGTTTGCATATATAGAATTCTTAGACAAAGAGTCAGTGAGGACTTCCCTGGCTTTAGATGATTCCCAGTTTAGAGGGAGACAGATCAAGGTGATTCCCATCAGCACAACAGATGGGTTACCCCTGTGCCCAATACCGTGCCCAAACTACCAATTACAACAGCTCCCAGTCTGGATTCGACAGTGGTTTAAACAGCTGGCCCTTGCATCAAAAAAAAAATGATATAAAAAAAGAAAAGAAAAACAGAAGGTCTAAATTTACTTTTAAAAAAGATATACTGGGCTGGAGAGATGGCTCAGCGTTAAGAGCTCTTCCAAAGGTCCTGAGTTCAATTCCCGGCAAACAGATGGTGGCTCAAAACCACTTGTAAAGAGGTCTGGTACCCTCTTCTGGGCTGCAGACATACACACAGACACAATATTGTATACATAATAAATAAATAAATAAAAATATAAATATAAATAAATAAAAAAGATATACTGTGGAAGGGGGAGAATCCCATAACTTACTGAGGAGGAACCTGCTCTGGGCAGTAGGGCAGGCCCAGGGAGTAAGACAGGATTGACATATTCCCTCTGGAGATTCGATATGGACACTTCTCAAATGTGCAACCTGCTCCCTGTTTTCCTGCTCCACTTCACTCTCTTTGGGGCCTGCCCAAGGGTAGGTGGGCACGGATGGTAGGAGGCTTTTTTTTTACCTAGAGCTCTGGAGGGCACCAATCTGTTCAGCTTGTTTCCTTCCCTCATCTTCTTTCTGCTTTTGGAGTCCCGGCCTGCTCCTGATTTACAGGTCTAGGAACATGCTACCCTTCTTTCCTTGGGCCTCCTGCCTCTCCAGTTTGTCTGCTGCATTTTTTTGGCGGCGTTTTGTTTATTTTTCTGTCTTGAGTGTCTTTCGTTGCAGATTTTTGTAGGGGGAAGAACTCACTCACACTGGATTCAGTGTAAATTCCACTTACCCCTGGGGAAATACACTACTTTGTTTTGGGAAGTTTTGCAGTGTGGTTTTTGTTGTTGTTGTTGTTTATCAGGTGTTGTTGTTTTGTTTTATTTTTGTTTATATTTTTCCCTTTTATTTGGAGGGAATGGGTGTGGTTTTTGTTGTTGTTGTTGTTTATCAGGTATTGTTGTTTTGTTTTATTTTTGTTTACATTTTTCCCTTTTATTTGGAGGGAATGGGAAGAATTGGGAATAAGGAGGTGAGATCTGCATTTTGTTTATTTTTTAACCTCAATTACAAGGGATGTGTGTTTTTAAAATATGTGTCATGAGGAAAGTTGTTTATGAAAAAAAGAAAAATGATTTAAAATTTATTTTCTCTTACATGGATTATGGCCCAAGATGTGAATTATGCTCTATCTACCTGCCCAACACAATACACACCTGAGAAATCTCTGCAGATCAGAAACTCCTTTGTTCCCTGGAAAAAGCTTCACTGGATCACACCATTGCAGCCAGTGGCAGGATCACATTAAAGCCTTCTAATCATGCATTGCTAGAAGATCAATATCATCATTTCCTACCAGTTCCTAAACTATTTGTAATCTTTATAACACAAATCTGACATTGGAATGCAATATTGAGAACTTCTGGAATCTAGACCTTCAGTTTCCTAATCTCTCTTCCCATTGCACACAAAGAGCAGTGTCCATGTGTGTAAAATAGACAATCACCATCATATCCTGACTTTCCAGAGACTCCTCTGCTCCAATAAATTCATATACAGGGAGGCTCAGAGGACAAGGGCCACTGCCAACAAGAACCACATGGACCAACATAACTACAGTCTGCCTCATGATCAGTCCAACTCACAGCAGAAATGACAGTTCAACAGGCCTAACCACCCAACACTCACCACGGTATAGCTTGTGATCTTCCTTACTACTCCTACTGCATAGGCAGAATAGAATCATGGCAAGAACCCACAAACGGTCTGCTACCAGTACTCCCCATTGCTAACCCTTCCCAGAATTCCTCACAGGCTAGGGCCACCTAGCTGGGCCTCACATTATTAGCAGCTCCTCTATAAGAGGATCAGAGATCAAATGACTCAGACAGCACAGTCCTTCCCATTCTGCCCTCCCAGCTCAGCATACAGTGCCCTAGCTTAGAAAGTTTGTATTTAGTACACATAATTCAACTCTCCTACACCACATCCTGTTTCTCATCCAAAGCACAGGGTCCTCTGTGTGCACATTGCATTGCACACTCACTTTCCAGTGCAGCCATCCCATTGCCTCAGAGATGGGAAATCCTGAAGAGAAACACAGGTCACATTCATAAAGTAATCACTGTTCCTGTGTAACTGTGGTTACTTTGTAAGTGTTGTTAAAGAAAAACAAACCATGAATCAGAAAACAATCAGGATCATGTTAGGGCTTGGAGGGAGCAAAGACAATGTGAATATGATGTAGTTTTAATCTCAAAAATTATTTTGAAAAGTTGAAATAGGCTAAATCCATATCCTCCAGAGACTAGGGATTTGTATTAGAGCACAATAAATATTTGTCATGTATTTTCCCTAAAGATGAAGATCTTAATCCAGAAAAGTAACAGTCCTGTTAATCAGGGACACAATATTTTACCCAGATCATCTATTTTGGATGAACTCTTGTAATATTGCAATTAGGTTTCAAGATAAGGTCAGTCCCACACCCAGATTGCCATTGTCTGTGGACTGCAAACAATGGTCAATCACGATAATAATACAGCATCACAACTGATCAATCAGGGCTACCTGATTCCATGTAAGTAATCTCAGTGGAAGGAGGAAAGCTCTCACCCTCAGGCCAACCTCTCACTTCCTGCACTGTCTCCACCAGCTTCAAAGTTGTTCAATGAGTTCAACTCTTATACCAATCCCTCTTCATTTCTAAGTCCCCAATAAAATCCAGAATGAATAGCAGACACTCATTAACTGCTCTATTTTTCTTTCTCACTGACTAGAGATGGACAAACCTGGAAGGAGTTGCAGGACTGACTTCCCAGAATGGGCAACAGAGGCAGGATTAGGTAGGTGTTCAAAACAATTCTCAATTACATAGCAAGAGGCAAACCTAAAGTATAGGAGACATTGTTCTACATAGAAATCAACATAACATGAAAGAAAAGAAATAAAACTCTCAATGATTTAGAAACATTGGAGAACAGAAACAAATAGAGATAAGAGAAGCAATAAACTTAAAGAAAGTATTTGAAACTGATACCAAAAAGTGATTTTTAAAGTGATGATAATAATGCACTTTTAGCTGGGCAGTGGTGGTACACGCTTTTAATTCCAGAACTCAGAAGCAGAAGCAGGCAGATCTTTGTGAGTTTGAGGCCAGACTGGTCTACACGAGCTAGTTCCAAGACAGGCTCCAAAGCTACCGAGAAAGCCTCTCTCAATACACCAAAAAATGCACTTTTGAGATTAAATAAAATTTTCTATATTGACTTTAAAAAAGAGTAGGCTAAGAGAGACTTACATACATTCAATCTACATGAGAAGTATCAAGTATAAAAAGACAAGATCTCCTGAGTAAATTGGGGACATGGGGTCCTTGGGAGAGGGTTGAAGATGGGAGTGGAGAGGGAGGAAGTGAAGCATTGAAAATTGTAGAGATCAGTAAACCTCAATTGAAAAAAATATCGATCATATCTGCAGAGGATAATTCCCTAATTGCAAATTCAATGTTCCTTGACTCAAGATAACCTTCCTAATCTGGACACCCACATAATCTGGTCTGTGTTCATTCACATGACATTAATATACACATGCTGGGAAATTACAAACCTCTCCTGCTACCACAGTCAGGCCCTTTTTCATAGTGGTGGCTGCAACAGCTGATTGCCTATGCTGTGCCCCCCGCAGTGCACACAATAATCTATTCTTCCTATTGTGGTCTGAGGAGAGAATAAATGCTCCATATGCAGATTCTTTTTCGGTGACTGCGTCGACAGTCAACTACATGGCTCACATGCATTATTTTATTTTATTTTAATGTATTGGTTTTGTTTGAGACAGGGTATCTCTGTAGCTTTGGTGCATATCCAGGAACTAGTTTTTGTATACTCTGCATGCCCCACTAGTGCCAAGCAAAAACATAATTTTAAAACTGTGAATTGGTACAGTCATTTAAGAACTTTGAAGGTGTAATATAGAGGACTCTCAAGGTTGCCCAGGAAAGCAACAGACAGGGACCAAGGCCAACTGAGTCAACCTAACAGAAGTTGTCTCAGAAACAATATTTCTATTGGGATGGAAAGGTAACTCTTCTAGAATTAATATGAATTTCTACTGAGAAATCACAAAACACATTTAGAAGATTAATAAAGAAAAGTCTCAGGCTGGAGAGATGGCTCAGAGGTTAAGAGCATTGCCTGCTCTACCAAAGGTCCAGAGTTCAATTCCCAGCAACCACATGGTGGCTCACAACCATCTGTAATGGGGTCTGGTGCCCTCTTCTGGCCAGCAGGCATACACACAGACAGAATATTGTATACATAATAAATAAATAAATATTAAAAAAAAGAAAAGTCTCTGTAATGATGTTATGCATTGATCTCTGTCCAATGCTCAAGGGGAGCTAGGTTAGACACATTTTGCATTCAATATATGCTGTTATCCATAAGTATCCCTTAAGATAATGATCCAGATTATAGTTTGAACAATTGAAATAGAAACAGGCAACTTGTCAGTCTAAATATTTAGACAAAAGTATTCTCAGAATATTCTCTTAAGTATGCCAATGACATGTTACAGCAGGTCATTCTTAACTGACAGAGTTCTAAGGTGAAGATCATGAGGAAGGAGAAAGACTGGACTGGACAAGTAAAAGATAAAGATAGGGTGGGGAGATGTTGCAGAAGATACATCTCGTACCTAGTAAGATTCTGAAGAAAAATAGCATCTTAGTTGGGCAGTGGTGGGGCATTGCTTTAATCCCTGCACTCGGGGATTTTTCGAGACAGGTTTTCTCAGTAGCTTCGGAGCCTGTCCTGGAACTATTGTAGATCAGGCTGGCCTTAAAAGATTTCACCAGCCTCTGACCCTGGAGTTCTGGAATTAAAGCATGCACCACCACCGCCTGGCAACGACTTTTTATTTTTAAATCAGTGCTGGCTTCTTTGAAATAATTTGGAGTCAAATATCTGGACAATCTGAACAGTGTATACCTGGGCATTCTAATCTCTACCAGGCCTAATTAGCATATACTTAAAGTCTGGTGTTTTAGATACAGTTCTCTCCCTGCTAAATTCTACTTTGTGAGACTATTTTTTAAGCATTGTTCAATCTATTGTATCACCAATTCTACTCTTCAACATTTTGGTACAGTAGTGGAAAGCTACACAACACGTGAGATGCCTTTGATAACCTCCACAAATTTAAATATAGATTCAGACTATATTTAAATCTTAAATGCAAAGTGCTAGAAGATATTGGAGAATCTAGGCTTCTCTGAGTTTGGCAACTTGGCCATGAATGCATGAACCGTGTTGAACTTGACTAGGAAAGTGTATTTACACACAAATTCCTGCTCCCAATGATCTACGGAGATGAAGCCACAGAACAAAGTTATTCAGAGGCCTGCCCCTAGGTTCAGGAGTTAGCAGGGACCATGAGGAACTCCAGAGACAGGGAATATCTCGACAGGTTCCCACCCAGACCCATGGAAAAAACACTATAGTGTCTTCCGCACCTCGCCCTCTGCTCCTCCACATCAGGAGACAGCGTTCCCTCACTCACCATGTTGTGCTTCTCCATTTTGCCAAAGTTCTCAGTGCACCGTCTCCCCGCAACAGCAACTGCACCCGAGTACTGGAATCCAATGGGGCAGGCTCCTCTTCAAAGCCAAGACTGAAGGCAGCTGCCCGGAAGAGGCCTGCACTGCTTCTGACTGGCAGGTCACCTGAAGTGCATGATTGGCTAGTGAGTCCTGAGTGACAAGAGCACCTCCCATCGGGATATAGTGTGCTTAAAGAGACAGAATACTGGTTCCTGTGCAATCCATTCCCCCTAATAGAGAACTTCTCCAGATCTGAGAATATATACAGTTCAATAGCACTTTCCCAAGGCTACTAAAGCAATCAATGTCATCTTTTTGCATTCGTAGGAACTTTCCCTTTTTCTTCCAGCATACTATGTGACTTGTATGGTACACTGTGCTAGGTGGGTGGCGTAATTTCCTCTTCGACAGAGGTAAGGATGCCTAGAATATTAACAATTAAAGAGAGTTTTAAAGTTACAAAATGAAATATTTGTTCTGTGGCTTCATTCTGAGATCAGATGAACTGAAGGTACTTTTTACATGGTTTGCACAGGAATTTTACACAACAGGAAAGAGAAAAGCAGGAACAAGATATCAATCAAGATGATTGGTCTTTTCCCCATCGGAAAGCTGGATAATGGCTCCATTGCTTTATGGGTTTTGTTCCTTGAATTCAAAGCAAACTCTGGGCAAATGAATAATAAAAAGAGTAGTGTTCATAGAAATTTGAATATGTAGAGAATAATGGAGCTAGAAAGAATGTCTTCATGAGCACTGTTGTTAGCCAGCACATCTCCTTCCATAGTCAGGTGAGTAAAATATACAACTGCAGTATTCAAGATTCTCTACATCAGCAGGACTGGTAGAATGAATCTCATCATGTATGTAAAAAGTGGGCTTATTAGAATGTCTCACAAGCTGTTGTCCAGGTAACTTACGAATAGCTGCCTACCAAAAGCAATTGAAGAATCCAATAGCTTGCTTCTCAGCCTTTTGTCTAAGGTCATGTGAAGAATCTAGTAGTTGTTCTGCCCACAAGGCTCTGTGACTCAGCTGGTTTTAAGTATTCATCAAAATTACAATGAAGTATGCTCTAATACTAGTAAAGGAATGAGCTTGGTACCCAGAGGTAGAGCACAGAGGCAAAAAAGATAATTTTCTTCTTCAAAATGCTTTATATGTGACTGCTGCTACCAGAATGTAAGATGCTGATTAAGTTGGGCCACAGTCTTTGTTGAATTCAGGTTTTTGTGTCTGTGTGTGTGATTTCAAGACAGGATTTTTCTGCGTGGTTGCAGAACTCATTGTGTAGGCCAGACTGGTCTCAAATGCAGAAAATCCCACTACCTCTGCTCAAGAGTGATGGTGATAGGACTGTGCACAGACATGGGTGGGAGAGATGGCTCACTGGTTAATTGTGAACAAACACCAAGCAGCTTAAAGTGGGCCCTATCATCTCAAATTATACAGATTAATGGAGGATTTTCCCATTTCAAAACCTTTAAATAAAATCTCTCTCAGGTATAATCAATTCTTTGTGTATCAGATAATCACTGAGGTAGTCAGTTTTAACTACCAAAAATAGCCAGATATTTCAACAACCAAGACAGAAAAAATGATAAAAAAAAAATTCTTTCCTGCAGGAGTACAGGAGGCACAAAGAGTGTGGGAGTTTTGTTTTTGTTTTTGGTTTTTTTTTTTGTTTTTTTGAGACAGGGTTTCTCTGTGGTTTTGGAGCCTATCCTGGAACTAGCTCTTGTAGACCAGGCTGGTCTCGAACTCACAGAGATCTGCCTGCCTCTTCCTCCCAAGTGCTGGGATTAAAGGCATGAGCCACCACCGCCCGGCTGGGAGTTGTTTTCAAAACAGTATTGTTCCTCAACAAATGAAGCATGGAGATTTTATGTAGGGAGTCTGAACGTGCTCATGTATCATCTCCCTTTCCTTAAGCATGCTCAGTTAACAAGTCCACTTCTAACCATAATCACAATGTAAAAGCAGAGATATTTAGGGACATTCTTAAATCAAAATCATGTAGGAACAAAAGTAAATAGACAAATGATGGAATGAAATGCCTCTGGCATGTTCATACTTTACTATAAGGTCTTGCTTGAAATTCAAGTAGATGACACTGTGAAAAGTCGACTATCAATCTTGATGCTTATTCTAAAAGATAACTTTACCAAAACCATAATTTTCACAAACACAAAAAATAGAGAACACAACCAGAAAACTTCAAGGAAAAGTCACCTAACAGCCCTGTATACAGTGCTTCTGGAGGAACAGTTATATTGATCTCTATTAATCTCTGAGAAGGCTGACTAGATGGAAGACCACAGCCACTACACAGTCTACAAACAAAAAAAATTACACAACCCAGGAAAATAAGAAACCTGAATAACATCCAAAAAAGCAGAACTGGAGAATTGGAACAATATTACCTCTTAAGTTCATTCCAAATATCTGTCGCTGCTGCCCAGAAAAGCATTTGCTAAAATAAATATACTCAAATATGCAAGCACATATTATTAATTCAATTCACTGAGAAAAACCGAACATTTGACAGTAGGTCACCAAAATTACTTGGCACAAGTGAGAAATGTTAAGTCTGGAACATAACCTACAGGCTCTGACATTCAACACTGCACCCACTGGAGGAGGAGTTGCATTAGCCTGGACTACAAATCCCAGCATTCCAGGAACAACCCCCTCAGTGAGGGGTCAGGACCTCTCCAACAGTGTATTTAGGTGAGATCCCAGAGGAGAAACACTTAGTTCCCAGTTTGCATGGGCTCCTCCCTCTCGCCCTCCTCCCACTCCCCCGTCCTGTCACCCAACATGGGATTGGTCATCAGAGGGCTCTGTACTTAATAAAATGGTAGGCATTTTGATTTGGATTCATTTTACCTAATTGGACTTCTATGGGCTAGGATTTTTTCTTAACATGAAGGAAACACAGAGCACACAACAAATACTCTTAGGAGTTTATTAGAAGGGATGTGCACAGGCCTGAGAAGTCAGTGTGCAGAGAGGGAGGAAGATGGCTCATCCGGCTTTTACAAGCTGTCTGGGGTATGCACAGAGGGGTTGACGTGGCTACATCATATGCAGATGATAGGGCTCATGCAAGTAGGGAAGGGCTTAGCTGAGTAATATGTGGATCATGCAGGAGGGAGCTTTTAACATCTCTGGGTGCCTGAGGGCCTGTCTGTCCCTACATGACCTCTAGAACTTAGGAGTATCAAATATATGTGGCTTAAATCATTATATTCACCACCTTATCAGGTGATGTGAAATGCCCATCATGAGCCGGGTATTTCTGGATCTATCAAGTTACAAAGTAGGACATATACAGCTGCAACCTGTTATCAAATGGAAGTGGTATATTATAGATCAGGACCAAGGAGGTCCTGAAGACACAAGGAAGGACATGAAGAGATGGCCAACTTCCAATGGTTTCTCCTCCTGTTACAATGCCTTCTGCTGTCAAGCATATACCTATAGTCTATTCCCTATGATTGGCTGAATGAGGAAGAAATGACTAGGCCCTGGCTGATGGTTCAATACATCATGCAGGAACCACCCAGAATTAGACAGCTGCAGGATTACAATCCCTGGCTGGGACAACCATGAAAGATGCTTGTGAAAGGAAATGTTCCCAGTGGGCAGAAAATCAAACAATACACATTTGAATGTGGTTTATTTGGAAGGAGAGATGGTCTAATCTACAACTAGCAATGAACTGATTGATGGACTTTATCCAGTGGTTTGACTGGATGCTGAGGGGTTAGTAAGGAGCATGATTAGAAAATTGGTGATTGAAGACATCTGAGGAAGGAGAATGTGAATAATCTCTGTGAAAGGAAAAGGAGTATAAAGACCTTTTTTTTTTTGGTTTTTCGAGACAGGCTTTCTCTGTGGCTTTGGAGCCTGAACTGGAACTAGCTCTGTAGACCAGGCTGGTCTTGAACTCATAGAGATCTGCCTGCCTCTGCCACCCGAGTGCTGGGATTAAAGGCGTGTGCCACCATCGCCCGGCCGAGTATAAAGACCTTTGTATTCCTTATAAATTCTGATCAAAAGGTTCATTCAGCTGAGCAGGAGTTCAGAACTCATTGAGACAGAATGACTCTTCCATGTACAATCAGCCTCTTTTCCCAGTTATTCATGTCAGTGTCCAATGGGCCCATGACCAAAGTGGCCACATTGCCAAAATGGGAGATAGGCATGGGTTCAAGAACATGGACTTGAACTCATCATGGCTGACTTACCTACAGTTTTGCTGAGTTGCCATATTACGCATGGCACAGACCAAAACGTGGCCCCATATATGACACCATTACTAGGGTGACCAGTCACCAACCTACTGGCAGGTTGACTACACTGGAAAACTTCCTCTGTGAAAAAGACATTTGGGCTTCAAATGCTCTTAAACCAACAGACTAGAGAAAGAATAACAACTTTAGGCAAGGTGATATATCCAGATTAGCAGGGGAAATTGGATTGCTCTTCACAATAGAGACAAGAAAGATAGTATGTCCAGAATGCAGGAGATCTTTTAGGACATCCCCTTGTGATACCAGGACTTGACATTAAGACAAATGAGAAACAAAAACAGTATAATCCAATAATTATTACAAAGGTCATATATCCATCAGGAATGAAGGCGTGGGTCACTTCTCTAGGAAAAGACCCAAGACCTTGTGAAGTGCTTGCAGAGGTTGGGAGAAATACAGAATGAGCAGCAGAGTGTGGCAGTTCTAAATACCTTCTAAGGCCAAGTGACTATTGCAGCAATGAGAACTTTAACTGATATGAGTGCTTCTGTTGTATTTTGTTGACAATGTATTTGTAAAGTTATTTCTATGTCTTAATTTTCCCTATCATATGTTGCAACATCAATTATAAGAATATTTGTGGTGGGCTGCAGAGATGGCTCAGCGGTTAAGAGCATTGCCTGCTCTTCCAGAGGTCCTGAGTTCAATTCCCAGCAACCACATGGTGGCTCACAACCATCTGTAATGAGGCCCTCAGGAAGAATCCTGTTTACATAATAAACAAATAAATATGTTTTAAAAAAAAGAATATTTGTGGTTATCAGAAGTTTGAGATACTAGAATGATATCCTCCATGAGACATTGCCAATATTCCTATAAAAAAACCTCTAAATGGCTAATGTTTATTGGAAGCTCTCCAAAGGCAATGTAGACTATGCACTTCCAAACTTATCTGAACTTACACCCACTTCAACTTCTATCCTATCACAGAGAAGTGACCTGAAAACAGCCTCTGAGAGCTGGTAGCCTGGATCAGAGGTCCTAAAACTTACACACATACTGGAACTATTTGTAAGATTGTCAAAACAGTGTGTTTTCCTTCCAGAGTTTCTGGCTTAGGGCAGATGTGTGCTGTTGCTGCTCTGATGGCACAGGGATGAATGGCTCTAAAGGTCCTGCTGACTTTGCTGCAGCCTCTAAGCCATGGCTTACATGGTTCTCACTATCTGGAATATTTTTCATTTTTCCTTCACCTGTAGTAGCTGATCTGTCTCTTCTGGTTCTGTTTGTCACACTGTATGCATTATATCTCAGGAAGGGGGCAGATACTGACCTGTAAACCTGTGAGGAGGCACACCCCCAGAGAGATAATCTGTTAGGTGCTTTGTATGGGCTACAGCTTTAGAAGATGTCTTTTTGTGTTTCCATCTCTACTTCAGAATCAGAAATGGTTTTAGAATTAGACAGTGTCTATCCTTCTCAAAATCCAAGCATGATGTTAAAAGAAAAATTCAAAACTCACTCTCATGTCAACAGCCTTCTGGTATGGGACAGAAAGAAGATCCATTTTAAAGGAACATTTTACTTTCCTTCAAGCCCATTTTGTCTATATCTTATCTTTCACTGAAAATATGTCTACATGAATAACGCTTACATTTTCAACAAAGAACGGCTTCCAAGAAGACATTGGGGCCCCACAATGTCTCTGCCTGGTTGATATGACGGCATGATGCTGATAGCACTATGAGACCGATTTATGGGTTCAAGCTGCAGATATGAGGCACCTTCTTACAATGTTCTGGCCAGAACTCCAAATAAGAACTTCAGAAGAACCCTATCTAATACTCAGAAACCATTTGCAATTATCCAAAACAGCAATCTTGAAATTTAACCATCATTTTAACTTTATAATATCCCATAGAGAGAACATCGCCCCCATGACATGTGGAAGCAATTCCAGAAGATGCCATTCTCCCTCTCAACAAAGTTTGTCTTCATGGTCAGGAATAACATTTAAGAGTTGATTATTACTCATTTAGGGTTGGGTGAAATTATGTACACTTAGAGATCTCAAAAAGAGGGAAAATGGAATAGGATGATAGGTAGATTACTTACTCACACTAATAATAAGTTTGTAAAAGAAGGAATACTTGTGAACTACTATTTATGGATTTACACTGGTATAGACTTTTGTATATTGACACAAATTCAAATTATATTATATAGAATGTTTCTATTTTTGTTTGGAATATTTGTAACAACTATACAAGGTTATTTTGTCAGATTGTATAAATGCATGATTCTACCTCTGTTTAAAACATATTTTTGACACAATTTTATGATATATTTATCACATTGCATTATAAAACTCTACCTCTGATCAAGATTCTTATACATTGTTTACCTTTTGAGGTCATTGTCCTGCTTTACTGCATAGTTCTTTAAAGACTGTTTTATATTCTGATATGAAGTCTTATTCTTCAACACTGTGATGAGAATTTGGTTGATTGCTCAGTCAGTTGTCTCTGTCATCTACTACACTTTTTGGAAGCTGCTAGACTGTACTACCTGCCTACTCAAGCAATATTATTGCTCTTCTCAGGCCTTTGATGCAGTTGAAGATGAGATAATCATACTTACCATCCTCTTATGATCTAGTTAAGCCATTTCTACTACAACATGGACTCCTTAGGATAGAATGCTTATCAAACCATTAGGATGTATTCCTTCCGTAATATTCATTATGCTTATTGTAATTCTAACTTTATTTTGACATCTGTTTCTTGTGTATATAATTTTGTATAGGGTTTGGAATTTCTTATTAAATTAAATGGGTAGGTGCTGTGAGAGCTCCTCCACTCAATAGCTTTACGATATCAATCCTTTGGGCATGGTCTCTTACAAGTATAAATGAATCTGTAAAGTGTGTGGTTGCTTTCTTGAATCCAGCTTTTGATTCTGGATGCTAGCTATATTGTATATATGATCCATTGCCCTGTAGGTGCTCATCTGACCTATAAAAGCCCAAGATATTCTTACACTCTAACTTGGTGTTTTCAAAAGTCAAAGATTCAATTAGTACTCACATAGTTCAGAGTCTGTCACTCTGACTTGTACAGCCTTCAAAATTTATCATTAATGGCCTGGAGGGATGGCTCAGCCGTTAAAGGCTAGGCTCACAACCAAAATTTATCATTAAAACATGAAGTCAGTGTTACATGATGAACTTAGAATGGATGCAGCTATCTTAAGTAAAACCAAGCACTTCTGTCTCGTGTCATTATAGGTTTGGGAAGATTGGGAGATATGGTACGAATCTTTAATTTTCTTTTGGAAAATGTGTGGATTGTTTTTAATTAAATATCATAAATCAGTCTGCCTTAGCAAGAGGAAGTATTTTATTCAGCTACAAAATTAAGCAAAGTTCCATATTTCAGCTATTCATTTTATACTATCACTTTGTATAATTCACCCACGAGCAGCTGTGTATCAAGGATTTTTTAATTTTTTTATTCAACTATATTTATCCACTACTATCCCTTCCTCCCCCCTCCCCTTTTCCCATGTTTCACATGTTCCAAATTTACTAAGGTCTTGTCTTTCTCTATGTCCTATATAGAATAGATTTATGTATGTCTCTGTTTGTTTCCTCTTTGTTGTATATGTTCTGGGCATTGTGAATTGTAAGCTGACTGTCCTGTTTCATATCTAAAAGCCACTTAGGAGTGAGTACATGTATTTTTCTTTCTGGTTCTGGTTTAACTCACTCTTTTATGATGTTTTCTAGATCCATAAATTTTAAGATGTAATTGTTTTTATCCACTGAGTAGTACTCCATTGTGTAAATATACCACAATTTCTTTGTCCATTCTTCAGTGGAGGGGTTGTTTTCAGGTTCTGGCTTTGACAATGTTGCTGTGAACACAGTTGAGCATTTGTCCTTGTGGGATGATTGAGCATCCATTGAGTACATATCCAAAGGCTTGGCTCGGTTTTAAGATAAGTTGTTTCCTAATGTTCTTTCATTATTTTTTTTTTAATTTTTGGTTCTCCAAGACACGGTTTCTCTTTAGCTTTGAAGCCTATCCTGGAACTAGCTCTTGTAGATCAGGTTGGCCTTGAAGTCAAGGAGATCTATCTCAGCCTCCCAAGTGCAGAGATTAAAGGCACGCCTCACAACCAGACAGGTGGCTTTCTATTTTTCTAAGGAATAACCATGCTGATATTCAAACTAGCTGGTAAGTTTGTAACCACATCAGCAATGGAGGAATGTTCCCTTAACTCTACATCCTCTCCAGTTTCAGTTGTCATCAGTGTTTTGATCTTGCCTATTGTTATAGACGTAAGAGGGAATCTCAGATTTGTTTTTATTTTCATTTCTCTAAAGACTAAGGAGTTTGGAAATTCCCTTAAGTGCTTCTCAGTCATTTTAGATTCATGGGTTAAACATTTTTTATTTAGGTCTGTACTCCATTTTTTCTTGGATTATTTGTTTTTTGATGACCAATTCCTTAAGTTCTTTGTATGTTTTGAAGATCAGTCTTCTGTCCAATGTGGGGTAGATGAATATCTTTTCCCAAACTACAGGCTGCCTTTTTTGTATTGTTGATCATGTCCTTTGGTTTACAAAAACCTTTGTTTCAGGAGATCTCATTTATTATTTTTCTCAGTGTCTGTGATGCCTGTGGTTATTATAATTTGAAAGTGGTCCTCTTTACCAATGTGTTCAAGGGTACTTCCAATATTCTTTTTTATGTTTGTCTTTATGTTGTAGTCTTTGATCCATTGGGACTTGAGTTTTGTTCATGATGATAGATATAGATCTACTTTCATTCTTCCCCACATTGATATTCAGTTATGCCAGCACCATTTGTTAAATATGTTTTCTCCATTTTATATTTTTTGGTGCTTTGTCAAAAATCAGGTGTAGTAGGTGAGTGGATTGATATCTAGATCTTAAAATCAGTTCCATTAGTCCTCCTATCTGTTTTTGTGCCAACACCAGGCTCTCTTCATTATTGTAGCTCTGCAGTCGTCTGAAGAAGTCAGGGAATGTGAAGCCTCCAGAAATTATTTTTTATGTAGGATTGTTTTTATCTTGCAGGTGGGGAGCTCTGAACCATCAGCATGGTCTCAGAGCACTCTCCTTCCAATCCCAAGTTGGAACACAAAAATCCAGTCCCATAAAAGCCACTGAAATGCTTTAAAGCCAGAGTTCATGCTGGCAGCACAGCCCAAAGAAGCTGCGCTTTAAATTGACACAGCGTTTTTTCTGCTGCTTTTGCTGAACCAAGAAATCTCTCTACAGCACGCCACCAACAAACAGCAAAAATCTGTGTTAAACTCTATCTCCCTTATTTTTAAGCCTTCCCAGGTTTTTATGTGGATTTAGTCCATCACATCTGGGCGCCTCTTTGTTGTAATAGCATGACGGGGCTGCGTCCCCAGCACCCTGGCCGCCTGCTACCTTATGTCTGAAATAACAACACACAAACTGTATTCATTTGAACACTGCTTGGCCCATTTTTATCTAGCCTCTTCTAGGATAATTCTCACATATTAATTTATCCCATTTCTAATCAACTCTGTTGTAATAAGACTGGCAGGGAAACATCACCCTTAATAGTAGCCACAAATATAAAATATTATGGAATTACCAACTAGACAATTGAAAGGACTGTATGAAAAGAACATTAAATCTTTGAAGAAGACACCAGAGAATGGGAAGATGTCCCTTGCCATTGTTACTTAAAAATCAACATAGCAATCTATAGGCTCAATACCATTCCCATGTAAATATCAGAAAAATTCTTCACAGATCTCAAAATAAAAACAGTCAACTTCATGTAGAAAAGCCAAAAAATGCACCTTCAAGCCATCTTTCTTTTTCAGAGAATATTCCTAGTAACCACCTTCTATCTACCTTCTTGATGACCACTCCCAATCTTCTGATAACCATGATTATACACTCAACTGGTAAGGATACATTTATAAAAAACATACAAGTAAACATATGAGAGATTTGACTCTTCATGCCTCTCATATTTCAGTTAATGTTATCCTTTGAGCTTAAAAACATTGTTGAAACTTTTTAGGATTTTATGGTTCTGGTTTGAGAGCCAAATTGTGTTTCTTTCACTGGGCATTTTTAATGTTTTGGCTGTTTTCAGGGAGATGTTGTTTCGTTATCTACTTCTAGACTGAGAGGCAAAGTTCTTTCCTTTGACTCTGGTTTGAAGACCAAAGTTGGAATACCCTTCCTATAACCAATAAGGTTTTATCCATTACTTTGCTGGTTCAAACTAAAATAAAGAGAGGTATAATGGGGCATAAACCAATTGCTGACATTACCTAACTTTTTTTTAACACAATAACTGATTTTGGTTAACTGACTCTAAGTGGCTTAACATCTGAAAGAACAATTTAAAATAAGCCCCCAGTTTTTTCCTGAGGTCCAAAAGATTATGATAATATGCACAAGATATCTCAGATGACTACACACAAAGTCTTACTCTCCTGTGAAGCACAAAACATTATGACACGGAGTTCATTTACAGAGTTTCACTACAGTATGATTTTTTTCTCATGTTTTTGAAAAATACACAAATTAACTTCAGGGTTCCTCTACAGAAGGGCTCATATTATGTATAGGAGATGCTTCTGAAAAAGAATTTACCACATTCCATTCACAGATATCTCTAGAGTATGTTACATTTTAAGCCTTTTAAGAGTACAGGCCTTCTCACACTGATATCATTCCTAGGGTTTCTTTCTAGTATGTGTTCTTCTTTTTTTTTTTTTAAATTTTTTTATTATTTATTTATTATGTATACAATATTCTGTCGGTATGCCTGAAGGCCATAAGAGGGCGCCAGACCTCTTTACAGATGGTTGTGAGCCACCATATGGTTGCTGGGAATTGAACTCAGGACCTTTGGAAGAGCAGGCAATGCTCTTAACCACTGAGCCATCTCTCCAGCCCTAGTATGTGTTCTTCTATGCCTTTGAAGAGAACCATGTTGTGCAAAGGCCTTACCACACTGATTACATCCATAGGGTTTCTCTCCAGTATGTGTTCTTTTATGCAATTGAAGATGATTATGTCGTGCAAAGGCCTTACCACACTGATTACATTCATAGGGTTTCTCTCCAGTATGTGTTCTTTTATGGATTTGAAGATTATTATGTAGTGCAAAGGCCTTACCACACTGATTACATACATAGGGTTTCTCTCCAGTATGTGTTCTTTTATGCCTTTGTAGATCACGGTGACACGCAAAGGCCTTACCACACAGATTACATTCATAGGGTTTCTCTCCAGTATGTGTTCTTTTATGGTATTGAAGAGAACCATGTTGTGCAAAGGCCTTACCACACTGATTACATTCATAGGGTTTCTCTCCAGTATGTGTTCTTTTATGGATTTGAAGATTATTGTGTAGTGCAAAGGCCTTACCACACTGATGACATTCATATGGTTTCTCTCCAGTATGTGTTCTTTTATGGTATTGAAGAGCAAAGTTCTGTGCAAAGCCCTTACCACACTGATTACATTCATAGGGTTTCTCTCCAGTATGTGTTCTTTTATGCAATTGCAGATGACTGTTTCGTGCAAAGGCCTTGCCACACTGATTACATTCATAGGGTTTCTCTCCAGTATTTGTTCTTCGATGATCTTGAAGAGCACTGTAGCATGCAAAGGCCTTACCACACTGATTAGATTCATAGGGTTTCTCTCCAGTATGTGTTCTTTTATTCTTTTGAAGATGACTGTGATCAGGAAAGACCTTACCATGCAGATTACATTCATATGATTTTTCTTTATTTTGTGTTCTTTTATGACTTTGATGAGTTTCATAAAGAAGAAAGTCTTCATCATCTTGACTATAATCATAGGGTTTCTCTCCAGTGTGTGTTCTTTTATGTATTTCAAGATGATTGTGATAAGAAAAGACTTCATTACATTGCTTAATTTCACAGCATTTTTCTCCACTATGTGTTTTTTCATTCTTTAGAAGATGAATGGTATAAGACAAGACTTTACCACAGTGAGAATATACTGAAAACTTCTCTCCAGTTTGATTTCTTTCAATCCTGCAAGGATAATTTACACATGTAAAAGCTTTACCACATTCAATGCAGTTGAACCTTATACCTATCTGAATTATTTTCATATTTTTTCAAATTGTAAAAAGGAATCAAATGTCAAGCTTTTATAGCTTTCTTTAAAATCATGTATTGTTCTCTCATTAGTGGTCATTTTACATCTAGAAAAATATTTGTGATGAGAAATTCCACTGTGTCATGGTTTATCTTTTCATGTATAACTATACTTATATTTCCAGGATATTTTTTACATTATTGAAGAGAACTGCACATACTGAGTTCTTTAGCAACTTTACTCCATTCATAATTTTACTATATTGTGAATCATTATACATTTGGTAAGTGAACTATGACACCCAGAAGTATTTGCATAGACCTAGAACTCATGTTTCTTTGTTTGTTTTTGTTGTAATGTGAGTTTGTAGTTATGTATTAACCATGATGATAGAAAATAAATTAACTTTGTATTTTTGGATCAAACTAAACATGTATACTCTACATAGGAACTACAGTTTATCTTCTTAATTTTTCTTACAGAGAGGTATGCTAAATCTTTCCATATTCCTATGCTCATACACTTGTGTCAAGAGTGACATATCATATATATGAAAAAAACAATAGTGTATAAAAGTTTTCCAAAATGAATCTACAAGGTTCGACTTTCACAGACTTGTGTTATAGATATTAAGATTTCTCTACAACAAATGCCCCTTGACTATTTGATTTCACTATACTTAGCACAGTCACAAAAAGTATATGAGGGATACAAGGCTTAGCATGGGCTATTGAATTAGTAAAAAGTTTTGCAGCTATACTCATCATCACTGAAGTATGCATACATTTTCTGTCATGAATAGCAAGAAGCAAATGAATCAGAAGTTCTACAACATAGCTCTCATGGTGCTATGAATCAAATGGTGATATCTGTTTAGGCATTGCTACCTAGACTTTTTCTTAAATGAAGGCTTTGCAGATGCAATTCACATACATGAAATTGAGGGATATGGATTTGTGAGAACTTAATAACCATCAATACATTTAAAGCTGTGCTTATTACCACTGTTGCTTTTGTTTTAAAGTTCCAGAACACATTACAAACTATCCAATTAAATTGTTATGAACTTGCCCAAGAAAATTACCTTACATGTCTTCTAGAACATTGACAATGCTCTTCGGTGTTAAGGTCTTCCCAAATGTATCCTAAAATACAGTACCAGAATAGATGTTACATTATTTAAGAATGTGCAACAATTAGCTTATTATCTTAAGTACACCTAAGAACTGTGACTGTGCTATTCACCTCATTCTTCTTTCTCTAAAACAAATTACAGAACAAAATCATAAACTAAAGAAAAGTTTTCTCCATATTTTAAAACATGAAAGAAATTCATTTTCACCTGTAGTAGTTAGGTTCCTGTAGGTCTCCAGCATCACATCTTTGTAGAGATTCTTCTGGGAAGGATTCAGTAAATCCCACTCTTCCTTAGTGAAGTTGATGTGTACATCATCATATGTCACTGCCTTCAAAAATATACCACACGTGAGTACAATGTAAGTATGACAGTGAAATGCATACTTCTTTGAAAGTATAGTTTTATGATTCTGGTGTTCCCCATTCTTGTTCCATGACATAGACAGTCACTTTAGAAGGAAATTGAAAAGGAGAATCAATTTTGTTAATTCTGTGTCCTTTGTATAGGATACCATCTTATAAGAGCAGTATCTATTCATGGGTAAAGAAAAAAAGATCAACAGTATGTTGTATGCATGAGAAAATTAAAGACTACAGAAAGGAAAAAAAAGATGGACAAACTGGGCATATTGGTGTATTTTGCCTTTAGCAAAATTACTGCAGGAAAATTCATTGTTCATTGTGGAAAACTTAAACATTATTTATATAGTCATATACAGACATATATATTCAATGACATGTACAATAGAGACAAAAATAGAAATGTGGAAAAGTGAAAATTTTTCTAAATTCTTTTTTCTTTCTGTTGCATGCTCCTGACATGAGAGAGAAACTCTGAATTTTTATTTCAATGACATGCTTGGATTTATAGAGGGACAGAGCCAATGTCCATCTCCAAAACCAGCTCTATATCTTCATAAATATACATTTACTTACAAAAGGCACCCAATGAAATGATTGTATAAAAGTGTAGATTACTGAATCAAAAAGAATAAAGGGGCATATATGTGTATGATGTAAAAGTGTAGATCATTAAAATTAATTTTAAAAATTAACTACTTATTTATATATTTTACATTGATATAGATATGGATGCTTCCTTTTGATATAAACTTGACATTTTTATTAAAACATACTGTCTATGATTTTTATATTCTTAAACTATTTTACCTAATTCAACTCACTTAAATGTGTAATGAAAATTTCTAGTCCTTGAAAGTTATTATTGCCGGGCGGTGGTGGCGCATGCCTTTAATCCCAGCAATCGGGAGGCAGAGGCAAGCGGATCTCTGTGAGTTTGAGACCAGCCTGGTCTACAAGAGCTAGTTCCAGGACAGGCTCCAAAACCACAGAAAAACCCTGTCTCGAAAAACCAAAAAAAAAAAAAAAAGGAAGTTATTATTATAAACCAATTAGGATATAAAGTACTGCATGTTCATACTTTGTTATTTATTACAATTGAAATTATACTCACGTTAGGTATGTTTTCAACAATATATTGAATTTCATTAGCTGATTCAAATGAACATACTTTAGAGAAAATGTTTGCTGAAGTAAAGCAAACTTTGTCTTCTTGGGAATTATAAATTACTTGTGAAAATATACAAAAAGGTGATTATATTAATCATTCAGCATAAAAAATACTTTTACAAAAACTTGAGCCAACAAGTTAAAAATTAGGAGAGATTATTTGTGGAATCTTAATAATTTTCAGAAATTGTTGCAAGACATAGACCATCTATATCCGAATATTGGAGTAAAAAATTGAAAAGAGTAATTAGAACCAAACCATAAAAGGTGACAAGGATTTAAATAGTCAAAGAGAATTATCATCTAAATCAGAGAATAAATGGTTTAGTGGAAACAAAATTATAGGAGGCACTTATGGATTGTCTGGATGAGAAGTTCGGTTACATTCAAGACTTTTTTTGATACAGGTTTCTCTGTAGCTTTGGAATGTGTCCTGAACTAGCTCTTCTAGACCAGGCTAGCCTTGAACTCCACCTGCCTCTGCCTCCCAAGTGCTGGCATTAATTAAAGGCTTGAGCAACCACCTCCTGGCCTTCATTCTAGACATTTTACACCCTATGCATTCCCTAGAGGAATTTTACTGCAGAGGAAAGATATTATCTTATAATCAATATTTTAAACATATACACATACTAAAAAACTAAAAAGTTATGTGGAAAAAAAGTCCAAGTTGCTTTTAAAAAGAAAACTGAAACTTCATCTATTAGCAAGAATTTACCAAGGTTAAATTGTAGCATGTTTTACTAATGTTGAAATTGAATCATTATGGACAGGAAGTGAACATTGGCAAAGAGCTTATAGTAATTTCTTGGGAGAAATTAACAACAAATATCCCTTTAGCCATAATATTAATGATCATATAAAGAGGTAACTAATTCTAGGGAAAGGTTTCATCTAGATTCCTGCATTTAATTTTGGGTTTGAGTTTCTATCTGATATCTAGCATACATAAAAAATACTCATCCTTTAACCTCTTACAGATCTGCTGCATATGACAATTAAAATGCTTAAGTTTTTTTGCAATGAAATATGAGCATGCATTACAGTGACCTTTGAAATCTCCAAAAGAAGTGTGAGTCACACAAGGAAGATTTCAACTGCACTATGTTATTGCTTTTCCAACTAAACATTGGGTTTGAACTACAAACTGCTTGGGACTTTATCAAAATGGTACATTGAGATGATTGAGACTGCTGGGAACATATGTTTTAATAAAGTAAACAGTTCATTTTGGAGGTTTGAGGAAAAGATGATAGGCAAAAACACAGACAGGTTGAATGACGGAATTGAATCAAAGACCCAGATAGATATTAATCCTCACAACTATGAACACCTGATTTTTGACAAATAAGCTAAAATTATACAATGAAAGAAGAAAGCATCTGAAACAAATGCTTATAGCATAACTGGATATCGCCATGTAAAGGAATGCAAATATATCCATATCTATCACCATGCACAATACTCAAGTCCAAATGGGATAAAGAACTTAATATAAATCTGACCACACTGAAAGTGATAGGAGAGAAAGTGAAAAGTAGCCTTCCAAGTATGGAACTAAAGACCACTTCCTAAATATAACACCTGTAACACAGTCTGATAGGAACAATTAATAAATGGGACCTTCTGAAACTGAGAAGCTTCTGCACAGCAAAGGACACAGTCAATAGCACAATAAGGCAGCGTACTGAATGGGAAAATAAATTTCCAATCCCACATAAGATAGAGGGCTGATCTCCAAAATAAATAAAGAACTCAAGAAATTAAACATCAAAATTTTAAATAATTCAATTAAAAATGGAGTACAGAACTAAACAGAAAATTTTCTATAGAATAATCCCAAATGGACAAAAGACACCTAAGGAAATGTTCAACATCCTTAGCCAGCAGAGAAATGCAAATCAAAATAACTCTGCAATACCACCTTACACCTGTAAGAATGGCTAAGGTCAAAAGCACCAATAACTGCTTATGTTGGAGAGGATGTGGGAGTAAGGGGAAGACTCTTCCATTGCTGATGGAAATGCAAATTGTACAACCACTCTGGAAAATAGTATTGCAGTTTCTCTGAAAATTAAGATTCAACCTACCTCAAGACCCAGCAATACAAATGACAATGGTGTGAACTCCGTTATACATCAATATTGGTTGTAAAGTAATGGATATTCATGCTACAATCCACAGACACAGAGAGAGTTAGTTAACAACAAAGGATCAAGGGAGGGATACATTGATCTCCCTGAAAGGGGCACTAGAATAGATCTTCTGAATTGAATGGGGGTAGTTGGGTATGGGAACATGAGAAATCAGGATCTGGGTACATAGATGTAGGGAGAAATAGGGAAGACTACAGGAATTAGGGAACATTTGGGAGTTGGTATGGTACCTAGTACAGTAAATAATCATTAGATTGTAGAAAATGCCACTAGAAAGGACTTTTTGGAAAGAGGGATAAGAAGCCTGTGGATTCTTCTCTAACCAGGCAAAGTATTCAATGTTGGGACTGGGACAGCACCCAGCAACAGTTACATCTACATCTAGTCCTGCTTGCAAGATATGTTGAGTTATTTGTTCCCCAGAACTTGTAGGAGTAAACAACAAATAACTCGTGAAACTTCAGGCCCATTCCATTAGAGGGAGACAATGCCCATCCTAATTGGATGTCCAAGAACCTGAAGCTCACTACACTACAGGTCTATGAAGAACCAAACAAGATAGGAAAAAAGTCCATGAAATGATTTCTCATAATATTCTGTTATTCTCATAGAACAGTGCCTCAGCCAATTGTTATCAGACTGGATTAAGCCAGGAACTCAAAGCAGCAGGAGCAGACACAGGCAGTCAAGCAATAAGAGGAGCTAAGGACATGCACCACCACCGGCCCATCCCAGCACTCGGGAGGCAGAGGCAGGTGGATCTCTGTGAGTTTGAGTCCAGCCTGGTCTACAAGAGCTAGTTCTAGGGCAGGCTCAAAAACCACAGAGAAACCCTGTCTCGAAAACCAAAAAAAAAAAAGAAAAGAAAAGAAAAAGGGGAGCTAAGGAGACCCTGCTGACAATGGCAAGGAAGTACCCTAGCAACCACCTCCCACCTTGGTTGAGGACACTAGGTTAACACAGCCCACAGAATCAAATAAGCAGGGGTTATTGGTTCTCACAGAGACTCGTGATCCTATAGGGGCCTGTGCTAAATGCTTTGCATATATGTTATCATATATAACATATATACTTTGGTGTTTTGTGGGACTGCTAAGACTTGGTGCATGTATATGTGGGGTGTACTTTAACTCATTTGACAGCTTTTCAGACCACTTTTCCTCATTCTGGGTTTCTATATCCAGGCTTTATATGGATTCTGCATAGTCTTACTTTAGCTTGTAGTACCATGTATGTGGGCTGGTTTTCCACGTCTACTTGACAATGACCTAGAGACATCAGAGAGTAGGGAGCCTCAGGAAAAAAAAATGCTTCCAAGGGATTGTAAAGGAGGCATTCTCTTAGTGACTGATCAATGGCAGAGGGCACAGCCCATTGAGAGTTGTGTCATCCCTGGGCTGGTCCTGGGTTCGTTCTTTCTTTCTTTCTTTCTTTCTTTATTCATTTATTTATTTATTTATTCATTTGTTTATTATGTATACAACATTCTGCCTCCATGTATGGATGTACACCAGAGGAGGGCGCCAGATTTCAGTACAGATGGTTGTCAGCCACCATGTGGTTGCTGGGAATCGAACTCTGGATCTCTGGAAGAGCAGCCAGTGCTCTTAACCACTGAGCCATCTCTCCAGCCCCCCTGGGTTCTATAAGAAGAGAGGATGAGTAAGTCCTATGAAGTAAGAAAGTAAGAAGCACTCCCCCATCACATTTGCATCAATTCTTGACTCAAGGATCTGCCCTCCTTAATTTCCTTCCCTGATATTCTTTAATAGTGAACAACAATATGGAAGTATAAGCCAACTAAACTTTTTTCACCCAATTTTGCTTATTGGTCATGGTGTTTCATCACAACAGCAGAATCCCTAACTAAAACAAGACACCATGTTTTAAAGGGGTTAAATCAGCTCCCTTTAGAGGGCGGGGTTTGCCTCAGGCGAATCCCTGCCAATAAAGAGTGCGCGGAGAGGCGGCGCTCGGCCCTTTTGTTCCTCGCTACCTGTGCTACGCTGGAACTTTGGTATAGTAAGTTTAACAATAAACTGGTAAATATTCTTTGATATCTGCATTGCCTTTATTCTGTGCCGGTACAATGTTTTGTTGATGTGCATGAGATTCTAAAGGTAAACAAAGAAGAGAGATTTTGGGGAAATGTGAGACTGAGATGAATGGTGGAAGGAAGCACTGCAGTCAAGGTAAAAAGAAGAAGAAACAAAAGAATAATGAAAGAAAGGAATGAGGACAAGTAAGGGATGATTGAGTCAAGGAAAAATGAAAATTCAGCAGAGCAAATGGCAAATCCTGTGGTTCTCTCTTAGGTACAAGGGGCTACATATTTTGTTTGGTTGGTTTTTTGTTTTTGTTTTGTTTTTATTGAGACAGGGTTTCTCTGTAGCTTCGAAGCCTTTCTTGGAACTAACTCTTGTAGACCAGACTGGCCTTGAACTCACAGAAATGCACCACCAGTGACTGGTGAGGCTTTATTTTCCAAGGGCTTACTTAATTAGCTCTATCCCTATTGAAGCATTAATATAATTGATATTTAAAATAAAAACTCAGACCAGGGAGTTGTGGCACCCACCTTTAATTCCAGCACTTGGGAGGCAGAGGCAGGCAGATCTCTGGGAGTTCAAGGCCAGCCTGGGCTACAAAATGAGTCCAGGACAGGCTACAAAGCCACAGAGAAACCCTGTCTCAGAAAAACTAAACCAAACTAAACTAAACTGAAATAAAATAAAATAAAAACTCAGGAGTCAGATAGCAGGGTAAGAACTTGAAAGATCAGAAAATTAATTGATCAGCCACTGGTGACTACTACCTCTTCAATTTCTCCATGCAATAAAGAGCCCATATCTTCTCTCAAGCCTGCCTTAATAATCCTGATTCCTACCTGGTCAAAGACCTCCAAACCTCTAGGGTAATTTTCCATCAGGTTGTTGTTAGCTCTGTCCTCACTACAAGCAAGCTTTATTATAAGAACATGATCAAAATGTCATAATTTCCCCTTTCTCACTAAATAAAAGGTGAAGGATTTAACTAACACAGTAAAGCTATATACAAAATATACAACAACTATGTACAAATAGATATAGGAAACAATGACCAGTCCATTTGTATTTGGTAAATTTAGAGAAAATACTTCATTATCTATCCTATCTAGGTAAGTCCAAAGTGTTGTACCTAAATCATTTTTTATCCCAGCCTAAAGTAAACTTGTTATATCTCTTCACCTTACATATTTCAAGCTAGTTTCTGAGTTGTTTCAATTTGGTAACAAAGAGAACTACAATTATCTAGTATTTAACTCCATTAGAGACCTAAGAAGGATATAATACTACCTGAGTAAACAGAAAGTATAGTGTTTATCTATCTCCATGCAGAAATCTCAAGTCCAAATAGATCAAAACATAAAAACAACCACATTGAACTTCATAGAATTGAAAGTGGGAAGTACACTTGAACACATTGGTACAGGAGACCACTTTTTAAATATAACCCCAGCAGCATGAACACTACTAGCAATATTTAATAGATGGGACCACCTAAAACTGAGAACTTTCTGAAAAGCAGAGGAAATGTTCAATAAAATGGCAGCCTATAGGATGGAAAAAGTTCTTCTTCATCCCCGCCTCAAACAGAGGGCTAATATCCAAAATATATAAAGAGCTCAAGGAACTGGTCATCAGAAGAACAAATAAGCCAATAGAAAAATAATTGTACAGAATTAAACACAGAACTCTCAAGAGATGACTATAAAATGACTGAAAGACACTTAAGGAAATGTTCAACATCCTTAGCCATTAAGAAATGTAAAAACAACTCTGAGATTCCACCTTACACCTGCAAGAATAGCCAAGATCAAAAACCTTGTGACAGGTTATGCTGGAGGGGATGTGGGGTGAAGGGAAAACTTCTCCACTGCTGGTGGGCATGCAAACTGGTACAATTACTTTAGAAATCAGAATGGTGATTTCTCAGAAAATTAAGACACAACCTATCTCAAGACCAAGCAATACCACTTTGGGGTGTATACCTAAATGATTCTCAAACATACCCCAAGGGCATGTGTCCAGCTATATCCATAGCAGCACTATTTGTATTAGCCTGGTAACAACCTAAACACTCCCTGACCAAAGAAAGGATAGGAAAATGTGTTGCATTTATACAACGGAGTACCACACATCAGAAAAAATAATGACATTTTGAAATTGCAGGCAAATTTATGGATCAAGAACACATCATACTGAGTGAGGTAACCCATACCCAGAAAGAGAAATATACAATGTCCTCACTCATAAGTGGATTTTAGACCTTAAGCAAAGAAAACCAGCCTACATTCTCAACCTCAGAGAACCTAGATATCAAAGAGAAATCTAAGCCAAATACACATGGATATAATCTACATGGAAAGTAGGAAAAGACAGGAGAAGAAGGGAGGAGAGCAGAGAAATGTATATATGTCAATAAAAACAATTTTAAAAAAACAAGAAATGATATACACTACCGACTGCCTGGACAGTCACCCAAAATCCCACTCTACTGTTGGACTTTTTACTTTAGCCTATACACATAGAAGATCTGACCAAGTTTCTGTGAAGCAGGAATTTTGAAGGATTGTCCTTCTTTGCCATGGCAATGCTCAGCTGTCACTTTTTTTTTCTGTCCTGCCTATCTAACTTGGACAGTATACTGTCAGTAGTTAACTCAAAAAGCAGTTTCTTGCCAGTGCCTAAGACTTGTCAGCGAGAAAGTTATCTACATTTAGTCATTTCTATGATATCTATCATTTCTCTGAAGTAGATTGGTGTTGTTAGGAACAGACATGCCTTGCCATAAAAGCCTTATATAATCATAACATCTTCAATGCCATATTTTGAATAGAATGCCATATTTTGAATAGAAAATGCTTGATGACTTATTTAAAATGTATTTTTGGCCAGGGAGTGATGGTGCATGTCTTTAATCCCAGTACTTATGTGGCAAAAGCAGGTTGACCTCAGTGTGCTCAAGGCCAGTTTGGTCTACAAGGTCATTTCCAGGACAACCAGAGTAATAAAAGGAACCCTATCATGGAAAAAATGAAAATGAAATGTCTTTTTGTTTCACCTTGAAAGCCTACATAACATGACTATAAGTATGATTATAATATGTAACATTAACTTCTAAATTTATTAATTTAAATAGCTTATAATAGTAATTTTCAGGACTTGGGAATATGGGAACCATGCTTTTAAATTTATTTTTGATGTCTGTGAGCAATGGCATCTATAAGGGTCCTTGAAATAAACCCAGGATAATTCCAATACATGAGAGAATTGCCTGTATTATCTCCTTCCAGTATTTGTGTAATGGGAAAGTGGAGGAATTATCTCAAGTTCTGGCTAGTATAGTGTATGAGGACCATCTTAGATAGTAATCTTGGAATTGTCCTGAATAATTTATAGCCCAAAGCTGACCTTTGGAGGAGGGTAGTCAGTTTAGTGGCATTACCACACTCAAGAAGGATTCAATGGTGGGGGCCCTATGCCCGTCTTTAAGATTTTAATGGTCACTGCTAAGAATAATCGTGGTTTACTATAGAAAAGCTTTTAAGTGCCGTATGGAGTAAAGCTCAAAGCAGTTAAAGGAGCACAGATTTTTATTTATATACAGAATTCAAAAACTTAATTTTAAGTTCATTGATAGAGATTTAGACCCAAAATCATGAATAGGAATTAAGAAGAAGCCTTTTATTTAAATTAGATTTTAGATGTAGTGCATACTGATCTTATTCATAAATCCTGTAGTCAGATAGTAGTGCTGAAAGCTGAAAGATCAGAGAAGCACAGCATCCAGCCACTAGTTTTAGCTCTATAAAATTCCCAGTCCAATGTGGGAGCCCAGGTGTGACTCAGTTTCCATCTGGAGTCTTCTCAGACTTAAAGATTCTATTTGAGTCTGAACATACCTGCTGTTCTTCTTCTAGTAACCTTGAGGGCTGTGAATAACATCTGTGTTATCCAACAGAGAAAGCATTTTGCCCAGCTCAAATAGCCCATTTTTCTATTAAGATTTGGGCTAGTGTAGGCCAGCCAGGGGCACTCCTAGTTAGTGATTAGAAGCTGCTTAGCTGAATGAGATAATGCACAGGTTTGAGCTACCTCCACGCACAGTGCAGGGAGGTGGGGAGCTGACTGTACTGCTTTTTGATCTGCCTTTTGACTGTGTTAATATATATGCTGGCTGAGAAATAAACTCAGGCTGTTTTCTATTGACATTTCATCTTCTCAGTCTAACCTATGATTTTGTCTTCATTTCTCTTAATCTAACTTTTCCTTTGCCTCAGCATTCCCTCCAAGGGAAGCCCTAGATAAATGTTTTAAGACTCACCAAATGGGGTATCCCGTCTCTATAAGGCCTCAGAGTGAATGCTGTTTCTACAAAACACTCAATCCTCAGCTCCTCTCTCTTATCACCTTATATTCCTCTCTCCGCCCAGGCATGCCACTTCCTATCTGCAACTCCTTTGTGATAGGATTAAAGATGTGAGACTCCAGCATTGACTCTACAACAAACTAGTATGACTACTGGGATTAAAGTGTGTGTCAGTATTGCCTGGGCTGTAAGGCGGGCCACAGCATCTGTTTACTTTATGATCTTCAGGCAAGCTTTATTGTTAAAATATAAATGAAAAAATAAAATTAAATAATTAGAAGCAAGCATCTGAGATCAAGAAGAGAAAAGTAAAACTGTTAATCACCAAAGAGTATAAAAAATATTCTGAGTACAAACTGGAGAAGGTCCATCATTTTCAAAAACAATAAATGATATAATTAAGTTATGGTTCACAAAATCAACAATATAGATGACACCATTGACAAAACAAGGCACAAACACAAATCTACACACACACAAACACACACACACACACACACACACACATATATATATATATATATATATATAATATATCCATAATTAATTCTTAAAGAAGAACAACAAGGTTCTAATCAAAATCACTGAATCACTGGCCATCACACATCCTGTACACTCCTGTTCTTTCCTTTACCAATATTAGAAAATGGGTTCGGTGAGAAGGGCTGTTTCACCAAAATTTCCAATATTCACTTGAAGTCTTCTGATGTTTTTACTTTACAGAAAATAGATTTGATTACTGAAAGCATCTCATTCTCTTTTGATAAAGAAAATGATGTGTTAGGATCACTTACCATGTTGTTTCCTACAATTGGTGATGGAATCCAAGTCTGCATCACAGTGAGGAAACGCAATCTTTTTAAATGGAATTTCAAGAGAACAGATTTTTAAAGAATCAGTGTACATGTAAATCAACTTGATTTACTCTAACTACTTGGAGTACCAAGCACTTCTGAAATTAAGGTTACTACTATTTTTTGTGTATGTTTGTATATATTTTTGTGTATGATACTCTCTATATGATTGCTAGAAGTAATCAAAGCTTAAGGGAGTCAGGGAGATAGGGGAAGATGATGAGAAGTTAAAGGAGCTACAAAATGAGGTAGAGAAGCAGATGACTAAGAGAACAACCCCAGGCAATGCTGGCTCAGTGATCATCTCTTGAGGAGAAGATGGAGGCTGATGCCAGTTCCATCTATGTTGGCAATGTGGACTATGGTGCAACAGCAGAAGAGCTGGAAGCTTACGTTCATGGATGTGGTTTCATTCAACTGTGTTACTACAGTCTGTGTCAAATTCAGGGGCCCTGCCAAAGGGTTTGTATATATAGAATTCTTAGACAAAGAGTCAGTGAGGACTTCCCTGGCTTTAGATGATTCCCAGTTTAGAGGGAGACAGATCAAGGTGATTCCCATCAGCACAACAGACGGGTTACCCGTGTGCCCAATACTGTGCCCAAACTACCAATTAAAACAGCTCCCAGTCTGGATTCAAAAGTGGTTTAAACAGCTGGCCCTTGCATCAAAAAAAAAAAAAAGATATTAAAAAATTAAAGGAAAACAGAAGGTCTAAATTTACTTTTAAAAAAGATATACTGGGCTGGAGAGATGGCTCAGCCGTTAAGAGCTCTTCCAAAGGTCCTGAGTTCAATTCCCGGCAACCACATGGTGGCTCAAAACCACTTGTAATGAGGTCTGGTGCCCTCTTCTGGGCTGCAGACATACACACAGACACAATATTGTATACATAATAAATAAATAAATACATAAATAAATATAAATAAATAAAAAAGATATACTGTGGAAGGGGGAGAATCCCATAACTAATTGAGGAGGAACCTGCTCTGGGCAGTAGGGCAGGCCCAGGGAGTAAGACAGGATTGACATATTCCCTCTGGAGATTCGATATGGACACTTCTCAAATGGGCAACCTGCTCCCTATTTTCCTGCTCCGCTTCACTCTTTTTAGGCCTGCTCAAGGGTAGGTGGGAACGGATGTAGGAAGCTTTTTTTTTTACCTAGAGCTCTGGAGGGCACCAATGTGTTCAGCTTATTTCCTTCCCTCATCTTCTCTCAGCTTTTTGGAGTCCCGGCCTGCTCCTGATTTACCAGGTCTAGGCACATGCTACCCTTCTTTCCTGGGGGCTCCTGCCTCTCCAGTTTATCTGCTGCATTTTTTTTTGGTGACTTTTGTTTATTTTTCTGTCTTGAGAGTCTTTCCTTGCAGATTTTTGTAGCAGGAAGAACTCACTCACAGTGGATTCAGAGTAAATTCCACTTACCCTGGGGAAATACACTACTTTGTTTTGGGAAGTTTTGCACTGTGGTTTTTGTGTTGTTGTTGTTTATCAGGTGTTGTTTTGTTTTATTTTGTTTACATTTTTCCCTTTTATTTGGAGGGAATTTGAAGAGTTGGGAATAAGGAGGTGGGAGCTGCATTTTGTTCATTTTTAACCTCAATTACAAGGGAGGTGTGTTTTTTTAATATGTGTCATGAGGAAAGTTGTTTATGAAAAAAAGAAAAATGATTTAAAATTTATTTTCTCCTACATGGATTATGGCCCAAGATGTGAATTATGCTCCATCTACCTGCCCAACACAATACACACCTGAGAAATCTCTGCAGATCAGAAACTCCTTTGTTCCCTGGAACAAGCTTCACTGGATCACACCATTGCAGCCAGTGGCAGGATCACATTAAAGCCTTCTAATCATGCATTGCTAGAAGATCAATATCATCATTTCCTACCAGTTCCTAAACTATTTGTAATCTTTATAACACAAATCTGACATTCGAATGCAATATTGAGAACTTCTGGAAACGAGACCTTCAGTTTCCTAATCTCTCTTCCAACTGCACACCAAGAGCAGTGTCCATGTGTGTACTCTGGACAATCACCATCATATCTTGACTTTCCAGAGACTCCCCTGCTCCAATAAATTCATATACAGAAAGGCTCAGAGGACAAGGGACACTGCCAATATGAACCACATGGACCAACATAACTACAGTCGGCCTCATGATCAGTCCAACTCACAGCAGAAATGACAGTTCAACAGGCCTAAACACCCAACACTCACCACGGTATAGCTTGTGATCTTCCTTACTACTCCTACTGCATAGGCAGAATAGAATCATGGCAAGAACCCACAAACGGTCTGCTACCAGTACTCCCCATTGCTAACCCTTCCCAGAATTCCTCACAGGCTAGGGCCACCTAGCTGGGCCTCACATTATTAGCAGCTCCTCTATAAGAGGATCAGAGATCAAATGACTCAGACAGCACAGTCCTTCCCATTCTGCCCTCCCAGCTCAGCATACAGTGCCCTAGCTTAGAAAGTTTGTATTTAGTACACATAATTCAACTCTCCTACACCACATCCTGTTTCTCATCCAAAGCACAGGGTCCTCTGTGTGCACATTGCATTGCACACTCACTTTCCAGTGCAGCCATCCCATTGCCTCAGAGATGGGAAATCCTGAAGAGAAACACAGGTCACATTCATAAAGTAATCACTGTTCCTGTGTAACTGTGGTTACTTTGTAAGTGTTGTTAAAGAAAAACAAACCATGAATCAGAAAACAATCAGGATCATGTTAGGGCTTGGAGGGAGCAAAGACAATGTGAATATGATGTAGTTTTAATCTCAAAAATTATTTTGAAAAGTTGAAATAGGCTAAATCCATATCCTCCAGAGACTAGGGATTTGTATTAGAGCACAATAAATATTTGTCATGTATTTTCCCTAAAGATGAAGATCTTAATCCAGAAAAGTAACAGTCCTGTTAAGCAGGGACACAATATTTTACCCAGATCATCTATTTTGGATGAACTCTTGTAATATTGCAATTAGGTTTCAAGATAAGGTCAGTCCCACACCCAGATTGCCATTGTCTGTGGACTGCAAACAATGGTCAATCACGATAATAATACAGCATCACAACTGATCAATCAGGGCTACCTGATTCCATGTCAGTAATCTCAGTGGAAGGAGGAAAGCTCTCACCCTCAGGCCAACCTCTCACTTCCTGCACTGTCTCCACCAGCTTCAAAGTTGTTCAATGAGTTCAACTCTTATACCAATCCCTCTTCATTTCTAAGTCCCCAATAAAATCCAGAATGAATAGCAGACACTCATTAACTGCTCTATTTTTCTTTCTCACTGACTAGAGATGGACAAACCTGGAAGGAGTTGCAGGACTGACTTCCCAGAATGGGCAACAGAGGCAGGATTAGGTAGGTGTTCAAAACAATTCTCAATTACATAGCAAGAGGCAAGCCTAAAGTATAGGAGACATTGTTCTACATAGAAATCAACATAACTTGAAAGAAAAGAAATAAAACTCTCAATGATTTAGAAACATTGGAGAACAGAAACAAATAGAGATAAGAGAAGCAATAAACTTAAAGAAAGTATTTGAAACTGATACCAAAAAGTGATTTTTAAAGTGATGATAATAATGCACTTTTAGCTGGGCAGTGGTGGTACACGCTTTTAATTCCAGAACTCAGAAGCAGAAGCAGGCAGATCTTTGTGAGTTTGAGGCCAGACTGGTCTACACGAGCTAGTTCCAGGACAGGCTCCAAAGCTACCGAGAAAGCCTCTCTCAATACACCAAAAAATGCACTTTTGAGATTAAATAAAATTTTCTATATTGACTTTAAAAAAGAGTAGGCTAAGAGAGACTTACATACATTCAATCTACATGAGAAGTATCAAGTATAAAAAGACAAGATCTCCTGAGTAAATTGGGGACATGGGGTCCTTGGGAGAGGGTTGAAGATGGGAGTGGAGAGGGAGGAAGTGAAGCATTGAAAATTGTAGAGATCAGTAAACCTCAATTGAAAAAAATATCGATCATATCTGCAGAGGATAATTCCCTAATTGCAAATTCAATGTTCCTTGACTCAAGATAACCTTCCTAATCTGGACACCCACATAATCTGGTCTGTGTTCGTTCACATGACATTAATTTACACATGCTGGGAAATTACAAACCTCTCCTGCTACCACAGTCAGGCCCTTTTTCATAGTGCTGGCTGCAACAGCTGATTGCCTATGCTGTGCCCCCCGCAGTGCACACAATAATCTATTCTTCCTATTGTGGTCTGAGGAGAGAAGAAATGCTCCATATGCAGATTCTTTTTCGGTGACTGCGTCGACAGTCAACTACATGGCTCACATGCATTATTTTATTTTATTTTAATGTATTGGTTTTGTTTGAGACAGGGTATCTCTGTAGCTTTGGTGCATATGCAGGAACTAGTTTTTGTAGACTCTGCATGCCCCACTAGTGCCAAGCAAAAACATAATTTTAAAACTGTGAATTGGTACAGTCATTTAAGAACTTTGAAGGTGTAATATAGAGGACTCTCAAGGTTGCCCAGGAAAGCAACAGACAGGGACCAAGGCCAACTGAGTCAACCTAACAGAAGTTGTCTCAGAAACAATATTTCTATTGGGATGGAAAGGTAACTCTTCTAGAATTAATATGAATTTCTACTGAGAAATCACAAAACACATTTAGAAGATTAATAAAGAAAAGTCTCAGGCTGGAGAGATGGCTCAGAGGTTAAGAGCATTGCCTGCTCTACCAAAGGTCCAGAGTTCAATTCCCAGCAACCACATGGTGGCTCACAACCATCTGTAATGGGGTCTGGTGCCCTCTTCTGGCCAGCAGGCATACACACAGACAGAATTATTGTATACATAATAAATAAATAAATATTAAAAAAAAGAAAAGTCTCTGTAATGATGTTATGCATTGATCTCTGTCCAATGCTCAAGGGGAGCTAGGTTAGACACATTTTGCATTCAATATATGCTGTTATCCATAAGTATCCCTTAAGATAATGATCCAGATTATAGTTTGAACAATTGAAATAGAAACAGGCAACTTGTCAGTCTAAATATTTAGACAAAAGTATTCTCAGAATATTCTCTTAAGTATGCCAATGACATGTTACAGCAGGTCATTCTTAACTGACAGAGTTCTAAGGTGAAGATCATGAGGAAGGAGAAAGACTGGACTGGACAAGTAAAAGATAAAGATAGGGTGGGGAGATGTTGCAGAAGATACATCTCGTACCTAGTAAGATTCTGAAGAAAAATAGCATCTTAGTTGGGCAGTGGTGGGGCATTGCTTTAATCCCTGCACTCGGGGATTTTTTGAGACAGGTTTTCTCAGTAGCTTCGGAGCCTGTCCTGGAACTATTGTAGATCAGGCTGGCCTTAAAAGATTTCACCAGCCTCTGACCCTGGAGTTCTGGAATTAAAGCATGCACCACCACCGCCTGGCAACGACTTTTTATTTTTAAATCAGTGCTGGCTTCTTTGAAATAATTTGGAGTCAAATATCTGGACAATCTGAACAGTGTATACCTGGGCATTCTAATCTCTACCAGGCCTAATTAGCATATACTTAAAGTCTGGTGTTTTAGATACAGTTCTCTCCCTGCTAAATTCTACTTTGTGAGACTATTTTTTAAGCATTGTTCAATCTATTGTATCACCAATTCTACTCTTCAACATTTTGGTACAGTAGTGGAAAGCTACACAACACGTGAGATGCCTTTGATAACCTCCACAAATTTAAATACAGATTCAGACTATATTTAAATCTTAAATGCAAAGTGCTAGAAGATATTGGAGAATCTAGGCTTCTCTGAGTTTGGCAACTTGGCCATGAATGCATGAACCGTGTTGAACTTGACTAGGAAAGTGTATTTACACACAAATTCCTGCTCCCAATAATCTACGGAGATGAAGCCACAGAACAAAGTTATTCAGAGGCCTGCCCCTAGGTTCAGGAGTTAGCAGGGACCATGAGGAACTCTAGAGACAGGGAATATCTCGACAGGTTCCCACCCAGACCCATGGAAAAAACACTATAGTGTCTTCCGCACCTCGCCCTCTGCTCCTCCACATCAGGAGACAGCGTTCCCTCACTCACCATGTTGTGCTTCTCCATTTTGCCAAAGTTCTCAGTGCATCGTCTCCCCGCAACAGCAACTGCACCCGAGTACTGGAATCCAATGGCGCAGGCTCCTCTTCAAAGCCAAGACTGAAGGCAGCTGCCCGGAAGAGGCCTGCACTGCTTCTGACTGGCAGGTCACCTGGAGTGCATGATTGGCTAGTGAGTCCTGAGTGACAAGAGCACCTCCCATCGGGATATAGTGTGCTTAAAGAGACAGAATACTGGTTCCTGTGCAATCCATTCCCCCTAATAGAGAACTTCTCCAGATCTGAGAATATATACAGTTCAATAGCACTTTCCCAAGGCTACTAAAGCAATCAATGTCATCTTTTTGCACTCCTAGGAACTTTCCCTTTTTCTTCCAGCATACTATGTGACTTGTATGGTACACTGTGCTAGGTGGGTGGCGTAATTTCCTCTTCGACAGAGGTAAGGATGCCTAGAATACTAACAATTAAAGAGAGTTTTAAAGTTACAAAATGAAATATTTGTTCTGTGGCTTCATTCTGAGATCAGATGAACTGAAGGTACTTTTTACATGGTTTGCACAGGAATTTTACACAACAGGAAAGAGAAAAGCAGGAACAAGATATCAATCAAGATGATTGGTCTTTCCCCCATCGGAAAGCTGGAAAATGGCTCCATTGCTTTATGGGTTTTGTTCCTTGAATTAAAAGCAAACTCCGGGGAAATGAATAATAATAAAAAGAGTAGTGTTCATAGAAATTTGAATATGTAGAAAATAATGGAGCTAGAAAGAATGTCTTCATGAGCACTGTTGTTAGCCAGCACATCTCCCTCCATAGTCAGGTGGATAAAATACACAACTGCAGTATTCAAGATTCTCTACATCAGCAGGACTGGTAGAATGAATCTCATCATGTATGTAAAAAGTGGGCTTATTAGAATGTCTCACAAGCTGTTGTCCAGGTAACTTAAGAATAGCTGCCTACCAAAAGCAATTGAAGAATCCAATAGCTGGCTTCTCAGCCTTTTGTCTAAGGTCATGTGAAGAATCTAGTAGTTGTTCTGCCCACAAGGCTCTGTGACTCAGCTGGTTTTAAGTATTCATCAAAATTACAATGAAGTATGCTCTAATACTAGTAAAGGAATGAGCTTGGTAGCCAGAGCTAGAGCACAGAGGCAAAAAAGATAATTTTCTTCTTCAAAATACTTTATATGTGACTGCTGCTACCAGAATGTAAGATGCTGATTAATTTGGGCCACAGTGATTGTTGAATTCATGTTTTTGTGTGTGTGTGATTTCAAGACAGGATTTTTCTGTGTGGTTGTAGAACTCATTGTGTAGGCCAGACTGGTCTCAAATGCAGAAAATCCCACTACCTCTGCTCAAGAGTGATGGTGATAGGACTGTGCACAGACATGGGTGGGAGAGATGGCTCACTGGTTAATTGTGAACAAACACCAAGCAGCTTAAAGTGGGTCCTATCATCTCAAAATATACAGATTAATGGAGGATTTCCCATTTCAAAAAGTTTAAGTAAAATCTCTCTCAGGTATAATCAATTCTTTGTGTATCAGATAATCACCGAGGTAGTCAGTTTTAACTATCAAAAATAGCCAGATATTTCAACAACCAAGACAGAAAACATGATTAAAAAAAATTCTTGCCTGCAGGAGTACAGGAGGCACAAAGAGTGTGGGAGTTTTTTTTCTTTTTTTTGGTTTTTTCGAGACAGGGTTTCTCTGTGGTTTTGGAGCCTATCCTGGAACTAGCTTTTGTAGACCAGGCTGGTCTCGAACTCACAGAGATCCGCCTGCCTCTTCCTCCCAAGTGTTGAGATTAAAGGCGTGAGCCATCACCTCCTGGCTGGGAGTTGTTTTCGAAACAGTATCGTTCCTCAACAAATGAAGCATGGAGATTTTACGTAGGGAGTCTGAACGTGCTCATGTATCATCTCCCTTTCCTTAAGCATGCTCAGTTAACAAGTCCACTTCTAACCATAATCACAATGTAAAAGCAGAGACATTTAGGGACATTCTTAAATCAAAATCATGTAGAAACAAAAGTAAATAGACAAATGATGGAAAGAAATGCCCCTGGCATGTTCATACTGTACCATAAGGTCTTGCTTGAAATTCAAGTAGATGACACTGTGAAAAGTCGACTATCAGTCTTAATGCTTATTCTAAAAGATAACTTTACCAAAACCATAATTTTCAAAAACACAAAAAAATAGAGAACTCAAAACCAGAAAATTTCAAGGAAAAGTCACCTAACAGCCCTGTATACAGTGCTTCTGGAGGAACAGTTATAATGATCTCTATTAATCTCTGAGAAGGCTGACTAGATGGAAGACCACAGCCACTACACAGTCTACAAACAAAAAAAATTACACAACCCAGGAAAATAAGAAACCTGAATAACATCCAAAAAAGGAGAACTGGAGAATTGGAACAATATTACCTCTTAAATTCATTCCAAATATCTTTCGCTGCTGCCCAGAAAAGCATTTGCTAAAATAAATATACTCAAATATGCAAGCACATATTATTAATTCAATTCACTGAGAAATACCGAACGTTTGACAGTAGGTCACTGAAATTACTTGGCACAAGTGAGAAATGTTAAGTCTGGAACATAACCTACAGGCTCTGACATTCAACACTGCACCCACTGGATGAGGAGTTGCATTAGCCTGGACTACAAATCCCAGCATTCCAGGAACAACCCCCTCAGTGAGGGGTCAGGACCTCTCCAACAGTGTATTTAGGTGAGATCCCAGAGGAGAAACACTTAGTTCCCAGTTTGCATGGGCTCCTCCCTCTAACCCCCCCCTCGTTCTGTCTCCCAACGTGGGATTGGTCATCAGAGGGCGCTGTACTTAATAAAATGGTAGGCATTTTGATTTGGATTCATTTTACGTAATTGGACTTCTATGGGCTAGGATTTTTTCTTAACATGAAGGAAACACAGAGCACACAACAAATACTCTTAGGAGTTTATTAGAAGGGATGTGCACAGGCCTGGGAAGTCAGTGTGCAGAGAGGGAAGAAGATGGCTCATCCAACTTTTACAAGCTGTCTGGTGTATGCACAGAGGGGTTGACGTGGCTACATCATATGCAGATGATAGGGCTCATGCAAGTAGGGAAGGGATTAGCTGAGTAATATGTGGATCATGCAGGAGGGAGCCTTTAACATCCCTGGGTGCCTGAGGGCCTGTCTGTCCCTACATGACCCCTAGAACCTAGGAGTATCAAATATATGTGGCTTTAATCATTATAGTCACCACCTTATCAGGTGATGTGAAATGCTGGGTATTTCTGGATCTATCAAGTTACAAAGTAGGACATCTACAGCTGCAACCTGTTATCAAATGGAAGTGGTATATTATAGATCAGGACCAAGGAGGTCCTGAAGACACAAGGAAGGTACATGAAGAAATGGCCAACTTCCAATGGTTTCTACTCCTGTTACTATGCCTTCTGCTGTCAAGCATACACCTATAGTCTATTCCCTGTGATTGGTTGAATGAGGAAGAGATGACTAGGCCCTGGTTGATGGTTCAATACATTATGCAGGAACCACCCAGAAGTAGACAGCTGCAGGACTACAATCCCTGGCTGGGACAACCGTGAAAGATGCTTGTGAAAGGAAATGTTCCCAGTGGGCAGAAAATCAAACAACACACATTTGAATGTGGTTTATTTGGAAGGAAAGATGGTCTAATCTACAACTAGCAATGAACTGATTGATGGACTTTATCCAGTGGTTTGACTGGATGCTGAGGGGTTAGTAAGGAGCATGATTAGAAAATTGGTGATTGAAGACATCTGAGGAAGGAGAATGTGAATAATCTCTGTGAAAGGGAAAGGAGTATAAAGACCTTTGTATTCCTTATAAATGCTGATCAAAAGGTTCATTCAGCTGAGGAGGAGTTCAGAACTCATTGAGACAGAATGACTCTTCCATGTACAATCAGCCTCTTTTCCCAGTTATTCATGTCAGTGTCCAATGGGCCCATGACCAAAGTGGCCACATTGCCAAAATGGGAGATAGGCATGGGTTCAAGAACATGGACTTGAACTCATCATGGCTGACTTAGCTACAGTTTTGCTGAGTTGCCATATTACGCATGGCACAGACCAAAACTTGTCCCCAAATATGACACCATTACTAGGGTGACCAGTCACCAACCTACTGGCAGGTTGACTACACTGGAAAACTTCCTCTGTGAAAAGGACATTTGGGCTTCAAATGCTCTTAAACCAACAGACTAGAGAAAGAATAACAACTTTAGGCAAGGTGATATATATAGATTAGCATGGGGAATTTGGATTGCTCTTCACAATAGAGACAAGAAAGGGGCTGGAGAGATGGCTCAGTGGTTAAGAGCATTGCCTGCTCTTCCAAAGGTTCTGAGTTCAATTCCCATCAACCACATCGTGGCTTACAACCTATTGTAATGAGGTCTGGTGCTCTCTTCTGGCCTTCAGGCATACATGCAGACAGAATATTGTATACATAATAAATAAATAAATAAATACTTAAAAAAATAGAGACAAGAAAGATAGTATGTGCAGAATGCAGGAGATCTTTTAGGGCATCCCCTTGTGATACCAGGACTTGCCATTAAGACAAATGAGAAACAAAAACAGTATAATCCAATAAGTATGACAAACGTCACATATCCATCAGGAATGAAGGCATGGGTCACTTCTCTAGGAAAAGACCCAAGACCTTGTGAAGTGCTTGCAGAGGTTGGGAGAAATACAGAATGGGCAGCAGAGTATGGCAGTTCTAAATACCTTCTAAGGCCAAGTGACTATTGCAGCAATGAGAACTTTAACTGATATGAGTGCTTCTGTTGTATTTTGATGACAATGTATTTGTAAAGTTATTTCTATGTCTTAAATTTCCCTATCATATGTTGCAACATCAATTATAAAAATATTTGTGGTTATCAGAAGTTTGAGATACTAGAATGATATCCTCCATGAGACATTGCCAATATTCTAAATATATAATCATTTGTATTTGACATAATTATGTTATGTTTAGTCATAATTACAACCCAGTTATTGACTTTCATTTGGAAATTAATAAGGTGATATGATTGTTTGTCATGTTGACAATGGATTGATTATGACAGTTGTTCTTGGTTTTCAACTTTATTATATCAAGAATGAACTACAATTCAAAACTGGAGGGCACAGTTGTTGATGTGGGAGTGTCATATCAATCTGTTGATTTCATTGGTTAAGCAATAAAGAAACTGCTTGGCTCATTGGTTAGGAGATAGGTGGGAGGAGCAAACAGAACAAAACGCTGGGAGGAAGAGGAAGTGAAGTCAGACTCCGCAGCTCTCCTCTCCGGGGCAGACGCAAGAGAGACGCCATGCTACCTGCTCCAGGGAAGACGCACACCATGCCCCAGCTCCGACCCAGGATGGACTTAGGCTAGAATCTTCCCGGTAAGCGCACCTAGGGGCGCTACACAGATGATTAGAAATGGGCTAGTCCAGGTGTGAGAATTAGCCTAGAAGAGAATGGGCCAAGCAGTGTTTAAATGAATACAGTTTGTGTGTAATTATTTCGGGGCATAAGCTAGCCGAGCCGAGCCGGCGGCTGGGGTGTTGGGGGACGCAGCCCAGCCGCCGCTCCATATTACTACAAGTTGTGATCTGTACCTTAAGGGAGGAGGACCACAGGCCAATGATCCAAATAGTAAGGATGAATGACACTCAACATTGATCTAGACCTTGAAGCTAGAAGGCACAACTTCAATATGCACAAGCTTTCTCAGATGACTACACACAAAGTCTTATGATTCTGTGAAGCACAAAACATTATGACACTGAATTCATTTATAGAGTTTCACTACAGTATAATTTTTGTTCTCATGTTTTTGAAAAATACACAAATTAACTTCAGGGTTTCTCTACAGAAGCGTTCATATTATGTATTTGGAGATGATTGTAAAAAAGAAATTACCACATTCCATTAACAGGTATCTCTAGAGTATGTTACACTTTAAGCCTTTGAAGAGTACAGGGGCCTGCAAAGACCTTATCACACAGATATCATTTCTAGGGTTTCTTTCCAGTATGTGTTCTTTTTTTTTTTTTTCCGAGACAGGGTTTCTCTGTGGTTTTGGATCCTGTCCTGGAACTAGCTCTTGTAGACCAGGCTGGTCTGGAACTCACTGAGATCCACCTGCCTCTGCCTCCCAAGTGCTGGGATTAAAGGCGTGTGCCACCACCGCCCGGCTAGAATGTGTTCTTGTATGGCTTTGAAGATTGCTGTGGCATGCAAAGGCCTTACCACAGTGATTACATTCATAGGGTTTCTCTCCAGTATGTGTTCTTTTATGGTATTGAAGAGCAAAGTTCTGTGCAAAGGCCTTACCACACTCATTACATACATAGGGTTTCTCTCCAGTATGTGTTCTTTTATGCCTTTGAAGATCCCTGTGACATGCAAAGGCCTTGCCACACTGATTACATTCATAGGGTTTCTCTCCAGTATGTGTTCTTCGATGTTCTTGAAGAGCATTGCAGCGTGCAAAGGCCTTACCACACTGAGTACATTCATAGGGTTTCTCTCCAGTATGTGTTCTTTTATGCAATTGCAGATGACTGTTTCGTGCAAAGGCCTTACCACAATCATTACATGCATGGGGTTTCTCTCCAGTATGCATTCTTTTATGGCTTTGAAGAGTACTGTGTTGTGCAAAGGCCTTACCACACTGATTACATTCATAGGGTTTCTCTCCAGTATGTGTTCTTCTATGCAATTGAAGATGATTATGTCGTGCAAAGGCCTTACCACACTGATTACATTCATAGGGTTTCTCTCCAGTATGTGTTCTTTTATGCAATTGCAAATGACTGTTTTGTGCAAAGCCCTTACCACACTCATTACATACATAGGGTTTCTCTCCAGTATGTGTTCTTTTATGGTATTTAAGAGCAAAGTTCTGTGCAAAGGCCTTACCACACTCATTACATACATAGGGTTTCTCTCCAGTATGTGTTCTTTTATGGCTTTGAAGATTACTGTGTTGTGCAAAGGCCTTACCACACTGATTACATTCATAGGGTTTCTCTCCAGTATGTGTTCTTCTATGCAATTGAAGATGATTATGATGTGCAAAGGCCTTACCACACTGATTACATTCATAGGGTTTCTCTCCAGTATGTGTTCTTTTATGGCTTTGAAGATCCCTGTGACATGCAAAGGCCTTACCACACTGATTACATTCATAGGGTTTCTCTCCAGTATGTGTTCTTCTATGCAATTGAAGATGATTATGTCGTGCAAAGGCCTTACCACACTGATTACATTCATAGGGTTTCTCTCCAGTATGTGTTCTTCGATGATCTTGAAGAGCACTGTTGCATGCAAAGGCCTTACCACACTGATTACATTCATAGGGTTTCTCTCCAGTATGTGTTCTTTTATGGCTTTGAAGATTACTGTGGTGTGCAAAGGCCTTACCACAATGATTACATTCATAATGTTTCTCTCCAGTATGTGTTCTTTTATGCAATTGAAGACGATGATGATGTGCAAAGGCCTTACCACACTGATTACATTCATAGGGTTTTTCTCCAGTTTGTATTCTCTTATATGTTTGAAAAACAGTACATTGTGCAATGGCTTTACAACCCTGATTATATTCATAGGATGTCTCTCTAGTATATATTCTTTTAATCTTTTGGAGATGACTCTGAACAGGAACGACCTTACCATGCAGATTACGTTCATATGATTTCTCTCCAGTATGTGTTTGTTTATGACTTTGATGATTTTCATAAAGAAGAAAGTCTTCATCATCTTGACCATACTCATAGGCTTTCTCTCCAGTGTGTGTTCTTTTATGCGTTTCAAAATTATTGTCATAAGAAAAGACTTCATCACATTGCTTAATTTCACAGCATTTTTCTCTGCTATGTGTTTTTTCATTCCTTAGAAGATGAGTGTTATAAGACAAGACTTCACCACAGTGAGAATATACTGAAAACTTCTCTGCAGTTTGAATTCTTTCAATCCTGCAAGGATAATTTACACATGTAAAAGCTTTACCACATTCAATGAAGTTGAACCTCATACCTATATAAATTAATTTCATATTTTTTCAAATTGTAAAAAGGAATCAACTATCAAGGTTTTATTTATAGCTTTGTTTAAAATAATGTTTTGTTCTCTCATTAGGTGTCATTTACATCTAGAAAAATATTTGTGATGAGAAATTCCATTGTGCCATGGTTTATCTTTTCATCTATAACTATACCTATACTTTTCTAGGACATTTTTTACATTTTGAAGAGAACTGCATATATTGAGTGCTTTACCAACTTTACTCCATTCATAATTTTACTATATTGTGAACCACATTTGGTAAGTGAACTAAGACACCCAGAAGAATTTGCATAGACCTAGAACTCATGTTTGTTTGTTTGTTTTTGTTGTAATATGAGATTGTATCTGGCTATTAACCATGATGATAGAAAATAAATTAACTTTGTATTTTTGGATCAAATTAAACATGTACACCGTACATAGGAACTACAGTTTATCTTCTTAATTGTTCTTAAGGAGAGGTATGCTAAATCTTTCTGTATTCCTATTCTCATACACTTGTGTCAAGAGTGACATATCATATATATGAAAAAAGAATAGTGTATAAAAGATTTCCAAAATGAATCTACAAGGTTTGACTTTCACAGACTTGTATAGATATTAAGATTTCTCTACAACAAATGCCCCTTGACTAGTCTGATTTCACTAAACTTAGCACAGTCACAAAAAGTATATGAGTGATACAAGGCTTACCATGGGCTATTGGATTAGTAGAACGTTTTGCAGCTATACTCATCATCACTGAAATATGTATACATTTTCTGCCATGAATAGCAAGGAGCAAATGAAGCAGCAGTTCTACAACATAGCTCTCGTGGTGCTATTAATCAAATGGTGATATCTATTCAGGCATTGCTACCTAGACTTTTTCTTAAATGAAGGCTTTACAGATGCAATTCACATACATGAAATTGAGGGATATGGATTTGTGAAAATTTACTAACCATCAATGCATTTAAAGCTGTGGTCGGCCGGGCGGTGGTGGCGCACGCCTTTAATCCCAGCACTCGGGAGGCAGAGGCAGGCGGATCTCTGTGAGTTCGAGACCAGCCTGGTCTACAGAGCTAGTTCCAGGACAGGCTCCAAAACCACAGAGAAACCCTGTCTCGAAAAACCAAAAAAAAAAAAAAAAAAAAAAAAAAAAAAAGCTGTGGTCATTTACACTGTTGCTTTCGTTTTAAAGTTCCACAACACATTACAAACTATTCAAGGGAAATTGTTATGAACTTGCCCAAGAAAATTACCTTGCATGTCTTCTAGAACATTGACAATGCTCTTCGGTGTTAAGGTCTTCCCAAATGTATCCTGAAATACAGTATCAGAATATATGTTATATTATTTAAGAATGTGCAACAATTAGCTTATTATCTTAAGTGCACCTAAGAACTGGGACTGTGTTATTTACCTCATTCTTCTTTCTCTAAAACAAATTACAGAACAAAATCATAAACCAAAGAAAAGTTGTCTCCATATTTTGAAACATGAAAGAAATTCATTTTCACCTATAGTAGTTAGGTTCCTGTAGGTCTCCAGCATCACATCTTTGTAGAGATTCTTCTGGGAAGGATTCAGTAAATCCCACTCTTCCTTAGTGAAGTTGATGTGCACATCATCATAGGTCACTGCCTTCAAAAATATAACATACATGAGTACAATGTAAGTATGACAATAAAATGCATACTTCTTTGAAAGTATAGTTTTATGATTCTGGTGTTCCCCATTCTTGTTCCATGACATAGACAGTCACTTTAGAAGGAAATTGAAAAGGAGAATAAATTCTGTTATTTCTGTGTCCTTTGCATAGGATACCTCCTTATAAGAGCAGTATCTATTCACGGGGAAAGAAAAAGAGAAAAGATCAACAGTATGTTGTATGCATGAGAAAATTAATGACTACAGAAAGGAAAAAAAAAGATGGACAAACTGGGCATATTGGTGTATTTTGCCTTTAGCACAACACTCAGAAAACAGCGGTGTGTATATTTGTCTGTGAGATGAATGCCAGTCAAGATTTAACAGAACTGTTTATCCATTTCTGGATACCATGTATCTTGTCAGAGGTTGAGGCATGAGCATGTCTTTGCCCAAAGGCCAGTTTTGAAAACAAGAAAACAAGATTTGAGTGTCTTCGGTTCTCAACATTCTCTGGAAAATAGATCAATGCTGCCAGTAGTAATCGTGTCTCACTTCAACTGTACCCTAGGTTATTTAAATTCCATATTTTACAGCTTTTTAAAGTGGTTAAAGATTACCTATCTATGCAAAATATATTCTTTTTGTGTCTAAAAAACTTGATTATTCTAACTATAAGTATGACAAACATAGATGACTATTGATCTATAATTCTAATACCTATATAACTTAAAGACTAAGACTTCATATTAGAATATTGTACAATAAACAACAATGGGCTCAAAATGTAACCAATGAATAAGTGTCTTGATCAGTGGAAGAAATGTACATTGCAATTTCATAAATATATTTATCAATATATAAAATGTTTTAAGCAAAGAAAGAAGCATGAATGCATAGAATATTCAATATTTAACTTTATGTCAATATACAAAAATCTATATCAAAGCAATTGCCCATAAATTATAATTCTCAATCATTTACTCTATTACTCACTATTACTATTAATGTATGTAAACTCACACTATCTTATTCCATCCAATTTTCCCTTTATTTTTCAAACAAATCCCTGAGCCCATAAAATTTCCCTTCCAACCTGCAACCCTATACCAATTATAATGAACTCCTAAATGATGTCCCTACCCCTAGGACAAACTTTGTTGGGAGAGAGGATGTAGTCTTTTAGAATTACTTCCAGCTGTCATGGGGGCGATGTTCTTGCTATGGGATCCTGCGAAAGTAAAATGGTGGATAAGTTGTAAGATTACTGTCTGGTATATTTGCAAATAGTCTCTGAGTATTTTGTAATCTTAGGATATAAAGTACTGCATGTTAGTACTTTGTTATTTATTACAATGAAATTATACTCAAGTTAGGTATGTTTTCAACATTATATGGAATTTCATTAGCTGATTCAAACGTAAATACTTTAGAGAAAATGGTTGGTGAAGTAAAACAAACTCTGTCTCCTTGGGGATTACTTCTGAAAATATACAAAAAGGTGATTCTATTTATTATTCAGTATATAAAATACTTTTATAAAAATTTGAGCCCAAAAGTTAAAAATTAGGAGAGTTTACTTGTGGAATCTAAATAATTTTCAGAAATTGTTACAAGATATTGACCATCTATATCCCACTATTGGAGTAAAAAATTGAAAACAGTAATTAGAACCAAACCATACAAGGTGACAAGGATTTAAATAGTCAAAGAGAATTACCTTTTAAAGCAGAGAAAAACATGGTTTAGTGGAAATAAAATTATAGGAGGCACTTATGTACTGTTTGGATGTGAAGTTTGGTTACATTCAAGACTGTTTTTGATTCAGGTTTCTCTGTAGCTTTTGAATGTGTCCTGGAACTAGCTCTTCTAAACCAGGCTGGCCTTGAACTCCACCTGCCTCTTCACCCAAGAGCTGGGATTAAAGGCTTGAGCCATTACCTCCAGGCCTTCTTTCTAGACATTTTACGCTCTATGCATTCCCTATAGGAATTTTACTGCAGAGGAAAGATATTATTTTGTAATCTATATTTTAAACATATAATCATACTAACAAACTAAAAAGTTATGTGGAAAAAAATCTGAGTTGTTTTTAAAAAGAAAACTGAAACTTCGTCTATTAGCAAGAATTTACCAACGTTAAATTGTAGCATGTTTTACTAATGTTGAAATTGAATGATTATGGACAGGAAGTGAACATTGGCAAAGGGCTTACCGTAATTTCTTGGGAGAAATTAACAACAAACATCCCTTTAGCCATAATATTAATGATCATATAGGGCAATAACTAATTCTAGGGAAAGGTTTCATCTAGCTTCCTGTATTTAATTTTGGGTTTGAGTCTCTATCTGATATCTACGCATACATAACAAATACTCATCCTTTAACCTCTTACAGATCTGCTGCATATGACAATTAAAACGCTTAAGTTTTTTGCAATGAAATATGAGCATGCATTACAGTGACTTTGAAGTCTCCAAAAGAAGTGTGAGTCACACAAGGAAGATTTCAACTGCACTGTGTAATTGTTTCACCATCTAAACATCAGGTTTGGACTACAAACTGCTCGGGACAATATCAAAATGGTACATTGAGATGATTGAGACACCTGGGAACATATGTTTTAATTAAGTAAAAAGTTCATTTTGGAGGTTTGAGGAAGAGATGATGGGCAAAAACACAGACAGGTTGAATGATGGAACTGAATCAAAGACCCAGATATTAATCCTCACACCTATGAACACCTGAGTTTTGACAAATAAGCTAAAATTATACAATGAAAAGAGAAAGCATCTGCAACAAATGCTTATGGCATAACTGAATATCAACATGTAAAGGAATGCAAATAGATCGTTATCTATCACCATGCCCAATACTCAAGTCCAAAGGGGATAAAGGCCTTAATATAACTTGGACCACACTAAAACTGATAGGAATGTGAAAAGTAGCCTTCCAAGTATGGAACTAAAGACCACTTCCTAAATATAACACTTGTAACACAGAGTCTGAGAGGAACAATTAATAAATGGGACCTTCTGAAACTGAGAAGCTTCTGCAAAGCAAAGAACACAGTCAATAACACAATAAGGCAGCTTATTGAATGGGAAAAATTTCCAATCCCATGCAAGATAGAGGACTGATCTCCAAAATATATAAAGAACTCAAGAAATTAAACATCAAAATTTTAAATAATTCAATTAAAAATGGGATACAGAACTAAACAGAGAATTTTCATTAGAATAACATCAAATGGCCAAAAGACATTTAAGGAAATGTTCAACATCCTTAGCCATCAGGGAAATGCAAATCAAAATGACTCTGCAATACCACCTCACACCTGTCAGAATGGCTAAGATCAAAAACACCAATGATTTCTTATGCTGGAGAGGATGTGGGAGTAAGGGAAGACTCTTCCATTGCTGGTGGAAATGCAAATTGTACAACCACTCTGGAAAACAGTATGGCAGTTTCTCTGAAAATTAGGATTCAACCTACCTCAAGACCCAGCAATACAAATGGTATGAACTCCCTTTTACATTAATATTGGTTGTAAAGTAAAGGATTATTCATGCTACAATCCACAGACACAGGGTTAGTTAACAACAAAGGATCAAGGGAGGGATACATCAATCTCCCTGAAAGGGGCACTAGAATAGGTCTTCTGAATTGAATGGTGGTAATTGGGTATGGGAACAGGAGAAATCAGGATCAGGGTGCTTGGATGTAGGGAGAATGAGGAAAGACTACAGAAATTGTGGAACATTTGGGAGTTGGTATGGTACCTAGTACAGTAAATACTCATTAGATTGTATAAAAATGCCACTAGCAAAGACTTTTAGGAAAAAGGGATGAGAAGCCTGTGGAGTCTTCTCTAACCAAGCTGCATATTCAGTGTTGGGCCTTGGAAACCACCCAACAACAGTTACATCCACATCTAGTCCTGCTTGCAAGATATGTTGAGTAATTTGTTCCCCAAAACTTGTAGGAGTAAACAACAAATAACTTGTGAAACTTCAGGCCCATTCCATTAGAGGGAGACAATGCCCATCCTAATTGGATGTCCAAGACCTGATGCTCACTACACTACAGGTCTATGATAGAACCAAACAAGAATGAAAAGTCCATGAAATGATTTCTCATGATATTCTACTAGTCTCATAGAATGGTGCCTCAGCCAATTGTTATCAAACTGGCCTAATCCAGGAATTCAAAGCAGCGGGATCAGACACAGGCAGTCAAACAATAAGAGGAGCTAAGGAGACCCTGCTGCCAATGGGGAAGAAGTACCATAGCAACTGCCTCCCACCTTGGTTGAGGATACTAGGTTAACACAGCTTTTGAGATCACTTTTCTTCATACTGGGTTTCTATATCCAGGCTTTATATGGATTCTGCATAGTCTTACTTTAACTTGTTGTACCATGTATATGGGCTAGTTTTCCATGTCTAATTGACAATGACCTAGAAACATCAGCGATTAGGGAGACTCAGGGAAAATAATGCTTCCATGGGATTCAGAAATGAGGCATTCTCTCAATGACTGATCAATGGCAGAGTGCTCAGCATGTTGAGAGTTGTGCCATCCCTGGGCTGGTCCTGGGTTCTATAAGAAGAGAGGATGAGGCCGGGCGGTGGTGGCGCACGCCTTTAATCCCAGCACTCGGGAGGCAGAGGCAGGCGGATCTCTGTGAGTTCGAGACCAGCCTGGTCTACAGAGCTAGTTCCAGGACAGGCTCCAAAGCCACAGAGAAACCCTGTCTCGAAAAACCAAAAAAAAAAAAAAAAAAAAAAAAAAAAAAAAAAAAAAAAGAAGAGAGGATGAGTAAGTTCTATGAAGTAAGAAAGTAAGAAGAACTCCCCCATCACATTTGCATCACTTATTGACTCAAGGATTCTGCCCTCAATAAGTTCCTTCTCTGATATTCTTTAATAGCAAAAAACAATATGGAAGTACAAGCCAACTAAACCCTTTTCACCCGTTTGCTTTTTGGTCATGGTGTTTAATCACAACAGCAGAAGCCCTAATTAAAGCAAGACACCATGTTTTGTTGATGTGTATGAGATTCTAAAGGAAAACAAAGAAAAGAGATTTGGGGAAATGTGAGACTGAGATGAATGGTGGAAGAATGGATGAAGAAAATGTGCTGCATTTACACAATGGAGTATCACACAGCAGAAAAAAATAATGACATCTTGAAATTGCAGGCAAACTTATGGAACAAGAACACATCATACTGAGAGAGGTAACCCATACCCAGAAAAACAAATATACAGTGTCCTCACTCATAAGTGGATTTTAGACCTAAAGCAAAGAAAACCTGCCTACAATTCTCAACCTCAGAGAACCTAGATAACAAAGAGGAATCTAAGCGAAATTAATCTAATTAATCTACATGGAAAGTAGAAAAAGACAGGGGAGGAAGGTAGGAGAACAGAGAAAAATATATACCTCAATAAAAACATTAAAAAAACCAAGAAATGACATAAACTACTAACTGCCTAGACAGTCACCCAAGATTCCTCTCTACTGTTGGATTTTTAACTTTAGCCTATACACCTAGAAGATCTGACCAAGTTTCTGTGAAGCAGGAATTTTGAAGGATTGTCCTGCTTTGCCATGGCAATGCTCAGCTGTCACTTTCTTTTGTGTCCTGCCTATCTAACTTGGACAGTACACTGTCAGTAGTTAAGTCAAAGGGCAGTTTCTTGCCAGTGCCTAAGTCTTGCCAGCAAGAAAGTTAACTACATTTAGTCATTTCTATGATATTCATCATTTCTCTGAAGTAGATTAGTGTTGTCAGGAATAGACATGTCTTGCCATAAAAACCTTATATAATCATAACATCTTAAATGCCATATTTTGAATAGGAAATGTTTGATGACTTATTTAACATGTTTTTTTTTTGGCCAGGGAGTGATGGTGCATGTCTTTAATCCTAGTACTTGTGTGGCAGAAGCAGGTTGATCTCAGTATGCTCAAGGCCAGGCTGGTCTACAAAGTGATTTTCTGGACAACAAGAGTAATACAAAGGAACCCTATCATAAAAAAAATGGAAATGAAATGTCTTTTTTGTTTCGCCTTGAAAGCCTACATAACATGACTTTAAGTATGATTATAATATGTAAATATTAACTTGTAAATTTATTAATTTAAATAGCTTGTAATAGTAATGTTCAGGAATAGAGATTTATTTTACATCATAAAGTGACTTGTTGGGCACAAAACCTTACATAAGAGTAGACATGTATGTACAGTATGTTTTATCAAAAAAAACCTTGAATTTCCGTGAATATACAAAAATATGTTTAATAAGATTAGAAACATCTACAGTATAACAAAAATAATTTCTAATATGTATTAATATACAAAAATGCATACTAATGTAAAATATTTAATAAAAATAGTTGTCTCTTATTAAAAGTCAAATTAGTAGTCTATCATTCATACTATAAGTTCTATATCCCTCCCTTTTTCTTTTCACAACAAGATACCTGAATATTATCTCCTATGTTTATATTTTTTACCATTACCCTTAGTAACTTTTTACCACCTCCACCTCAATGATGACATAAATCATGACCTAAAGGATGACCAAACTGCTTACCCCAACACTTGGGAATATGGGAACCATGCTTTTAAAATTATTTTTGATGTCTGTGAGCAATGGCATCTATAAGGGTCCTTGAAATAAACCCAGGATAATTTTAAATCATGAGAGAATTGCCTGTATTATCTCCTCCGAGTCTTGGTGTAATGGGAAAGTGGAGGAATTATCTCAAGTTCTGGATAGTATAGTGTATGAGGACCACCTTAGATAGTAATCTTGGAATTGTCCTGAATAATTTATAGCCCAAAGCTGACCTTTGGATGAGAATAGTCAGTTTAGTGGCATTACCACACTCAAGAAGGATTCAATGGTGTGGGGCCATATGCCCGTCTTTAAGATTTTAATGGTCACTGCTAAGAATAATCGTGGTTTACTATAGAAAACCTTTTAAGTGCTGTATGGAGTAAAGCTCAAAGCAGTTAAAGGAGCACAGATTTTTATTTATATACAGAATTCAAAAACTTAATTTTAAGTTACTTGATAGATATTTAGACCCAAAATCATGAATAGGAATTAAGAAGAAGCCTTTTATTTAAATTAGATTTTAGATGTAGTGCATACTGATCTTATTCATAAATCCTGTAGTCAGATAGTAGGGCTGAAAGCTGAAAGATCAGAGAAGCACAGCATCCAGCCACTAGTTTTAGCTCTATAAAATTCCCAGTCCAATGTGGGAGCCCAGGTGTGACTCAGTTTCCATCTGGAGTCTTCTCAGACTTAAAGATTCTATTTGAGTCTGAACATGCCTGCTGTTCTTCTTCTAGTAACCTTGAGGGCTGTGAATAACATCTGTGTTATCCAACAGAGAAAGCATTTTGCCCAGCTCAAAAAGTCCATTTTTTTCTATTAAGATTTGGGCTAGTGTAGGCCAGCCAGGGTCACCCCTAGTTAGTGATTAGAAGCTGCTTAGCTGAATCAGATAATGCACAGGTTAGAGCTGCCTCCTAGCACAGTGCAGGGAGGTGGGGAGCTGACTGTACTGCTTTTTGACCTGCCTTTTGACTGTGTTTAGTATATATGCTGGCTGAGAAATAAACTCAGGCTGTTTTCTATTGACCTTTCATCTTCTCAGTCTAACCTATAATTTTGTCTTCATTTCTCTTAATCTAACTTTTCCTTTACCTCAGCATTCCCTCCAAGGGAAGCCCTAGATAAATGTTGTAAGACTCACCAAATGGGGTATCCTTTCTCTATAAATCCTCAGAGTGAATGCTGTTTCTACAAAACACTCAATCCTCAGTTCCTCTCTCATACTACCTTATATTCCTCTGTCTGCCCAGGCATGCCACTTCCTATCTGCAACTCCTTAGTGATAGGATTAAAGATGTGAGACTCCAGCATTGACTCTACAACAAACTAGTGTGACTACTGGGATTAAAGGTGTGTGTTAGTATTGCCTGGGGTGTAAGTCGGGCCATGGCATCTGTTTTACTTTATGATCTTCAGGCAAGCTTTATTGTTAAAATATAAATGGAAAATAAAATTAAATAATTAGAAGCAAGCATCTGAGATCAAGAAGAGAAAAGTAAAACTGTTAATCACCAAAGACTATAAAAAATATTCTGAGTACAAACTAGAGAAGGTCCATCATTTTCAAAAACAATAAATGATATAATTAAGTTATGGTTCACAAAATCAACAATATAGATGACACCATTGACAAAACAAGGCACAAACACAAATCTACACACACACAAACACACACAAATATATATATATATATATATATATATATATATATATATATACATCCATAATTAATTCTTAAAGAAGAACAACAAGGTTCTAATCAAAATCACTGAATCACTGGCCATCCCACATCCTGTACACTCCTGTTCTCTCCTTTACCAATAATAGAAAATGGGTTAAGTGAGAAGGGCTGTTTCACCAAAATTTACAATATTCACTTGAAGTCTTCTGATGTTTTTACTTTACAGAAAATAGATTTGATTACTGAAAGCATCTCATTCTCTTTAAATAAAGAAAATGATGTGTTAGGATCACTTACCATGTTGTTTCCTACAATTGGTGATGGAATCCAAGTCCGCATCACCGTGAGGAAATGAAATCTTTTTAAATGAAATTTCAAGAGAACAGATTTTTAAAGAATCAGTTTACATGTAAATCAACTTGATTTACTCTAACTACTTGGAGTTCCAAGCACTTCTGAAAATAAGGTTACTGCTATTTTTTGTGTATGTTTTTGTATTTTTGGGGTATGATATTTTCTATATGATTGCTGGAAGTGATCAAAGCTTCAGGGAGTCAGGGAGATAGAGGAAGAGGATGAGAAGTTAAAGGAGCTACAAAATGAGGTAGAGAAACAGATGACTAAGAGTACAACCCCAGGCAATGCTGGCTCAGTGATCATCGCTTGAGGAGAAGATGGAGGCTGATGCCATTTCCATCTATGTTGGCAATGTGGACTATGGTGCAACAGCAGAAGAGCTGGAAGCTCACGTTCATGGATGTGGTTTCATTCAACTGTGTTACTACAGTCTGTGTCAAATTCAGTGGCCCTGCCAAAGGGTTTGCATATATAGAATTCTTAGACAAAGAGTCAGTGAGGACTTCCCTGGCTTTAGATGATTCCCAGTTTAGAGGGAGACAGATCAAGGTGATTCCAATTAGCACAACAGATGGGTTACCCGTGTTCCCAATACCGTGCCTGAACTACCAATTACAACAGCTCCCAGTCTGGATTCTACAGTGGTCTAAACAGCTGGCCCTTGAATCAAAAAAAAAAAAAATGAAAAAAAAACACAGAAGGTGGAAATTTATTTTTTAAAAAAGATATACTGTGGAAGGAGGAGAATCCCATAACTAACTGAGGAGGGACCTGCTCTGGGCAGTAGGGCAGGCCCAGGGAGTAAGACAGGATTGACATGTTCCCTCTGGAGATTCCATATGGACACTTCTCAAATGTGCAACCTGCTCCCTGTTTTCCTGCTCCACTTCACTCTCTTTGGGCCTGCCCAAGGGTAGGTGGGCACGGATGGTAGGAGGCTTTTTTTTTAATCTAGAGCTCTGGAAGGCACCAATCTGTTCAGCTTGTTTCCTTCCTTTATTATCTTCTCTCTGCCTTTTGCAGTCCCTGCCTGCTCCTGATTTACCAGGTCTAGGAACATGCTACCCTTCTTTCCTTTGGGCTCCTGCCTCTCCAGTTTTTCTGGTGAATTTTTTTGGTTCTTTTTTATTTTTCTGTCTTGAGTGTCTTTCTTTGGAGATTTTGGTAGCAGAAAGACCTCACTCACAGTGGACTCAGCGTAAATTCGACTTACCCCTGGGGAAACACACTATTTTGTTTTGGGAAGTTTTGCACTGCTGTTTGTTGTTGTTGTTTATCAGATTGTTTTGTTTTATTTTTTTGTTTGCATTTTTCCCTTTAATTTGGAGGGAATGGGAAAAATTGGGAATACGTAGGTGGGAGCTGCATTTTGTTTATTTTTTTTATTTATTTATTTATCTATTTATTTATTTATTTATTTATTATGTATACAATATTCTGTCTGTCTGCCGGCCAGAAGAGGGCACCAGACCTCATTGCAGATGGTTGTGAGCCACCATGTGGTTGCTGGGAATTGAACTCTGGACCTTTGGAAGAATAGGCAATGCTCTTAACCACTGAGCCATCTCTCCAGCCCCCCATTTTGTTTATTTTTTAAACTCAATCACAAGGGATGTGTTTTTTAAAATAATGTGTCATGAGGAAAGTTGTTTATGAAAAAAGGAAAATGATTCAAAATTTATTTTCTCCTTCATGGATTATGGCCCAAGATGTGAATTATGCTCTATCTACCTGCCCAACACAATACACACCTGAGAAATCTCTGCGGATCAGAAACTCCTTTGTTCCCTGGAACAAGCTTCACTGGATCACACCATTGCAGCCAGTGGCAGGATCACATTAAAGCCTTCTAATCATGCATTGCTAGAAGATCAATATCATTATTTCTTACCAGTTCCTAAACTATTTGTAATCTTTATAACACAAATCTGACATTCGAATGCAATATTGAGAACTTCTGGAAACTAGACCTTCAGTTTTCTAATCTCTCTTCCCACTGCACACCAAAAGCAGTGTCCATGTGTATACTCTGGACAATCACCATCATATCCTGACTTTCCAGAGACTCCCCTACCTCAATAAATTTATATACAGGGAGGCTCAGAGGACAAGGGACACTGTTACCATGAACCACATGGACCAACATAACTACAGTCTTGCTCATGATCAGTCCAAGTCACAGCAGAAATGACAGTTCAACAGGCGGGATCAGCCAACACTCACCACAGTATACCTTGTGATCTTTCCTAGTACTCCTACTGCAGAGGCAGAATAGAATCATGGAAAGAACCCACAAACTGTCTGCTACTAGTACTCCCCATTGCTAACCCTTCCTAGAATTCCTCACAGGCTAGGGCCACCTAGCTGGGCCTCACAATATTAGCAGCTCCTCTATAGGAGGATCAGAGATCAAATGACTCAGACAGCACAGTCCTTCCAGTTCTGTCCTCCCAACCCGGCAGACAGGGCCCAGTTTAAAAAGTTTGTATTTATTTTTTTAAATATTTATTTATTTATTTATTTATTATGTATACAATATTCTTTCTGCGTGTATGCCTGAAGGCCAGAAGAGGGCACCAGACCTCATTACAGATGGTTGAAAACCACCATGTGGTTGTTGGGAATTGAACTCAGGACCTTTGGAAGAGCAGGCAATGCTCTTAACTGTTGAGGCATCTCTCCCACCCCAAAAGTTTGTATTTAGTACACATTATTTGATGCTCCTACACCACATCCTGTTTCTCATCCAAAGCACAGGGTCCTTTGTGTCCACACTGCAATGCACACTCACTTTCCAGTGCAGCTATCCCATTGCCTCAGAGATGGAAGATCCAGAAGAGAAACACAGGTCACATTCATAAAGGAATCACTGTTCCTGTGTAACTGTGGTTAATTTGTAACTGTTGTTAAAGAAAAACAGAACAGGAATTAGAAAAAAAATCAGGATCATGTTAGGGCTTGGATGGAGCAAAGAAAATGTGAATATGGTGCAGTTTTAATCTCAAAAATTATTATGAAAAGTTGAAATAGGCTAAAGGCCATGTGCTCAGGAGACCAGGGATTTGTATTAGAGCACAATAAATACTTGTCATGTATTTTCCCTAAAGATGAAGATCTTAACCCAGAAAAGTAAGAGTCCTGTTAAGCAGGGACACATTTTACCCAGATCATCTATTTTGGATGAACTATTGTAATATTGCAATTAGGTTTCAAGATAAGGTCAGTCCCACACCCAGATTGCCATTGTCTGTGGACTGCAAACAATGGTCAATCAGGATAATAATACAGCATCACAACTGATCAATCAGGGCTCCCTGAATCCATGTAAGTAAACTCAGTTGAAGGAGGAAAGCTCTTACCCGCAGGCCAACCTCTCACTTCCTGCACTGTGTCTCTACCAGCTTCAAAGTTGGTCATTGAGCTCAATTCTTATTCTTATTCTTCTTTTTTTTTTTTGGTTTTTTAGACAGGGTTTCTCTACAGCTTTGGAGCCTGTCCTGGAACTAGCTCTGTAGACCAGGCTGGTCTCGAACTCACAGAGATCAGCCTGCCTCTGCCTCCCGAGTGCTGTGATTAATGGCGTGTGTCACCATCGCCAGACCTTGAGTTCAATTCTTATACCAATCCCTCTTCATTTCTAAGTCCCCAATAAAAGCCAGAATGAATAGCAGACACTCATTAACTGTTCTATTTTTCTTTCTCACTGACTAGTAAAAAACAAACCTGGATCTAGTTGCAGGACTGTCTTCCCAGAACTGGCAACAGAGGTAGGATTAGGTGTTCAAAATAATTCTCAATTACATAGCATGAGGCAACCCTAAAGTATAGGAGACATTGCTCTACACAGAAATCAACATAACTTGAAAGAAATGAAATGGAATTATCAATGACTTAGAAACATTGGAGAACAGAAACAAATAGAGATAACAGCAACAATACACTTAAATAAAGTTTTGAAACTGATACCAAAAAGTGATTTTTAAAGTGATGATAATAATGCACTTTTAGCTGGGCAGTGGTGGTACACGCTTTTAATCTCAGCACTTGGAAGCAGAAGCAGGCAGATCTTTGTGAGTTTGAGGGCAGGCTGGTGTATAAGAGCTAGTTCCAGGACAGGCTCCAAAGCTTCAGAGAAACCCTGTTTCAATATACCAAAAAATGCACTTTTAAGATTAAATAAAATTTTCTATATTGACTTTAAAAAAGAGTAGGCCCTTCCCTAAAAAAGGGGATGTTATTAACAAAAGATAGATTGATGGTGCTCATATACATATGTTGACTTCTGAGATCTGTAATCGAACACATAGAGTTAGTCAATGGCTTCTTTTTCAAATTTCCAAGCCGACATAACTCTGTCTAGCAAGATCGATCATATTTCTTACCAAAAGCAATCTACAGATTGAAAATAACGCCCAGCCAGGCAGTGGTGGTGCACGCCTTTAATCCCAGCACTTGGGAGGCAGAGGCATGCGGATCTCTGTGAGTTCGAGACCAGCCTGGTCTACAAGAGCTAGTTCCAGGACAGGCTCCAAAACCACAGAGAAACTCTGTCTCAAAAAACCAAAAAAAACAATGCCCATTAAAATCCCAGCAAAATTCTTCAAAGACTTCAAAAGAACAGCACTCAAATTCGTATAAAAAGCAAAAAACCCAGGATAGCCAAAACAATCCTAAAAACTAAAAGAACTTCTGGAAGCATCACAATCCGTGACTTCAAGCTTTACTACAGAGCTACAGCACTGAAAACAGCCTGGTATTGTCATAAAAACAGACAGGAAGGGGTTGGAGAGATGGCTCAGTGGTTAAGAGAGTGGCTTGCTCTTCCAAAGGTCCTGAGTTCAATACCAAGCAACCACATGGTGCCTCACAACCATCTGAAATGAGATCTGATGTCCTCTTCTGGCCTGCAGACAAACGCACAAGACAGAATATTGTATACGTAATAAATAAATAAATATTTGGAAAAAAAGAACAGATAGGAGGACCAATGGATCTGAATAGCTCTGATCTCCAAAATAACAAAGAACTCAAGATACTGGACACTAGAAGACCTCATAATCCAATAAAAAATGGAGTAGAGACTTAAACAGAGAACTCTCAACAGAGGAATCTAAAATAGCTAAAAGACACTTAAGGAAATGTTCAATATCATTAATCAGAGAAATGCAAATCAAAACAGCTCTGAAAGGCCAGGATTACAAACACCCACAAAAACTTATGCTGGAGAGGTTGTGTGGAAATGGAAACACTTCTGCATTGCTGGTTGGAATGCAAGCTGATACAGTCCCCTTGGATGTCAGTGTGGCAATTTGTCAGAAAATTAGGAAAGACCCAGTAACACCACTTTTGGTTATATAATCAAAAGATGCTCAATTGAGCCTCAAGAACATGTTCTCAACTATGTTCATAGCAGCTTTGTTAGTCATAGCCAGAATGTGGAAACAATGTAAATGCCCCTGTATAGAAGAATGAATAAGAAAAATGTGGTACATTTACACAATGGAGTACTACACAGCAGAAAAAATAACGACATCTTGAATTTTGCAGGGAAATAGATGGATCTAGAAAACATTGTTTTGAGTGAGGTAATCCAGATGTGCGATACAGATGTGCGAATCCAGATGTGCGGAACCAGATGTTCGGATCCAGATGTGCGAATCCAGATGTGCGAATCCAGATGTGCGAATCCAGATGTTCGGATCCAGATATGCGATCCAGATGTGCGAATCCAGATGTGCGAATCCAGATGTTCAGATCCAAATGTGCGAATCCAGATGTTCAGATCCAGATGTGCGAATCCAGATGTGTGAATCCAGATGTTCAATCCAGGTGTGCGAATCCAGATGTTCATATCCAGATGTGCGAATCCAGATGTGTGAATCCAGATGTTCAATCCAGGTGTGCGAATCCAGATGTTCATATCCAGATGTGCGAATCCAGATGTTCAATCCAGATGTGCGGATACAGATGTTCATATCCAGATGTGCGGATCCAGATGTTCGAATCCAGATGTGCGATCCAGATGTGCGAATCCAGATGTTCAATCCAGATGTGCGAATCCAGATGTTCAATCCAGATGTGCAAACCCAGATGTTCAATCCAGATGTGCGAATCCAGATGTGCAAATCCAGATGTGCAAATCCAGATGTTTAATTAAGATTTGCAAATCCAGATGTGCTAATCCAGATGTTCAATCCAGATGTGCGAATCCAGATGTTCATATCCAGATGTTCGGATCCAGATGTGCGATACAGATGTTCAATCCAGATGTGCGGATCCAGATGTTCAATCCAGATGTGCGAATCCAGATGTTCAATCCAGATGTGCGAATCCAGATTTGCGAATCCAGATGTGCGAATCCAGATTTGCGAATCCAGATGTGCGAATCCAGATGTTCAATCCAGATGTGCGAATCCAGATGTTCAAATCCAGATGTTCAATCCAGATGTGCGAATCCAGATGTTCAATCCAGATGTGCGGATCCAGATGTTCTGAACCAGATGTGCGAATCCAGATGTTAAATGCAGATGTTCATATCCAGATGTGCGGATCCAGATGTGCGAATCCAGACGTTTGGATCCAGATGGACGAATCCAGATGTTCAGAGTTCGGATCCAGATGTACAAATCCAGATGTTCGGATCTAGATGCACAAATCCAGATGTTCGGTTCTAGATGCACAAATTCATATGTTCAGATCCCAGATGTGTGAATCCAGATTTTCAATCCAGATGTGCAGATGCAGATGTGCGAATCCAGATGTGTGAATCCAGATGTACGGACCCAGATATTCGGATCCAGATGTTCAACCAGATTTGCCGATCCAGATGTGCAGATCAGGTGTTGAATCCAGATGTTTGATCCAGATGTGTGTTCTTACCTTTTTTTGATCCTCCCATTCCACCTCCTCCCAATCCACCCACAGCTATCTATTTTATTTTCCTTTCCTAATGAAATCTATCTGTCCCCACTAGTCCCTTACTCTATACATAATCTCTGAATCTAAGGGTTTCAGCTTCATTATCACTCTATAACTCTTCATAAACAAATTCTTTAAAAAGTCATTACAGCTCAGTGTACCTAGATAGTGAATTATCATGGATTACCAATTTCAGCAAAATTAGCATGAAGATATTGCACAGAAATTAAAACTTCATCATTGTGGTATAGATTTAGCTACATATGCATGCTCTTTATTTTGTAGTTGACTTGATATGGAGGGTCATATTTATTTCATGGATTTTTAGGGTCCTTAAAACTCTATAATTGAAGAAATTGACTGTATGTTTGTTAGGGTTTGTATTACTGTGATGAAATACTATGATCAAAAAGCAAGAAAGGGTTTATTTGGCTTAAACTTCTACAGTGTAGTCCATCAGTGAATGAAGCCAGGGCAGGAATCTGGGGTCAGGAGCTGATGTAGAGGCCATGAAGGGGAGCTGCTTGCTGGGTTACTCCCCATGACTTGCTCAACTTTTATAGAACCCAGTACCAACAGTCCAGGGATGGCACCAGCCCTACATTTCCTCCCCCATCAATCACTAGTTAATTAAGAAAATGCCCTACAGCTGGACCATATGGAGGCATTCATTCTCTCAATTGAGGTTCCTTCCTTTCAGATTATTCTAGCAAGTTTCAACTTGACATAAAGTTAGCCAAGACAGGCTGTATTTGATCCAAATTCTCTTTCCAATACTGTTTGCTGTACAGGATGGTGTAATGGATATAAAACATAAATGATTATGAAATGCAGGGCATGTAGAGATCAACCCATTGAGTACACATTTTTCTAGGTAAAACTGTTTATCTGCGTGCCACTTAGTCTAAAAGAAAGTCAGGAGATGTAACTCCTGAAGAGTCTACATCCTTAGTGGCTCCAGGGCTGAAACGGAAGGCTTCCAATGTACAATTAAATAAGATGTTTTAATACAGGTACATGTTCAAACATATTTAATACTCCTCAAGATAACTGGACTAATAGGAGAATAATAGTAGACATAGTTTAAGCACATCACTAACATATGTATCATTTAACAAATATGTATGTTTCTATTGTTCAGTTTCTGGGAGGCAGTGGATAATATGTTATAATTTATTGCAGAAAAGTTAATGTTAATCACAACTATTTCTATGAACTTTGGCATTCAAATATAAGCAGCTTGAAATGTATATCTCTGGTTCACACATTTAATTGAACAATTCTACTGCTTGCCCTGCTTTTCCCCAGATTTTCAGGACAAGAAGAACCCTTGTTATTCTTGCCATGAGAACATCACTGAGTTGCAAGCTGTGGGAATTTAAAGATATGAAGGGTCAAAGAGTCAAATTCCGCAGGACATGGAAGCACAGTAGCTATTAAGCATAACAAACAATAACTTCAAATATTGAAGTGAAAATGCAAGATAATATCTTCAAAATATTTATGCCAAATTTCAGATATTGCTAATGATTTTTACCATGTGAATTTTATATTGTTAAAAATACTCAAAATTGCTCTAATATATTACTGCTCATTAAAAGTAATATTTTGAGTGATTTCTGTGGCTATTCTTAAGAATTTTTAGCCTGTAACATTATACCTCTGGGATTTTATTTTTTTTTTAATTTATTTATTTATTAAGGATTTCTGCCTCCTCTCCGCAACCGCCTCCCATTTCCCTCCCCCTCCCCCGATCAAGTCCCCCTCCCTCATCTGCTCGAAGAGCAATCAGGGTTCCCTGAGCTGTGCGAAGCCCAAGGACTGCCCACCTCTATCCAGGTCTCGTAAGGTGAGCATCCAAACTGCCTAGGCTCCCACAACGCCAGTACGTGCAGTAGGATCAAAAAACCCACTGCGATTGTTCTTGAGATCTCAGTATTCCTCATTGTCCGCTATGTTCAGCTAGTCCGGGTTTATCCCATGCTTTTTCAGACCTAGGCCAGCTGGCCTTGGTGAGTTCCCGATAGAACATCCCCATTGTCTCAGTGTGTGGGTGCACCCCTCGAGGTCCTGGGTTCCTTGCTCATGCTCTGTCTCCTTCTGCTCCTGATTTGGACCTTGAGATTTCTGTCCGGTGCTCCCATATGGGTCTCTGTCTCTGTCTCCTTTCATCGCCTGATGAAGGTTAATATTCATGAGGATGCCTATGTGTTTGTCTTTGGATTCACTTTCTTATTTAGCTTCTCTAGGAACATGAATTATAAGCTCAATGTCCTTTATTTATGGCTAGAAACCAAATATGAGTAAGTACATCCCATGTTCCTCTTTTTGGGTCTGGCTTACCTCACTCAGGATAGTGTTTTCTATTTCCATCCATTTGTATGCAAAATTCAGGAAGTCCTTGTTTTTTACTGCTGAGTAATACTCTAATATGTATATATTCCATACTTTCTTCATCCATTCTTTGTTGAAGGGCATCTAGGTTGTTTCCAGTTTCTGGCTATTACAAACAATGCTGCCATGAACATAGTTGAGCATATACTTTTGTTGTATGATAGGGCCTCTCTTGGGGCCCTAAGCCCTTCTTTAAGATTTTAATGGTCACTGTTAAGAATGATCGTGGTTTACTGTAGAAAACCTTTAAATGCTGTATGTAGTAAAGCTCAAAGCAGTTAAAGGAGCATAGTTTATTATTTATATACAGAATTCAAATAATTAATTTTAAGTTACTTGATGGAGATTTAGACCCAAAATCATGAACAGGAATTAAGAAGAAGCCTTTTATTTAAATTAGATTTTAGATGCAGTGAAAACTGATCTTATTCATAAATCCTGTAGTCAGATAGTAGGGCTGAAAGCTGAAAGATCAGAGAAGCACAGCATCCAAGCACTAGTTCTGAGCTCTATAAAATTCCCAGTCCAATATGAGAGCCCACGTGTGACTCAGTTTCCATCTGGAGTCATTTCAGACTTAAAGATTCTATTTGAGTCTGAACATGCCTGCTGTTCTTCTAGTAACATCTGTGTCAGCTAACAGAAAAAGCATTTTGCCCAGCTTAAAGGGTCCATTTTTTCTATTAAGATTTGGGCTAGTGTAGGCCAGCCACAGGCACTACTTGTTAGTGATTAGAAGCTGCTGAGCTGGATCAGATAATGCACAGGTTTGAGCTGCCTCCAAGCACAGTGCAGGGAGGTGCGGAGCTGACTGTACTGCTTTTTGATCTACTTTTTGACTGTGTTTAGTATATATGCTGTCTGAGAAATAAACTCAGGCTGTTTTCTATTGACCTTTCATCCTCTCAGTCTAACCTATGATTCTGTCTTCATTTCTCTTAATCTAACTTTTCCTTAGCTTCAGCATTCCCTCCAAGGGAAGCTCTAGATAAATGTTGTTAGACTCACCAAATGGGGTATCCTGTCCCTATATAGTCCTCAGAGTCAAGACTGTTAGTACAAAACACTCAATCCTCAGCTCCTCTCATTATGGGGAGCTGTAGGGTGCATTCCTGCTGCCCCAGTTCCCATTTGCCTGGCTACCTTATGCCCGAAAATAACGACACACAAACTGTATTCTTTTAAACACTGCCTGGCCCATTATATCTAGCTTCTTCTAGGCTAATTCTCAGATATTAATCTGCATACCACCACTAGGTGCACATACCAGGAAAGATTCAGCATGTCTGACCTGGCGGCTGGCTGCGTTGAGTCTGGCTCAGAGAGGGGAAGCATAGCATCTTACCTCACTTCCTCTTCCTCCCAGCATTCTGTTCTGTTTATTCCACCCACCTATGTTCTGCCTATCAGGGCCAAGCAGTTTCTTTATTACTTAACCAATGAAATCAACATATTGATATATGACACTCCCACATCACTCTCTCTTACCACCTTATATTCCTCTCTCCGCCCAGGCATGCCACTTCCTATCTGCAACTCCTTAGTGATAGGATTAAAGATGTGAGACTCCAGCATTGACTCTACAATAAACTAGTGTGACTACTGGGATTAAAGGTGTGTGTCAGTATTGCCAGGTGTGTAAGGCGGGCCATGGCATCTGTTTACTTTATGATCTTCAGGCAAGCTTTATTGTTAAAATATAAATGAAGAAATAAAATTAAATAATGAGAAGCATGCATCTGAGATCAAGAAGAGAAAAGTAAAACTGTTTATCACCAAAGAGTATAAAAAATATTGTGAGTACAAACCGGAGAAAGTTCTTCATTTTCACAAAGAATGGTATAATTAAATTATGGTTCACAAAATCAACAATATGGATGACACCATTGACAAAACAAGGCACAAACACAAACACAAATCTACACACACACACACATACACACACACACACACACACACACACACACATATATATATATATATATATATATATATATATATATATATAATTGATTCTTAAAGAAGAACAAGGTTTTAATCAAAATCACCGAATAACTGGCCATCACACATCCTGTACACTCCTGTTCGTTCCTTTACCAATATTAGAAAATGGGTTCGGTGAGAAGGGTGTTTCACCAAAATTTACAATTTTCACTTGAAGTTTTCTGATGTTTTTACTTTACAGAAAATAGATTTGATTACTGAAAGCATCTCATTCTCTTTTAATAAAGAAAATGATGTCTGTTAGGATCACTTACCATGTTGTTTCCTACAATTGGTGATGGAATCCAAGTCTGCATCACAGTGAGGAAATGAAATCTTTTTAAATGAAATTCAAAGAGAACAGATTTTTAAAGAATCAGTGTACATGTAAATCAACTTGATTTACTCTAACTACTTGGAGTTCCAAGCACTTCTGAAAATAAGGTTACTGCTATTTTTTGTGTATGTTTTTGTATTTTTTGGGTATGATATTTTCTATATGATTGCTGGAAGTGATCAAAGCTTCAGGGAGTCAGGGAGATAGAGGAAGAGGATGAGAAGTTAAAGGAGCTACAAAATGAGGTAGAGAAACAGATGACTAAGAGTACAACCCCAGGCAATGCTGGCTCAGTGATCATCGCTTGAGGAGAAGATGGAGGCTGATGCCATTTCCATCTATGTTGGCAATGTGGACTATGGTGCAACAGCAGAAGAGCTGGAAGCTCACGTTCATGGATGTGGTTTCATTCAACTGTGTTACTACAGTCTGTGTCAAATTCAGTGGCCCTGCCAAAGGGTTTGCATATATAGAATTCTTAGACAAAGAGTCAGTGAGGACTTCCCTGGCTTTAGATGATTCCCTGCTTAGAGGGAGACAGATCAAGGTGATTCCCATCAGCACAACAGATGGGTTACCCGTGTTCCCAATACCGTGCCTGAACTACCAATTACAACAGCTCCCAGCGTTGATTCGACAGTGGTTTAAACAGCTGGCTCTTGCCTCAAAAAAAAAAAAAAAGAAGTAAAAAAAAAAAAGAAACGCAGAAGGTGGAAATTTATTTTTTCAAAAAGATATACTGTGGAAAGAGGAGAATCCCATAACTAACTGAGGAGGGACCTGCTCTGGGCAGTAGGGCAGGCCCAGGGAGTAAGACAGGATTGACATATTCCCTCTGGAGATTCGATATGGACACTTCTCAAATGTGCAACCTGCTCCCTGTTTTCCTGCTCCACTTCACTCTCTTTGGGCCTGCCCAAGGGTAGGTGGGCACGGATGGTAGGAGGCTTTTTTTTTTTAATCTAGAGCTCTGGAGGGCACCAATCTGTTCAGCTTGTTTCCTTCCTTTATTATTTTCTCTCTGCCTTTTGCAGTCCCTGCCTGCTCCTGATTTCCCAGGTCTAGGCACATGCTACCCTTCTTTCCTTTGGGCTCCTGCCTCTCCAGTTTTTCTGGTGAATTTTTTTGGTTCTTTTTTATTTTTCTGTCTTGAGTGTCTTTCTTTGGAGATTTTGGTAGCAGAAAGAACTCACTCACAGTGGATTCAGCTTAAATTCGACTTACCCTTGGGGAAACACACTACTTTGTTTTAAGAAGTTTTGCATTGTTGTTTGTTGTTGTTGTTTATCAGATTGTTTTGTTTTATTTTTTTGTTTGCATTTTTCCCTTTAATTTGGAGGGAATGGGAAAAATTGGGAATACGTAGGCGGGAGCTGCATTTTGTTTATTTTTTAAACTCAATTACAAGGGATGTGTTTTTTAAAATAATGTGTCATGAGGAAAGTTGTTTATGAAAAAAGGAAAATTATTTAAAATTTATTTTCTTCTACATGGATTATGGCCCAAGATGTGAATTATGCTCCATCTACCTGCCCAACACAATACACACCTGAGAAATCTCTGCGGATTTTGTTCCCCGGAACAAGCTTCACTGGATCACACCATTGCAGCTAGTGGCAGGATCACATTAAAGCCTTCTAATCATGCATTGCTAGAAGATCAATATCATCATTTCCTACCAGTTCCTAAACTACTTCTAATCTTTATAACACATATCTTACATTGGAATGCAATATTGAGAACTTCTGGAATCTAGACCTTCAGTTTCCTAATCTCTCTTCCCATTGCACACAAAGAGCAGTGTCCATGTGTGTAAAATAGACAATCACCATCATATCCTGACTTTCCAGAGACTTCCCTGCCCCAATAAATTCATATACAGGGAGGCTCAAAGGACAAGGGACACTGCTAACATGAACCACATGGACCAACATAACTACAGTCTGCCTCATGATCAGTCCAAGTCACAGCAGAAATGACAGTTCAACAGGCCTGATCGCCCAACATTCACCATGGTATAGCTTGTGATCTTCCTTACTACTCCTACTGCAGAGGCAGAATAGAATCATGGAAAGAACCCACAAAATGTCTGCTACTAGTACTCCCCATTGCTAACCCTTCCCAGAATTCCTCACAGGCTAGGGCCACCTATATGGGCCTCACATTATTAGCAGCTCCTCTATAGGAGGATCAGAGATCAAATGACTCAGACAGCACAGTCTTTCCAGTTCTGTCCTCCCAACCCGGCAGACAGTGCCCTAGTTTAGAAAGTTTGTATTAATTTTTTAAAAATAATTATTTATTTATTATGTATACAATATTCTTTCTGCGTGTATGCCTGAAGGCCAGAAGAGGGCACCAGACCTCATTACAGATGGTTGAAAACCACCATGTGGTTGTTGGGAATTGAACTCAGGACCTTTGGAAGAGCAGGCAATGCTCTTAACTGTTGAGACATCTCTCCCACCCCAAAAGTTTGTATTTAGTACACATTATTTGATGCTCCTACACCACATCCTGTTTCTCATCCAAAGCACAGGGTCCTTTGTGTCCACATTGCAATGCACACTCACTTTCCAGTGCAGGTATCCCATTGCCTCAGAGATGGAAAATCCAGAAGAGAAACACAGGTCACATTCATAAAGGAATCACTGTTCCTGCGTAACTGTGGTTACTTTGTAACTGTTGTTAAAGAAAAACAGAACAGGAATTAGAAAAAAAATCAGGATCATGTTAGGGCTTGGATGGAGCAAAGAAAATGTGAATATGGTGCAGTTTTAATCTCAAAAATTATTATGAAAAGTTGAAATAGGCTAAAGGCCATGTGCTCAGGAGACTAGGGATTTGTATTAGAGCACAATAAATACTTGTCATGAATTTTCCCTAAAGATGAAGATCTTAACCCAGAAAAGTAAGAGTCCTGTTAAGCAGGGACACATTTTTCCCAGATCATTACTTTGGATGAACTATTGTAATATTGCAATTAGATTTCAAGATAAGGTCAGTCCCACACCCAGATTGCCATTGTCTGTGGACTGCAAACAATGGTCAATCAGGATAATAATACAGCATCACAACTGATCAATCAGGGCTCCCTGAATCCATGTAAGTAAACTCAGTTGAAGGAGGAAAGCTCTTACCCGCAGGCCAAACTCTCACTTCCTGCACTGTGTCTCTACCAGCTTCAAAGTTGGTCATTGAGCTCAATTCTTATTCTTATTCTTCTTTTTTTTTTTTGGTTTTTTAGACAGGGTTTCTCTACAGCTTTGGAGCCTGTCCTGGAACTAGCTCTGTAGACCAGGCTGGTCTCGAACTCACAGAGATCAGCCTGCTTCTGCCTCCCGAGTGCTGTGATTAATGGCGTGTGTCACCATCGCCAGACCTTGAGTTCAATTCTTATACCAATCCCTCTTCATTTCTAAGTCCCCAATAAAAGCCAGAATGAATAGCAGACACTCATTAACTGTTCTATTTTTCTTTCTCACTGACTAGTAAAAAACAAACCTGGATCTAGTTGCAGGACTGTCTTCCCAGAACTGGCAACAGAGGCAGGATTAGGTGTTCAAAATAATTCTCAATTACATAGCATGAGACAACCCTAAAGTATAGGAGACATTGCTCTACACAGAAATCAACATAACTTGAAAGAAATGAAATGGAATTATCAATGACTTAGAAACATTGGAGAACAGAAACAAATAGAGATAACAGCAGCAATACACTTAAATAAAGTTTTGAAACTGATACCAAAAAGTGATTTTTAAAGTGATGATAATAATGCACTTTTAGCTGGGCAGTGGTGGTACACGCTTTTAATCCCAGCACTTGGAAGCAGAAGCAGGCAGATCTTTGTGAGTTTGAGGGCAGGCTGGTGTATAAGAGCTAGTTCCAGGACAGGCTCCAAAGCTTCAGAGAAACCCTGTTTCAATATACCAAAAAATGCACTTTTAAGATTAAATAAAATTTTCTATATTGACTTTAAAAAAGAGTAGGCCCTTCCCTAAAAAGGGGGATGTTATTAACAAAAGATAGATTGATGGTGCTCATATACATATGTTTACTTCTGAGATCTGTAATCAAACACATGGAGTTAGTCAATGGCTTCTTTTTCAAATTCTGAGCCGACGTAACTCTGTCTAGCAAGATTGATCATATTTCTTACCAAAAGCAATCTACAGATTGAAATAATGCCCAGCCAGGCAGTGGTGGTGCACGCCTTTATTCCCAGCACTTGGGAGGCAGAGGCATGCGGATCTCTGTGAGTTCGAGACCAGCCTGGTCTACAAGAGCTAGTTTCAGGACAGGCTCCAAAACCACAGAGAATCCCTGTCTCGAAAAACCAAAAAAAAAAAAAAAAAAAAAAGAAAACAATGCCCATTAAAATCCCAGCAAAATTCTTCTAAGACTTCAAAAGAACAGCACTCAAATTCATATAAAAAGCAAAAAACCCAGGATAGCCAAAACAATCCTAAAAACTAAAAGAACTTCTGGAAGCATCACAATCCGTGACTTCAAGCTTTACTACAGAGCTACAGCACTGAAAACAGCCTGGTATTGTCATAAAAACAGACAGGAAGGGGTTGGAGAGATGGCTCAAGGGTTAAGAGAATGGCCTGCTCTTCCAAAGGTCCTGAGTTCAATTCCAAGCAACCACATGGTGCCTCACAACCATCTGAAATGAGATCTGATGCCCTCTTCTGGCCTGCAGGCATACGCACAAGACAGAATATTGTATACATAATAAATAAATAAATATTTGAAAAAAAAAGAACAGATAGGAGGACCAATGGATCTGAATAGCTCTGATCTCCAAAATAACAAAGAACTCAAGATATTGGAGACTAGAAGACCTCATAATCCAATAAAAAATGGAGGAAAGTCCTAAACAGAGAACTCTCAACAGAGGAATCTAAAATAGCTAAAAGACACTTAAGGAAATGTTCAATATCATTAATCAGAGAAATGCAAATCAAAACAGCTCTGAATGGCCAGGATTACAAACACCCACAAAAACTTATGCTGGAGAGGTTGTGTGGAAATGGAAACACTTCTGCATTGCTGGTTGGAATGCAAGCTGATACAGTCCCCTTGGATGTCAGTGTGGCAAATTGTCAGAAAATTAGGAAAGACCCAGTAACACCACTTTTGGTTATATAATCAAAAGATGCTCAATTGAGCCTCAAGAACATGTTCTCAACTATGTTCATAGCAGCTTTGTTAGTCATAGCCAGAACCTGGAAACAATGTAAATGGCCCTCTATAGAAGAATGAATAAGAAAAATGTGGTACATTTACACAATGGAGTACTACACAGCAGAAAAAAATATCGACATCTTGAATTTTGCAGGGAAATAGATGGATCTAGAAAACATTGTTTTGAGTGAGGTAATCCAGATGTGCGATCCAATGTGCGAATCCAGATGTACGAATCCAGATGTTCAATCCAGATGTGCGGAACCAGATGTCTAGATCCAGATGTGTGAATCAAGATGTTAAATCCAGATGTTAATATCCAGATGTGCGTATCCAGTTGTTCGGATCCAGATGCACAGATCCAGATGCGCGAATCCAGATGCTCAATCCAGATGTGCGAGTCCAGATGTGCGAGTCCAGATGTTCGGATCCAGATGTTCGGATCCAGATGTTCGGATCCAGATGTTCGGATCCAGATGTTCAGATCCAGATGTGCGAACCCAGATGTTCGGATCCAGATGTTCAGATCCAGATGTGCGAATCCAGATGTGCAAATCCAGATGTGCGAGAGTAGATGTACGAGTCCAGATGTGCGAATCCAGATGTTCAATCCAGATGTGCGAGTCCATATGTGCGAGTCCAGATGTGTGAATCCATATGTGCGAATCCAGATGTTCAATCCAGATGTGCGAATCCAGATGTTCAATCTAGGTGTGCGGGACCAGATGTTCAATCCAGATGTGCGAATCAAGATGTTTTGAACCAGATGTTCAGTCCAGATGTGCAAATCCAGATGTTAAATCCAGATGTGCGAGTCCAGATGTGCGAGTCCAGATGTGCGAATCCAGATGTTCAATCCAGATGTGCGGAACCAGATGTTTGAGTCCAGATGTTCGGAACCAGATGTTCGGATCCAGATGTTCAGACCCAGACGTGTGAATCCAGATGTTCAACCAGATATGCAGATCCAGATGTTCAGATAGAGGTGTTGAATCCAGATGTTTGATCCAGATGTGTGTTCTTACATTTTTTTCATCCTCCCATTCCACCTCCTCCCAATCCACCCACAGCTATCTATTTTATTTTCCTTTCCTAATGAAATCTATCTGTCCCCACTAGTCCCTTACACTATACATAATCTCTGAATCTAAGGGTTTCAGCTTCGTTATCACTCTATAACTCTTCATAAACAAGTTCTTTAAAAAGTCATTACAGCTCAGTGTACCTAGATAGTGAATTATCATGGATTACCAATTTCAGCAAAATTAGCATGAAAATATTGCACAGAAATTAAAACTTCATCATTGTGGTATAGATTTAGCTACATATGCATGCTCTTTATTTTGTAGTTGACTTGATATGGAGGGTCATATTTATTTCATGGATTTTTAGGGTCCTTAAAACTCTATAATTGAAGAAATTGACTGTATGTTTGTTAGGGTTTGTATTACTGTGATGAAATACTATGATCAAAAAGCAAGAAAGGGTTTATTTGGCTTAAACTTCTACAGTGTAGTCCATCAGTGAATGAAGCCAGGGCAGGAATCTGGGGTCAGGAGCTGATGTAGAGGCCATGAAGGGGAGCTGCTTGCTGGGAAACTCCCCATGACTTGCTCAACTTCTTATAGAACCCAGCACCAATAGTCCAGGGATGGCACCAGTCCTACATTTCCTCCCCCATCAATCACTAGTTAATTAAGAAAATGCCCTACAGCTGGACCATATGGAGGCATTCATTCTCTCAATTGAGGTTCCTTCCTTTCAGATTATTCTAGCATGTTTCAACTTGATATAAAGTTAGCCAAGACAGGCTGTATTTGATCCAAATTCTCTTTCCAATACTGTTTGTTGTACAGGATGGTGTAATGGATATAAAACATAAATGATTATGAAATGCAGGGCATGTAGAGATCAACCCATTGAGTACACATTTTTCTAGGTAAAACTGTTTATCTGCGTGCCACTTAGTCCAAAAGAAAGTCAGGAGATGTAACTCCTGAAGAGTCTGACCTGGCGGCTGGCTGCGTTGAGTCTGGCTCAGAGAGGGGAAGCATAGCGTCTTACCTCACTTCCTCTTCCTCCCAGCATTCTGTTCTGTTTATTCCACCCACCTATGTTCTGCCTATCAGGGCCAAGCAGTTTCTTTATTACTTAACCAATGAAATCAACAGATTGATATATGACACTCCCACATCACTCTCTCTTACCACCTTATATTCCTCTCTCTGCCCAGGCATGCCACTTCCTATCTGCAACTCCTTAGTGATAGGATTAAAGATGTGAGACACCAGCATTGACTCTACAATAAACTAGTGTGACTACTGGGATTAAAGGTGTGTGTCAGTATTGCCTGGGGTGTAAGGCGGGCCGTGGCATCTGTTTACTTTATGATCTTCAGGCAAGCTTTATTGTTAAAATATAAATGAAAAAATAAAATTAAATAATTAGAAGCAAGCATCTGAGATCAAGAAGAGAAAAGTAAAACTGTTAATCACCAAAGACTATAAAAAATATTCTGAGTAAAAACTGGAGAAGGTCCATCATTTTCAAAAACAATAAATGATATAATTAAATTATGGTTCACAAAATCAACAATATAGATGACACCATTGACAAAACAAGGCACAAACACAAATCTACACACACACACACACACACAAATATATATATATATATATATATATATATATATATATATATATACACATACATAATTAATTCTTCAAGAAGAAGAACAAGGTTCTAATCAAAATCACTGAATCACTGGCCATCACACATCCTGTACACTCCTGTTCTCTCCTTTACCAATATTAGAAAATGGGTTCCCTGAGAAGGGCTGTTTCACCAAAATTTACAATATTCACTTGAAGTCTTCTGATGTTTTTACTTTACAGAAAATAGATTTGATTACTGAAAGCATCTCATTCTCTTTTAATAAAGAAAATGATGTGTTAGGATCACTTACCATGTTGTTTCCTACAATTGGTGATGGAATCCAAGTCTGCATCACCGTGAGGAAATGAAATCTTTTTAAATGGAATTTCAAGAGAACAGATTTTTAAAGAATCTGTTTACATGTAAATCAACTTGATTTACTCTAACTACTTGGAGTTCCAAGCACTTCTGAAAATAAGGTTACTGCTATTTTTTGTGTATGTTTTTGTATTTTTTGGGTATGATATTTTCTATATGATTGCTGGAAGTGATCAAAGCTTCAGGGAGTCAGGGAGATAGAGGAAGAGGATGAGAAGTTAAAGGAGCTACAAAATGAGGTAGAGAAGCAGATGACTAAGAGTACAACCCCAGGCAATGCTGGCTCAGTGACCAAGACTCTTGAGGAGAAGATGGAGGCTGATGCCAGTTCCATCTATGTTGGCAATGTGGACTATGGTGCAACAGCAGAAGAGCTGGAAGCTCACGTTCATGGATGTGGTTTCATTCAACTGTGTTACTACAGTCTGTGTCAAATTCAGTGGCCCTGCCAAAGGGTTTGCATATATAGAATTCTTAGACAAAGAGTCAGTGAGAACTTCCCTGGCTTTAGATGATTCCCAGTTTAGAGGGAGACAGATCAAGGTGATTCCCATCAGCACAACAGATGGGTTACCCGTGTGCCCAATACTGTGCCCAAACTACCAATTACGACAGCTCCCAGTCTGGATTAGACAGTGGTTTAAACAGCTGGCCCTTGAATCAAAAAAAAAAAGATATAAAAAAAGAAAAGAAAAAACAGAAGGTGGAAATTTATTTTTAAAAAAGATATACTGGGCTGGAGAGATGGCTCAGGGGTTAAGAGCATTGCCTGCTCTTCCAAAGGTCCTGAGTTCAATTCCCGGCAACCACATGGTGACTCACAACCACTTGTAAAGAGGTCTGGTGCCCTCTTTTGGCCTGCAGACATACACACAGACACAATATTGTATACATAATAAATAAATAAATACATAAATAAATATAAATAAATAAAAATAAATACAAAAGATATACTGGGAAGGGGAAGAATCCCATAACTTACAGAGGAGGAACCTGCTCTGGGCAATAAGGCAGGCCCAGTGAGTAAGACAGGATTGACATATTCCCTCTGGAGATTCGATATGGACACTTCTCAAATGTGCAACCTGCTCCCTATTTTCCTGCTCCACTTCGCTCTCTTAGGGCCTGCCCAAGGGTAGGTGGGCACGGATGGTAGGAGGCTTATTTTTTTACCTAGAGCTCTGGAGGGCACCAATCAGTTCAGCTTGTTTCCTTCCCTCATCTTCTTTCTGCTTTTTGGAGTCCCGGCCTGCTCCTGATTTACCAGGTCTAGGAACATGCTACCCTTCTTTCCTTGGGCCTCCTGCCTCTCCAGTTTTTCTACTGCATTTTTTTTTGGTGGCATTTTGTTTATTTTTCTGTCTTGAGTGTCTTTCTTTGCAGATTATTGTAGCGGGAAGAACTCTCAGCGGATTCGGTGTAAATTCCACTTACCTTGGGGAAACACACTACTTTGTTTTGGGACGTTATGCACTGTGGTTGTTGTTGTTGTTGTTATTGTTTATCAGGTGTTGTTCATTTGTTTTATTTTTGTTTACATTTTTCCCTTTTATTTGGAGGGAATGGGTGTGGTTTTTGTTGTTGTTTATCAGGTGTTGTTTTGTTTTATTTTTGTTTCATTTTTCCCTTTTATTTGGAGGGAATGGGAAGAATTGGGAATAAGGAGGTGAGATCTGCATTTTGTTTATTTTTTAACCTCAATTACAAGGGATGTGTGTTTTTTAAATATGTGTCATGAGGAAAGTTGTTTATGAAAAAAAGAAAAATGATTTAAAATTTATTTTCTCTTACATGGATTATGGCCCAAGATGTGAATTATGCTCTATCTACCTGCCCAACACAATACACACCTGAGAAATCTCTGCAGATCAGAAACTCCTTTGTTCCCTGAAAAAAGCTTCACTGGATCACACCATTGCAGCCAGTGGCAGGATCACATTAAAGCCTTCTAATCATGCATTGCTAGAAGATCAATATCATCATTTCCTACCAGTTCCTAAACTACTTCTAATCTTTATAACACATATCTTACATTGGAATGCAATATTGAGAACTTCTGGAAATTAGACCTTCAGTTTCCTAATCTCTCTTCCCATTGCACACAAAGAGCAGTGTCCATGTGTGTAAAATAGACAATCACCATCATATCCTGACTTTCCAGAGACTCCCCTGCCCCAATAAATTCATATACAGGGAGGCTCAGAGGACAAGGGACACTGCCAACATGAACCACATGGACCAACATAACTACAGTCTGCCTCATGATCAGTCCAAGTCACAGCAGAAATGACAGTTCAACAGGCCTGATCGCCCAACACTCACCACAGTATAGCTTGTGATCTTCCTTACTACTCCTACTGCAGAGGCAGAATAGAATCATGGAAAGAACCCACAAAATGTCTGCTACTAGTACTCCCCATTGCTAACCCTTCCCAGAATTCCTCACAGGCTAGGGCCACCTAGCTGGGCCTCACATTATTAGCAGCTCCTCTATAGGAGGATCTGAGATCAAATGAATCAGACAGCAAATTCCTTCCAGTTCTGAACTCCCAGCCCAGCACACAGTGCCGTAGCATAGAAAGTTTGTATTTAGTACACATAATTCAACTCTCCTACTCCACATCCTGTTTCTCATCCAAAGCACAGGGTCCTCTGTATGCACATTGCATTGCACACTCACTTTCCAGTTCAGCCATCCCATTTTCTCAGAGATGGGAAATCCTGAAGAGAAACACAGGTCACATTCATAAAGGAATCACTGTTCCTGTGTAACTGTGGTTACTTTGTAAGTGTTGTTAAAGAAAAACAAACCATGAATTAGAAAACAATCTGGATCATGTTAGGGCTTGGAGGGAGCAAAGACAATGTGAATATGATGTAGCTTTAATCTCAAAAATTATTTTGAATAATTGAAATAGGCTAAAAGCCATGTCCTCCAGAGACTAGGTATTTGTATTAGAGCCGGGCGGTGGTGGCGCACGCCTTTAATCCCAGCACTGGGGAGGCAGAGACAGGCAGATCTCTGTGACTTCGAGACCAGCCTGGTCTACAGAGCTAGTTCCAGGACAGGCTCCAAAGCCACAGAGAAAACCCATCTCGAAAAACCAAAAAAAAAAATTAAATTAGAGCACACTAAATATTTGTCATGTATTTTCCCTAAAGATGAAGGTCTGAATCCAGAAAAGTAACAGTCCTGTTAAGCAGGGACACAATATTTTACCCAGATCATCTATTTTGAATGAACTCTTATAATATTGCAATTAGGTTTCAAGAAAAGGTCAGTCCCACACCCAGATTGCCATTGCCTGTGGACTGCAAACAATGGTCAATCACGATAATAATATAGCATCGCAACTGATCAATCAGGGCTACCTGATTCCATGTCAGTAATCTCAGTTGAAGGAGGAAAGCTCTCACCCTCAGGCCAACCTCTCACTTCCTGCACTGTCTCCACCAGCTTCAAAGTTGTTCAATGAGTTCAACCCTTATACCAATCCCTCTTCATTTCTAAATGCCCAATAAAAGCCAGAATGATTAGCAGACACTCATTAACTGCTCTATTTTTCTTTGTCACTGACTAGAGAAGGACAAACCTGGAAGGAGTTGCAGGACTGACTTCCCAGAACTGGCAACACAGGCAGGACTAGGTGTTCAACATAATTCTCAATTACATAGCAAGAAGCAAGCCTAAAGTATAGGAGATATTGTTTTACATAGAAATCAACATAACTTTAAAGAAATGAACTGAAACTCTCAATGACTTACAAACATTGGAGAACAGAAACAAATAGAGATAAGAGAAGCAATAAACTTAAAGAAAGTATTTGACACAGATACCAAAAAGTGATTTTTAAAGTGATGATAATAATGCACTTTTAGCTGGGCAGTGCTGGTACACGCTTTTAATCCCAGAACTCAGAAGCAGAAGCAGGCAGATCTTTGTGAGTTTGAGGCCAGCCTGGTCTACAGGAGCTAGTTCCAGGACAGGCTCCAAAGCTACAGAGAAAGCCTCTCTCAATACACCAAAAAATGCACTTTTGAGATTAAATAAAATTTTCTATATTGACTTTAAAAAAGAGTAGGCTAAGAGAGACTTACATACATTTAATCTACATGGGAAGTATAAAGAATAAAAAGACAAGATCTCCTGAGTAGTTTGGGTACATGGGGACCTTGGGAGAGGGTTGAAGATGGGAGTGGAGAGGAAGGAAGTGAAGGATTGAAAATTGTAGAGATCAGTAAATTTCAATTAAAAAATATCGATCATATCTGCAGAGGATAGTTCCCTAATTGCAAATTCAATGTTCCTTGACTCAAGATAACCTTCATAATCTGGACACCCACACAATCTGGTCTGCGTTTATTCACATGACATTAATTTACACATGCTGTGCAATTACAAACCTCTCCTGCTACCACAGTCAGGCCCTTTTTCATAGTGGTGGCTGCAACAGCTGATAGCCTATGCTGTGCTCCCGCAGTGCACACAATAATCTATTCTTCCTATTGTGGTCTGAGGAGAGAAGAAATGCTCCATATGCAGATTCTTTTTCTGTGACTGCGTTGACAGTCAACTACATGGCTCAAATGCATTATTTTATTATATTTTAATGTATTGGTTTTGTTTGAGACAGGGTATCTCTGTAGCTTTGGTCCATGTCCAGGAACTAGTTTTTGTAGACTCTGCGTGCACCACTAGTGCCAAGCAAATACATAATTTTAAAACTGTGAATTGGTACAGTCATTTAAGAACTTTGAAGGCGTAATATAGAGGACTCTCAAGGTTGCCCAGGAAAGCAACAGACAGGCACCAAGGCCACCTGAGTCAACCTAACAGAAGTTGTCTCAGAAACAATATTTCTATTGGGATGGAAATGCAGCTCTTCTAGAATTAATATGACTTTCTACTGAGAAATCAAAAAACACATTTAGAAGATTAATAAAGAAAAGTCTCTTTAATGATGTTATGCATTGATCTCTGTCCAATGCTCAAGGGGAGCTAGGTTAGACAGATTTTGCATTCAATATATGCTGTTATCCATAAGTATCCCTTAGGATAATGATCCAGATTATAGTTTGAACAATTGAAATAGAAACAGGCAACTTGTCAGTCTAAATATTTAGGAAAACGTATTCTCAGAATATTCTCTTAAGTGTGCCAATGACATGTTACAGCAGGTCATTCTTAACTGACGGGGTTCTAAGGTGAAGATCATGAGGGAGGAGAAAAACTGGACTGGACAAGTAAAAGAAAAAGATAGGGTGGGGAGATGTTGCAGAAGATACATCCCGTACCTTGTAAGATTCTGAAGAAAAATAGCGTCCTAGTTGGGCAGTGGTGGGGCACGCCTTTAATCCCTGCACTCGGGGATTTCTCAGTAGCTTTGGAGCTTGCCCTGGAACTCCTGTAGACCAGACTGGCCTTGAACTCAAAGAAATTCACGAGCCTCTGCCTCCAGAGTGCTGGAATTAAAGGCGTGCACCACCACTGCCTGGCAAGACTTTTTATTTTTAAATCAGTGTTGGCTTCTTTGAAATAGTTTGGAGTCAAATATCTGGACAATCTGAACAGTGTATACATGGGCATTCTAATCTCTACCAGGCCTAATTAGCATATACTTAAAGTCTGGTGTTTTAGATACAGTTCTCCCCCTGCCAAATTCTACTTGTGAGACTAATTATTTTTTAAGCATTGTCCAATCTATTGTATCACCAATTCTACTCTTCAACATTTTGGTACAGTAGTGGAAAGCTACACAACACGTGAGATGCCTTTGATAACCTCCACAAATTTAAATATAGATTCAGATTATATTTCAAGCTTAAATGCAAAGTGCTAGATATCGAGAAGATATTGGAGAATCTAGGCTTCTCTGAGTTTGGCAACTTGGCCATGAATGCATGAACCGTGTTGAACTTGACTAGGAAAGTGTATTTACACACAACTTCCTGCTCCCAATACTCTAAGGAGATGAAGCCACAGAACAAAGTTATTCAGAGGCCTGCCCCTAGGTTCAGGAGTTAGCAGGGACCATGAGGAACTTCACATACAGGGAATATCTCGACAGGTTCCCACCCAGACCCATGGAGAAAACACTATAGTGTCTTCCGCACCTCGCCCTCTGCTCCTCCACATCAGGAGACAGCATTTCCTCACTCACCATGTTGTGCTTCTCCATTTTGCCAAAGTAATCAGTGCACCGTCTCCCTGCCACAGCAACTGCACCCGAGAACAGGAATCCACTGGCGCCTGCTCCTCTTCAAAGCCAAGACTGAAGGCGGCTGCCCGGAAGAGGCCTGCACTGCTTCTGACTGGCAGGTCACCTGAAGTGCGTGATTGGCTAGTGAGTCCTGAGTGACAAGAGCACCTCCCATCGGGATACAGTGTGCTTAAAGAGACAGAATACTGGTTCCTGTGCAATCCATTCCCCCAATAGAGAACTTCTCCAGACCTGAGAATATATACAGTTCAATAGCACTTTCCCAAGGCTACTAAAGCAATGGATGTCATCGTTTTGCGCTCCTAGGAACTTTGCCTTTTTCTTCCAGCACACTATGTGACTCATGTGGTACACTGTGCTAGGTGGGTGGCGTAATTTCCTCTTCCACAGAGGTAAGGATGCCTAGAATACTAACAATTAAAGAGAGTTTTAAAGTTACAAAATGAAATATTTGTCCTGTGGCTTCATTCTGAGATCAGATGAACTGAAGGTACTTTTTACATGGTATTCACAGGAATTTTACACATCAGGAAAGAGAAAAGCAGGAACAAGATATCAATCAAGATGATTGGTATTTCCCCCATCGGAAAGCTGGATAATTGCTACATTGCTTTATGGGTTTTGTTCATTGAATTCAAAGCATACTCCGGGCAAATGAATAATAATAAAAGAGTAGTGTTCATAGAAATTTGAATATGTAGAGAATAATGGAGCTAGAAAGAATGTCTTCATGAGCACTGTTGTTAGCCAGCACATCTCACTCCATAGTCAGGTGAATAAAATATACAACTGCAGTATTCAAGATTCTCTACATCAACAGGACTGGTAGAATGAATCTCATCATGTATGTAAAAAGTGGGCTTATTAGAATGTCTCACAAGCTGTTGTCCAGGTAACTTAAGAATAGCTGCCTACCAAAAGCAATTGAAGAATCCAATAGCTTGCTTCTCAGCCTTTTGTCTAAGGTCATGTGAAGAATCTAGTAGTTGTTCTGCCCACAAGGCTCTCTGACTCAGCTGGTTTTAAGTATTCATCAAAATTACAATGAAGTAGGCTCTAATACTAGTAAAGGAATGAGCTTGGTAGCCAGAGCTAGAGCACAGAGGCAAAAAAGATAATTTTCTTCTTCAAAATATTTTATATGTGACTGCTGCTACCAGAATGTAAGATGCTGATTAAGTTGGGCCACAGTCTTTGTTGAATTCAGGTTTTTTTTGTGGGTGTGATTTCAAGACAGGATTTTTCTGTGTAGTTGTAGAACTCATTGTGTAGGCCAGACTGGTCTCAAATGCAGAAAATCCCACTACCTCTGCTCAAGAGTGATGGTGATAGGACTGTGCACAGACATGGGTGGGAGAGATGGCTCACTGGTTAATTGTGAACAAACACCAAGCAGCTTAAGGTGAGTCCTATCATCTCAAATTATACAGATTAATGGAGGATTTTCCCATTTCAAAAACCTTTAAGTAAAATCTCTCTCAGGTATAATCAGATAATCAATGAGGTAGTCAGTTTTAACTACCAAAAATAGCCAGACATTTCAACAACCAAGACAGAAAAAATGATAAAAAAAAATTCTTGCCTGCAGGAGTACAGGAGGCACAAAGAGTGTGGGAGTTTTGTTTTGTTTTGTTTTGTTTTGTTTTTTGGTTTTTTCGAGACAGGGTTTCTCTGTGGTTTTGGAGCCTATCCTGGAACTAGCTCTTGTAAACCAGGCTGGTCTCGAACTCACAGATATCTGCCTGCTTCTTCCTCCCAAGTGCTGGGATTAAAGGCATGAGCCACCACTGCCCGGCTGGGAGTTGTTTTCAAAACAGTATTGTTCCTCAACAAATGAAGCATGGAGATTTTACGTAGGGAATCTGAACGTGCTCATGTATCATCTCCCTTTCCTTAAGCATGCTCAGTTAACAAGTCCACTTCTAACCATAATCACAATGTAAAAACAGAGACATTTAGGGACATTCTTAAATCAAAATCATGTAGGAACAAAAGTAAATAGACAAATGACGGAAAGAAATGCCCCTGGCATGTTCATACTGTACCATAAGGTCTTGCTTGAAATTCAAGTAGATGACACTGTGAAAAGTCAACTATCAATTTTGATGCTTATTCTAAAAGATAACTTTACCAAAACCATAATTTTCAAAAACACAAAAAAATAGAGAACTCAAAACCAGAAAATTTCAAGGAAAAGTCACCTAACAGCCCTGTATACAGTGCTTCTGGAGGAACAGTTATAATGATCTCTATTAATCTCTGAGAAGGCTGACTATATGGAAGACCACAGCCACTACACAGTCTACAAATAAAAAAATTACACAACCCAGGAAAATGAGAAACCTGAATAACATCCAAAAAAGGAGAACTGGAGAGTTGGAACAATATCACCTCTTAAATTCATTCCAAATATCTGTCGCTGCTCCCCAGGAAAGCATTTGCTAAAATAAATATACTCAAATATGCAAGCACATATTATTAATTCAATTCACTGGGAAAAACAGAACACTTGACAGTAGGTCACTGAAATTACTTGGCACAAGTGAGAAATGTTAAGTCTGGAACATAGCCTACAGGCTCTGACATTCATCACTGCACCCCCTGGATGAGGAGTTGCATTAGCCTGGACTACAAATCCCAGCATTCCAGGTACAACCACCTCAGTGAGGGGTCAGGACCTCTCCAACAGTGTATTTAGGTGTGATCCTAGAGGAAAAACTCTTAGTTCCCAGTTTACATGGGCTCCTCCCTCTTGTCCCCCCCCCCGTCTTGTCTCCCAACATGGGATTGGTCATCAGAGGGCTCCGTACTTAATAAAATGGTAGGTATTTTGATTTGGATTCATTTTACCTAATTGGACTTCTATGGGCTAGGATTTTTTCTTAACATGAAAGAAACACAGAGCACACAACAAATACTCTTAGGAGTTTATTAGAAGGGATGTGCACAGGCCTGGGAAGTCAGTGTGCAGAGAGGGAGGAAGATGGCTCATCCAGCTTTTTTTTTTAATGGTTTTTCGAGACAGGGTTACTCTGCGGTTTTGGAGCCTGTCCTGGAACTAGCTCTGTAGACCAGACTGGTCTCGAACTCACAGAGATCCGACTGCCTCGGCCTCCTAAGTGCTGGGATTAAAGGCATGTGCCACCACCGCCCGGCTCATCCAGCTTTTACCAGCTGTCTGGTGTATGCACAGAGGGGTTGACGTGGCTACATCATATGCAGATGATAGGGCTCATGCAAGTAGGGAAGGGCTTAGCTGAGTAATATGTGGATCATGCAGGAGGGAGCCTTTAACATCCCTGGGTGCCTGAGGGCCTGTCTGTCCCTACATGACCCCTAGAACTTAGGAGTATCAAATATATGTGGCTTAAATCATTATATTCACCACCTTATCAGGTGATGTGAAATGCCCATCATGAGCCGGGTATTTCTGGATCTATCAAGTTACAAAGTAGGACATCTACAGCTGCAACCTGTTATCAAATGGAAGTGGTATATTATAGATCAGGACCAAGGAGGTCCTGAAGACACAAGGAAGGTACATGAAGAAATGGCCAACTTCCAATGGTTTCTACTCCTGTTACTATGCCTTCTGCTGTCAAGCATACACCTATAGTCTATTCCCTATGATTGGCTGAATGAGGAAGAAATGACTAGACCCTGGCTGATGGTTCAATACATCATGCAGGAACCACTGAGAATTAGACAGCTGCAGGATTACAATCCCTGGCTGGGACAACCATGAAAGATGCTTGTGAAAGGAAATGTTCCCAGTGGGCAGAAAATCAAACAATACACATTTGAATGTGGTTTATTTGGAAGGAGAGATGGTCTAATCTACAACTATCAATGAACTGATTGATGGACTTTATCCAGTGGTTTGACTGGATGCTGAGAGATTAGTAAAGAGCAGGATTAGAAAATTGGTGATTGAAGACATCTTAGGAAGGAGAATGTGAATAATCTCTGTGAAAGGAAAAGCAGTATAAAGATCTTTTTTTTTTTTTTGGTTTTTCGAGACAGGGTTTCTCTGTGGCTTTGGAGCCTGAACTGGAACTAGCTCTGTAGACCAGGCTGGTCTTGAACTCATAGAGATCCGCCTGCCTCTGCCACCCGAGTGCTGGGATTAAAGGCGTGTGCCACCATCGCCCGGCCGAGTATAAAGACCTTTGTATTCCTTATAAATTCTGATCAAAAGGTTCATTCAGCTGAGCAGGAGTTCAGAACTCATTGAGACAGAATGACTCTTCCATGTACAATCAGCCTCTTTTCCCAGTTATTCATGTCAGTGTCCAATGGGCCCATGACCAAAGTGGCCACATTGCCAAAATGGGAGATAGGCATGGGTTCAAGAACATGGACTTGAACTCATCATGGCTGACTTAGCTACAGTTTTGCTGAGTTGCCATATTACGCATGGCACAGACCAAAACTTGGCCCCATATATGACACCATTACTAGGGTGACCAGTCACCAACCTACTGGCAGGTTGACTACACTGGAAAACTTCCTCTGTGAAAAGGACATTTGGGCTTCAAATGCTCTTAAACCAACAGACTAGAGAAAGAATAACAACTTTAGGCAAGGTGATATATCCAGATTAGCAAGGGGAAATTGGATTGCTCTTCACGATAGAGACAAGAAAGATAGTATGTCCAGAATGCAGGAGATATTTTAGGGCATCCCCTTGTGATACCAGGACTTGACATTAAGACAAATGAGAAACAAAAACAGTACAATCCAATAATTATTATATCCATCAGGAATGAAGGCGTGGGTCACTTCTCTAGGAAAAGACCCAAGACCTTGTGAAGTGCTTGCAGAGGTTGGGAGAAATACAGAATGGGCAGCAGAGTGTGGCAGTTCTAAATACCTTCTAAGGCCAAGTGACTATTGCAGCAATGAGAACTTTAACTGATATGAGTGCTTCTGTTGTATTTTGTTGACAATGTATTTGTAAAGTTATTTCTATGTCTTAAATTTCCCTATCATATGTTGCAACATCAATTATAAGAATATTTGTGGTGGGCTGGAGAGATGGCTCAGCGGTTAAGAGCATTGCCTGCTCTTCCAGAGGTCCTGAGTTCAATTCCCAGCAACCACATGGTGGCTCACAACCATCTGTAATGAGGCCCTCAGGAAGAATCCTGTTTACATAATAAACAAATAAATATGTTTTAAAAAAAAGAATATTTGTGGTTATCAGAAGTTTGAGATACTAGAATGATATCCTCCATGAGACATTGCCAATATTCCTATAAAAAAACCTCTAAATGGCTAATGTTTATTGGAAGCTCTCCAAAGGCAATGTAGACTATGCACTTCCAAACTTATCTGAACTTACACCCACTTCAACTTCTATCCTATCACAGAGAAGTGACCTGAAAACAGCCTCTGAGAGCTGGTAGCCTGGATCAGAGGTCCTAAAACTTACACACATACTGGAACTATTTGTAAGATTGTCAAAACAGTGTATTTTCCTTCCAGAGTTTCTGGCTTAGGGCAGATGTGTGATCTTGCTGCTCTGATGGCACAGGGATGAATGTCTCTAAAGGTCCTGCTGACTTTGCTGCAGCTCTAAGCCATGGCTTACATGGTTCTCACTATCTGGAATATTTTTCATTTTTCCTTCACCTGTAGTAGCTGGTCTGTCTCTTCTGGTTCTGTTTGTCACACTGTATGCTTTATATCTCAGGAAGGGGGCAGATACTGACCTGTAAACCTGTGAGGAGGCACACCCCCAGAGAGATAATCTGTTACGTGCTTTGTATGGGCTACAGCTTTAGAAGATGTCTTTTTGTGTTTCCATCTCTACTTCAGAATCAGAAATGGTTTTAGAATTAGACAATGTCTATCCTTCTCAAAATCCAAGCATGATGTTAAAAGAAAAATTCAAAACTCAGTCTCATGTCAACAGCCTTCTGGTATGGGACAGAAAGAAGATCCATTTTAAAGGAACATTTTACTTTCCTTCAAGCCCATTTTGTCTATATCTTATCTTTCACTGAAAATATGTCTACATGAATAACGCTTACATTTTCAACAAAGAACGGCTTCCAAGAAGAAATTAGGGCCCCACAATGTCTCTGCCTGGTTGATATGACGGCATGATGCTGATAGCACTATGAGACCGATTTATGGGTTCAAGCTGCAGATATGAGGCACCTTCTTACAATGTTCTGGCCAGAACTCCAAATAAGAACTTCAGAAGAACCCTATCTAATACTCAGAAACCATTTGCAATTATCCAAAACATCAATCTTGAAATTTAACCATCATTTTAACTTTATAATATCCCATAGAGAGAACATCGCCCCCATGACATGTGGAAGCAATTCCAGAAGATGCCATTCTCTCTCTCAACAAAGTTTGTCTTCATGGTCAGGAATAACATTTAAGAGTTGATTATTACTCATTTAGGGTTGGGTGAAATTATGTACACTTAGAGATCTCAAAAAGAGGGAAAATGGAATAGGATGATAGGTAGATTACTTACTCACACTAATAATAAGTTTGTAAAAGAAGGAATACTTGTGAACTACTATTTATGGATTTACACTGGTATAGACTTTTGTATATTGACACAAATTCAAATTATATTATATAGAATGTTTCTATTTTTGTTTGGAATATTTGTAACAACTATACAAGGTTATTTTGTCAGATTGTATAAATGCATGATTCTACCTCTGTTTAAAACATATTTTTGACACAATTTTATGATATATTTATCACATTGCATTATAAAACTCTACCTCTGATCAAGATTCTTATACATTGTTTACCTTTTGAGGTCATTGTCCTGCTTTACTGCATAGTTCTTTAAAGATTGTTTTATATTCTGATATGAAGTCTTATTCTTCAACACTGTGATGAGAATTTGGTTGATTGCTCAGTCAGTTGTCTCTGTCATCTACTACACTTTTTGGAAGCTGCTAGACTGTACTACCTGCCTACTCAAGCAATATTATTGCTCTTCTCAGGCCTTTGATGCAGTTGAAGATGAGATAATCATACTTACCATCCTCTTATGATCTAGTTAAGCCATTTCTACTACAACATGGACTCCTTAGGATAGAATGCTTATCAAACCATTAGGATGTATTCCTTCCGTAATATTCATTATGCTTATTGTAATTCTAACTTTATTTTGACATCTGTTTCTTGTGTATATAATTTTGTATAGGGTTTGGAATTTCTTATTAAATTAAATGGGTAGGTGCTGTGAGAGCTCCTCCACTCAATAGCTTTACGATATCAATCCTTTGGGCATGGTCTCTTACAAGTATAAATGAATCTGTAAAGTGTGTGGTTGCTTTCTTGAATCCAGCTTTTGATTCTGGATGCTAGCTATATTGTATATATGATCCATTGCCCTGTAGGTGCTCATCTGACCTATAAAAGCCCAAGATATTCTTACACTCTAACTTGGTGTTTTCAAAAGTCAAAGATTCAATTAGTACTCACATAGTTCAGAGTCTGTCACTCTGACTTGTACAGCCTTCAAAATTTATCATTAAAACATGAAGTCAGTGTTACATGATGAACTTAGAATGGATGCAGCTATCTTAAGTAAAACCAAGCACTTCTGTCTCGTGTCATTATAGGTTTGGGAAGATTGGGAGATATGGTACGAATCTTTAATTTTCTTTTGGAAAATGTGTGGATTGTTTTTAATTAAATATCATAAATCAGTCTGCCTTAGCAAGAGGAAGTATTTTATTCAGCTACAAAATTAAGCAAAGTTCCATATTTCAGCTATTCATTTTATACTATCACTTTGTATAATTCACCCACGAACAGCTGTGTATCAAGGATTTTTTAATTTTTTTATTCAACTATATTTATCCACTACTATCCCTTCCTCCCCCCTCCCCTTTTCCCATGTTTCACATGTTCCAAATTTACTGAGGTCTTGTCTTTCTCTATGTCCTATATAGAATAGATTTATGTATGTCTCTGTTTGTTTCCTCTTTGTTGTATATGTTCTGGGCATTGTGAATTGTAAGCTGACTGTCCTGTTTCATATCTAAAAGCCACTTAGGAGTGAGTACATGTATTTTTCTTTCTGGTTCTGGTTTAACTCACTCTTTTATGATGTTTTCTAGATCCATAAATTTTAAGATGTAATTGTTTTTATCCACTGAGTAGTACTCCATTGTGTAAATATACCACAATTTCTTTGTCCATTCTTCAGTGGAGGGGTTGTTTTCAGGTTCTGGCTTTGACAATGTTGCTGTGAACACAGTTGAGCATTTGTCCTTGTGGGATGATTGAGCATCCATTGAGTACATATCCAAAGGGCTTGGCTCGGTTTTAAGATAAGTTGTTTTCTAATGTTCTTTCATTCTTTTTTTTTTAATTTTTGGTTCTCCAAGACACGGTTTCTCTTTAGCTTTGAAGCCTATCCTGGAACTAGCTCTTGTAGATCAGGTTGGCCTTGAAGTCAAGGAGACCTATCTCAGCCTCCCAAGTGCAGAGATTAAAGGCACGCCTCACAACCAGACAGGTGGCTTTCTATTTTTCTAAGGAATAACCATGCTGATATTCAAACTAGCTGGTAAGTTTGTAACCACATCAGCAATGGAGGAATGTTCCCTTAACTCTACATCCTCTCCAGTTTCAGTTGTCATCAGTGTTTTGATCTTGCCTATTGTTATAGACGTAAGAGGGAATCTCAAATTTGTTTTTATTTTCATTTCTCTAAAGACTAAGGAGTTTGGAAATTCCCTTAAGTGCTTCTCAGTCATTTTAGATTCATGGGTTAAACATTTTTTATTTAGGTCTGTACTCCATTTTTTCTTGGATTATTTGTTTTTTGATGACCAATTCCTTAAGTTCTTTGTATGTTTTGAAGATCAGTCTTCTGTCCAATGTGGGGTAGATGAATATCTTTTCCCAAACTACAGGCTGCCTTTTTTGTATTGTTGATCATGTCCTTTGGTTTACAAAAACCTTTGTTTCAGGAGATCCCATTTATTATTTTTCTCAGTGTCTGTGATGCCTGTGGTTATTATAATTTGAAAGTGGTCCTCTTTACCAATGTGTTCAAGGGTACTTCCAATATTCTTTTTTATGTTTGTCTTTATGTTGTAGTCTTTGATCCATTGGGACTTGAGTTTTGTTCATGATGATAGATGTAGATCTACTTTCATTCTTCCCCACATTGATATTCAGTTATGCCAGCACCATTTGTTAAATATGTTTTCTCCATTTTATATTTTTTGGTGCTTTGTCAAAAATCAGGTGTAGTAGGTGAGTGGATTGATATCTAGATCTTAAAATCAGTTCCATTAGTCCTCCTATCTGTTTTTGTGCCAACACCAGGCTCTCTTCATTATTGTAGCTCTGCAGTCATCTGAAGAAGTCAGGGAATGTGAAGCCTCCAGAAATTATTTTTTATGTAGGATTGTTTTTATCTTGCAGGTGGGGAGCTCTGAACCATCAGCATGGTCTCAGAGCACTCTCCTTCCAATCCCAAGTTGGAACACAAAAATCCAGTCCCATAAAAGCCACTGAAATGCTTTAAAGCCAGAGTTCATGCTGGCAGCACAGCCCAAAGAAGCTGCGCTTTAAATTGACACAGCGTTTTTTCTGCTGCTTTTGCTGAACCAAGAAATCTCTCTACAGCACGCCACCAACAAACAGCAAAAATCTGTGTTAAACTCTATCTCCCTTATTTTTAAGCCTTCCCAGGTTTTTATGTGGATTTAGTCCATCACATCTGGGCGCCTCTTTGTTGTAACAGCATGACGGGGCTGCGTCCCCAGCACTCTGGCCGCCTGCTACCTTATGTCTGAAATAACAACACACAAACTGTATTCATTTGAACACTGCTTGGCCCATTTTTATCTAGCCTCTTCTAGGATAATTCTCACATATTAATTTATCCCATTTCTAATCAACTCTGTTGTAATAAGACTGGCGGGGAAACATCACCCTTAATAGTAGCCACAAATATAAAATATTATGGAATTACCAACTAGACAATTGAAAGGACTGTATGAAAAGAACATTAAATCTTTGAAGAAGACACCAGAGAATGGGAAGATGTCCCTTGCCATTGTTACTTAAAAATCAACATAGCAATCTATAGGCTCAATACCATTCCCATGTAAATATCAGAAAAATTCTTCACAGATCTCAAAATAAAAACAGTCAACTTCATGTAGAAAAGCCAAAAAATGCACCTTCAAGCCATCTTTCTTTTTCAGAGAATATTCCTAGTAACCACCTTCTATCTACCTTCTTGATGACCACTCCCAATCTTCTGATAACCATGATTATACACTCAACTGGTAAGGATACATTTATAAAAAACATACAAGTAAACATATGAGAGATTTGACTCTTCATGCCTCTCATATTTCAGTTAATGTTATCCTTTGAGCTTAAAAACATTGTTGAAACTTTTTAGGATTTTATGGTTCTGGTTTGAGAGCCAAATTGTGTTTCTTTCACTGGGCATTTTTAATGTTTTGGCTGTTTTCAGGGAGATGTTGTTTCGTTATCTACTTCTAGACTGAGAGGCAAAGTTCTTTCCTTTGACTCTGGTTTGAAGACCAAAGTTGGAATACCCTTCCTATAACCAATAAGGTTTTATCCATTACTTTGCTGGTTCAAACTAAAATAAAGAGAGGTATAATGGGGCATAAACCAATTGCTGACATTACCTAACTTTTTTTTAACACAATAACTGATTTTGGTTAACTGACTCTAAGTGGCTTAACATCTGAAAGAACAATTTAAAATAAGCCCCCAGTTTTTTCCTGAGGTCCAAAAGATTATGATAATATGCACAAGATATCTCAGATGACTACACACAAAGTCTTACTCTCCTGTGAAGCACAAAACATTATGACACGGAGTTCATTTACAGAGTTTCACTACAGTATGATTTTTTTCTCATGTTTTTGAAAAATACACAAATTAACTTCAGGGTTCCTCTACAGAAGGGCTCATATTATGTATAGGAGATGCTTCTGAAAAAGAATTTACCACATTCCATTCACAGATATCTCTAGAGTATGTTACATTTTAAGCCTTTTAAGAGTACAGGCCTTCTCACACTGATATCATTCCTAGGGTTTCTTTCTAGTATGTGTTCTTCTTTTTTTTTTTTTTTAAATTTTTTTATTATTTATTTATTATGTATACAATATTCTGTCGGTATGCCTGAAGGCCATAAGAGGGCGCCAGACCTCTTTACAGATGGTTGTGAGCCACCATATGGTTGCTGGGAATTGAACTCAGGACCTTTGGAAGAGCAGGCAATGCTCTTAACCACTGAGCCATCTCTCCAGCCCTAGTATGTGTTCTTCTATGCCTTTGAAGAGAACCATGTTGTGCAAAGGCCTTACCACACTGATTACATCCATAGGGTTTCTCTCCAGTATGTGTTCTTTTATGCAATTGAAGATGATTATGTCGTGCAAAGGCCTTACCACACTGATTACATTCATAGGGTTTCTCTCCAGTATGTGTTCTTTTATGGATTTGAAGATTATTGTGTAGTGCAAAGGCCTTACCACACTGATTACATTCATAGGGTTTCTCTCCAGTATGTGTTCTTTTATGCCTTTGTAGATCACGGTGACACGCAAAGGCCTTACCACACAGATTACATTCATAGGGTTTCTCTCCAGTATGTGTTCTTTTATGGTATTGAAGAGAACCATGTTGTGCAAAGGCCTTACCACACTGATTACATTCATAGGGTTTCTCTCCAGTATGTGTTCTTTTATGGATTTGAAGATTATTGTGTAGTGCAAAGGCCTTACCACACTGATGACATTCATATGGTTTCTCTCCAGTATGTGTTCTTTTATGGTATTGAAGAGCAAAGTTCTGTGCAAAGCCCTTACCACACTGATTACATTCATAGGGTTTCTCTCCAGTATGTGTTCTTTTATTCTTTTGAAGATGACTGTGATCAGGAAAGACCTTACCATGCAGATTACATTCATATGATTTTTCTTTATTTTGTGTTCTTTTATGACTTTGATGAGTTTCATAAAGAAGAAAGTCTTCATCATCTTGACTATAATCATAGGGTTTCTCTCCAGTGTGTGTTCTTTTATGTATTTCAAGATGATTGTGATAAGAAAAGACTTCATTACATTGCTTAATTTCACAGCATTTTTCTCCACTATGTGTTTTTTCATTCTTTAGAAGATGAATGGTATAAGACAAGACTTTACCACAGTGAGAATATACTGAAAACTTCTCTCCAGTTTGATTTCTTTCAATCCTGCAAGGATAATTTACACATGTAAAAGCTTTACCACATTCAATGCAGTTGAACCTTATACCTATCTGAATTATTTTCATATTTTTTCAAATTGTAAAAAGGAATCAAATGTCAAGCTTTTATAGCTTTCTTTAAAATCATGTATTGTTCTCTCATTAGTGGTCATTTTACATCTAGAAAAATATTTGTGATGAGAAATTCCACTGTGTCATGGTTTACCTTTTCATGTATAACTATACTTATATTTCCAGGATATTTTTTACATTATTGAAGAGAACTGCACATACTGAGTTCTTTAGCAACTTTACTCCATTCATAATTTTACTATATTGTGAATCATTATACATTTGGTAAGTGAACTATGACACCCAGAAGTATTTGCATAGACCTAGAACTCATGTTTCTTTGTTTGTTTTTGTTATAATGTGAGTTTGTAGTTATGTATTAACCATGATGATAGAAAATAAATTAACTTTGTATTTTTGGATCAAACTAAACATGTATACTCTACATAGGAACTACAGTTTATCTTCTTAATTTTTCTTACAGAGAGGTATGCTAAATCTTTCAATATTCCTATGCTTATACACTTGTGTCAAGAGTGACATATCATATATATGAAAAAAACAATAGTGTATAAAAGTTTTCCAAAATGAATCTACAAGGTTCGACTTTCACAGACTTGTGTTATAGATATTAAGATTTCTCTACAACAAATGCCCCTTGACTATTTGATTTCACTACTTAGCACAGTCACAAAAAGTATATGAGGGATACAAGGCTTAGCATGGGCTATTGAATTAGTAAAAAGTTTTGCAGCTATACTCATCATCACTGAAATATGTATACATTTTCTGCCATGAATAGCAAGAAGCAAATGAAGCAGCAGTTCTACAACATAGCTCTTATGGTGCTATTAATCAAATGGTGATATCTGTTTAGGCATTGCTACCTAGACTTTTTCTTAAATGAAGGCTTTGCAGATGCAATTCACATACATGAAATTGAGGGATATGGATTTGTGAGAACTTAATAACCATCAATACATTTAAAGTTGTGCTTATTACCACTGTTGCTTTTGTTTTAAAGTTCCACAACACATTACAAACTATTCAATTAAATTGTTATGAACTTGCCCAAGAAAATTACCTTACGTGTCTTCTAGAACATTGGCAATGCTCTTCAGTGTTAAGGTCTTCCCAAATGTATCCTAAAATACAGTACCAGAATATATGTTACATTATTTAAGAATGTGCAACAATTAGCTTATTATGTTAAGTACACCTAAGAACTGTGACTGTGCTATTCACCTCATTCTTCTTTCTCTAAAACAAATTACAGAACAAAATCATAAACTAAAGAAAAGTTTTCTCCATATTTTAAAACATGAAAGAAATTCATTTTCACCTATAGTAGTTAGGTTCCTGTAGGTCTCCAGCATCACATCTTTGTAGAGATTCTTCTGGGAAGGATTCAGTAAATCCCACTCTTCCTTAGTGAAGTTGATGTGTACATCATCATATGTCACTGCCTTCAAAAATATACCACACGTGAGTACAATGTAAGTATGACAGTGAAATGCATACTTCTTTGAAAGTATAGTTTTATGATTCTGGTGTTCCCCATTCTTGTTCCATGACATAGACAGTCACTTTAGAAGGAAATTGAAAAGGAGAATCAATTTTGTTAATTCTGTGTCCTTTGTATAGGATACCACCTTATAAGAGCAGTATCTATTCATGGGTAAAGAAAAAAAGATCAACAGTATGTTGTATGCATGAGAAAATTAAAGACTACAGAAAGGAAAAAAAAAGATGGACAAACTGGGCATATTGGTGTATTTTGCCTTTAGCAAAATTACTGCAGGAAAATTCATTGTTCATTGTGGAAAACTTAAACATTATTTATATAGTCATATACAGACATATATATTCAATGACATGTACAATAGAGACAAAAATAGAAATGTGGAAAAGTGAAAATTTTTCTAAATTCTTTTTTCTTTCTGTTGCATGCTCCTGACATGAGAGAGAAACTCTGAATTTTTATTTCAATGACCTGCTTGGATTTATAGAGGGACAGAGCCAATGTCCATCTCCAAAACCAGCTCTATATCTTCATAAATATACATTTACTTACAAAAGGCACCCAATGAAATGATTGTATAAAAGTGTAGATTACTGAATCAAAAAGAATAAAGGGGCATATATGTGTATGATGTAAAAGTGTAGATCATTAAAATTAATTTTAAAAATTAACTACTTATTTATATATTTTACATTGATATAGATATGGATGCTTCCTTTTGATATAAACTTGACATTTTTATTAAAACATACTGTCTATGATTTTTATATTCTTAAACTATTTTACCTAATTCAACTCACTTAAATGTGTAATGAAAATTTCTAGTCCTTGAAAGTTATTATTGCCGGGCGGTGGTGGCGCATGCCTTTAATCCCAGCAATCGGGAGGCAGAGGCAGGCGGATCTCTGTGAGTTTGAGACCAGCCTGGTCTACAAGAGCTAGTTCCAGGACAGGCTCCAAAACCACAGAAAAACCCTGTCTCGAAAAACCAAAAAAAAAAAAAAGAAAGTTATTATTATAAACCAATTAGGATATAAAGTACTGCATGTTCGTACTTTGTTATTTATTACAATTGAAATTATACTCACGTTAGGTATGTTTTCAACAATATATTGAATTTCATTAGCTGATTCAAATGAACATACTTTAGAGAAAATGTTTGCTGAAGTAAAGCAAACTTTGTCTTCTTGGGAATTATAAATTACTTGTGAAAATATACAAAAAGGTGATTATATTAATCATTCAGCATAAAAAATACTTTTACAAAAACTTGAGCCAACAAGTTAAAAATTAGGAGAGATTATTTGTGGAATCTTAATAATTTTCAGAAATTGTTGCAAGACATTGACCATCTATATCCGAATATTGGAGTAAAAAATTGAAAAGAGTAATTAGAACCAAACCATAAAAGGTGACAAGGATTTAAATAGTCAAAGAGAATTATCATCTAAATCAGAGAATAAATGGTTTAGTGGAAACAAAATTATAGGAGGCACTTATGGATTGTCTGGATGAGAAGTTCGGTTACATTCAAGACTTTTTTTGATACAGGTTTCTCTGTAGCTTTGGAATGTGTCCTGAACTAGCTCTTCTAGACCAGGCTAGCCTTGAACTCCACCTGCCTCTGCCTCCCAAGTGCTGGCATTAATTAAAGGCTTGAGCAACCACCTCCTGGCCTTCATTCTAGACATTTTACACCCTATGCATTCCCTAGAGGAATTTTACTGCAGAGGAAAGATATTATCTTATAATCAATATTTTAAACATATACACATACTAAAAAACTAAAAAGTTATGTGGAAAAAAGTCTAGTTGCTTTTAAAAAGAAAACTGAAACTTTATCTATTAGCAAGAATTTACCAACGTTAAATTGTAGCATGTTTTACTAATGTTGAAATTGAATCATTATGGACAGGAAGTGAACATTGGCAAAGAGCTTATAGTAATTTCTTGGGAGAAATTAACAACAAATATTCCTTTAGCCATAATATTAATGATCATATAGAGAAGTAACTAATTCTAGGGAAAGGTTCCATCTAGCTTCCTATATTTAATTATGGGTTTGAGTCTCTATCTGATATCTAGGCATACATAAAAAATACTCATTTTTTACCTCTTACAGATCGGCTGCATATGACAATTAAAACGATTAAGTTTTTTGCAATGAAATATGAGCATGCATTACAGTGACTTTGAAGTCTCCAAAAGAAGTGTGAGTCACGCAAGGAAGATTTCAACTGCACTATGTAATTGTTTCACCATCTAAACATCAGGTTTGGACTACAAACTGCTTGGGACAATATTAAAATGGTACATTGAGATGATTGAGACACCTGGGAACATATGTTTTAATTAAGCAAACAGTTATTTTGGAGGTTTGAGGAAGAGATGATGGGCAAAAACAGACAGGTTGAATGAAGGAATTGAATCAAAGACCCAGATATTAATCCTCACACCTATGAACACCTGATTTTGGACAAATAAGCTAAAATTATACAATGAAAAAAGAAAGCATCTGCAACAAATGGTTATGGCATAACTGGATATCACCATGTAAAGGAGTGCAAATAGATCCATATCTATCACCATGCACAATACTCAAGTCCAAAGGGGATAAAGGCCTTAATATAAATCTGACCACACTGAAACTGATAGGAGAGAAAGTGAAAAGTAGCCTTCCAAGTATGGAACTAAAGACCACTTCCTAAATATAACACCTGTAACACAGAGTCTGAGAGGAACAATTAATAAATGGGACCTTCTGAAACTGAGAAGCTTCTGCACAGCAAAGGACCCAGTCAATAACACAATAAGGCAGCTTACTAAATTGGAAAAAAATTTCCAATCCCATATAAGATAGAGGACTGATCTCCAAAATATATAAAGAACTCAAGAAATTAAACATCGAAATTTCAAATAATTCTATTAAAAATAGGGTATAGAACTAAACAGAGAATTTTCTATAGAATAATCTCAAATGGACAAAAGACACTTAAGGAAATGTTCAACATCCTTAGCCATCAGGGAAATGCAAATCAAAATGACTCTGCAATACCATCTTACACCTGTCAGAATGGCTAAGATCAAAAACACCAATGACTGCTTATGCTGGAGAGAATGTGGGAGTAAGGGGAAGACTCTTCCATTGCTGGTGGAAATGCAAATTGTACAACCACTCTGGAAAACAGTATGGCAGTTTCTCTGAAAATTAGGATTCAACCTACCTCAAGACCCAGCAATACAAATGACAGGAGAAATTAGGATCAGGGTGCTTGGATGTAGGGAGAATGAGGAAAGACTACAGGAATTGGGGAACATTAGGGAGTTGGTACGGTACCTAGTACAGTAAATACTCATTAGATTGTATGAAAATGCCACTAGCAAGGACTTTTAGGAAAGAGGGATAAGAAGCCTGTGAAGTCTTCTATAACAAAGCAAAGTATTCAATGTTGGGACTGTGACACCACCCAGCAACAGTTACATCTACATCTAGTCCTTCTTGCAAGATATGTTGAGTTATTTGTTCCCCAGAACTTGTAGGAGTAAACAACAAATAACTCGTGAAACTTCAGTCCCATTCCATTAGAGGGAGACAATGCCCATCCTAATTGGATGTCCAAGACCTGAAGCTCACTACACTAAAATCACCAAACAAGATAGGAAAAAAGTCCATGAAATGATTTCTCGTGATATTCTGCTATTCTCATAGAATGGTGCCTCAGCCAATTGTTATCAAATTGGCCTAATCCAGGAACTCAAAGCAGCAGGAGCAGACACAGGCAGTCAAACAATTAGAGGAGATAAGGAGACCCTGCTGCCAATGGGGAGGAAGTACCATAGCAACTGCCTCCCACCTTAATTGAGGACACTAGGTTAACACAGCCCACAGAATCAACTAAGCAGGGGTTATTGGTGCTCACAGAGACTCATAATCCTATAGGGGCCTGTGATAAATGCTTTGCATATATGTTATCATAAATAACATATATACTTTGGTGTTTTGTGGGACTGCTAAGACTTGGTGCGTGTATATGTGGGGTGTACTTTAACTCATTTGACAGCTTTTGAGACCACTTTTCCTCATTCTGGGTTTATATATCCAGGCTTCATATGGATTCTGCATAGTCTTACTTTAACTTGTTGTACCATGTATGTGGACTGGTTTTCCATGTCTAGTTGACAATGACCTAGAGACATCAGAGATAAGGGAGCCTCAGAAAAAAAAATGCTTCCATGGGATTCAGAAATGAGGCATTCTCTCAATGACTGATCAATGGCAGAGGTCACAGCCCATTGAGAGTTGTGTCATCCCTGGGCTGGTCCTGGGTTCTATAAGAAGAGAGGATGAGTAAGTCCTATGAAGTAAGAAAGTAAGAAGCACTCCCCCATCACATTTGCATCAATTCTTGACTCAATGATCCTGCCCTCCTTAATTTCCTTCCCTGATATTCTTTAATAGTGAACAACAATATGGAAGTATAAGCCAACTAAACTTTTTTCACCCAATTTTGCTTATTGGTCATGGTGTTTCATCAAACAGCAGAATCCCTAATTAAAACAAGACACCATGTTTTCTTGATGTGTATGAGATACTAAAGGTAAACAAAGAAGAGAGATTTGGGGAAATGTGAGACTGAGATGAATGGTGGAAGAGTGGATGAAGAAAATGTGCTGCATTTACACAATGGAGTATCACACAGCAGAAAAAATAATGACATCTTGAAATTACAGGCAAATTTATCGATCAAGAACACATCATACTGAGTGAGGTAACCCATACCCAGAAAACATATATACAGTGTCCTCAATCATAAGTGGATTTTAGACTTTAAGCAAAGAAAACCAGCCTACATTCTCAACCTCAAAGAACCTAGATATCAAAGAGGAATCTAAGCCAAATACACATGGATATAATCTACATGGAAAGTAGAAAAAGATAGTGGAAGGGAGGAGAGCAGAGAAATGTACATATGTCAATAAAAACAATTAAAAAAAACAAGAAATGACATAAACTACCGACTGCCTGGACAGTCACCCAAGATTCCACTCTACTGTTGGACTTTTAACTTTAGCCTATACACCTAGAAGATCTGACCATGTTTCTGTGAAGCAGGAATTTTGAAGGATTGTCCTGCTTTGCCATGGCAATGCTCAGCTGTCACTTTCTTTTGTGTCCTGCCTATCTAACTTGGACAGTACACTGTCAGTAGTTAACTCAAAGGGCAGTTTCTTGCCAGTGCCTAAGTCTTGCCAGCAAGAAAGTTATCTACATTTAGTCATTTCTATGATATCCAACATTTCTCTGAAGTAGATTGGTGACAGGAACAGACATGTCTCGCCATAAAAGCCTTATATAATCATAACATCTTCAATGCCATATTTTGAATAGAATGCCATAATTTGAATAGAAAATGCTTGATAACTTATTTAAAATGTATTTTTGGCCAGGGAGTAATGGTGCATGTCTTTAATCCCAGTACTTATGTGGCAAAAGCAGGTTGACCTCAGTGTGCTCAGGCCAGTATGGTCTACAAGGTGATTTCCAGGACAACCAGAGTAATACAAAGGAACCCTACCTATCATGGAAAAAATGAAAATGAAATGTCTTTTTGTTTCAGCTTGAAAGCCTACATAACATGACTATAAGTATGATAATAATATGTAACTATTAACTTGTAAATTTATTAATTTAAATAGCTTATAATAGTAATTTTCAGGACTAGAGGTTCATTTTATATCGTAAAATGACTTGTTGGGCAGAAAAACTTACATAAGAGTAAAAATGTAAGGCAGGCGGTGGTGACACACGCCTTTAATCCCGGATCTTGGGAGGCAGAGCCAGGTGGATCTCTGTGAGTTCGAGTCCAGGCTGGTCTACAAGAGCTAGTTCCAGGACAGGCTTCAAAACCAAAGAGAAACCCTGTCTCGAAAAACCAAAAAAAAAAAGATTAAAATGTATGTACAGTATGTTTCATCAAAAATAACCTTGAATTTGCATTAGTATACAAAAATATGTTAAATAAGATTAGAAATATCTACAATATAACAAAAATAATCTCAAATATGTATTAATATACAAAAATGCATACTAATGTAAAATATTTAATAAAAATAGTTTTTTATTTAAATTCAAATTAGTAATCTATCATTTATTCTATATTCTCTATATCTTCCAATTTTCTTTTCAGAACAAGATAATTAAATGTTATCTCCTTTGTTTATATTTTTTACCATTACCCATAGTAACTTGTTACCACCTCCACCTCAATGATGACATAAATCATGACCTAAAGGATGACCAAACTGCTTACCCCAACACTTGGGAATATGGGAACCATGCTTTTGAAATTATTTTTGATGTCTGTGAGCAATGGCATCTATAAGGGTTCTTGAAATAAACCCAGGATAATTTCAATTCATGGGAGAACTACCTGTATTATCTCCTGTCCAGTCTTTGTGTAATGGGAAAGTGGAGGAATTATCTCAAGTTCTGGCTAGTATAGTGTATGAGGACCATCCTAGATAGTAATCTTGGAATTGTCCTGAATAATTTATAGCCCAAAGCTGACCTTTGGAGGAGGGTAGTTAGTTTAGTGGCATTACCACATTCAAGAAGGATTCAATGTTGTGGGGCCCTATGCCTGTCTTTAAGATTTTAATGGTCGCTGCTAAGAATAATCGTGGTTTACTGTAGAAAACCTTTTAAGTGCTGTATGGAGTAAAGCTCAAAGCAGTTAAAGGAGCACAGATTTTTATTTATATACAGAATTCAAAAACTTAATTTTAAGTTACTTGATAGAGATTTAGACCCAAAATCATGAATAGGAATTAAGAAGAAGACTTTTATTTAAATTAGATTTTAGATGTAGTGCATACTGATCTTATTCATAAATCCTGTAGTCAGATAGTAGTGCTGAAAGCTGAAAGATCAGAGAAGCACAGCATCCAGCCACTAGTTTTAGCTCTATAAAATTCCCAGTCCAATGTGGGAGTCCAGGTGTGACTCAGTTTCCATCTGGAGTCTTCTCAGACTTAAAGATTCTATTTGAGTCTGAACATGCCTGCTGTTCTTCTTCTAGTAACCTTGAGGGCTGTGAATAACATCTGTGTTATCCAACAGAGAAAGCATTTTGCCCAGCTCAAAGAGTCCATTTTTTTCTATTAATATTTGGGCTACTGTAGGTCAGCCAGGGGCACCCCTAGTTACTGATTAGAAGCTGCTTAGCTGAATCAGATAATGCACAGGTTTGAGCTGCCTCCAAGCACAGTGCAGGAAGGTGGGGAGCTGACTGTACTGCTTTTTGACCTGCCTTTTGACTGTGTTTAGTATATATGCTGGCTAAGAAATAAACTCAGGCTGTTTTCTATTGACCTTTCATCTTCTCAGTCTAACCTATGATTTTGTCTTCATTTCTCTTAATCTAACTTTTCCTTTGCCTCAGCATTCCCTCCAAGGGAAGCCCTAGATAAATGTTGTAAGACTCACCAAATGAGGTATCCTGTCTCTATAAGTCCTCAGAGTGAATGCTGTTTCTACAAAACACTCAATCCTAAACTCCTCTCCTATACCACCTTATATTCCTCTCTCTGCCCAGGCAAGCCACTTCCTATCTGCAACTCCTTAGTGATAGGATTAAAGATATGAGACACCAGCATTTGACTCTACAACAAACTAGTGTGACTACTGGGATTAAAGGTGTGTGTCAGTATTGCCTGGGGTGTAAGGCGGGCCGTGGCATCTGTTTACTTTATGATCTTCAGGCAAGCTTTATTGTTAAAATATAAATGAAAAAATAAAATTAAATAATTAGAAGCAAGCATCTGAGATCAAGAAGAGAAAAATAAAACTGTTAAACACCAAAGAGTATAAAAAATATTCTGAGTACAAACTGGAGAAGGTCAATCATTTTCAAAAACAATAAATGATATAATTAAATTATGGTTCACAAAATCAACAATATAGATGACACCATTGGCAAAACAAGGCACAAACACAAACACAAATCTACCCACACACAAACACACACACACACACACACACACACACACACACATATATAATATATCCATAATTGATTCTTAAAGAAGAACAACAAGGTTCTAATCAAAATCACTGAATCACTGGCCATCCCACATCCTGTATACTCCTGTTCTTTCCTTTACCAATAACAGAAAATGGGTTCGGTGAGAAGGCTGTTTCACCAATATTTACAATATTCACTTGAAGTTTTCTGATGTTTTTACTTTACAGAAAATAGATTTGACTACTGAAAGCATCTCATTCTCTTTTGATAAAGAAAATGATGTGTTAGGATCACTTACCATGTTGTTTCCTACAATTGGTGATGGAATCCAAGTCTGCATCACCGTGAGGAAATGAAATCTTTTTAAATGGAATTTCAAGAAACAGATTTTTAAAGAATCAGTTTACATGTAGATCAACTTGATTTACTCTAACTACTTGGAGTTCCAAGCACTTCTGAAAATAAGGTTACTGCTATTTTTTGTGTATGTTTTTGTATTTTTTGGGTATGATATTTTCTATATGATTGCTGGAAGTGATCAAAGCTTCACGGAGTCAGGGAGATAGAGGAAGAGAATGAGAAGATAAAGGAGCTACAAAATGAGGTATAAAAACAGATGACTAAGAGTACAACCCCAGGCAATGCTGGCTCAGTAATCATCTCTTGAGGAGAAGATGGAGGCTGATGCCAGTTCCATCTATGTTGGCAATGTGGACCATGGTGTAACAGCAGAAGAGCTGGAAGCTCACGTTCATGGCTGTGGTTTCATTCAACTGTGTTACTACAGTCTGTGTCGAATTCAGTGGCCCTGCCAAAGGGTTTGCATATATAGAATTCTTAGACAAAGAGTCAGTGAGGACTTCCCTGGCTTTAGATGATTCCCAGTTTAGAGGGAGACAGATCAAGGTGATTCCCATCAGCACAACAGATGGGTTACCCGTGTGCCCAATACTGTGCCCAAACTACCAATTACAACAGCTCCCAGTCTAGATTCGACAGTGGTTTAAACAGCTGGCCCTTGCATCAAAAAAAAAAGATATAAAAAGAGAAAAGAAAAACAGAAGGTGGAAATTTATTTTTAAAAAAGATATACTGGGCTGGAGAGATGGCTCAGGGGTTAAGAGCATTGCCTGCTCTTCCAAAGGTCCTGAGTTCAATTCCCGGCAACCACAAGATGGCTCACAACCACTTGTAAAGAGGTCTGGTGCCCTCTTTTGGCCTGCAGACATACACACAGACACAATAATGTATACATAATAAATAAATAAATACATAAATACATAAATAAATATAAATAAATAAAAATAAATGCAAAAGATATACTGGGGCTCTCTGTGAGTTCGAGACAAGCCTGGTCTACAAGAGCTAGTTCCAGGACAGGCTCCAAAACCACAGAGAAACCCTGTCTCGAAAAATCAAAAAAAAAAAAAAGATATACGGGGGAAGGGGGAGAATCCCATAACTAACTGAGGAGGAACCTGCTCTGGGCAGTAGGGCAGGCCCAGTGAGTAAGACAGGGGTGACGTATTCCCTCTGGAGATGCCATATGGACACTTCTCAAATGTGCAACCTGCTCCCTATTTTCCTGTTCCACTTCACTCTCTTTGGGCACGGATGGTAGGAGGCTTTTTTTTTACCTAGAGCTCTGGAGGGCACTAATCTGTTCAGCTTGTTTCCTTCCCTCATCCCCTCATCTTCTTTATGCTTTTTGGAGTCCCGGCCTGCTCCTGATTTACCAGGTCTAGGAACATGCTACCCATCTTTCCTTGGGCCTCCTGCCTCTCCAGTTTATCTGCTGCATTTTTTTGGTGACTTTTGTTTATTTTTCTGTCTTGAGAGTCTTTCTTTGCAGATTTTTGTAGCAGGAAGAACTCACTCACAGTGGATTCAGTGTAAATTCCACTTACCCTGGGGAAATACACTACTTTGTTTTGGGAAGTTTTGCACTGTGGTTTTTGTGTTGTTGTTGTTGTTGTTGTTTATCAGGTGTTGTTTTGTTTTATTTTTGTTTACATTTTTCCCTTTTATTTGGAGGGAATGGGAAGAGTTGGGAATAAGGAGGTGGGAGCTGCATTTTGTTTATTTTTTAAACTCAATCACAAGGGACGTGTTTTTTAAAATAATGTGTCATGAGGAAAGTTGTTGATGAAAAAAGGAAAATGATTCAAAATTTATTTTCTCCTACATGGATTATGGCCCAAGATGTGAATTATGCTCTATCTACCTGCCCAACACAATACACACCTGAGAAATCTCTGCGGATCAGAAACTCATTTGTTCCCTGGAACAAGCTTCACTGGATCACACCATTGCAGCCAGTGGCAGGATCACATTAAAGCCTTCTAATCATGCATTGCTAGAAGATCAATATCATCATTTCCTACCAGTTCCTAAACTATTTGTAATCTTTATAACACAAATCTGACATTGGAATGCAATATTGAGAACTTCTGGAAACTAGACCTTCAGTTTCCTAATCTCTCTTCCCACTGCACACCAAGAGCAGTGTCCATGTGTGTACTCTGGACAATCACCATCATATCCTGACTTTCCAGAGACTCCCCTGCTCCAATAAATTCATATACAGAGAGGCTCAGAGGACAAGGGCCACTGCCAACATGAAACACATGGACCAACATAACTACAGTCTGCCTCATGATCAGTCCAACTCACAGCAGAAATGACAGTTCAACAGGCCTAAACACCCAACACTCACCACGGTATAGCTTGTGATCTTCCTTACTACTCCTACTGCAGAGGCAGAATAGAATCATGAAAAGAACCCACAAACGGTCTGCTACCAGTACTCCCCATTGCTAACCCTTCCCAGAATTCCTCACAGGCTAGGGCCTCACATTATTAGCAACTCCTCTATAGGAGGATCAGAGATCAAATGACTCAGACAGCAAATTCCTTCCAGTTCTGCCCTCCCAGCCCAGCAAACAGTGACCTAGCTTAGAAAGTTTGTATTTAGTACACATAATTCAACTCTCCTACACCACATCCTGTTTCTCATCCAAAGCACAGGGTCCTCTGTGTGCACATTGCATTGCACACTCACTTTCTAGTGCAGCCATCCCATTGCCTCAGAGATGGAAATCACGAAGACAAACACAGGTCACATTCATAAAGGAATCACTGTTCCTGTGTAACTGTGGTTACTTTGTAAGTGTTGTTAAAGAAAAACAAACCATGAATCAGAAAACAATCAGGATCATGTTAGGGCTTGGAGGGAGCAAAGACAATGTGAATATGATGTAGTTTTAATCTCAAAAATTATTTTGAAAAGTTGAAATAGGCTAAATCCATATCCTCCAGAGACTAGGGATTTGTATTAGAGCACAATAAATATTTGTCATGTATTTTCCCTAAAGATGAAGATCTTAATCCAGAAAAGTAACAGTCCTGTTAAGCAGGGACACAATATTTTACCCAGATCATCTATTTTGGATGAACTCCTGTAATATTGCAATTAGGTTTCAAGATAAGGTCAGTCCCACACCCAGATTGCCATTGTCTGTGGACTGCAAACAATGGTCAATCACGATAATAATACAGCATCGCAACTGATCAGGGCTACCTGATTCCATGTAAGTAATCTTAGTTGAAGGAGGAAAGCTCTCACCCTCAGGCCAACCTCTCACTTCCTGCACTGTCTCCACCAGCTTTCAAAGTTGGTCAATGAGTTCAACTCTTATACCACTCCCTCTTCATTTCTAAATGCCCAATAAAAGCCAGAATGATTAGCAGACACTCATTAACTGCTCTATTTTTCTTTCTCACTGACTAGAGAAGGACAAACCTGGAAGGAGTTGCAGGACTGACTTCCCAAAATGGGCAGCAGAGGCAGGATTAGGTGTTCAACATAAATCTCAATTACATAACAAGAGGCAAGCCTAAAGTATAGGAGACATTGTTCTACATAGAAATCAACATAACTTGAAAGAAATGAAATGAAACTCTCAATGATTTAGAAACATTGGAGAACAGAAACAAATAGAGATAAGAGAAGCAATAAATTAAAGAAAGTATTTGAAACTGATACCAAAAAGTGATTTTTAAAGTGATCATAATAATGCACTTTTAGCTGGGCAGTGGTGGTACACACTTTTAATCCCAGAACTCAGAAGCAGAAGCAGGCAGATATTTGTGAGTTTGAGGCCAGCCTGGTCTACACGAGCTAGTTCCAGGACAGGCTCCAAAGCTTCAGAGAAAGCCTCTCTCAATACACCAAAAAATGCACTTTTGAGATTAAATAAAATTTTCTATATTGACTTTAAAAAAGAGTAGGCTAAGAGAGACTTACATACATTTAATCTACATGGGAAGTATCAAGTATAAAAAGACAAGATCTCCTGAGTAAATTGGGGACATGGGGACCTCGGGAGAGGGTTGAAGATGGGAGTAGAGAGGGAGGAAGTGAAGCATTGAAAATTGTAGAGATCAGTAAACCTCAATTAAAAAAAATATCGATCATATCTGCAGAGGATAGTTCCCTAATTGCAAATTCAATGTTCCATGACTCAAGATAACCTTCCTAATCTGGACACCGCACAATCTGGTCTGTGTTCATTCACATGACATTAATTTACACATGCTGGGCAATTACAAACCTCTCCTGCTACCACAGTCAGGCCCTTTTTCACAGTGGTGGCTGCAACAGCTGATAGCCCCCCGCAGTGCACACAATAATCTATTCTCCCGTTTGTGGTCTGAGGAGAGAAGAAATGCTCCATATGCAGATTCTTTTTCGGTGACTGCGTCGACAGTCAACTACATGGCTCACATGCATTATTTTATTTTATTTTAATGTATTGGTTTTGTTTGAGACAGGGTATCTCTGTAGCTTTGGTGCATGTCCAGGAACTAGTTTTTGTAGACTCTGCGTGCACCACTAGTGCCAAGGAAATACATAATTTTAAAACTGTGAATTGGTACAGTCATTTAAGAACTTTGAAGCTGTAATATAGAGGACTCTCAAGGTTGCACAAGAAAGCAACAGACAGGGACCAAGGCCAACTGAGTCAGCATAACAGAAGTTGTCTCAGAAACAATATTTCTATTGGGATGGAAAGGCAACTCTTCTAGAATTAATATGACTTTCTACTGAGAAATCAAAAAACACATTTAGAAGATTAATAAAGAAAAGTCTCAGGCTGGAGAGATGGCTCAGAGGTTAAGAGCATTGACTGCTCTACCAAAGGTCCTGAGTCCAATTCCCAGCAACCACATGGTGGCTCACAACCATCTGTAATGGGGTCTGGTGCCCTCTTCTGGCCAGCAGGCATACACACAGACAGAATATTGTATACATAATAAATAAATAAATATTAAAAAAAAGTCTCTGTAATGATGTTATGCATTGATCTCTGTCCAATGCTCAAGGGGCGCTAGGTTAGACAGATTTTGCATTCAATATACGCTGTTATCCATAAGTATCCCTTAAGATAATGATCCAGATTATAGTTTGAACAATTGAAATAGAAACAGGCAACTTGTCAGTCTAAATATTTAGACAAAAGTATTCTCAGAATATTCTCTTAAGTATGCCAATGACATGTTACAGCAGGTCATTCTTAACTGACAGAGTTCTAAGGTGAAGATCATGAGGAAGGAGAAAGACTGGACTGGACAAGTAAAAGATAAAGATAGGGTGGGGAGATGTTGCAGAAGATACATCTCATACCTAGTAAGATTCTGAAGAAAAGTAGCATCTTAGTTGGGCAGTGGTGGGGCATTGCTTTAATCCCTGCACTCGGGGATTTTTCGAGACAGGCTTTCTCAGTAGCTTCGGAGCCTGTCCTTGGACTATTGTTGATCAGGCTGGTCTTAAAAGATTTCACCAGCCTCTGACCCTGGAGTTCTGGAATTAAAGCATGCACCACCACCGCCTGGCAACGACTTTTTATTTTTAAATCAGTGCTGGCTTCTTTGAAATAATTTGGAGTCAAATATCTGGACAATCTGAACAGTGTATATCTGGGCATTCTAATCTCTACCAGGCCTAATTAGCATATACTTAAAGTCTGGTGTTTTAGATACAGTTCTCCCTCTGCTAAATTCTACTTTGTGAGACTAATTATTTTTTAAGCATTGTTCAATCTATTGTATCACCAATTCTACTCTTCAACATTTGGTACAGTAGTGGAAAGCTACACAACACGTGAGATGCCTTTGATAACCTCCACAAATTTAAATATAGAATCAGACTATATTTAAATCTTAAATGCAAAGTGCTAGAGGATATTGGAGAATCTAGGCTTCTCTGAGTTTGGCAACTTGGACATGAATGCATGAACCGTGTTGAACTTGACTAGGATTTACACACAAATTCCTGCTCCCAATACTCTAAGGAGATGAAGCCACAGAACAAAGTTATTCAGAGGCCTGCCCCCATCTTCAGGTGTTCGCAGGGACCATGAGGAACTTCACATACAGGGAATATCTCGACATGTTCCCACCCAGACCCATGGAGAAAACAGTATAGTGTCTTCCGCACCTCGCCCTCTGCTCCTCCACATCAGGAGACAGCGTTCCCTCACTCACCATGTTGTGCTTCTCCATTTTGCCAAAGTTCTCAGTGCACCGTCTCCCTGCAACAGCAACTGCACCCGAGTACAGGAATCCACTGGCGCCTGCTCCTCTTCAAAGCCAAGACTGAAGGCGGCTGCCCGGAAGAGGCCTGCACTGCTTCTGACTGGCAGGTCACCTGAAGTGCATGATTGGCTAGTGAGTCCTGAGTGACAAGAGCACCTCCCATCGGGATATAGTGTGCTTAAAGAGACAGAATACTGGTTCCTGTGCAATCCATTCCCCCTAATAGAGAACTTCTCCAGATCTGAGAATATATACAGTTCAATAGCACTTTCCCAAGGCTACTAAAGCAATCAATGTCATCTTTTTGCACTCCTAGGAACTTTCCCTTTTTCTTCCAGCATACTATGTGACTTGTATTGTACACTGTGCTAGGTGGGTGGCATAATTTCCTCTTCCACAGAGGTAAGGATGCCTAGAATACTAACAATTAAAGAGAGTTTTAAAGTTACAAAATGAAATATTTGTTCTGTGGCTTCATTCTGAGATCAGATGAACTGAAGGTACTTTTTACATGGTTTGCACAGGAATTTTACACAACAGGAAAGAGAAAAGCAGGAACAGATCAATCAAGATGATTGGTATTTCCCCCATCGGAAAGCTGGATAATGGCTCCATTGCTTTATGGGTTTTGTTCCTTGAATTAAAAGCAAACTCCGGGCAAATGAATAATAATAAAAAGAGTAGTGTTCATAGAAATTTGAATATGTAGAGAATAATGGAGCTAGAAAGAATGTCTTCATGAGCACTGTTGTTAGCCAGCACATCTCCCTCCATAGTCAGGTGAATAAAATATACAACTGCAGTATTCAAGATTCTCTACATCAGCAGGACTGGTAGAATGAATCTCATCATGTATGTAAAAAGTGGGCTTATTAGAATGTCTCACAAGCTGTTGTCCAGGTAACTTAAGAATAGCTGCCTACCAAAAGCAATTGAAGAATCCAATAGCTTGCTTCTCAGCCTTTTGTCTAAGGTCATGTGAAGAATCTAGTAGTTGTTCTGCCCACAAGGCTCTGTGACTCAGCTGGTTTTAAGTATTCATCAAAATTACAATGAAGTATGCTCTAATACTAGTAAAGGAATGAGCTTGGTAGCCAGAGCTAGAGCACAGAGGCAAAAAAGATAATTTTCTTCTTCAAAATACTTTATATGTGACTGCTGCTACCAGAATGTAAGATGCTGATTAAGTTGGGCCACAGTCTTTGTTGAATTCAGGTTTTTGTGTGTGTGTGATTTCAAGACAGGATTTTTCTGTGTGGTTGTAGAACTCATTCTGTAGGCCAGACTGGTCTCAAATGCAGAAAATCGCACTACCTCTGCTCAAGAGTGATGGTGATAGGACTGTGCACAGACATAGGTGGGAGAGATGGCTCACTGGTTAATTGTGAACAAACACCAAGCAGCTTAAAGTGGGTCCTATCATCTCAAATTATACAGATTAATGGAGGATTTTCCCATTTCAAAACCTTTAAGTAAAATATCTCTCAGGTATAATCAATTCTTTGTGTATCAGATAATCCCAGAGGTAGTCAGTTTTAACTACCAAAAATAGCCAGACATTTCAACAACCAAGACAGAAAAAATGATAAAAAAAAAAATCTTGCCTGCAGGAGGCACAGAGTGTGGGAATTGGGTTTTTTTTTTTTTTTTTTTTTTTTTTGGTTTTCTGAGACAAGGTTTCTCTGTGGCTTTGGAGCCTGTCCTGGAACTAGCTCTTGTAGACCAGGCTGGTCTCGAACTCACAGAGATCTGCCTGCCTCTGCCTCCCAGGTGCTGGGATTAAAGGCGTGAGCCACCACCACCTGGCTGGGAGTTGTTTTCAAAACAGTGTTGTTCCTCAATAAATTAAGCATGGAGATTTTACGTAGGGAGTCTGAACATGCTCATGTATCATCTCCCTTTCCTTAAGCATGCTCAGTTAACAAGTCCACTTCTAACCATAATCACAATGTAAAAGCAGAGACATTTAGGGACATTCATAAATCAAAATTATGTAGGAACAAAAGTAAATAGACAAATGATGGAAAGAAATGCCTCTGGCATGTTCATACTGTACCATAAGGTCTTGCTTGAAATTCAAGTAGATGACACTGTGAAAAGTCGACTATCAATCTTGATGCTTATTCTAAAAGATAACTTTACCAAAACCATAATTTTCAAAAACACAAAAAAATAGAGAACACAAAACCAGAAAATTTCAAGGAAAAGGCACCTAACAGCCCTGTATACAGTGCTTCTGGAGGAACAGTTATAATGATCTCTATTAATCTCTGAGAAGGCTGACTAGATGGAAGACCACAGCCACTACACAGTCTACAAACAAAAAAAATTACACAACCCAGGAAAATAAGGAACCTGAAAAACATCCAAAAAAGGAGAACTGGAGAACTGGAACAATATTACCTCTTAAATTCATTCCAAATATCTGTCGCTGCTGCCCAGAAAAGCATTTGCTAAAATAAATATACTCAAATATGCAAGCACATATTATTAATTCAATTAACTGAGAAAAACCGAACATTTGACAGTAGGTCACCGAAATTACTTGGCACAAGTGAGAAATGTTAAGTCTGGAACATAACCTACAGGCTCTGACATTCATCACCGCACCCACTGGATGAGGAGTTGCATTAGCCTGGACTACAAATGCCAGCATTCCAGGTACAACCCCCTCAGTGAGGGGTCAGGACCTCTCCAACAGTGTATTTAGGTGAGATCCTAGAGGAGAAATACTTAGTTCCCAGTTTGCATGGGCTCCTCCCTCTCACCCCCCCCCTCATCCTGTCTCCCAAAATGGGATCGGTCATCACAGGGCTCTGTACTTAATTAAATGGTAGGCATTTTGATTTGTATTTATTTTACCTAATTGGACTTCTATGGGCTAGGATTTTTTCTTAACATGAAGGAAACACAGAGCACACAACAAATATTCTTAGGAGTTTATTAAAAGGGATGTGCACAGGCCTGGGAAGTCAGTGTGCAGAGAGGGAGGAAGATGGCTCATCCAGCTTTTACAAGCTGTCTGGTGTATGCACAGACATGGCTACATCATATGCAGATGATAGGGCTCATGCAAGTAGGGAAGGGATTAGCTGAGTAATATGTGGATCATGCACGAGGGAGCCTTTAACATCCCTGGGTGCCTGAGGGCCTGTCTGTCCCTACATGACCCCTAGAACCTAGAAGTATCAAATATATGTGGCCTAAATCATTATAGTCACCACCTTATCAGGTGATGTGAAATGCTGGGTATTTCTGGATCTATCAAGTTACAAAGTAGGACATCTACAGCTGCAACCTGTTATCAAATGGAAGTGGTATATTATAGATCAGGACAAAGGAGGTCCTGAAGACACAAGGAAGATACATGAAGAGATGGCCAACTTTCAATGGTTTCTACTCCTGTTACTATGCCTTCTGCTGTCAAGTATACACCTATAGTCTATTCCCTGTGATTGGTTGAATGAGGAAGAGATGACTAGGCCCTGGCTGATGGTTCAATACATTATGCAGGAACCACCCAGATTTAGACAGCTGCAGGATTACAATCCCTGGCTGGTACAACCGTGAAAGATGCTTGTGAAAGGAAATGTTCCCGGTGGGCAGAAAATCAAACAATACACATTTGAATGTGGTTTATTTGGAAGGAGAGATGGTCTAATCTACAACTAGCAATGAACTGATTGATGGACTTTATCCAGTGGTTTGACTGGATGCTGAGGGGTTAGTAAGGAGCAGGATTAGAAAATTGGTGATTAAAGACATCTGAGGAAGGAGGATGTGAATAATCTCTGTGAAGTGGAAAGGAGTATAAAGACCTTTGTATTCCTTATAAATGCTGATCAAAAGGTTCTTTCAGCTGAGGAGGAGTTCAAACCTCATTGAGACAGAATGACTCTTCCATGTACAGTCAGCCTCTTTTCCCAGTTATTCATGTCAGTGTCCAATGGGCCCATGACCAAAGTGGCCACATTGCCAAAATGGGAGATAGGCATGGGTTCAAGAACATGGTTTTGAACTCATCATGGCTGACTTAGCTACAGTTTTGCTGAGTTGCCATATTACGCATGGCACAGACCAAAACTTGGCCCCATATTTGACACCATTACTAGGGTGACCAGTCACCAACCTGCTGGCAGGTTGACTACACTGGAAAACTTCCTCTGTGAAGAGGACATTTGGGCTTCAAATGCTCTTAAACCAAAAGACTAGAGAAAGAATAACAACTTTAGGCAAGGTGATATATCCAGATTAGCAAGGGGAAATTGGATTGCTCTTCACAATAGAGACAAGAAAGATAGTATGTCCAGAATGCAGGAGATATTTTAGGGCATCCCCTTGTAATACCAGGACTTGCCATTAAGACAAATGAGAAACAAAAACAGTATAATCCAATAAGTATGACAAATGTCACATATCCATCAGGAATGAAGGCATGGGTCACTTCTCTAGGAAAAGACCCAAGACCTTGTGAAGTGCTTGCAGAGGTTGGGAGAAATACAGAATGGGCAGCAGAGTGTAGCAGTTCTAAATACCTTCTAAGGCCAAGTGACTATTGCAGCAATGAGAACTTGAACTGATATGAGTGCTTCTGTTGTATTTTGTTGACAATGTATTTTTAAAGTTATTTCTATGTCTTAAATTTCCCTATCATATGTTGCAACATCAATTATAAGAATATTTGTGGTGCGCTGGAGAGATGGCTCAGCAGTTAAGAACATTGCCTGCTCTTCCAGAGGTCCTGAGTTCAATTCCCAGCAACCACATGGTGGCTCACAACCATCTGTAATGAGGCCCTCAGGAAGAATCCTGTTTACATAATAAACAAATAAATATGTTTTTAAAAAAAAGAATATCTGTGGTTATCAGAAGTTTGAGATACTAGAATGATATCCTCCATGAGACATTGCCAATATTCCTATAAAAAACCTATAAATGGCTAATGTTTATTGGAAGCTCTCCAAAGGCAATGTAGACTATGCACTTCCAAACTTATCTGAACTTACACCCACTTCAACTTCTATCCTATCACAGAGAAGTGACCTGAAAACAGCCTCTGAGAGCTGGTAGCCTGGATCAGAGGTCCTAAAACTTACTCACATACTGGAATTATTTGGAAGACTCTCAAAACACAGTGTGTTTTCCTTCCAGAGTTTCTGGCTTAGGGCAGATGTGTGCTGTTGCTGCTCTGATGGCACAGGGATGAATGGCTCTAAAGGTCCTGCTGACTTTGCTGCAGCCTCTAAGCCATGGCTTACACTGCTCTCACTATCTGGAATATTTTCATTTTTCCTTCACCTGTAGTAGCTGATCTGTCTCTTCTGGTTCTGTTTGTCACACTGTATGCTTTATATCTCAGGAAGGGGGCAGATACTGACCTGTAAACCTGTGAGGAGGCACACCCCCAGAGAGATAATCTGTTACGTGCTTTGTATGGGCTACAGCTTTAGAAGATGTCTTTTTGTGTTTCCATCTCTACTTCAGAATCAGAAATGGTTTTAGAATTAGACAATGTCTATCCTTCTCAAAATCCAAGCATGATGTTAAAAGAAAAATTCAAAACTCAGTCTCATGTCAACGGCCTTCTGGTATGGGACAGAAAGAAGATCCATTTTAAAGGAACATTTTACTTTCCTTCATGCCCATTTTGTCTATATCTTATCTTTCACTGAAAATATGTCTACATGAATAACGCTTACATTTTCAACAAAGAACGGCTTCCAAGAAGAAATTAGGGCCCCACAATGTCTCTGGTTGATATGACGGCATGATGTTGATAGCACTATGAGACCGATTTATGGGTTCAAGCTGCAGATATGAGGCACCTTCTTACAATGTTCTGGCCAGAACTCCAAATAAGAACTTCAGAAGAACCCTATCTAATACTCAGAAACCATTTGCAATTATCCAAAACAGCAATCTTGAAATTTAACCATCATTTTAACTTTATAATATCCCATAGAGAGAACATCGCCCCCATGACATGTGGAAGCAATTCCAGAAGATGCCATTCTCTCTCTCAACAAAGTTTGTCTTCATGGTCAGGAATAACATTTAAAAGTTGATTATTACTCATTTAGGGTTGGGTGAAATTATGTACACTTAGAGATCTCAAAAAGAGGGAAAATGGAATAGGATGATAGGTAGATTACTTACTCACACTAATAATAAGTTTGTAAAAGAAGGAATACTTGTGAAGTACTATTTATGGATTTACACTGGTATAGACTTTTGTATATTGACACAAATTCAAATTATATTATATAGAATGTTTCTATTTTTGTTTGGAATATTTGTAACAACTATACAAGGTTATTTTGTCAGATTGTATAAATGCATGATTCTACCTCTGTTTAAAACATATTTTTGACACAATTTTATGATATATTTATCACATTGCATTATAAAACTCTACCTCTGATCAAGATTCTTATACATTGTTTACCTTTTGAGGTCATTGTCCTGCTTTACTGCATAGTTCTTTAAAGATTGTTTTATATTCTGATATGAAGTCTTATTCTTCAACACTGTGATGAGACTTTGGTTGATTGCTCAGTCAGTTGTCTCTGTCATCTACTACACTTTTTGGAAGCTGCTAGGCTGCACTACCTGCCTACTCAAGCAATATTATTGCTCTTCTCAGGCCTTTGATGCAGTTGAAGATGAGATAATCATACTTACCATCCTCTTATGATCTAGTTAAGCCATTTCTACTACAACATGGACTCCTTAGGATAGAATGCTTATCAAACCATTAGGATGTATTCCTTCCTTAATATTGATTATGCTTATTGTAATTCTAACTTTATTTTGACATCTGTTTCTTGTGTATATAATTTTGTATAGGGTTTGGAATTTCTTATTAAATTAAATGGGTAGGTGCTGTGAGAGCTCCTCCACTCAATAGCTTTACGATATCAATCCTTTGGGCATGGTCTCTTACAAGTATAAATGAATCTGTACAGTGTGTGGTTGCTTTCTTGAATCCAGCTTTTGATTCTGGATGCTAGCTATATTGTATATAAGATCCATTGCCCTGTAGGTGCTCATCTGACCTATAAAAGCCCAAGATATTCTTACACTCTAACTTGGTGTTTTCAAAAGTCAAAGATTCAATTAGTACTCACATAGTTCAGAGTCTGTCACTCTGACTTGTACAGCCTTCAAAATTTATCATTAAAACATGAAGTCAGTGTTACATGATGAACTTAGAATGGATGCAGCTATCTTAAGTAAAACCAAGCACTTCTGTCTCGTGTCATTATAGGTTTGGGAAGATTGGGAGATATGGTACGAATCTTTAATTTTCTTTTGGAAAATGTGTGGATTGTTTTTAATTAAATATCATAAATCAGTCTGCCTTAGCAAGAGGAAGTATTTTATTCAGCTACAAAATTAAGCAAAGTTCCATATTTCAGCTATTCATTTTATACTATCACTTTGTATAATTCACCCACGAGCAGCTGTGTATCAAGGATTTTTTAATTTTTTTATTCAACTATATTTATCCACTACTATCCCTTCCTCCCCCCTCCCCTTTTCCCATGTTTCACATGTTCCAAATTTACTAAGGTCTTGTCTTTCTCTATGTCCTATATAGAATAGATTTATGTATGTCTCTGTTTGTTTCCTCTTTGTTGTATATGTTCTGGGCATTGTGAATTGTAAGCTGACTGTCCTGTTTCATATCTAAAAGCCACTTAGGAGTGAGTACATGTATTTTTCTTTCTGGTTCTGGTTTAACTCACTCTTTTATGATGTTTTCTAGATCCATAAATTTTAAGATGTAATTGTTTTTATCCACTGAGTAGTACTCCATTGTGTAAATATACCACAATTTCTTTGTCCATTCTTCAGTGGAGGGGTTGTTTTCAGGTTCTGGCTTTGACAATGTTGCTGTGAACACAGTTGAGCATTTGTCCTTGTGGGATGATTGAGCATCCATTGAGTACATATCCAAAGGGCTTGGCTCGGTTTTAAGATAAGTTGTTTCCTAATGTTCTTTCATTCTTTTTTTTTTTAATTTTTGGTTCTCCAAGACACGGTTTCTCTTTAGCTTTGAAGCCTATCCTGGAACTAGCTCTTGTAGATCAGGTTGGCCTTGAAGTCAAGGAGATCTATCTCAGCCTCCCAAGTGCAGAGATTAAAGGCACGCCTCACAACCAGACAGGTGGCTTTCTATTTTTCTAAGGAATAACCATGCTGATATTCAAACTAGCTGGTAAGTTTGTAACCACATCAGCAATGGAGGAATGTTCCCTTAACTCTACATCCTCTCCAGTTTCAGTTGTCATCAGTGTTTTGATCTTGCCTATTGTTATAGACGTAAGAGGGAATCTCAGATTTGTTTTTATTTTCATTTCTCTAAAGACTAAGGAGTTTGGAAATTCCCTTAAGTGCTTCTCAGTCATTTTAGATTCATGGGTTAAACATTTTTTATTTAGGTCTGTACTCCATTTTTTCTTGGATTATTTGTTTTTTGATGACCAATTCCTTAAGTTCTTTGTATGTTTTGAAGATCAGTCTTCTGTCCAATGTGGGGTAGATGAATATCTTTTCCCAAACTACAGGCTGCCTTTTTTGTATTGTTGATCATGTCCTTTGGTTTACAAAAACCTTTGTTTCAGGAGATCTCATTTATTATTTCTCTCAGTGTCTGTGATGCCTGTGGTTATTATAATTTGAAAGTGGTCCTCTTTACCAATGTGTTCAAGGGTACTTCCAATATTCTTTTTTATGTTTGTCTTTATGTTGTAGTCTTTGATCCATTGGGACTTGAGTTTTGTTCATGATGATAGATATAGATCTACTTTCATTCTTCCCCACATTGATATTCAGTTATGCCAGCACCATTTGTTAAATATGTTTTCTCCATTTTATATTTTTTGGTGCTTTGTCAAAAATCAGGTGTAGTAGGTGAGTGGATTGATATCTAGATCTTAAAATCAGTTCCATTAGTCCTCCTATCTGTTTTTGTGCCAACACCAGGCTCTCTTCATTATTGTAGCTCTGCAGTCGTCTGAAGAAGTCAGGGAATGTGAAGCCTCCAGAAATTATTTTTTATGTAGGATTGTTTTTATCTTGCAGGTGGGGAGCTCTGAACCATCAGCATGGTCTCAGAGCACTCTCCTTCCAATCCCAAGTTGGAACACAAAAATCCAGTCCCATAAAAGCCACTGAAATGCTTTAAAGCCAGAGTTCATGCTGGCAGCACAGCCCAAAGAAGCTGCGCTTTAAATTGACACAGCGTTTTTTCTGCTGCTTTTGCTGAACCAAGAAATCTCTCTACAGCACGCCACCAACAAACAGCAAAAATCTGTGTTAAACTCTATCTCCCTTATTTTTAAGCCTTCCCAGGTTTTTATGTGGATTTAGTCCATCACATCTGGGCGCCTCTTTGTTGTAATAGCATGACAGGGCTGCGTCCCCAGCACCCTGGCCGCCTGCTACCTTATGTCTGAAATAACAACACACAAACTGTATTCATTTGAACACTGCTTGGCCCATTTTTATCTAGCCTCTTCTAGGATAATTCTCACATATTAATTTATCCCATTTCTAATCAACTCTGTTGTAATAAGACTGGCGGGGAAACATCACCCTTAATAGTAGCCACAAATATAAAATATTATGGAATTACCAACTAGACAATTGAAAGGACTGTATGAAAAGAACATTAAATCTTTGAAGAAGACACCAGAGAATGGGAAGATGTCCCTTGCCATTGTTACTTAAAAATCAACATAGCAATCTATAGGCTCAATACCATTCCCATGTAAATATCAGAAAAATTCTTCACAGATCTCAAAATAAAAACAGTCAACTTCATGTAGAAAAGCCAAAAAATGCACCTTCAAGCCATCTTTCTTTTTCAGAGAATATTCCTAGTAACCACCTTCTATCTACCTTCTTGATGACCACTCCCAATCTTCTGATAACCATGATTATACACTCAACTGGTAAGGATACATTTATAAAAAACATACAAGTAAACATATGAGAGATTTGACTCTTCATGCCTCTCATATTTCAGTTAATGTTGTCCTTTGAGCTTAAAAACATTGTTGAAACTTTTTAGGATTTTATGGTTCTGGTTTGAGAGCCAAATTGTGTTTCTTTCACTGGGCCTTTTTAATGTTTTGGCTGTTTTCAGGGAGATGTTGTTTCGTTATCTACTTCTAGACTGAGAGGCAAAGTTCTTTCCTTTGACTCTGGTTTGAAGACCAAAGTTGGAATACCCTTCCTATAACCAATAAGGTTTTATCCATTACTTTGCTGGTTCAAACTAAAATAAAGAGAGGTATAATGGGGCATAAACCAATTGCTGACATTACCTAACTTTTTTTTAACACAATAACTGATTTTGGTTAACTGACTCTAAGTGGCTTAACATCTGAAAGAACAATTTAAAATAAGCCCCCAGTTTTTTCCTGAGGTCCAAAAGATTATGATAATATGCACAAGATATCTCAGATGACTACACACAAAGTCTTACTCTCCTGTGAAGCACAAAACATTATGACACGGAGTTCATTTACAGAGTTTCACTACAGTATGATTTTTTTCTCATGTTTTTGAAAAATACACAAATTAACTTCAGGGTTCCTCTACAGAAGGGCTCATATTATGTATAGGAGATGCTTCTGAAAAAGAATTTACCACATTCCATTCACAGATATCTCTAGAGTACGTTACATTTTAAGCCTTTTAAGAGTACAGGCCTTCTCACACTGATATCATTCCTAGGGTTTCTTTCTAGTATGTGTTCTTTTTTTTTTTTTAAATTTTTTTATTATTTATTTATTATGTATACAATATTCTGTCGGTATGCCTGAAGGCCATAAGAGGGCGCCAGACCTCTTTACAGATGGTTGTGAGCCACCATATGGTTGCTGGGAATTGAACTCAGGACCTTTGGAAGAGCAGGCAATGCTCTTAACCACTGAGCCATCTCTCCAGCCCTAGTATGTGTTCTTCTATGCCTTTGAAGAGAACCATGTTGTGCAAAGGCCTTACCACACTGATTACATCCATAGGGTTTCTCTCCAGTATGTGTTCTTTTATGCAATTGAAGATGATTATGTCGTGCAAAGGCCTTACCACACTGATTACATTCATAGGGTTTCTCTCCAGTATGTGTTCTTTTATGGATTTGAAGATTATTGTGTAGTGCAAAGGCCTTACCACACTGATTACATTCATAGGGTTTCTCTCCAGTATGTGTTCTTTTATGCCTTTGTAGATCACGGTGACACGCAAAGGCCTTACCACACAGATTACATTCATAGGGTTTCTCTCCAGTATGTGTTCTTTTATGGTATTGAAGAGAACCATGTTGTGCAAAGGCCTTACCACACTGATTACATTCATAGGGTTTCTCTCCAGTATGTGTTCTTTTATGGATTTGAAGATTATTGTGTAGTGCAAAGGCCTTACCACACTGATGACATTCATATGGTTTCTCTCCAGTATGTGTTCTTTTATGGTATTGAAGAGCAAAGTTCTGTGCAAAGCCCTTACCACACTGATTACATTCATAGGGTTTCTCTCCAGTATGTGTTCTTTTATGCAATTGCAGATGACTGTTTCGTGCAAAGGCCTTGCCACACTGATTACATTCATAGGGTTTCTCTCCAGTATTTGTTCTTCGATGATCTTGAAGAGCACTGTAGCATGCAAAGGCCTTACCACACTGATTAGATTCATAGGGTTTCTCTCCAGTATGTGTTCTTTTATTCTTTTGAAGATGACTGTGATCAGGAAAGACCTTACCATGCAGATTACATTCATATGATTTTTCTTTATTTTGTGTTCTTTTATGACTTTGATGAGTTTCATAAAGAAGAAAGTCTTCATCATCTTGACTATAATCATAGGGTTTCTCTCCAGTGTGTGTTCTTTTATGTATTTCAAGATGATTGTGATAAGAAAAGACTTCATTACATTGCTTAATTTCACAGCATTTTTCTCCACTATGTGTTTTTTCATTCTTTAGAAGATGAATGGTATAAGACAAGACTTTACCACAGTGAGAATATACTGAAAACTTCTCTCCAGTTTGAATTCTTTCAATCCTGCAAGGATAATTTACACATGTAAAAGCTTTACCACATTCAATGCAGTTGAACCTTATACCTATCTGAATTATTTTCATATTTTTTCAAATTGTAAAAAGGAATCAAATGTCAAGCTTTTATAGCTTTCTTTAAAATCATGTATTGTTCTCTCATTAGTGGTCATTTTACATCTAGAAAAATATTTGTGATGAGAAATTCCACTGTGTCATGGTTTACCTTTTCATGTATAACTATACTTATATTTCCAGGATATTTTTTACATTATTGAAGAGAGCTGCACATACTGAGTTCTTTAGCAACTTTACTCCATTCATAATTTTACTATATTGTGAATCATTATACATTTGGTAAGTGAACTATGACACCCAGAAGTATTTGCATAGACCTAGAACTCATGTTTGTTTGTTTGTTTTTGTTGTAATATGAGATTGTATTTTGGTATTAACCATGATGATAGAAAATAAATTAACTTTGTATTTTTGGATCAAACTAAACATGTATACTCTACATAGGAACTACAGTTTATCTTCTTAATTTTTCTTACAGAGAGGTATGCTAAATCTTTCCATATTCCTATGCTTATACACTTGTGTCAAGAGTGACATATCATATATATGAAAAAAACAATAGTGTATAAAAGTTTTCCAAAATGAATCTACAAGGTTCGACTTTCACAGACTTGTGTTATAGATATTAAGATTTCTCTACAACAAATGCCCCTTGACTATTTGATTTCACTATACTTAGCACAGTCACAAAAAGTATATGAGGGATACAAGGCTTAGCATGGGCTATTGAATTAGTAAAAAGTTTTGCAGCTATACTCATCATCACTGAAGTATGCATACATTTTCTGTCATGAATAGCAAGAAGCAAATGAAGCAGCAGTTCTACAACATAGCTCTTATGGTGCTATGAATCAAATGGTGATATCTGTTCAGGCATTGCTACCTAGACTTTTTCTTAAATGAAGGCTTTGCAGATGCAATTCACATACATGAAATTGAGGGATATGGATTTGTGAGAACTTAATAACCATCAATACATTTAAAGCTGTGCTTATTACCACTGTTGCTTTTGTTTTAAAGTTCCAGAACACATTACAAACTATTCAATTAAATTGTTATGAACTTGCCCAAGAAAATTACCTTACATGTCTTCTAGAACATTGACAATGCTCTTCAGTGTTAAGGTCTTCCCAAATGTATCCTAAAATACAGTATCAGAATAGATGTTACATTATTTAAGAATGTGCAACAATTAGCTTATTATCTTTAGTGCACCTAAGAACTGGGACTGTGCTATTCACCTCATTCTTCTTTCTCTAAAACAAATTACAGAACAAAATCATAAACTAAAGAAAAGTTTTCTCCATATTTTAAAACATGAAAGAAATTCATTTTCACCTATAGTAGTTAGGTTCCTGTAGGTCTCCAGCATCACATCTTTGTAGAGATTCTTCTGGGAAGGATTCAGTAAATCCCACTCTTCCTTAGTGAAGTTGATGTGTACATCATCATATGTCACTGCCTTCAAAAATATACCACACGTGAGTACAATGTAAGTATGACAGTGAAATGCATACTTCTTTGAAAGTATAGTTTTATGATTCTGGTGTTCCCCATTCTTGTTCCATGACATAGACAGTCACTTTAGAAGGAAATTGAAAAGGAGAATCAATTTTGTTAATTCTGTGTCCTTTGTATAGGATACCACCTTATAAGAGCAGTATCTATTCATGGGTAAAGAAAAAAAGATCAACAGTATGTTGTATGCATGAGAAAATTAAAGACTACAGAAAGGAAAAAAAAAGATGGACAAACTGGGCATATTGGTGTATTTTGCCTTTAGCAAAATTACTGCAGGAAAATTCATTGTTCATTGTGGAAAACTTAAACATTATTTATATAGTCATATACAGACATATATATTCAATGACATGTACAATAGAGACAAAAATAGAAATGTGGAAAAGTGAAAATTTTTCTAAATTCTTTTTTCTTTCTGTTGCATGCTCCTGACATGAGAGAGAAACTCTGAATTTTTATTTCAATGACATGCTTGGATTTATAGAGGGACAGAGCCAATGTCCATCTCCAAAACCAGCTCTATATCTTCATAAATATACATTTACTTACAAAAGGCACCCAATAAAATGATTGTATAAAAGTGTAGATTACTGAATCAAAAAGAATAAAGGGGCATATATGTGTATGATGTAAAAGTGTAGATCATTAAAATTAATTTTAAAAATTAACTACTTATTTATATATTTTACATTGATATAGATATGGATGCTTCCTTTTGATATAAACTTGACATTTTTATTAAAACATACTGTCTATGATTTTTATATTCTTAAACTATTTTACCTAATTCAACTCACTTAAATGTGTAATGAAAATTTCTAGTCCTTGAAAGTTATTATTGCCGGGCGGTGGTGGCGCATGCCTTTAATCCCAGCAATCGGGAGGCAGAGGCAGGCGGATCTCTGTGAGTTTGAGACCAGCCTGGTCTACAAGAGCTAGTTCCAGGACAGGCTCCAAAACCACAGAAAAACCCTGTCTCGAAAAACCAAAAAAAAAAAAAAATGAAGTTATTATTATAAACCAATTAGGATATAAAGTACTGCATGTTCGTACTTTGTTATTTATTACAATTGAAATTATACTCACGTTAGGTATGTTTTCAACAATATATTGAATTTCATTAGCTGATTCAAATGAACATACTTTAGAGAAAATGTTTGCTGAAGTAAAGCAAACTTTGTCTTCTTGGGAATTATAAATTACTTGTGAAAATATACAAAAAGGTGATTATATTAATCATTCAGCATAAAAAATACTTTTACAAAAATTTGAGCCAACAAGTTAAAAATTAGGAGAGATTATTTGTGGAATCTTAATAATTTTCAGAAATTGTTGCAAGACATTGACCATCTATATCCGAATATTGGAGTAAAAAATTGAAAAGAGTAATTAGAACCAAACCATAAAAGGTGACAAGGATTTAAATAGTCAAAGAGAATTATCATCTAAATCAGAGAATAAATGGTTTAGTGGAAACAAAATTATAGGAGGCACTTATGGATTGTCTGGATGAGAAGTTCGGTTACATTCAAGACTTTTTTTGATACAGGTTTCTCTGTAGCTTTGGAATGTGTCCTAGAACTAGCTCTTCTAGACCAGGCTAGCCTTGAACTCCACCTGCCTTGCCTCCCAAGTGCTGGCATTAATTAAAGGCTTGAGCAACCACCTCCTGGCCTTCATTCTAGACATTTTACACCCTATGCATTCCCTAGAGGAATTTTACTGCAGAGGAAAGATATTATCTTATAATCAATATTTTAAACATATACACATACTAAAAAACTAAAAAGTTATGTGGAAAAAAGTCTAAGTTGCTTTTAAAAAGAAAACTGAAACTTTATCTATTAGCAAGAATTTACCAACGTTAAATTTTAGCATGTTTTACTAATGTTGAAATTGAATCATTATGGACAGGAAGTGAACATTGGCAAAGAGCTTATAGTAATTTCTTGGGAGAAATTAACAACAAATATCCCTTTAGCCATAATATTAATGATCATATAAAGAGGTAACTAAATCTAGGGAAAGGTTTCATCTAGCTTCCTGCATTTAATTTTGGGTTTGAGTCTCTATCTGATATCTAGCATACATAAAAAATACTCATCCTTTAACCTCGTACAGATCTGCTGCATATGACAATTAAAATGCTTAAGTTTTTTGCAATGAAATATGAGCATGCATTACAGTGACTTTGAAGTCTCCAAAAGAAGTGTGAGTCACGCAAGGAAGATTTCAACTGCACTATGTTATTGCTTTTCCAACTAAACATTGGGTTTGAACTACAAACTGCTTGGGACTTTATCAAAATGGTACATTGAGATGATTGAGACACCTGGGAACATATGTTTTAATTAAGCAAACAGTTCATTTTGGAGGTTTGAGGAAGAGATGATGGGCAAAAACACAGACAGGTTGAATGACGGAATTGAATCAAAGACCCAGATAGATATTAATCCTCACAACTATGAACACCTGATTTTTGACAAATAAGCTAAAATTATACAATGAAAGAAGAAAGCATCTGAAACAAATGCTTATAGCATAACTGGATATCGCCATGTAAAGGAATGCAAATATATCCATATCTATCACCATGCACAATACGCAAGTCCAAATGGGATAAAGAACTTAATATAAATTTGACCACACTGAAAGTGATAGGAGAGAAAGTGAAAAGTAGCCTTCCAAGTATGGAACTAAAGACCACTTCCTAAATATAACACCTGTAACACAGTCTGATAGGAACAATTAATAAATGGGACCTTCTGAAACTGAGAAGCTTCTGCACAGCAAAGGACACAGTCAATAGCACAATAAGGCAGCGTACTGAATGGGAAAATAAATTTCCAATCCCACATAAGATAGAGGGCTGATCTCCAAAATAAATAAAGAACTCAAGAAATTAAACATCAAAATTTTAAATAATTCAATTAAAAATGGAGTACAGAACTAAACAGAAAATTTTCTATAGAATAATCCCAAATGGCCAAAAGACACCTAAGGAAATGTTCAACATCCTTAGCCAGCAGAGAAATGCAAATCAAAATAACTCTGCAATACCACCTTACACCTGTAAGAATGGCTAAGGTCAAAAGCACCAATGACTGCTTATGTTGGAGAGGATGTGGGAGTAAGGGGAAGACTCTTCCATTGCTGATGGAAATGCAAATTGTACAACCACTCTGGAAAATAGTATTGCAGTTTCTCTGAAAATTAAGATTCAACCTACCTCAAGACCCAGCAATACAAATGACAATGGTGTGAACTCCGTTATACATCAATATTGGTTGTAAAGTAAAGGATATTCATGCTACAATCCACAGACACAGAGAGAGTTAGTTAACAACAAAGGATCAAGGGAGGGATACATTGATCTCCCTGAAAGGGGCACTAGAATAGATCTTCTGAATTGAATGGGGGTAGTTGGGTATGGGAACATGAGAAATCAGGATCTGGGTACTTAGATGTAGGGAGAAATAGGGAAGACTACAGGAATTAGGGAACATTTGGGAGTTGGTATGGTACCTAGTACAGTAAATAATCATTAGATTGTATTAAATGCCACTAGAAAGGACTTTTTGGAAAGAGGGATAAGAAGCCTGTGGATTCTTCTCTAACCAGGCAAAGTATTCAATGTTGGGACTGGGACAGCACCCAGCAACAGTTACATCTACATCTAGTCCTGCTTGCAAGATATGTTGAGTTATTTGTTCCCCAGAACTTGTAGGAGTAAACAACAAATAACTCGTGAAACTTCAGGCCCATTCCATTAGAGGGAGACAATGCCCATCCTAATTGGATGTCCAAGAACCTGAAGCTCACTACACTACAGGTCTATGAAGAACCAAACAAGATAGGAAAAAAGTCCATGAAATGATTTCTCATAATATTCTGTTATTCTCATAGAAGAGTGCCTCAGCCAATTGTTATCAGACTGGATTAAGCCAGGAACTCAAAGCAGCAGGAGCAGACACAGGCAGTAAAGCAATAAGAGGAGCTAAGGACATGCACCACCACCGGCCCATCCCAGCACTCGGGAGGCAGAGGCAGGTGGATCTCTGTGAGTTTGAGTCCAGCCTGGTCTACAAGAGCTAGTTCTAGGACAGGCTCAAAAACCACAGAGAAACCCTGTCTCGAAAACCAAAAAAAAAAAAAAAAAAAAAAAAGAAAAAGGGGAGCTAAGGAGACCCTGCTGACAATGGCAAGGAAGTACCCTAGCAACCACCTCCCACCTTGGTTGAGGACACTAGGTTAACACAGCCCACAGAATCAAATAAGCAGGGGTTATTGGTTCTCACAGAGACTCGTGATCCTATAGGGGCCTGTGCTAAATGCTTTGCATATATGTTATCATATATAACATATATACTTTGGTGTTTTGTGGGACTGCTAAGACTTGGTGCATGTATATGTGGGGTGTACTTTAACTCATTTGACAGCTTTTCAGACCACTTTTCCTCATTCTGGGTTTCTATATCCAGGCTTTATATGGATTCTGCATAGTCTTACTTTAGCTTGTAGTACCATGTATGTGGGCTGGTTTTCCACGTCTACTTGACAATGACCTAGAGACATCAGAGAGTAGGGAGCCTCAGGAAAAAAAAATGCTTCCAAGGGATTGTAAAGGAGGCATTCTCTTAATGACTGATCAATGGCAGAGGGCACAGCCCATTGAGAGTTGTGTCATCCCTGGGCTGGTCCTGGGTTCGTTCTTTCTTTCTTTCTTTCTTTCTTTCTTTCTTTCTTTCTTTCTTTCTTTATTCATTTATTTATTATGTATACAACATTCTGCCTCCATGTATGGATGTACACCAGAGGAGGGTGCCAGATTTCAGTACAGATGGTTGTCAGCCACCATGTGGTTGCTGGGAATCGAACTCTGGATCTCTGGAAGAGCAGCCAGTGCTCTTAACCACTGAGCCATCTCTCCAGCCCCCCTGGGTTCTATAAGAAGAGAGGATGAGTAAGTCCTATGAAGTAAGAAAGTAAGAAGCACTCCCCCATCACATTTGCATCAATTCTTGACTCAAGGATCCTGCCCTCCTTAATTTCCTTCCCTGATATTCTTTAATAGTGAACAACAATATGGAAGTACAAGCCAACTAAACTTTTTTCACCCAATTTTGCTTATTGGTCATGGTGTTTCATCACAACAGCAGAATCCCTAACTAAAACAAGACACCATGTTTTGTTGATGTGCATGAGATTCTAAAGGTAAACAAAGAAGAGAGATTTTGGGGAAATGTGAGACTGAGATGAATGGTGGAAGGAAGCACTGCAGTCAAGGTAAAAAGAAGAAGAAACAAAAGAATAATGAAAGAGAGGAATGAGGACAAGTAAGGGATGATTGAGTCAAGGAAAAATGAAAATTCAGCAGAGCAAATGGCAAATCCTGTGGTTCTCTCTTAGGTACAAGGGGCTACATATTTTGTTTGGTTGGTTTTTTGTTTTTGTTTTGTTTTTATTGAGACAGGGTTTCTCTGTAGCTTCGAAGCCTTTCTTGGAACTAACTCTTGTAGACCAGACTGGCCTTGAACTCACAGAAATGCACCACCAGTGACTGGTGAGGCTTTATTTTCCAAGGGCTTACTTAATTAGCTCTATCCCTATTGAAGCATTAATATAATTGATATTTAAAATAAAAACTCAGACCAGGGAGTTGTGGCACCCACCTTTGATTCCAGCACTTGGGAGGCAGAGGCAGGCAGATCTCTGGGAGTTCAAGGCCAGCCTGGGCTACAAAATGAGTCCAGGACAGGCTACAAAGCCACAGAGAAACCCTGTCTCAGAAAAACTAAACCAAACTAAACTAAACTGAAATAAAATAAAATAAAAACTCAGGAGTCAGATAGCAGGTTAAGAACTTGAAAGATCAGAAAATAAATTGATCAGCCACTGGTGACTACTACCTCTTCAATTTCTCCATGCAATAAAAGAGCCCATATCTTCTCTCAAGCCTGCCTTAATAATCCTGATTCCTACCTGGTCAAAGACCTCCAAACCTCTAGGGTAATTTTCCATCAGGTTGTTGTTAGCTCTGTCCTCACTACAAGCAAGCTTTATTATGAGAACATGATCAAAATGTCATAATTTCCCCTTTCTCACTAAATAAAAGGTGAAGGATTTAACTAACACAGTAAAGCTATATACAAAATAAACAACAACTATGTACAAATATATATAGGAAATAATGACCAGTCCATTTGTATTTGGTAAATTTAGAGAAAATACTTCATTATCTATCCTATCTAGGTAAGTCCAAAGTGTTGTACCTAAATCATTCTTTATCCCAGCCTAAAGTAAACTTGTTATATCTCTTCACCTTACATATTTCAAGCTAGTTTCTGAGTTGTTTCAATTTGGTAACAAAGAGAACTACAATTACCTAGTATTTAACTCCATTAGAGACCTAAGAAGGATATAATACTACCTGAGTAAACAGAAAGTATAGTGTTTATCTATCTCCATGCAGAAATCTCAAGTCCAAATAGATCAAAACATAAAAACAACCACATTGAACTTCATAGAATTGAAAGTGGGAAGTACACTTGAACACATTGGTACAGGAGACCATTTTTTAAATATAACCCCAGCAGCATGAACACTACTAGCAATATTTAATAGATGGGACCACCTAAAACTGAGAACTTTCTGAAAAGCAGAGGAAATGTTCAATAAAATGGCAGCCTATAGGATGGAAAAAGTTCTTCTTCATCCCCGCCTCAAACAGAGGGCTAATATCCAAAATATATAAAGAGCTCAAGGAACTGGTCATCAGAAGAACAAATAAGCCAATAGAAAAATAATTGTACAGAATTAAACACAGAACTCTCAAGAGATGACTATAAAATGACTGAAAGACACTTAAGGAAATGTTCAACATCCTTAGCCATTAAGAAATGTAAAAACAACTCTGAGATTCCACCTTACACCTGCAAGAATAGCCAAGATCAAAAACCTTTTGACAGGTTATGCTGGAGGGGATGTGGGGTGAAGGGAAAACTTCTCCACTGCTGGTGGGCATGCAAACTGGTACAATTACTTTAGAAATCAGAATGGTGATTTCTCAGAAAATTAAGACACAACCTATCTCAAGACCAAGCAATACCACTTTGGGGTGTATACCTAAATGATTCTCAAACATACCCCAAGGGCATGTGTCCAGCTATATCCATAGCAGCACTATTTGTATTAGCCTGGTAACAACCTAAACACTCCCTGACCAAAGAAAGGATAGGAAAATGTGCTGCATTTATACAACGGAGTACCACACATCAGAAAAAATAATGACATTTTGAAATTGCAGGCAAATTTATGGATCAAGAACACATCATACTGAGTGAGGTAACCCATACCCAGAAAGAGAAATATACAATGTCCTCACTCATAAGTGGATTTTAGACCTTAAGCAAAGAAAACCAGCCTACATTCTCAACCTCAGAGAACCTAGATATCAAAGAGGAATCTAAGCCAAATACACATGGATATAATCTACATGGAAAGTAGGAAAAGACAGGAGAAGAAGGGAGGAGAGCAGAGAAATGTATATATGTCAATAAAAACAATTAAAAAAAAACAAGAAATGACATACACTACCCACTGCCTGGACAGTCACCCAAAATCCCACTCTACTGTTGGACTTTTAACTTTAGCCTATACACATAGAAGATCTGACCAAGTTTCTGTGAAGCAGGAATTTTGAAGGATTGTCCTTCTTTGCCATGGCAATGCTCAGCTGTCACTTTTTTTTTCTGTCCTGCCTATCTAACTTGGACAGTATACTGTCAGTAGTTAACTCAAAAAGCAGTTTCTTGCCAGTGCCTAAGTCTTGTCAGCGAGAAAGTTATCTACATTTAGTCATTTCTATGATATCTATCATTTCTCTGAAGTAGATTGGTGTTGTTAGGAACAGACATGTCTTGCCATAAAAGCCTTATATAATCATAACATCTTCAATGCCATATTTTGAATAGAATGCCATATTTTGAATAGAAAATGCTTGATGACTTATTTAAAATGTATTTTTGGCCAGGGAGTGATGGTGCATGTCTTTAATCCCAGTACTTATGTGGCAAAAGCAGGTTGACCTCAGTGTGCTCAAGGCCAGTATGGTCTACAAGGTCATTTCCAGGACAACCAGAGTAATAAAAGGAACCCTATCATGGAAAAAATGAAAATGAAATGTCTTTTTGTTTCACCTTGAAAGCCTACATAACATGACTATAAGTATGATTATAATATGTAACATTAACTTCTAAATTTATTAATTTAAATAGCTTATAATAGTAATTTTCAGGACTAGAGATTCATTTTACATCGTAAAGTGACTCCTTGGGCAGAAAAACTTATATAAGAGTAAAAATGTAAGGAGGGCGGTAGTGGCGCATGCCTTTAATCCCAGCACTTGGGAGGCAGAGGCAGGTGGATCTCTGTGAGTTCGAGTCCAGCCTGGTCTACAAGAGCTAGTTCCAGGACAGGCTCCAAAACCAAAGAGAAACCCTGTCTCGAAAAACCAAAAAAAAAAAAAAAGAGTAAAAATGTATGTACAGTATGTTTTATCAAAAATAACCTTGAATTTCCATTAATATACAAAAATATGTTAAATAAGATTAGAAATATTTACAATATAACAAAAATAATCTCAAATATGTATTAATATACAAAAATCCATACTAATGTAAAATATTTAATAAAAATAGTTTTTTATATAAAGTTAAATTAGTAATCTATCATTCATCCTATATTCTCTATATCTTTCAATTTTCTTTTTGGAACAAGATAATTAAATATTATCTCCTATGTTTATATTTTTTACCATTACCCATAGTAACTTGTTACCACCTCCACCTCAATGATGACATAAATCATGACCTAAAGGATGACCAAACTGCTTACCCCAACACTTGGGAATATGGGAACCATGCTTTTAAATTTATTTTTGATGTCTGTGAGCAATGGCATCTATAAGGGTCCTTGAAATAAACCCAGGATAATTCCAATACATGAGAGAATTGCCTGTATTATCTCCTTCCAGTCTTTGTGTAATGGGAAAGTGGAGGAATTATCTCAAGTTCTGGCTAGTATAGTGTATGAGGACCATCCTAGATAGTAATCTTGGAATTGTCCTGAATAATTTATAGCCCAAAGCTGACCTTTGGAGGAGGGTAGTCAGTTTAGTGGCATTACCACACTCAAGAAGGATTCAATGGTGGGGGCCCGATGCCCGTCTTTAAGATTTTAATGGTCACTGCTAAGAATAATCGTGGTTTACTATAGAAAACCTTTTAAGTGCCGTATGGAGTAAAGCTCAAAGCAGTTAAAGGAGCACAGATTTTTATTTATATACAGAATTCAAAAACTTAATTTTAAGTTACTTGATAGAGAATTAGACCCAAAATCATGAATAGGAATTAAGAAGAAGACTTTTATTTAAATTAGATTTTAGATGTAGTGCATACTGATCTTATTCATAAATCCTGTAGTCAGATAGTAGTGCTGAAAGCTGAAAGATCAGAGAAGCACAGCATCCAGCCACTAGTTTTAGCTCTATAAAATTCCCAGTCCAATGTGGGAGCCCAGGTGTGACTCAGTTTCCATCTGGAGTCTTCTCAGACTTAAAGATTCTATTTGAGTCTGAACATACCTGCTGTTCTTCTTCTAGTAACTTAAGGGCTGTGAATAACATCTGTGTTATCCAACAGAGAAAGCATTTTGCCCAGCTCAAATAGCCCATTTTTCTATTAAGATTTGGGCTAGTGTAGGCCAGCCAGGGGCACTCCTAGTTAGTGATTAGAAGCTGCTTAGCTGAATGAGATAATGCACAGGTTTGAGCTACCTCCACGCACAGTGCAGGGAGGTGGGGAGCTGACTGTACTGCTTTTTGATCTGCCTTTTGACTGTGTTAATATATATGCTGGCTGAGAAATAAACTCAGGCTGTTTTCTATTGACATTTCATCTTCTCAGTCTAACCTATGATTTTGTCTTCATTTCTCTTAATCTAACTTTTCCTTTGCCTCAGCATTCCCTCCAAGGGAAGCCCTAGATAAATGTTTTAAGACTCACCAAATGGGGTATCCCATCTCTATAAGGCCTCAGAGTGAATGCTGTTTCTACAAAACACTCAATCCTCAGCTCCTCTCTCTTACCACCTTATATTCCTCTCTCTGCCCAGGCATGCCACTTCCTATCTGCAACTCCTTTGTGATAGGATTAAAGATGTGAGACTCCAGCATTGACTCTACAACAAACTAGTATGACTACTGGGATTAAAGGTGTGTGTCAGTATTGCCTGGGCTGTAAGGCGGGCCACAGCATCTGTTTACTTTATGATCTTCAGGCAAGCTTTATTGTTAAAATATAAATGAAAAAATAAAATTAAATAATTAGAAGCAAGCATCTGAGATCAAGAAGAGAAAAGTAAAACTGTTAATCACCAAAGACTATAAAAAATATTCTGAGTACAAACTGGAGAAGGTCCATCATTTTCAAAAACAATAAATGATATAATTAAGTTATGGTTCACAAAATCAACAATATAGATGACACCATTGACAAAACAAGGCACAAACACAAATCTACACACACAGAAACACACACACACACACACACACACACATATATATATATATAATATATCCATAATTAATTCTTAAAGAAGAACAACAAGGTTCTAATCAAAATCACTGAATCACTGGCCATCACACATCCTGTACACTCATGTTCTTTCCTTTACCAATATTAGAAAATGGGTTCGGTGAGAAGGGCTGTTTCACCAAAATTTCCAATATTCACTTGAAGTCTTCTGATGTTTTTACTTTACAGAAAATAGATTTGATTACTGAAAGCATCTCATTCTCTTTTGATAAAGAAAATGATGTGTTAGGATCACTTACCATGTTGTTTCCTACAATTGGTGATGGAATCCAAGTCTGCATCACAGTGAGGAAATGAAATCTTTTTAAATGGAATTTCAAGAGAACAGATTTTTAAAGAATCAGTGTACATGTAAATCAACTTGATTTACTCTAACTACTTGGAGTACCAAGCACTTCTGAAATTAAGGTTACTACTATTTTTTGTGTATGTTTGTATATATTTTTGTGTATGATACTCTCTATATGATTGCTAGAAGTAATCAAAGCTTCAGGGAGTCAGGGAGATAGAGGAAGAGGATGAGAAGTTAAAGGAGCTACAAAATGAGTTAGAGAAGCAGATGACTAAGAGTACAACCCCAGGCACTGCTGGCTCAGTGATCAAGACTCTTGAGGAGAAGATGGAGGCTGATGCCAGTTCCAGCTATGTTGGCAATGTGGACTATGGTGCAACAGCAGAAGAGCTGGAAGCTCATGTTCATGGATGTGGTTTCATTCAACTGTGTTACTACAGTCTGTGTCAAATTCAGTGGCCCTGCCAAGGGTTTGCCTATGTAGAATTCTTAGACAAAAAGTCAATGAGAACTTCCCTGGATTTAGATGATTCCCTGCTTAGAGGGAGACAGATCAAGGTGATTCCCATCAGCACAACAGATGGGTTACTCGTGAACCCAATACTGTGCCCAAACTACCAATTAAAACAGCTCCCAGTCTGAATTCGACAGTGGTTTAAACAGCTGGCCCTTGCATCAAAAAAAAAAAAAGATATTAAAAAATTAAAGGAAAACAGAAGGTTTAAATTTACTTTTAAAAAAGATATACTGGGCTGGAGAGATGGCTCAGCCGTTAAGAGCTCTTCCAAAGGTCCTGAGTTCAATTCCCGGCAACCACATGGTGGCTCAAAACCAATTGTAATGAGGTCTGGTGCCCTCTTCTGGGCTGCAGACATACACACAGACACAATATTGTATACATTATAAATAAATAAATAAATAAAAATATAAATAAATAAAAAAGATATACTGTGGAAGGGGGAGAATCCCATAACTAACTGAGGAGGAACCTGCTCTGGGCAGTAGGGCAGGCCCAGGGAGTAAAACAGGATTGACATATTCCCTCTGGAGATTCGATATGGACACTTCTGAAATGGGCAACCTGCTCCCTATTTTCCTGCTCCGCTTCACTCTTTTTAGGCCTGCTCAAGGGTAGGTGGGCACGGATGTAGGAAGCTTTTTTTTTTACCTAGAGCTCTGGAGGGCACCAATGTGTTCAGCTTATTTCCTTCCCTCATCTTCTCTCAGCTTTTTGGAGTCCCGGCCTGCTCCTGATTTACCAGGTCTAGACACATGCTACCCTTCTTTCCTGGGGGCTCCTGCCTCTCCAGTTTATCTGCTGCTTTTTTTTTGGTGACTTTTGTTTATTTTTCTGTCTTGAGAGTCTTTCCTTGCAGATTTTTGTAGCAGGAAGAACTCACTCACAGTGGATTCAGTGTAAATTCCACTTACCCTGGGGAAATACACTACTTTGTTTTGGGAAGTTTTGCACTGTGGTTTTTGTGTTGTTGTTGTTTATCAGGTGTTGTTTTGTTTTATTTTTGTTTACATTTTTCCCTTTTATTTGGAGGGAATGGGAAGAGTTGGGAATAAGGAGGTGGGAGCTGCATTTTGTTTATTTTTTAACCTCAATTACAAGGGAGTGTGTTTTTTTAATATGTGTCATGAGGAAAGTTGTTTATGAAAAATGATTTAAAATTTATTTTCTCCTACATGGATTATGGCCCAAGATGTGAATTATGCTCCATCTACCTGCCCAACACAATACACACCTGAGAAATCTCTGCAGATCAGAAACTCCTTTGTTCCCTGGAACAAGCTTCACTGGATCACACCATTGCAGCCAGTGGCAGGATCACATTAAAGCCTTCTAATCATGCATTGCTAGAAGATCAATATCATCATTTCCTACCAGTTCCTAAACTATTTGTAATCTTTATAACACAAATCTGACATTGGAATGCAATATTGAGAACTTCTGGAAACTAGACCTTCAGTTTCCTAATCTCTCTTCCAACTGCACACCAAGAGCAGTGTCCATGTGTGTACTCTGGACAATCACCATCATATCTTGACATCCAGAGACTCCCCTGCTCCAATAAATTCATATACAGAAAGGCTCAGAGGACAAGGGACACTGCCAATATGAACCACATGGACCAACATAACTACAGTCTGCCTCATGATCAGTCCAACTCACAGCAGAAATGACAGTTCAACAGGCCTAAACACCCAACACTCACCACGGTATAGCTTGTGATCTTCCTTACTACTCCTACTGCAGAGGCAGAATAGAATCATGAAAAGAACCCACAAACTGTCTGCTACCAGTACTCCCCATTGCTAACCCTTCCCAGAATTCCTCACAGGCTAGGGCCGCCTAGCTGGGCCTCACATTATTAGCAGCTCCTCTATAGGAGGATCAGAGATCAAATGACTCAGACAGCAAATTCCTTCCAGTTCTGCCCTCCCAGCCCAGCAAACAGTGACCTAGCTTAGAAAGTTTGTATTTAGTACACATAATTCAACTCTCCTACAACACCACATCCTGTTTCTCATCCAAAGCACAGGGGCCTCTGTGTGCACATTGCATTGCACACTCACTTTCCAGTGCAGCCATCCCATTGCCTCAGAGATGGGAAATCCTGAAGAGAAACACATGTCACATTCATAAAGGAATCACTGTTCCTGTGTAACTGTGGTTACTTTGTAAGTGTTGTTAAAGAAAAACAAACCATGAATCAGAAAACAATCAGGATCATGTTAGGGCTTGGAGGGAGCAAAGACAATGTGAATATGATGTAGTTTTAATCTCAAAAATTATTTTGAAAAGTTGAAATAGGCTAAATCCATATCCTCCAGAGACTAGGGATTTGTATTAGAGCACAATAAATATTTGTCATGTATTTTCCCTAAAGATGAAGATCTTAATCCAGAAAAGTAACAGTCCTGTTAAGCAGGGACACAATATTTTACCCAGATCATCTATTTTGGATGAACTCTTGTAATATTGCAATTAGGTTTCAAGATAAGGTCAGTCCCACACCCAGATTGCCATTGTCTGTGGACTGCAAACAATGGTCAATCAGGATAATAATACAGCATCACAACTGATCAATCAGGACTACCTGATTCCATGTAAGTAATCTCAGTTGAAGGAGGAAAGCTCTCACCCTCAGGCCAACCTCTCACTTCCTGCACTGTCTCCACCAGCTTCAAAGTTGGTCAATGAGTTCAACTCTTATACCACTCCCTCTTCATTTCTAAATGCCCAATAAAAGCCAGAATGATTAGCAGACACTCATTAACTGCTCTATTTTTCTTTCTCACTGACTAGAGAAGGACAAACCTGGAAGGAGTTGCAGGACTGACTTCCCAGAATGGGCAGCAGAGGCAGGATTAGGTGTTCAACATAAATCTCAATTACATAACAAGAGGCAAGCCTAAAGTATAGGAGACATTGTTCTACATAGAAATCAACATAACTTGAAAGAAATGAAATGAAACTCTCAATGATTTAGAAACATTGGAGAACAGAAACAAATAGAGATAAGAGAAGCAATAAATTAAAGAAAGTATTTGAAACTGATACCAAAAAGTGATTTTTAAAGTGATCATAATAATGCACTTTTAGCTGGGCAGTGGTGGTACACGCTTTTAATCCCAGAACTCAGAAGCAGAAGCAGGCAGATCTTTGTGAGTTTGAGGCCAGCCTGGTCTACACGAGCTAGTTCCAGGACAGGCTCCAAAGCTTCAGAGAAAGCCTCTCTCAATACACCAAAAAATGCACTTTTGAGATTAAATAAAATTTTCTATATTGACTTTGAAAAAGAGTAGGCTAAGAGAGACTTACATACATTTAATCTACATGGGAAGTATCAAGTATAAAAAGACAAGATCTCCTGAGTAAATTGGGGACATGGGGACCTCGGGAGAGGGTTGAAGATGGGAGTAGAGAGGGAGGAAGTGAAGCATTGAAAATTGTAGAGATCAGGGGGCTGGAGAGATGGCTCAGCGGTTAAGAGCATTGCCTGCTCTTCCAAATGTCCTGAGTTCAATTCCCAGCAACCACATGGTGGCTCACAACCATTTGTAATAGGGTCTGGTGCTCTCTTCTGGCCTTCAGACATACACACAGAAAGAATATTGTATACATAATAAATAAATATTAAAAAAAAAAAAAGAAAATTGTAGAGATCAGTAAACCTCAATTAAAAAAAATATCGATCATATCTGCAGAGGATAGTTCCCTAATTGCAAATTCAATGTTCCTTGACTCAAGATAACCTTCCTAATCTGGACACCCTAACAATCTGGTCTGCGTTCATTCACATGACATTAATTTACACATGCTGGGCAATTACAAACCTCTCCTGCTACCACAGTCAGGCCCTTTTTCATAGTGGTGGCTGCAACAGCTGGTAGCCTATGCTGTGCCCCCCGCAGTGCACAACATAATCTATTCTCCCATTTGTGGTCTGAGGAGAGAAGAAATGCTCCATATGCAGATTCTTTTTCGGTGACTGCGTCGACAGTCAACTACATGGCTCACATGCATTATTTTATTTTATTTTAATGTATTGGTTTTGTTTGAGACAGGGTATCTCTGTAGCTTTGGTGCATGTCCAGGAACTAGTTTTTGTAGACTCTGCGTGCACCACTAGTGCCAAGGAAATACATAATTTTAAAACTGTGAATTGGTACAGTCATTTAAGAACTTTGAAGCTGTAATATAGAGGACTCTCAAGGTTGCACAAGAAAGCAACAGACAGCCGGGCAATGGTGGTGCACGCCTTTAATCCCAGCACTCGGGAGGCAGAGGCAGGTGGATCTCTGTGAGTTCAAGACCAGCCTGGTCTACAGAGCTAGTTCCAGGATAGGCTCCAAAGCCACAGAGAAACCCTGACTCGAAAAACCAAAAAAAAAAAAAAAAAAAAAAAAAAAAAAAAAAGAAAGCAACAGACAGGGACCAAGGCCAACTGAGTCAGCATAACAGAAGTTGTCTCAGAAACAATATTTCTATTGGGATGGAAAGGCAACTCTTCTAGAATTAATATGACTTTCTACAGAGAAATCAAAAAACACATTTAGAAGATTAATAAAGAAAAGTCTCAGGCTGGAGAGATGGCTCAGAGGTTAAGAGCATTGACTGCTCTACCAAAGGTCCTGAGTCCAATTCCCAGCAACCACATGGTGGCTCACAACCATCTGTAATGGGGTCTGGTGCCCTCTTCTGGCCAGCAGGCATACACACAGACAGAATATTGTATACATAATAAATAAATAAATATTAAAAAAAAAGTCTCTGTAATGATGTTATGCATTGATCTCTGTCCAATGCTCAAGGGGAGCTAGGTTAGACAGATTTTGCATTCAATATATGCTGTTATCCATAAGTATCCCTTAAGATAATGATCCAGATTATAGTTTGAACAATTGAAATAGAAACAGGCAACTTGTCAGTCTAAATATTTAGACAAAAGTATTCTCAGGATATTCTCTTAAGTGTGCCAATGACATGTTACAGCAGGTCATTCTTAACTGACAGGGTTCTAAGGTGAAGATCATGAGGAAGGAGAAAGACTGGACTGGACAAGTAAAAGATAAAGATAGGGTGGGGAGATGTTGCAGAAGATACATCTCGTACCTAGTAAGATTCTGAAGAAAAATAGCATCTTAGTTGGGGAGTGGTGGGGCATTGCTTTAATCCCTGCACTCGGGGATTTTTCGAGACAGGCTTTCTCAGTAGCTTCGGAGCCTGTCCTGGAACTACTGTAGATCAGGCTGGCCTTAAAAGATTTCACCAGCCTCTGACCCTGGAGTTCTGGAATTAAAGCATGCACCACCACCGCCTGGCAACGACTTTTTATTTTTAAATCAGTGCTGGCTTCTTTGAAATAATTTGGAGTCAAATATCTGGACAATCTGAACAGTGTATACCTGGGCATTCTAATCTCTACCAGGTCTAATTAGCATATACTTAAAGTCTGGTGTTTTAGATACAGTTCTCCCTCTGCTAAATTCTACTTTGTGAGACTATTTTTTAAGCATTGTTCAATCTATTGTATCACCAATTCTACTCTTCAACATTTTGGTACAGTAGTGGAAAGCTACACAACACGTGAGATGCCTTTGATAACCTCCACAAATTTAAATATAGATTCAGACTATATTTAAATCTTAAATGCAAAGTGCTAGAAGATATTGGAGAATCTAGGCTTCTCTGAGTTTGGCAACTTGGCCATGAATGCATAAACCGTGTTGAACTTGATTAGGAAAGTGTATTTACACACAACTTCCTGCTCCCAATACTCTAAGGAGATGAAGCCACAGAACAAAGTTATTCAGAGGCCTGCCCCCAGGTTCAGGAGTTCGCAGGGACCATGAGGAACTTCACATACAGGGAATATCTCGACAGGTTCCCACCCAGACCCATGGAGATGACACCATAGTGTTTTCCGCACCTCGCCCTCTGCTCCTCCCATCAGGAGACAGCATTCCCTCACTCACCATGTTGTGCTTCTCCATTTTGCCAAAGTTCTCAGCTCATCATCTCCCTGCAACAGCAACTGCACCCGAGAACAGGAATCCACTGGCGCCAGCTCCTCTTCAAAGCCAAGACTGAAGTTGGCTGCCCGGAAGAGGCCTGCACTGCTTCTGACTGGCAGGTCACCTGAAGTGCCTGATTGGCTAATGAGTCCTGAGTGACAAGAGCACCTCCCAATGGGATATAGTGTGCTTAAAGAGACAGAATACTGGTTCCTGTGCAATCCATTCCCCCTAATAGAGAACTTCTACAGATCTGAGAATATATACATTTCAATAGCACTTTCCCAAGGCTACAAAAGCAATCAATGTCATCGTTTTGCACTCCTAGGAACTTTGCCTTCTTCTTCCAGCACACTATGTGACTTATATGGTACGCTGTGCTAGGTGGGTGGCGTAATTTCCTCTTCCACAGAGGTAAGGATGCCTAGAATACTAACAATTAAAGAGAGTTTTAAAGTTACAAAATGAAATATTTGTTCTGTGGCTTCATTCTGAGATCAGATGAACTGAAGGTACTTTTTACATGGTTTTCACAGGAATTTTACACAACAGGAAAGAGAAAAGCAGGAACAAGAAATCAATCAAGATGATCGGTATTTCCCCCATCGGAAAGCTGGATAATTGCTCCATTGCTTTATGGGTTTTGTTCCTTGAATTAAAAGCAAACTCCGGGCAAATGAATAATAATAAAAAGAGTAGTGTTCATAGAAATTTGAATATGTAGAGAATAATGGAGCTAGAAAGAATGTCTTCATGAGCACTGTTGTTAGCCAGCACATCTCCCTCCATAGTCTGGTGAATAAAATATACAACTGCAGTATTCAAGATTCTCTACATCAACAGGACTGGTAGAATGAATCTCATCATGTATGTAAAAAGTGGGCTTATTAGAATGTCTCACAAGCTGTTGTCCAGGTAACTTAAGAATAGCTGCCTACCAAAAGCAATTGAAGAATCCAATAGCTTGCTTCTCAGCCTTTTGTCTAAGGTCATGTGAAGAATCTAGTAGTTGTTCTGCCCACAAGGCTCTGTGACTCAGCTGGTTTTAAGTATTCATCAAAATTACAATGAAGTATGCTCTAATACTAGTAAAGGAATGAGCTTGGTACCCAGAGGTAGAGCACAGAGGCAAAAAAGATAATTTTCTTCTTCAAAATGCTTTATATGTGACTGCTGCTACCAGAATGTAAGATGCTGATTAAGTTGGGCCACAGTCTTTGTTGAATTCAGGTTTTTGTGTCTGTGTGTGTGATTTCAAGACAGGATTTTTCTGCGTGGTTGCAGAACTCATTGTGTAGGCCAGACTGGTCTCAAATGCAGAAAATCCCACTACCTCTGCTCAAGAGTGATGGTGATAGGACTGTGCACAGACATGGGTGGGAGAGATGGCTCACTGGTTAATTGTGAACAAACACCAAGCAGCTTAAAGTGGGCCCTATCATCTCAAATTATACAGATTAATGGAGGATTTTCCCATTTCAAAACCTTTAAATAAAATCTCTCTCAGGTATAATCAATTCTTTGTGTATCAGATAATCACTGAGGTAGTCAGTTTTAACTACCAAAAATAGCCAGATATTTCAACAACCAAGACAGAAAAAATGATAAAAAAAAATTCTTGCCTGCAGGAGTACAGGAGGCACAAAGAGTGTGGGAGTTTTGTTTTTGTTTTTGGTTTTTTTTTTTGGTTTTTTTGAGACAGGGTTTCTCTGTGGTTTTGGAGCCTATCCTGGAACTAGCTCTTGTAGACCAGGCTGGTCTCCAACTCACAGAGATCTGCCTGCCTCTTCCTCCCAAGTACTGGGATTAAAGGCGTGAGCCACCACAGCCCGGCTGGGAGTTGTGTTCAAAACAGTATTGTTCCTCAACAAATGAAGCATGGAGATTTTACGTAGGGAGTCTGAACATGCTCATGTATCATCTCCCTTTCCTTAAGCATGCTCAGTTAACAAGTCCACTTCTAACCATAATCACAATGTAAAAGCAGAGACATTTAGGGACATTCTTAAATCAAAATCATGTAGGAACAAAAGTAAATAGACAAATGATGGAAAGAAATGCCTCTGGCATGTTCATACTGTACCATAAAGTCTTGCTTGAAATTCAAGTAGATGACACTGTGAAAAGTCGACTATCAATCTTGATGCTTATTCTAAAAGATAACTTTACCAAAACCATAATTTTCAAAAACACAAAAAAATAGAGAACACAAAACCAGAAAATTTCAAGGAAAAGGCACCTAACAGCCCTGTATACAGTGCTTCTGGAGGAACAGTTATAATGATCTCTATTAATCTCTGAGAAGGCTGACTAGGTGGAAGACCACAGCCACTACACAGTCTACAAACAAAAAATCTTACAAAACCCAGGAAAATAAGAAACCTGAATAACATCCAAAAAAGGAGAACTGGAGAATTGAAACAATGTTACCTCTTAAATTCATTCCAAATATCTGTCGCTACTGCCCAGAAAAGCATTTGCTAAAATAAATATACTCAAATATGCAAGCACATATTATTAATTCAATTCACTGAGAAAAACCGAACATTTGACAGTAGGTCACCGAAATTACTTGGCACAAGTGAGAAATGTTAAGTCTGGAACATAACCTACAGGCTCTGACATTCAACACTGCACCCACTGGATGAGGAGTTGCATTAGCCTGGACTACAAATCCCAGCATTCCAGGTACAACCCCCTCAGTGAGGGGTCAGGACCTCTCCAACAGTGTATTTAGTGTGATCCTAGAGGAGAAACACTTACTTCTCAGTTTGCATGGGCTCCTCCCTCTTGCCCCCGCCCCCCTCGTTCTGTCTCCCAAAATGGGATCGGTCATCAGAGGGCTCCGTACTTAATAAAATGGTAGGCATTTTGATTTGTATTTATTTTACCTAATTGGACTTCTATGGGCTAGGATTTTTTCTTAACATGAAGGAAACAGAGAGCACACAACAAATACTCTTAGGAGTTTATTAGAAGGGATGTGCACAGGCCTGGGAAGTCAGTGTGCAGAGAGGGAGGAAGATGGCTCATCCAGCTTTTACAAGCTGTCTGGTGTATGCACAGAGGGGTTGACGTGGCTACATCATATGCAGATGATAGGGCTCATGCAAGTAGGGAAGGGATTAGCTGAGTAATATGTGGATCATGCAGGAGGGAGCCTTTAACATCCCTGGGTGCCTGAGGGCCTGTCTGTCCCTACATGACCCCTAGAACCTAGGAGTATCAAATATATGTGGCTTAAATCATTATAGTCACCACCTTATCAGGTGATGTGAAATGCTGGGTATTTCTGGATCTATCAAGTTACAAAGTAGGACATATTCAGCTGCAACCTGTTATCAAATGGAAGTGGTATATTATAGATCAGGACCAAGGAGGTCCTGAAGACACGAGGAAGGTACATGAAGAAATGGCCAACTTCCAATGGTTTCTACTCCTGTTACTATGCCTTCTGCTGTCAAGCATACACCTATAGTCTATTCCCTGTGATTGGTTGAATGAGGAAGAGATGACTAGGCCATAGCTGATGGTTCAATACATCATGCAGGAACCACCCAGAAGTAGACAGCTGCAGGACTACAATCCCTGGCTGGGACAACCGTGAAAGATGCTTGTGAAAGGAAATGTTCCCAGTGGGCCGAAAATCAAACAACACACATTTGAATGTGCTTTATTTGGAAGGAGAGATGGTCTAATCTACAACTAGCAATGAACTGATTGATGGACCTTATCCAGTGGTTTGACTGGATGCTGAGGGGTTAGTAAGGAGCATGATTAGAAAATTGGTGATTGAAGACATCTGAGGAAGGAGAATGTGAATAATCTTTGTGAAAGGGAAAGGAGTATAAAGACCTTTGTATTCCTTATAAATGCTGATCAAAAGGTTCATTCAGCTGAGGAGGAGTTCAGAACTCATTGAGACAGAATGACTCTTCCATGTACAATCAGCCTCTTTTCCCAGTTATTCATGTCAGTGTCCAATGGGCCCATGACCAAAGTGGCCACATTGCCAAAATGGGAGATAGGCATGGGTTCAAGAACATGGACTTGAACTCATCATGGCTGACTTAGCTACAGTTTTGCTGAGTTGCCATATTACGCATGGCACAGACCAAAACTTGGCCCCATATATGACACCATTACTAGGGTGACCAGTCACCAACCTACTGGCAGGTTGACTACACTGGGAAACTTCCTCTGTGAAAAGGACATTTGGGCTTCAAATGCTCTTAAACCAACAGACTAGAGAAAGAATAACAACTTTAGGCAAGGTGATATATCCAGATTAGCAAGGGGAAATTTGATTGCTCTTCACAATAGAGACAAGAAAGGGGCTGGAGAGATGGCTCAGTGGTTAAGAGCATTGCCTGCTCTTCCAAAGGTTCTGAGTTCAATTCCCATCAACCACATCGTGGCTTACAACCTATTGTAATGAGGTCTGGTGCTCTCTTCTGGCCTTCAGGCATACATGCAGACAGAATATTGTATACATAATAAATAAATAAATACTTAAAAAAATAGAGACAAGAAAGATAGTATGTGCAGAATGCAGGAGATCTTTTAGGGCATCCCCTTGTGATACCAGGACTTGCCATTAAGACAAATGAGAAACAAAAACAGTATAATCCAATAAGTATGACAAACGTCACATATCCATCAGGAATGAAGGCGTGGGTCACTTCTCTAGGAAAAGACCCAAGACCTTGTGAAGTGCTTGCAGAGGTTGGGAGAAATACAGAATGAGCAGCAGAGTGTGGCAGTTCTAAATACCTTCTAAGGCCAAGTGACTATTGCAGCAATGAGAACTTTAACTGATATGAGTGCTTCTGTTGTATTTTGTTGACAATGTATTTGTAAAGTTATTTCTATGTCTTAAATTTCCCTATCATATGTTGCAACATCAATTATAATAATATTTGTGGTGGGCTGGAGAGATGGCTCAGCGGTTAAGAGCATTGCCTGCTCTTCCAGAGGTCCTGAGTTCAATTCCCAGCAACCACATGGTGGCTCACAACCATCTGTAATGAGGCCCTCAGGAAGAATCCTGTTTACATAATAAACAAATAAATATGTTTTAAAAAAAGAATATTTGTGGTTATCAGAAGTTTGAGATACTAGAATGATATCCTCCATGAGACATTGCCAATATTCCTATAAAAAACCTATAAATGGCTAATGTTTATTGGAAGCTCTCCAAAGGCAATGTAGACTATGCACTTCCAAACTTATCTGAACTTACACCCACTTCAACTTCTATCCTATCACAGAGAATTGACCTGAAAACAGCCTTTGAGAGCTGGTAGCCTGGATCAGAGGTCCTAAAACTTGCACACATACTGGAACTATTTGTAAGATTGTCAAAACAGTGTATTTTCCTTCCAGAGTTTCTGGCTTAGGGCAGATGTGCGCTGTTGCTGCTCTGATGGCACAGGGATGAATGGCTCTAAAGGTCCTGCTGACTTTGCTGCAGCTCTAAGCCATGGCTTACACTGTTCTCACTATCTGGAATATTTTTCATTTTTCCTTCACCTGTAGTAGCTGATCTGTCTCTTCTGGTTCTGTTTGTCACACTGTATGCATTATATCTCAGGAAGGGGGCAGATACTGACCTGTAAACCTGTGAGGAGGCACACCCCCAGAGAGATAATCTGTTACGTGCTTTGTATGGGCTACAGCTTTAGAAGATGTCTTTTTGTGTTTCCATCTCTACTTCAGAATCAGAAATGGTTTTAGAATTAGACAATGTCTATCCTTCTCAAAATCCAAGCATGATGTTAAAAGAAAAATTCAAAACTCAGTCTCATGTCAACAGCCTTCTGGTATGGAACAGAAAAAAGATCCATTTTAAAGGAACATTTTACTTTCCTTCATGCCCATTTTGTCTATATCTTATCTTTCACTGAAAATATGTCTACATGAATAACACTTACATTTTCAACAAAGAACAGCTTCCAAGAAGAAATTAGGGCCCCACAATGTCTCTGCCTGGTTGATATGACGGCATGATGCTGATAGCACTATGAGACCGATTTATGGGTTCAAGCTGCAGATATGAGGCACCTTCTTACAATGTTCTGGCCAGAACTCCAAATAAGAAGTTCAGAAGAACCCTATCTAATACTCAGAAACCATTTGCAATGATCCAAAACATCAATCTTGAAATTTAACCATCATTTTAACTTTATAATATCCCATAGAGAGAACATCGCCCCCATGACATGTGGAAGCAATTCCAGAAGATGCCATTCTCTCTCTCAACAAAGTTTGTCTTCATGGTCAGGAATAACATTTAAGAGTTGATTATTACTCATTTAGGGTTGGGTGAAATTATGTACACTTAGAGATCTCAAAAAGAGGGAAAATGGAATAGGATGATAGGTAGATTACTTACTCACACTAATAATAAGTTTGTAAAAGAAGGAATACTTGTGAACTACTATTTATGGATTTACACTGGTATAGACTTTTGTATATTGACACAAATTCAAATTATATTATATAGAATGTTTCTATTTTTGTTTGGAATATTTGTAACAACTATACAAGGTTATTTTGTCAGATTGTATAAATGCATGATTCTACCTCTGTTTAAAACATATTTTTGACACAATTTTATGATATATTTATCACATTGCATTATAAAACTCTACCTCTGATCAAGATTCTTATACATTGTTTACCTTTTGAGGTCATTGTCCTGCTTTACTGCATAGTTCTTTAAAGATTGTTTTATATTCTGATATGAAGTCTTATTCTTCAACACTGTGATGAGACTTTGGTTGATTGCTCAGTCAGTTGTCTCTGTCATCTACTACACTTTTTGGAAGCTGCTAGACTGTACTACCTGTCTACTCAAGCAATATTATTGCTCTTCTCAGGCCTTTGATGCAGTTGAAGATGAGATAATCATACTTACCATCTTCTTATGATCTAGTTAAGCCATTTCTACTACAACATGGACTCCTTAGGATAGAATGCTTATCAAACCATTAGGATGTATTCCTTCCGTAATATTCATTATGCTTATTGTAATTCTAACTTTATTTTGACATCTGTTTCTTGTGTATATAATTTTGTATAGGGTTTGGAATTTCTTATTAAATTAAATGGGTAGGTGCTGTGAGAGCTCCTCCACTCAATAGCTTTACGATATCAATCCTTTGGGCATGGTCTCTTACAAGTATAAATGAATCTGTAAAGTGTGTGGTTGCTTTCTTGAATCCAGCTTTTGATTCTGGATGCTAGCTATATTGTATATATGATCCATTGCCCTGTAGGTGCTCATCTGACCTATAAAAGCCCAAGATATTCTTACACTCTAACTTGGTGTTTTCAAAAGTCAAAGATTCAATTAGTACTCACATAGTTCAGAGTCTGTCACTCTGACTTGTACAGCCTTCAAAATTTATCATTAAAACATGAAGTCAGTGTTACATGATGAACTTAGAATGGATGCAGCTATCTTAAGTAAAACCAAGCACTTCTGTCTCGTGTCATTATAGGTTTGGGAAGATTGGGAGATATGGTACGAATCTTTAATTTTCTTTTGGAAAATGTGTGGATTGTTTTTAATTAAATATCATAAATCAGTCTGCCTTAGCAAGAGGAAGTATTTTATTCAGCTACAAAATTAAGCAAAGTTCCATATTTCAGCTATTCATTTTATACTATCACTTTGTATAATTCACCCACGAGCAGCTGTGTATCAAGGATTTTTTAATTTTTTTATTCAACTATATTTATCCACTACTATCCCTTCCTCCCCCCTCCCCTTTTCCCATGTTTCACATGTTCCAAATTTACTAAGGTCTTGTCTTTCTCTATGTCCTATATAGAATAGATTTATGTATGTCTCTGTTTGTTTCCTCTTTGTTGTATATGTTCTGGGCATTGTGAATTGTAAGCTGACTGTCCTGTTTCATATCTAAAAGCCACTTAGGAGTGAGTACATGTATTTTTCTTTCTGGTTCTGGTTTAACTCACTCTTTTATGATGTTTTCTAGATCCATAAATTTTAAGATGTAATTGTTTTTATCCACTGAGTAGTACTCCATTGTGTAAATATACCACAATTTCTTTGTCCATTCTTCAGTGGAGGGGTTGTTTTCAGGTTCTGGCTTTGACAATGTTGCTGTGAACACAGTTGAGCATTTGTCCTTGTGGGATGATTGAGCATCCATTGAGTACATATCCAAAGGGCTTGGCTCGGTTTTAAGATAAGTTGTTTCCTAATGTTCTTTCATTCTTTTTTTTTTTTAATTTTTGGTTCTCCAAGACACGGTTTCTCTTTAGCTTTGAAGCCTATCCTGGAACTAGCTCTTGTAGATCAGGTTGGCCTTGAAGTCAAGGAGATCTATCTCAGCCTCCCAAGTGCAGAGATTAAAGGCACGCCTCACAACCAGACAGGTGGCTTTCTATTTTTCTAAGGAATAACCATGCTGATATTCAAACTAGCTGGTAAGTTTGTAACCACATCAGCAATGGAGGAATGTTCCCTTAACTCTACATCCTCTCCAGTTTCAGTTGTCATCAGTGTTTTGATCTTGCCTATTGTTATAGACGTAAGAGGGAATCTCAGATTTGTTTTTATTTTCATTTCTCTAAAGACTAAGGAGTTTGGAAATTCCCTTAAGTGCTTCTCAGTCATTTTAGATTCATGGGTTAAACATTTTTTATTTAGGTCTGTACTCCATTTTTTCTTGGATTATTTGTTTTTTGATGACCAATTCCTTAAGTTCTTTGTATGTTTTGAAGATCAGTCTTCTGTCCAATGTGGGGTAGATGAATATCTTTTCCCAAACTACAGGCTGCCTTTTTTGTATTGTTGATCATGTCCTTTGGTTTACAAAAACCTTTGTTTCAGGAGATCTCATTTATTATTTTTCTCAGTGTCTGTGATGCCTGTGGTTATTATAATTTGAAAGTGGTCCTCTTTACCAATGTGTTCAAGGGTACTTCCAATATTCTTTTTTATGTTTGTCTTTATGTTGTAGTCTTTGATCCATTGGGACTTGAGTTTTGTTCATGATGATAGATATAGATCTACTTTCATTCTTCCCCACATTGATATTCAGTTATGCCAGCACCATTTGTTAAATATGTTTTCTCCATTTTATATTTTTTGGTGCTTTGTCAAAAATCAGGTGTAGTAGGTGAGTGGATTGATATCTAGATCTTAAAATCAGTTCCATTAGTCCTCCTATCTGTTTTTGTGCCAACACCAGGCTCTCTTCATTATTGTAGCTCTGCAGTCGTCTGAAGAAGTCAGGGAATGTGAAGCCTCCAGAAATTATTTTTTATGTAGGATTGTTTTTATCTTGCAGGTGGGGAGCTCTGAACCATCAGCATGGTCTCAGAGCACTCTCCTTCCAATCCCAAGTTGGAACACAAAAATCCAGTCCCATAAAAGCCACTGAAATGCTTTAAAGCCAGAGTTCATGCTGGCAGCACAGCCCAAAGAAGCTGCGCTTTAAATTGACACAGCGTTTTTTCTGCTGCTTTTGCTGAACCAAGAAATCTCTCTACAGCACGCCACCAACAAACAGCAAAAATCTGTGTTAAACTCTATCTCCCTTATTTTTAAGCCTTCCCAGGTTTTTATGTGGATTTAGTCCATCACATCTGGGCGCCTCTTTGTTGTAATAGCATGACAGGGCTGCGTCCCCAGCACCCTGGCCGCCTGCTACCTTATGTCTGAAATAACAACACACAAACTGTATTCATTTGAACACTGCTTGGCCCATTTTTATCTAGCCTCTTCTAGGATAATTCTCACATATTAATTTATCCCATTTCTAATCAACTCTGTTGTAATAAGACTGGCGGGGAAACATCACCCTTAATAGTAGCCACAAATATAAAATATTATGGAATTACCAACTAGACAATTGAAAGGACTGTATGAAAAGAACATTAAATCTTTGAAGAAGACACCAGAGAATGGGAAGATGTCCCTTGCCATTGTTACTTAAAAATCAACATAGCAATCTATAGGCTCAATACCATTCCCATTTAAATATCAGAAAAATTCTTCACAGATCTCAAAATAAAAACAGTCAACTTCATGTAGAAAAGCCAAAAAATGCACCTTCAAGCCATCTTTCTTTTTCAGAGAATATTCCTAGTAACCACCTTCTATCTACCTTCTTGATGACCACTCCCAATCTTCTGATAACCATGATTATACACTCAACTGGTAAGGATACATTTATAAAAAACATACAAGTAAACATATGAGAGATTTGACTCTTCATGCCTCTCATATTTCAGTTAATGTTATCCTTTGAGCTTAAAAACATTGTTGAAACTTTTTAGGATTTTATGGTTCTGGTTTGAGAGCCAAATTGTGTTTCTTTCACTGGGCCTTTTTAATGTTTTGGCTGTTTTCAGGGAGATGTTGTTTCGTTATCTACTTCTAGACTGAGAGGCAAAGTTCTTTCCTTTGACTCTGGTTTGAAGACCAAAGTTGGAATACCCTTCCTATAACCAATAAGGTTTTATCCATTACTTTGCTGGTTCAAACTAAAATAAAGAGAGGTATAATGGGGCATAAACCAATTGCTGACATTACCTAACTTTTTTTTTAACACAATAACTGATTTTGGTTAACTGACTCTAAGTGGCTTAACATCTGAAAGAACAATTTAAAATAAGCCCCCAGTTTTTTCCTGAGGTCCAAAAGATTATGATAATATGCACAAGATATCTCAGATGACTACACACAAAGTCTTACTCTCCTGTGAAGCACAAAACATTTTGACACGGAGTTCATTTACAGAGTTTCACTACAGTATGATTTTTTTCTCATGTTTTTGAAAAATACACAAATTAACTTCAGGGTTCCTCTACAGAAGGGCTCATATTATGTATAGGAGATGCTTCTGAAAAAGAATTTACCACATTCCATTCACAGATATCTCTAGAGTATGTTACATTTTAAGCCTTTTAAGAGTACAGGCCTTCTCACACTGATATCATTCCTAGGGTTTCTTTCTAGTATGTGTTCTTTTTTTTTTTTAAATTTTTTTATTATTTATTTATTATGTATACAATATTCTGTCGGTATGCCTGAAGGCCATAAGAGGGCGCCAGACCTCTTTACAGATGGTTGTGAGCCACCATATGGTTGCTGGGAATTGAACTCAGGACCTTTGGAAGAGCAGGCAATGCTCTTAACCACTGAGCCATCTCTCCAGCCCTAGTATGTGTTCTTCTATGCCTTTGAAGAGAACCATGTTGTGCAAAGGCCTTACCACACTGATTACATCCATAGGGTTTCTCTCCAGTATGTGTTCTTTTATGCAATTGAAGATGATTATGTCGTGCAAAGGCCTTACCACACTGATTACATTCATAGGGTTTCTCTCCAGTATGTGTTCTTTTATGGATTTGAAGATTATTGTGTAGTGCAAAGGCCTTACCACACTGATTACATTCATAGGGTTTCTCTCCAGTATGTGTTCTTTTATGCCTTTGTAGATCACGGTGACACGCAAAGGCCTTACCACACAGATTACATTCATAGGGTTTCTCTCCAGTATGTGTTCTTTTATGGTATTGAAGAGAACCATGTTGTGCAAAGGCCTTACCACACTGATTACATTCATAGGGTTTCTCTCCAGTATGTGTTCTTTTATGGATTTGAAGATTATTGTGTAGTGCAAAGGCCTTACCACACTGATGACATTCATATGGTTTCTCTCCAGTATGTGTTCTTTTATGGTATTGAAGAGCAAAGTTCTGTGCAAAGCCCTTACCACACTGATTACATTCATAGGGTTTCTCTCCAGTATGTGTTCTTTTATGCAATTGCAGATGACTGTTTCGTGCAAAGGCCTTGCCACACTGATTACATTCATAGGGTTTCTCTCCAGTATTTGTTCTTCGATGATCTTGAAGAGCACTGTAGCATGCAAAGGCCTTACCACACTGATTAGATTCATAGGGTTTCTCTCCAGTATGTGTTCTTTTATTCTTTTGAAGATGACTGTGATCAGGAAAGACCTTACCATGCAGATTACATTCATATGATTTTTCTTTATTTTGTGTTCTTTTATGACTTTGATGAGTTTCATAAAGAAGAAAGTCTTCATCATCTTGACTATAATCATAGGGTTTCTCTCCAGTGTGTGTTCTTTTATGTATTTCAAGATGATTGTGATAAGAAAAGACTTCATTACATTGCTTAATTTCACAGCATTTTTCTCCACTATGTGTTTTTTCATTCTTTAGAAGATGAATGGTATAAGACAAGACTTTACCACAGTGAGAATATACTGAAAACTTCTCTCCAGTTTGAATTCTTTCAATCCTGCAAGGATAATTTACACATGTAAAAGCTTTACCACATTCAATGCAGTTGAACCTTATACCTATCTGAATTATTTTCATATTTTTTCAAATTGTAAAAAGGAATCAAATGTCAAGCTTTTATAGCTTTCTTTAAAATCATGTATTGTTCTCTCATTAGTGGTCATTTTACATCTAGAAAAATATTTGTGATGAGAAATTCCACTGTGTCATGGTTTACCTTTTCATGTATAACTATACTTATATTTCCAGGATATTTTTTACATTATTGAAGAGAGCTGCACATACTGAGTTCTTTAGCAACTTTACTCCATTCATAATTTTACTATATTGTGAATCATTATACATTTGGTAAGTGAACTATGACACCCAGAAGTATTTGCATAGACCTAGAACTCATGTTTGTTTGTTTGTTGTTTTGTTGTAATATGAGATTGTATTTTGGTATTAACTATGATGATAGAAAATAAATTAACTTTGTATTTTTGGATCAAACTAAACATGTATACTCTACATAGGAACTACAGTTTATCTTCTTAATTTTTCTTACAGAGAGGTATGCTAAATCTTTCCATATTCCTATGCTTATACACTTGTGTCAAGAGTGACATATCATATATATGAAAAAAACAATAGTGTATAAAAGTTTTCCAAAATGAATCTACAAGGTTCGACTTTCACAGACTTGTGTTATAGATATTAAGATTTCTCTACAACAAATGCCCCTTGACTATTTGATTTCACTATACTTAGCACAGTCACAAAAAGTATATGAGGGATACAAGGCTTAGCATGGGCTATTGAATTAGTAAAAAGTTTTGCAGCTATACTCATCATCACTGAAGTATGCATACATTTTCTGTCATGAATAGCAAGAAGCAAATGAATCAGAAGTTCTACAACATAGCTCTCGTGGTGCTATGAATCAAATGGTGATATCTGTTTAGGCATTGCTACCTAGACTTTTTCTTAAATGAAGGCTTTGCAGATGCAATTCACATACATGAAATTGAGGGATATGGATTTGTGAGAACTTAATAACCATCAATACATTTAAAGCTGTGCTTATTACCACTGTTGCTTTTGTTTTAAAGTTCCAGAACACATTACAAACTATTCAAGGGAAATTGTTATGAACTTGCCCAAGAAAATTACCTTACATGTCTTCTAGAACATTGACAATGCTCTTCAGTGTTAAGGTCTTCCCAAATGTATCCTAAAATACAGTACCAGAATAGATGTTACATTATTTAAGAATGTGCAACAATTAGCTTATTATCTTAAGTACACCTAAGAACTGTGACTGTGCTATTCACCTCATTCTTCTTTCTCTAAAACAAATTACAGAACAAAATCATAAACTAAAGAAAAGTTTTCTCCATATTTTAAAACATGAAAGAAATTCATTTTCACCTATAGTAGTTAGGTTCCTGTAGGTCTCCAGCATCACATCTTTGTAGAGATTCTTCTGGGAAGGATTCAGTAAATCCCACTCTTCCTTAGTGAAGTTGATGTGTACATCATCATATGTCACTGCCTTCAAAAATATACCATACGTGAGTACAATGTAAGTATGACAGTGAAATGCATACTTCTTTGAAAGTATAGTTTTATGATTCTGGTGTTCCCCATTCTTGTTCCATGACATAGACAGTCACTTTAGAAGGAAATTGAAAAGGAGAATCAATTTTGTTAATTCTGTGTCCTTTGTATAGGATACCACCTTATAAGAGCAGTATCTATTCATGGGTAAAGAAAAAAAGATCAACAGTATGTTGTATGCAAGAGAAAATTAAAGACTACAGAAAGGAAAAAAAAAGATGGACAAACTGGGCATATTGGTGTATTTTGCCTTTAGCAAAATTACTGCAGGAAAATTCATTGTTCATTGTGGAAAACTTAAACATTATTTATATAGTCATATACAGACATATATATTCAATGACATGTACAATAGAGACAAAAATAGAAATGTGGAAAAGTGAAAATTTTTCTAAATTCTTTTTTCTTTCTGTTGCATGCTCCTGACATGAGAGAGAAACTCTGAATTTTTATTTCAATGACATGCTTGGATTTATAGAGGGACAGAGCCAATGTCCATCTCCAAAACCAGCTCTATATCTTCATAAATATACATTTACTTACAAAAGGCACCCAATGAAATGATTGTATAAAAGTGTAGATTACTGAATCAAAAAGAATAAAGGGGCATATATGTGTATGATGTAAAAGTGTAGATCATTAAAATTAATTTTAAAAATTAACTACTTATTTATATATTTTACATTGATATAGATATGGATGCTTCCTTTTGATATAAACTTGACATTTTTATTAAAACATACTGTCTATGATTTTTATATTCTTAAACTATTTTACCTAATTCAACTCACTTAAATGTGTAATGAAAATTTCTAGTCCTTGAAAGTTATTATTGCCGGGCGGTGGTGGCGCATGCCTTTAATCCCAGCACTCGGGAGGCAGAGGCAGGCGGATCTCTGTGAGTTTGAGACCAGCCTGGTCTACAAGAGCTAGTTCCAGGACAGGCTCCAAAACCACAGTAAATCCCTGTCTCGATAAACCAAAAAAAAAAAAGGAAGTTATTATTATAAACCAATTAGGATATAAAGTACTGCATGTTCGTACTTTGTTATTTATTACAATTGAAATTATACTCACGTTAGGTATGTTTTCAACAATATATTGAATTTCATTAGCTGATTCAAATGAACATACTTTAGAGAAAATGTTTGCTGAAGTAAAGCAAACTTTGTCTTCTTGGGAATTATAAATTACTTGTGAAAATATACAAAAAGGTGATTATATTAATCATTCAGCATAAAAAATACTTTTACAAAAACTTGAGCCAACAAGTTAAAAATTAGGAGAGATTATTTGTGGAATCTTAATAATTTTCAGAAATTGTTGCAAGACATTGACCATCTATATCCGAATATTGGAGTAAAAAATTGAAAAGAGTAATTAGAACCAAACCATAAAAGGTGACAAGGATTTAAATAGTCAAAGAGAATTATCATCTAAATCAGAGAATAAATGGTTTAGTGGAAACAAAATTATAGGAGGCACTTATGGATTGTCTGGATGAGAAGTTCGGTTACATTCAAGACTTTTTTTGATACAGGTTTCTCTGTAGCTTTGGAATGTGTCCTGAACTAGCTCTTCTAGACCAGGCTAGCCTTGAACTCCACCTGCCTCTGCCTCCCAAGTGCTGGCATTAATTAAAGGCTTGAGCAACCACCTCCTGGCCTTCATTCTAGACATTTTACACCCTATGCACTCCCTAGAGGAATTTTACTGCAGAGGAAAGATATTATCTTATAATCAATATTTTAAACATATACACATACTAAAAAACTAAAAAGTTATGTGGAAAAAAGTCTAAGTTGCTTTTAAAAAGAAAACTGAAACTTTATCTATTAGCAAGAATTTACCAACGTTAAATTGTAGCATGTTTTACTAATGTTGAAATTGAATCATTATGGACAGGAAGTGAACATTGGCAAAGAGCTTATAGTAATTTCTTGGGAGAAATTAACAACAAATATCCCTTTAGCCATAATATTAATGATCATATAAAGAGGTAACTAATTCTAGGGAAAGGTTTCATCTAGCTTCCTGCATTTAATTTTGGGTTTGAGTTTCTATCTGATATCTAGCATACATAAAAAATACTCATCCTTTAACCTCTTACAGATCTGCTGCATATGACAATTAAAACGATTAAGTTTTTTGCAATGAAATATGAGCATGCATTACAGTGACTTTGAAGTCTCCAAAAGAAGTGTGACTCACGCAAGGAAGATTTCAACTGCACTATGTTATTGCTTTTCCAACTAAACATTGGGTTTGAACTACAAACTGCTTGGGACTTTATCAAAATGGTACATTGAGATGATTGAGACTGCTGGGAACATATGTTTTAATAAAGTAAACAGTTCATTTTGGAGGTTTGAGGAAGAGATGATGGGCAAAAACACAGACAGGTTGAATGATGGAATTGAATCAAAGACCCAGATAGATATTAATCCTCACAACTATGAACACCTGATTTTTGACAAATAAGCTAAAATTATACAATGAAAGAAGAAAGCATCTGAAACAAATGCTTATAGCATAACTGGATATCGCCATGTAAAGGAATGCAAATATATCCATATCTATCACCATGCACAATACTCAAGTCCAAATGGGATAAAGAACTTAATATAAATCTGACCACACTGAAAGTGATAGGAGAGAAAGTGAAAAGTAGCCTTCCAAGTATGGAACTAAAGACCACTTCCTAAATATAACACCTGTAACACAGTCTGATAGGAACAATTAATAAATGGGACCTTCTGAAACTGAGAAGCTTCTGCACAGCAAAGGACACAGTCAATAGCACAATAAGGCAGCGTACTGAATGGGAAAATAAATTTCCAATCCCACATAAGATAGAGGGCTGATCTCCAAGATAAATAAAGAACTCAAGAAATTAAACATCAAAATTTTAAATAATTCAATTAAAAATGGAGTACAGAACTAAACAGAAAATTTTCTATAGAATAATCCCAAATGGCCAAAAGACACCTAAGGAAATGTTCAACATCCTTAGCCAGCAGAGAAATGCAAATCAAAATAACTCTGCAATACCACCTTACACCTGTAAGAATGGCTAAGGTCAAAAGCACCAATGACTGCTTATGTTGGAGAGGATGTGGGAGTAAGGGGAAGACTCTTCCATTGCTGATGGAAATGCAAATTGTACAACCACTCTGGAAAATAGTATTGCAGTTTCTCTGAAAATTAAGATTCAACCTACCTCAAGACCCAGCAATACAAATGACAATGGTGTGAACTCCGTTATACATCAATATTGGTTGTAAAGTAAAGGATATTCATGCTACAATCCACAGACACAGAGAGAGTTAGTTAACAACAAAGGATCAAGGGAGGGATACATTGATCTCCCTGAAAGGGGCACTAGAATAGATCTTCTGAATTGAATGGGGGTAGTTGGGTATGGGAACATGAGAAATCAGGATCTGGGTACTTAGATGTAGGGAGAAATAGGGAAGACTACAGGAATTAGGGAACATTTGGGAGTTGGTATGGTACCTAGTACAGTAAATAATCATTAGATTGTATTAAATGCCACTAGAAAGGACTTTTTGGAAAGAGGGATAAGAAGCCTGTGGATTCTTCTCTAACCAGGCAAAGTATTCAATGTTGGGACTGGGACAGCACCCAGCAACAGTTACATCTACATCTAGTCCTGCTTGCAAGATATGTTGAGTAATTTGTTCCCCAGAACTTGTAGGAGTAAACAACAAATAACTCGTGAAACTTCAGGCCCATTCCATTAGAGGGAGACAATGCCCATCCTAATTGGATGTCCAAGAACCTGAAGCTCACTACACTACAGGTCTATGAAGAACCAAACAAGATAGGAAAAAAGTCCATGAAATGATTTCTCATAATATTCTGTTATTCTCATAGAACAGTGCCTCAGCCAATTGTTATCAGACTGGATTAAGCCAGGAACTCAAAGCAGCAGGAGCAGACACAGGCAGTCAAGCAATAAGAGGAGCTAAGGACATGCACCACCACCGGCCCATCCCAGCACTCGGGAGGCAGAGGCAGGTGGATCTCTGTGAGTTTGAGTCCAGCCTGGTCTACAAGAGCTAGTTCTAGGACAGGCTCAAAAACCACAGAGAAACCCTGTCTCGAAAACCAAAAAAAAAAAAAAAAAAAAAAGAAAAAGGGGAGCTAAGGAGACCCTGCTGACAATGGCAAGGAAGTACCCTAGCAACCACCTCCCACCTTGGTTGAGGACACTAGGTTAACACAGCCCACAGAATCAAATAAGCAGGGGTTATTGGTTCTCACAGAGACTCGTGATCCTATAGGGGCCTGTGCTAAATGCTTTGCATATATGTTATCATATATAACATATATACTTTGGTGTTTTGTGGGACTGCTAAGACTTGGTGCATGTATATGTGGGGTGTACTTTAACTCATTTGACAGCTTTTCAGACCACTTTTCCTCATTCTGGGTTTCTATATCCAGGCTTTATATGGATTCTGCATAGTCTTACTTTAGCTTGTAGTACCATGTATGTGGGCTGGTTTTCCACGTCTACTTGACAATGACCTAGAGACATCAGAGAGTAGGGAGCCTCAGGAAAAAAAAATGCTTCCAAGGGATTGTAAAGGAGGCATTCTCTTAATGACTGATGAATGGCAGAGGGCACAGCCCATTGAGAGTTGTGTCATCCCTGGGCTGGTCCTGGGTTCGTTCTTTCTTTCTTTCTTTCTTTCTTTCTTTCTTTCTTTCTTTCTTTATTCATTTATTTATTATGTATACAACATTCTGCCTCCATGTATGGATGTACACCAGAGGAGGGCGCCAGATTTCAGTACAGATGGTTGTCAGCCACCATGTGGTTGCTGGGAATCGAACTCTGGATCTCTGGAAGAGCAGCCAGTGCTCTTAACCACTGAGCCATCTCTCCAGCCCCCCTGGGTTCTATAAGAAGAGAGGATGAGTAAGTCCTATGAAGTAAGAAAGTAAGAAGCACTCCCCCATCACATTTGCATCAATTCTTGACTCAAGGATCCTGCCCTCCTTAATTTCCTTCCCTGATATTCTTTAATAGTGAACAACAATATGGAAGTATAAGCCAACTAAACTTTTTTCACCCAATTTTGCTTATTGGTCATGGTGTTTCATCACAACAGCAGAATCCCTAACTAAAACAAGACACCATGTTTTGTTGATGTGCATGAGATTCTAAAGGTAAACAAAGAAGAGAGATTTTGGGGAAATGTGAGACTGAGATGAATGGTGGAAGGAAGCACTGCAGTCAAGGTAAAAAGAAGAAGAAACAAAAGAATAATGAAAGAGAGGAATGAGGACAAGTAAGGGATGATTGAGTCAAGGAAAAATGAAAATTCAGCAGAGCAAATGGCAAATCCTGTGGTTCTCTCTTAGGTACAAGGGGCTACATATTTTGTTTGGTTGGTTTTTTGTTTTTGTTTTGTTTTTATTGAGACAGGGTTTCTCTGTAGCTTCGAAGCCTTTCTTGGAACTAACTCTTGTAGACCAGACTGGCCTTGAACTCACAGAAATGCACCACCAGTGACTGGTGAGGCTTTATTTTCCAAGGGCTTACTTAATTAGCTCTATCCCTATTGAAGCATTAATATAATTGATATTTAAAATAAAAACTCAGACCAGGGAGTTGTGGCACCCACCTTTGATTCCAGCACTTGGGAGGCAGAGGCAGGCAGATCTCTGGGAGTTCAAGGCCAGCCTGGGCTACAAAATGAGTCCAGGACAGGCTACAAAGCCACAGAGAAACCCTGTCTCAGAAAAACTAAACCAAACTAAACTAAACTGAAATAAAATAAAATAAAAACTCAGGAGTCAGATAGCAGGGTAAGAACTTGAAAGATCAGAAAATAAATTGATCAGCCACTGGTGACTACTACCTCTTCAATTTCTCCATGCAATAAAAGAGCCCATATCTTCTCTCAAGCCTGCCTTAATAATCCTGATTCCTACCTGGTCAAAGACCTCCAAACCTCTAGGGTAATTTTCCATCAGGTTGTTGTTAGCTCTGTCCTCACTACAAGCAAGCTTTATTATGAGAACATGATCAAAATGTCATAATTTCCCATTTCTCACTAAATAAAAGGTGAAGGATTTAACTAACACAGTAAAGCTATATACAAAATATACAACAACTATGTACAAATATATATAGGAAATAATGACCAGTCCATTTGTATTTGGTAAATTTAGAGAAAATACTTCATTATCTATCCTATCTAGGTAAGTCCAAAGTGTTGTACCTAAATCATTCTTTATCCCAGCCTAAAGTAAACTTGTTATATCTCTTCACCTTACATATTTCAAGCTAGTTTCTGAGTTGTTTCAATTTGGTAACAAAGAGAACTACAATTACCTAGTATTTAACTCCATTAGAGACCTAAGAAGGATATAATACTACCTGAGTAAACAGAAAGTATAGTGTTTATCTATCTCCATGCAGAAATCTCAAGTCCAAATAGATCAAAACATAAAAACAACCACATTGAACTTCATAGAATTGAAAGTGGGAAGTACACTTGAACACATTGGTACAGGAGACCATTTTTTAAATATAACCCCAGCAGCATGAACACTACTAGCAATATTTAATAGATGGGACCACCTAAAACTGAGAACTTTCTGAAAAGCAGAGGAAATGTTCAATAAAATGGCAGCCTATAGGATGGAAAAAGTTCTTCTTCATCCCCGCCTCAAACAGAGGGCTAATATCCAAAATATATAAAGAGCTCAAGGAACTGGTCATCAGAAGAACAAATAAGCCAATAGAAAAATAATTGTACAGAATTAAACACAGAACTCTCAAGAGATGACTATAAAATGACTGAAAGACACTTAAGGAAATGTTCAACATCCTTAGCCATTAAGAAATGTAAAAACAACTCTGAGATTCCACCTTACACCTGCAAGAATAGCCAAGATCAAAAACCTTTTGACAGGTTATGCTGGAGGGGATGTGGGGTGAAGGGAAAACTTCTCCACTGCTGGTGGGCATGCAAACTGGTACAATTACTTTAGAAATCAGAATGGTGATTTCTCAGAAAATTAAGACACAACCTATCTCAAGACCAAGCAATACCACTTTGGGGTGTATACCTAAATGATTCTCAAACATACCCCAAGGGCATGTGTCCAGCTATATCCATAGCAGCACTATTTGTATTAGCCTGGTAACAACCTAAACACTCCCTGACCAAAGAAAGGATAGGAAAATGTGCTGCATTTATACAACGGAGTACCACACATCAGAAAAAATAATGACATTTTGAAATTGCAGGCAAATTTATGGATCAAGAACACATCATACTGAGTGAGGTAACCCATACCCAGAAAGAGAAATATACAATGTCCTCACTCATAAGTGGATTTTAGACCTTAAGCAAAGAAAACCAGCCTACATTCTCAACCTCAGAGAACCTAGATATCAAAGAGGAATCTAAGCCAAATACACATGGATATAATCTACATGGAAAGTAGGAAAAGACAGGAGAAGAAGGGAGGAGAGCAGAGAAATGTATATATGTCAATAAAAACAATTAAAAAAAAACAAGAAATGACATACACTACCCACTGCCTGGACAGTCACCCAAAATCCCACTCTACTGTTGGACTTTTAACTTTAGCCTATACACATAGAAGATCTGACCAAGTTTCTGTGAAGCAGGAATTTTGAAGGATTGTCCTGCTTTGCCATGGCAATGCTCAGCTGTCACTTTTTTTTTCTGTCCTGCCTATCTAACTTGGACAGTATACTGTCAGTAGTTAACTCAAAAAGCAGTTTCTTGCCAGTGCCTAAGTCTTGTCAGCGAGAAAGTTATCTACATTTAGTCATTTCTATGATATCTATCATTTCTCTGAAGTAGATTGGTGTTGTTAGGAACAGACATGTCTTGCCATAAAAGCCTTATATAATCATAACATCTTCAATGCCATATTTTGAATAGAATGCCATATTTTGAATAGAAAATGCTTGATGACTTATTTAAAATGTATTTTTGGCCAGGGAGTGATGGTGCATGTCTTTAATCCCAGTACTTATGTGGCAAAAGCAGGTTGACCTCAGTGTGCTCAAGGCCAGTATGGTCTACAAGGTCATTTCCAGGACAACCAGAGTAATAAAAGGAACCCTATCATGGAAAAAATGAAAATGAAATGTCTTTTTGTTTCACCTTGAAAGCCTACATAACATGACTATAAGTATGATTATAATATGTAACATTAACTTCTAAATTTATTAATTTAAATAGCTTATAATAGTAATTTTCAGGACTAGAGATTCATTTTACATTGTAAAGTGACTCCTTGGGCAGAAAAACTTATATAAGAGTAAAAATGTAAGGAGGGCGGTAGTGGCGCATGCCTTTAATCCCAGCACTTGGGAGGCAGAGGCAGGTGGATCTCTGTGAGTTCGAGTCCAGCCTGGTCTACAAGAGCTAGTTCCAGGACAGGCTCCAAAACCAAAGAGAAACCCTGTCTCGAAAAACCAAAAAAAAAAAAAAAAGATTAAAAATATATGTACAGTATGTTTTATCAAAAATAACCTTGAATTTCCATTAATATACAAAAATATGTTAAATAAGATTAGAAATATTAACAATATAACAAAAATAATCTCAAATATGTATTAATATACAAAAATCCATACTAATGTAAAATATTTAATAAAAATAGTTTTTTATATAAAGTTAAATTAGTAATCTATCATTCATCCTATATTCTCTATATCTTTCAATTTTCTTTTTGGAACAAGATAATTAAATATTATCTCCTATGTTTATATTTTTTACCATTACCCATAGTAACTTGTTACCACCTCCACCTCAATGATGACATAAATCATGACCTAAAGGATGACCAAACTGCTTACCCCAACACTTGGGAATATGGGAACCATGCTTTTAAATTTATTTTTGATGTCTGTGAGCAATGGCATCTATAAGGGTCCTTGAAATAAACCCAGGATAATTCCAATACATGAGAGAATTGCCTGTATTATCTCCTTCCAGTCTTTGTGTAATGGGAAAGTGGAGGAATTATCTCAAGTTCTGGCTAGTATAGTGTATGAGGACCATCCTAGATAGTAATCTTGGAATTGTCCTGAATAATTTATAGCCCAAAGCTGACCTTTGGAGGAGGGTAGTCAGTTTAGTGGCATTACCACACTCAAGAAGGATTCAATGGTGGGGGCCCGATGCCCGTCTTTAAGATTTTAATGGTCACTGCTAAGAATAATCGTGGTTTACTATAGAAAACCTTTTAAGTGCCGTATGGAGTAAAGCTCAAAGCAGTTAAAGGAGCACAGATTTTTATTTATATACAGAATTCAAAAACTTAATTTTAAGTTACTTGATAGAGAATTAGACCCAAAATCATGAATAGGAATTAAGAAGAAGCCTTTTATTTAAATTAGATTTTAGATGTAGTGCATACTGATCTTATTCATAAATCCTGTAGTCAGATAGTAGTGCTGAAAGCTGAAAGATCAGAGAAGCACAGCATCCAGCCACTAGTTTTAGCTCTATAAAATTCCCAGTCCAATGTGGGAGCCCAGGTGTGACTCAGTTTCCATCTGGAGTCTTCTCAGACTTAAAGATTCTATTTGAGTCTGAACATACCTGCTGTTCTTCTTCTAGTAACTTGAGGGCTGTGAATAACATCTGTGTTATCCAACAGAGAAAGCATTTTGCCCAGCTCAAATAGCCCATTTTTCTATTAAGATTTGGGCTAGTGTAGGCCAGCCAGGGGCACTCCTAGTTAGTGATTAGAAGCTGCTTAGCTGAATCAGATAATGCACAGGTTTGAGCTACCTCCACGCACAGTGCAGGGAGGTGGGGAGCTGACTGTACTGCTTTTTGATCTGCCTTTTGACTGTGTTAATATATATGCTGGCTGAGAAATAAACTCAGGCTGTTTTCTATTGACATTTCATCTTCTCAGTCTAACCTATGATTTTGTCTTCATTTCTCTTAATCTAACTTTTCCTTTGCCTCAGCATTCCCTCCAAGGGAAGCCCTAGATAAATGTTTTAAGACTCACCAAATGGGGTATCCCATCTCTATAAGGCCTCAGAGTGAATGCTGTTTCTACAAAACACTCAATCCTCAGCTCCTCTCTCTTACCACCTTATATTCCTCTCTCTGCCCAGGCATGCCACTTCCTATCTGCAACTCCTTTGTGATAGGATTAAAGATGTGAGACTCCAGCATTGACTCTACAACAAACTAGTATGACTACTGGGATTAAAGGTGTGTGTCAGTATTGCCTGGGCTGTAAGGCGGGCCACAGCATCTGTTTACTTTATGATCTTCAGGCAAGCTTTATTGTTAAAATATAAATGAAAAAATAAAATTAAATAATTAGAAGCAAGCATCTGAGATCAAGAAGAGAAAAGTAAAACTGTTAATCACCAAAGACTATAAAAAATATTCTGAGTACAAACTGGAGAAGGTCCATCATTTTCAAAAACAATAAATGATATAATTAAGTTATGGTTCACAAAATCAACAATATAGATGACACCATTGACAAAACAAGGCACAAACACAAATCTACACACACACAAACACACACACACACACACATATATATATATATAATATATCCATAATTAATTCTTAAAGAAGAACAACAAGGTTCTAATCAAAATCACTGAATCACTGGCCATCACACATCCTGTACACTCATGTTCTTTCCTTTACCAATATTAGAAAATGGGTTCGGTGAGAAGGGCTGTTTCACCAAAATTTCCAATATTCACTTGAAGTCTTCTGATGTTTTTACTTTACAGAAAATAGATTTGATTACTGAAAGCATCTCATTCTCTTTTGATAAAGAAAATGATGTGTTAGGATCACTTACCATGTTGTTTCCTACAATTGGTGATGGAATCCAAGTCTGCATCACAGTGAGGAAATGCAATCTTTTTAAATGGAATTTCAAGAGAACAGATTTTTAAAGAATCAGTGTACATGTAAATCAACTTGATTTACTCTAACTACTTGGAGTACCAAGCACTTCTGAAATTAAGGTTACTACTATTTTTTGTGTATGTTTGTATATATTTTTGTGTATGATACTCTCTATATGATTGCTAGAAGTGATCAAAGCTTCAGGGAGTCAGGGAGATAGAGGAAGAGGATGAGAAGTTAAAGGAGCTACAAAATGAGTTAGAGAAGCAGATGACTAAGAGTACAACCCCAGGCAATGCTGGCTCAGTGATCAAGACTCTTGAGGAGAAGATGGAGGCTGATGCCAGTTCCAGCTATGTTGGCAATGTGGACTATGGTGCAACAGCAGAAGAGCTGGAAGCTCACGTTCATGGATGTGGTTTCATTCAACTGTGTTACTACAGTCTGTGTCAAATTCAGTGGCCCTGCCAAAGGGTTTGCATATATAGAATTCTTAGACAAAGAGTCAGTGAGGACTTCCCTGGCTTTAGATGATTCCCAGTTTAGAGGGAGACAGATCAAGGTGATTCCCATCAGCACAACAGACGGGTTACTCGTGAACCCAATACTGTGCCCAAACTACCAATTAAAACAGCTCCCAGTCTGGATTCGACAGTGGTTTAAACAGCTGGCCCTTGCATCAAAAAAAAAAGATATTAAAAAATTAAAGGAAAACAGAAGGTCTAAATTTACTTTTAAAAAAGATATACTGGGCTGGAGAGATGGCTCAGCCGTTAAGAGCTCTTCCAAAGGTCCCGAGTTCAATTCCCGGCAACCACATGGTGGCTCAAAACCACTTGTAATGAGGTCTGGTGCCCTCTTCTGGGCTGCAGACATACACACAGACACAATATTGTATACATAATAAATAAATAAATAAAAATATAAATAAATAAAAAAGATATACTGTGGAAGGGGGAGAATCCCATAACTAACTGAGGAGGAACCTGCTCTGGGCAGTAGGGCAGGCCCAGTGAGTAAGACAGGATTGACATATTCCCTCTGGAGATTCGATATGGACACTTCTCAAATGGGCAACCTGCTCCCTATTTTCCTGCTCCGCTTCACTCTTTTTAGGCCTGCTCAAGGGTAGGTGGGCACGGATGTAGGAAGCTTTTTTTTTTACCTAGAGCTCTGGAGGGCACCAATGTGTTCAGCTTATTTCCTTCCCTCATCTTCTCTCAGCTTTTTGGAGTCCCGGCCTGCTCCTGATTTACCAGGTCTCGGCACATGCTACCCTTCTTTCCTGGGGGCTCCTGCCTCTCCAGTTTATCTGCTGCATTTTTTTTGGTGACTTTTGTTTATTTTTCTGTCTTGAGAGTCTTTCCTTGCAGATTTTTGTAGCAGGAAGAACTCACTCACAGTGGATTCAGTGTAAATTCCACTTACCCTGGGGAAATACACTACTTTGTTTTGGGAAGTTTTGCACTGTGGTTTTTGTGTTGTTGTTGTTTATCAGGTGTTGTTTTGTTTTATTTTTGTTTACATTTTTCCCTTTTATTTGGAGGGAATGGGAAGAGTTGGGAATAAGGAGGTGGGAGCTGCATTTTGTTTATTTTTTAACCTCAATTACAAGGGAGGTGTGTTTTTTTAATATGTGTCATGAGGAAAGTTGTTTATGAAAAAAAGAAAAATGATTTAAAATTTATTTTCTCCTACATGGATTATGGCCCAAGATGTGAATTATGCTCCATCTACCTGCCCAACACAATACACACCTGAGAAATCTCTGCGGATCAGAAACTCCTTTGTTCCCTGGAACTAAGCTTCACTGGATCACACCATTGCAGCCAGTGGCAGGATCACATTAAAGCCTTCTAATCATGCATTGCTAGAAGATCAATATCATCATTTCCTACCAGTTCCTAAACTATTTGTAATCTTTATAACACATATCTGACATTGGAATGCAATATTGAGAACTTCTGGAATCTAGACCTTCAGTTTCCTAATCTCTCTTCCAACTGCACACCAAGAGCAGTGTCCATGTGTGTACTCTGGACAATCACCATCATATCCTGACTTTCCAGAGACTCCCCTACCTCAATAAATTTATATACAGGGAGGCTCAGAGGACAAGGGACACTGCCAACATGAACCACATGGACCAACATAACTACAGTCGGCCTCATGATCAGTCCAACTCACAGCAGAAATGACAGTTCAACAGGCCTAAACACCCAACACTCACCACGGTATAGCTTGTGATCTTCCTTACTACTCCTACTGCAGAGGCAGAATAGAATCATGGAAAGAACCCATAAACTGTCTGCTACCAGTACTCCCCATTGCTAACCCTTCCCAGAATTCCTCACAGGCTAGGGCCACCTAGCTGGGCCTCACAATATTAGCAGCTCCTCTATAAGAGGATCAGAGATCAAATGACTCAGACAGCACAGTCCTTCCAGTTCTGAACTCCCAGCGCAGCATACAGTGCCCTAGCTTAGAAAGTTTGTATTTAGTACACATAATTCAACTCTCCTACACCACATCCTGTTTCTCAACCAAAGCACAGGGTCCTTTGTGTGCACATTCCATTGCACACTCACTTTCCAGTGCAGCCATCCCATTGCCTCAGAGATGGGAAATCCTGCAGACAAACACAGGTCACATTCATAAAGGAATCACTGTTCCTGCGTAACTGTGGTTACTTTGTAATTGTTGTTAAAGAAAAACAAACCATGAATCAGAAAACAATCAGGATCATGTTAGGGCTTGGAGGGAGCAAAGACAATGTGAATATGATGTAGTTTTAATCTCAAAAATTATTTTGAATAGTTGAAATAGGCTAAAAGCCATGTCCTCCAGAGACTAGGGATTTGTATTAGAGCACAATAAATATTTGTCATGTATTTTCTCTAAAGATGAAGGTCTCAATCCAGAAAAGTAACAGTCCTGTTAATCAGGGACACAATATTTTACCCAGATCATCTATTTTGGATGAACTGTTGTAATATTGCAATTAGCTTTCAAGATAAGGTCAGTCCCACACCCAGATTGCCATTGTCTGTGGACTGCAAACAATGGTCAATCACGATAATAATACAGCATAGCAACTGATCTATCAGTGCTACCTGATTCCATGTCAGTAATCTCAGTTGAAAGAGGAAAGCTCTCACCCTCAGGCCAACCGCTTACTTCCTGCACTGTCTCCACCAGCTTCAAAGTTGGTCAATGAGTTCAACTCTTATACCAATCCCTCTTCATTTCTAAGTCCCCAATAAAAGCCAGAATGATTAGCAGACACTCATTAACTGCTCTATTTTTCCTTCTCACTGACTAGAGATGGACAAACCTGGAAGGAGTTGCAGGACTGACTTCCCAGAATGGGCAGCAAAGGCAGGATTAGGTAGGTGTTCAAAACAATTCTCAATTACATAGCAAGAGGCAAGCCTAAAGTATAGGAGACATTGTTCTACATAGAAATCAACATAACTTGAAAGAAAAGAAATGAAACTCTCAATGATTTAGAAACATTGGAGAACAGAAACAAATAGAGATAAGAGAAGCAATAAACTTAAAGAAAGTATTTGAAACTGATACCAAAAAGTGATTTTTAAAGTGATGATAATAATGCACTTTTAGCTGGCCAGTGGTGGTACACGCTTTTAATTCCAGAACTCAGAAGCAGAAGCAGGCAGATCTTTGTGAGTTTGAGGTCAGCCTGGTCAACACGAGCTAGTTCCAGGACAGGCTCCAAAGCTACAGAGAAAGCCTCTCTCAATACACCAAAAAATGCACTTTTGAGATTAAATAAAATTTTCTATATTGACTTTAAAAAAGAGTAGGCTAAGAGAGACTTACATACATTTAATCTACATGGGAAGTATCAAGTATAAAAAGACAAGATCTCCTGAGTAAATTGGGGACATGGGAACCTTGGGAGAGGGTTGAAGATGGGAGTAGAGAGGGAGGAAGTGAAGCATTGAAAATTGTAGAGATCAGTAAACTTAAATTAAAAAAAATATCGATCATATCTGCAGAGGATAATTCCCTAATTGCAAATTCAATGTTCCTTGACTCAAGATAACCTTCCTAATCTGGACACCCACATAATCTGGTCTGTGTTCATTCACATGACATTAATTTACACATGCTGGGCAATTACAAACCTCTCCTGCTACCACAGTCAGGCCCTTTTTCATAGTGCTGGGTGCAACAGCTGATTGCCTATGCTTTGCCCCCCGCAGTGCACACAATAATCTATTCTTCCTATTGTGGTCTGAGGAAAGAAGAAATGCTCCATATGCAGATTCTTTTTTGGTGACTGCGTCGACAGTCAACTACATGGCTCACATGCATTATTTTATTTTATTTTAATGTATTGGTTTTGTTTGAGACAGGGTATCTCTGTAGCTTTGGTGCATGTCCAGGAACTAGTTTTTGTAGACTCTGCGTGCACCACTAGTGCCAAGCAAATACATAATTTTAAAACTGTGAATTGGTACAGTCCTTTAAGAACTTTGAAGGTGTAATATAGAGGACTCTCAAGGTTGCCCAGGAAAGCAACAGACAGGGACTAAGGCTAACTGAGTCAACATAACAGAAGTTGTCTCAGAAACAATATTTCTATTGGATGGAAAGGCAACTCTTCTAGAATTAATATGACTTTCTACTGAGAAATCACAAAACACATTTAGAAGATTAATAAAGAAAAGTCTCAGGCTGGAGAGATGGCTCAGAGGTTAAGAGCATTGACTGCTCTACCAAAGGTCCAGAGTTCAATTCCCAGCAACCACATGGTGGCTCACAACCATCTGTAATGGGGTCTGGTGCCCTCTTCTGGCCAGCAGGCATACACACAGACAGAATATTGTATACATAATAAATAAATAAATATTTAAAAAAAGAAAAGTCTCTGTAATGATGTTATGCATTGATCTCTGTCCAATGCTCAAGGGGAGCTAGGTTAGACAGATTTTGCATTCAATATATGCTGTTATCCATAAGTATCCCTTAAGATAATGATCCAGATTATAGTTTGAACAATTGAAATAGAAACAGGCAACTTGTCAGTCTAAATATTTAGACAAAAGTATTCTCAGAATATTCTCTTAAGTATGCCAATGACATGTTACAGCAGGTCATTCTTAACTGACAGAGTTCTAAGGTGAAGATCATGAGGAAGGACTAGACAAGTAAAAGAGAAAGATAGGGTGGGGAGATGTTGCAGAAGATACATCTCGTACCTAGTAAGATTCTGAAGAAAAATAGCATCTTAGTTGGGCAGTGGTGGGGCATTGCTTTAATCCCTGCACTCAGGGATTTTTCGAGACAGGCTTTCTCAGTAGCTTCGGAGCCTGTCCTGGAACTATTGTAGATCAGGCTGGCCTTAAAAGATTTCACCAGCCTCTGACCCTGGAGTTCTGGAATTAAAGCATGCACCACCACCGCCTGGCAACGACTTTTTATTTTTAAATCAGTGCTGGCTTCTTTGAAATAATTTGGAGTCAAATATCTGGACAATCTGAACAGTGTATATCTGGGCATTCTAATCTCTACCAGGCCTAATTAGCATATACTTAAAGTCTGGTGTTTTAGATGCAGTTCTCCCTCTGTTAAATTCTACTTTGTGAGACTAATTATTTTTTAAGCATTGTTCAATCTATTGTATCACCAATTCTACTCTTCAACATTTTAGTACAGTAGTGGAAAGCTACACAACACGTGAGATGCCTTTGATAACCTCCACAAATTTAAATATAGATTCAGACTATATTTAAATCTTAAACGCAAAGTGCTAGAAGATATTGGAGAATCTAGGCTTCTCTGAGTTTGGCAACTTGGCCATGAATGCATGAACCATGTTGAACTTGACTAGGAAAGTGTATTTACACACAACTTCCTGCTCCCAATACTCTAAGGAGATGAAGCCACAGAACAAAGTTATTCAGAGGCCTGCCCCTAGGTTCAGGAGTTAGCAGGGACCATGAGGAACTCCAGAGACAAGGAATATCTCGACAGGTTCCCACCCAGACCCATGGAGAAAACACTCTAGTGTCTTCCGCACCTCGCCCTCTGCTCCTCCACATCAGGAGACAGCGTTCCCTCACTCACCATGTTGTGCTTCTCCATTTTGCCAAAGTTCTCAGTGCATCGTCTCCCTGCAACAGCAACTGCACCCGAGAACAGGAATCCACTGGCGCCAGCTCCTCTTCAAAGCCAAGACTGAAGGCGGCTGCCCGGAAGAGGCCTGCACTGCTTCTGACTGGCAGGTTCCCTGAAGTGCATGATTGGCTATTGAGTCCTGAGTGACAAGAGCACCTCCCATCGGGATATAGTGTGCTTAAAGAGACAGAATACTGGTTCCTGTGCAATCCATTCCCCCTAATAGAGAACTTCTCCAGATCTGAGAATATATACAGTTCAATAGCACTTTCCCAAGGCTACTAGAGCAATCAATGTCATCTTTTTGCGCTCCTAGAAACTTTCCCTTTTTCTTCCAGCACACTATGTGACTTGTATGGTACACTGTGCTAGGTGTTTGGCGTAATTTCCTCTTCGACAGAGGTGAGGATTCCTAGAATACTAACAATTAAAGAGAGTTTTAAAGTTACAAAATGAAATATTTGTTCTGTGGCTTCATTCTGAGATCAGATGAACTGAAGGTACTTTTTACATGGTTTGCACAGGAATTTTACACAACAGGAAAGAGAAAAGCAGGAACAAGATATCAATCAAGATGATTGGTCTTTCCCCCATCGGAAAGCTGGATAATGGCTCCATTGCTTTATGGGTTTTGTTCCTTGAATTAAAAGCAAACTCCGGGCAAATGAATAATAATAAAAAGAGTAGTGTTCATAGAAATTTGAATATGTAGAAAATAATGGAGCTAGAAAGAATGTCTTCATGAGCACTGTTGTTAGCCAGCACGTCTCCCTCCATAGTCAGGTGAATAAAATATACAACTGCAGTATTCAAGATTCTCTACATCAACAGGACTGGTAGAATGAATCTCATCATGTATGTAAAAAGTGGGCTTATTAGAATGTCTCACAAGCTGTTGTCCAGGTAACTTAAGAATAGCTGCCTACCAAAAGCAATTGAAGAATCCAATAGCTTGCATCTCAGCCTTTTGTCTAAGGTCATGTGAAGAATCTAGTAGTTGTTCTGCCCACAAGGCTCTGTGACTCAGCTGGTTTTAAGTATTCATCAAAATTACAATGAAGTATGCTCTAATACTAGTAAAGGAATGAGCTTGGTAGCCAGAGCTAGAGCACAGAGGCAAAAAAGATAATTTTCTTCTTCAAAATACTTTATATGTGACTGCTGTTACCAGAATGTAAGATGCTGATTAAGTTGGGCCACAGTCTTTGTTGAATTCAGGTTTTTGTGTGTGTGTGATTTCAAGACAGGATTTTTCTGTGTGGTTGTAGAACTCATTCTGTAGGCCAGACTGGTCTCAAATGCAGAAAATCCACTACCTCTGCTCAAGAGTGATGGTGATAGGACTGTGCACAGACATGGGTGGGAGAGATGGCTCACTGGTTAATTGTGAACAAACACCAAGCAGCTTAAGGTGAGTCCTATCATCTCAAATTATACAGATTAATGGAGGATTTTCCCATTTCAAAAATCTTTAAGTAAAATCTCTCTCAGGTATAATCAATTCTTTGTGTATCAGATAATCACCGAGGTAGTCAGTTTTAACTATCAAAAATAGCCAGATATTTCAACAACCAAGACAGAAAAAATGATAAAAAAAAAAATTCTTGCCTGCAGGAGTACAGGAGGCACAAAGAGTGTGGGAGTTTTTTTTCTTTTTTTTTTGGTTTTTTCGAGACAGGGTTTCTCTGTGGTTTTGGAGCCTATCCTGGAACTAGCTTTTGTAGACCAGGCTGGTCTCGAACTCACAGAGATCCGCCTGCCTCTTCCTCCCAAGTGTTGAGATTAAAGGCATGAGCCACCACCTCCCGGCTGGGAGTTGTTTTCAAGACAGTATTGTTCCTCAACAAATGAAGCATGGAGATTTTACTTAGGGAGTCTGAACATGCTCATGTATCATCTCCCTTTCCTTAAGCATTCTCAGTTAACAAGTCCACTTCTAACCATAATCACAATGTAAAAGCAGAGACATTTAGGGACATTCTTAAATCAAAATCATGTAGGAACAAAAGTAAATAGACAAATGACGGAAAGAAATGCCCCTGGCATGTTTATACTGTACCATAAGGTCTTGCTTGAAATTCAAGTAGATGACACTGTGAAAAGTCAACTATCAATCTTGATGCTTATTCTAAAAGATAACTTTACCAAAACCATAATTTTCACAAACACAAAAAAATAGAGAACACAAAACCAGAAAATTTCAAGGAAAAGGCACCTAACAGCCCTGTATACAGTGCTTCTGGAGGAACAGTTATAATGATCTCTATTAATCTCTGAGAAGGCTGACTAGATGGAAGACCACAGCCACTACACAGTCTACAAACAAAAAAAATTACACAACCCAGGAAAATAAGAAACCTGAATAACATCCAAAAAAGGAGAACTGGAGAATTGGAACAATATTACCTCTTAAATTCATTCCAAATATCTGTCGCTGCTGCCCAGAAAAGCATTTGCTAAAATAAATATACTCAAATATGCAAGCACATATTATTAATTCAATTCACTGAGAAAAACCGAACATTTGACAGTAGGTCACCGAAATTACTTGGCACAAGTGAGAAATGTTAAGTCTGGAACATAACCTACAGGCTCTGACATTCAACACTGCACCCACTGGATGAGGAGTTGCATTAGCCTGGACTACAAATCCCAGCATTCCAGATACAACCCCCTCAGTGAGGGGTCAGGACCTCTCCAACAGTGTATTTAGGTGAGATCCTAGAGGAGAAACACTTAGTTCCCAGTTTGCATGGGCTCCTCCCTCTCGCCCCCCCCCTCTTTCTGTCTCCCAACATGGGACTGGTCATCAGAGGGCTCTGTACTTAATAAAATGGTAGGCATTTTGATATGGATTCATTTTACCTAATTGAACTTCTATGGGCTAGGAATTTTTCTTAACATGAAGGAAACACAGAGCACACAACAAATACTCTTAGGAGTTTATTAGAAGGGATGTGCACAGGCCTGGGAAGTCAGTGTGCAGAGAGGGAGGAAGATGGCTCATCCGGCTTTTACAAGCTGTCTGGTGTATGCACAGAGGGGTTGACGTGGCTACATCATATGCAGATGATAGGGCTCATGCAAGTAGGGAAGGGCTTAGCTGAGTAATATGTGGATCATGCAGGAGGGAGCCTTTAACATCCCTGGGTGCCTGAGGGCCTGTCTGTCCCTACATGACCCCTAGAACCTAGGAGTATCAAATATATGTGGCTTAAATCATTATAGTCACCACCTTATCAGGTGATGTGAAATGTTGGGTATTTTTGGATCTATCATGTTACAAAGTAGGATATCTACAGCTGCAACCTGTTATCATATGGAAGTGGTATATTAAAGATCAGGACCAAGGAGGTCCTGAAGACACAAGGAAGGTACATGAAGAAATGGCCAACTTCCAATGGTTTCTACTCCTGTTACTATGCCTTCTGCTCTCAAGCATACACCTATAGTCTATTCCCTGTGATTGGTTGAATGAGGAAGAGATGACTAGGCCCTGGCTGATGGTTCAATACATCATGCAGGAACCACCCAGAAGTAGACAGCTGCAGGACTACAATCCCTGGCTGGGACAACCGTGAAAGATGCTTGTGAAAGGAAATGTTCCCAGTGGGCAGAAAATCAAACAACACACATTTGAATGTGCTTTATTTGGAAGGAGAGATGGTCTAATCTACAACTAGCAATGAACTGATTGATGGACTTTATCCAGTGGTTTGACTGGATGCTGAGGGGTTAGTAAGGAGCATGATTAGAAAATTGGTGATTGAAGACATCTGAGGAAGGAGAATGTGAATAATCTCTGTGAAAGGGAAAGGAGTATAAAGACCTTTGTATTCCTTATAAATGCTGATCAAAAGGTTCATTCAGCTGAGGAGGAGTTCAGAACTCATTGAGACAGAATGACTCTTCCATGTACAATCAGCCTCTTTTCCCAGTTATTCATGTCAGTGTCCAATGGGCCCATGACCAAAGTGGCCACATTGCCAAAATGGGAGATAGGCATGGGTTCAAGAACATGGACTTGAACTCATCATGGCTGACTTAGCTACAGTTTTGCTGAGTTGCCATATTATGCATGGCACAGACCAAAACTTGGCCCCATATATGACACCATTACTAGGGTGACCAGTCACCAACCTACTGGCAGGTTGACTACACTGGAAAACTTCCTCTGTGAAAAGGACATTTGGGCTTCAAATGCTCTTAAACCAACAGACTAGAGAAAGAATAACAACTTTAGGCAAGGTGATATATCCAGATTAGCAAGGGGAAATTGGATTGCTCTTCACAATAGAGACAAGAAAGATAGTATGTCCAGAATGCAGGAGATCTTTTAGGGCATCCCCTTGTGATATCAGGACTTGCCATTAAGACAAATGAGAAACAAAAACAGTATAATCCAATAAGTATGACAAACGTCACATATCCATCAGGAATGAAGGCGTGGGTCACTTCTCTAGGAAAAGACCCAAGACCTTGTGAAGTGCTTGCAGAGGTTGGGAGAAATACAGAATGAGCAGCAGAGTGTGGCAGTTCTAAATACCTTCTAAGGCCAAGTGACTATTGCAGCAATGAGAACTTTAACTGATATGAGTGCTTCTGTTGTATTTTGTTGACAATGTATTTGTAAAGTTATTTCTATGTCTTAAATTTCCCTATCATATGTTGCAACATCAATTATAAGAATATTTGTGGTGGGCTGGAGAGATGGCTCAGCGGTTAAGAGCATTGCCTGCTCTTCCAGAGGTCCTGAGTTCAATTCCCAGCAACCACATGGTGGCTCACAACCATCTGTAATGAGGCCCTCAGGAAGAATCCTGTTTACATAATAAACAAATAAATATGTTTTAAAAAAAGAATATTTGTGGTTATCAGAAGTTTGAGATACTAGAATGATATCCTCCATGAGACATTGCCAATATTCCTATAAAAAACCTATAAATGGCTAATGTTTATTGGAAGCTCTCCAAAGGCAATGTAGACTATGCACTTCCAAACTTATCTGAACTTACACCCACTTCAACTTCTATCCTATCACAGAGAATTGACCTGAAAACAGCCTTTGAGAGCTGGTAGCCTGGTCAGAGGTCCTAAAACTTACACACATACTGGAACTATTTGTAAGATTGTCAAAACAGTGTATTTTCCTTCCAGAGTTTCTGGCTTAGGGCAGATGTGCGCTGTTGCTGCTCTGATGGCACAGGGATGAATGGCTCTAAAGGTCCTGCTGACTTTGCTGCAGCCTCTAAGCCATGGCTTGCACTATTCTCACTATCTGGAATATTTTTCATTTTTCCTTCACCTGTAGTAGCTGATCTGTCTCTTCTGGTTCTGTTTGTCACACTGTATGCATTATATCTCAGGAAGGGGGCAGATACTGACCTGTAAACCTGTGAGGAGGCACACCCCCAGAGAGATAATCTGTTACGTGCTTTGTATGGGCTACAGCTTTAGAAGATGTCTTTTTGTGTTTCCATCTCTACTTCAGAATCAGAAATGGTTTTAGAATTAGACAATGTCTATCCTTCTCAAAATCCAAGCATGATGTTAAAAGAAAAATTCAAAACTCAGTCTCATGTCAACAGCCTTCTGGTATGGAACAGAAAGAAGATCCATTTTAAAGGAACATTTTACTTTCCTTCATGCCCATTTTGTCTATATCTTATCTTTCACTGAAAATATGTCTACATGAATAACACTTACATTTTCAACAAAGAACAGCTTCCAAGAAGAAATTAGGGCCCCACAATGTCTCTGCCTGGTTGATATGACGGCATGATGTTGATAGCACTATGAGACCGATTTATGGGTTCAAGCTGCAGATATGAGGCACCTTCTTACAATGTTCTGGCCAGAACTCCAAATAAGAAGTTCAGAAGAACCCTATCTAATACTCAGAAACCATTTGCAATGATCCAAAACATCAATCTTGAAATTTAACCATCATTTTAACTTTATAATATCCCATAGAGAGAACATCGCCCCCATGACATGTGGAAGCAATTCCAGAAGATGCCATTCTCTCTCTCAACAAAGTTTGTCTTCATGGTCAGGAATAACATTTAAGAGTTGATTATTACTCATTTAGGGTTGGGTGAAATTATGTACACTTAGAGATCTCAAAAAGAGGGAAAATGGAATAGGATGATAGGTAGATTACTTACTCACACTAATAATAAGTTTGTAAAAGAAGGAATACTTGTGAACTACTATTTATGGATTTACACTGGTATAGACTTTTGTATATTGACACAAATTCAAATTATATTATATAGAATGTTTCTATTTTTGTTTGGAATATTTGTAACAACTATACAAGGTTATTTTGTCAGATTGTATAAATGCATGATTCTACCTCTGTTTAAAACATATTTTTGACACAATTTTATGATATATTTATCACATTGCATTATAAAACTCTACCTCTGATCAAGATTCTTATACATTGTTTACCTTTTGAGGTCATTGTCCTGCTTTACTGCATAGTTCTTTAAAGATTGTTTTATATTCTGATATGAAGTCTTATTCTTCAACACTGTGATGAGAATTTGGTTGATTGCTCAGTCAGTTGTCTCTGTCATCTACTACACTTTTTGGAAGCTGCTAGACTGCACTACCTGTCTACTCAAGCAATATTATTGCTCTTCTCAGGCCTTTGATGCAGTTGAAGATGAGATAATCATACTTACCATCCTCTTATGATCTAGTTAAGCCATTTCTACTACAACATGGACTCCTTAGGATAGAATGCTTATCAAACCATTAGGATGTATTCCTTCCGTAATATTCATTATGCTTATTGTAATTCTAACTTTATTTTGACATCTGTTTCTTGTGTATATAATTTTGTATAGGGTTTGGAATTTCTTATTAAATTAAATGGGTAGGTGCTGTGAGAGCTCCTCCACTCAATAGCTTTACGATATCAATCCTTTGGGCATGGTCTCTTACAAGTATAAATGAATCTGTAAAGTGTGTGGTTGCTTTCTTGAATCCAGCTTTTGATTCTGGATGCTAGCTATATTGTATATAAGATCCATTGCCCTGTAGGTGCTCATCTGACCTATAAAAGCCCAAGATATTCTTACACTCTAACTTGGTGTTTTCAAAAGTCAAAGATTCAATTAGTACTCACATAGTTCAGAGTCTGTCACTCTGACTTGTACAGCCTTCAAAATTTATCATTAAAACATGAAGTCAGTGTTACATGATGAACTTAGAATGGATGCAGCTATCTTAAGTAAAACCAAGCACTTCTGTCTCGTGTCATTATAGGTTTGGGAAGATTGGGAGATATGGTACGAATCTTTAATTTTCTTTTGGAAAATGTGTGGATTGTTTTTAATTAAATATCATAAATCAGTCTGCCTTAGCAAGAGGAAGTATTTTATTCAGCTACAAAATTAAGCAAAGTTCCATATTTCAGCTATTCATTTTATACTATCACTTTGTATAATTCACCCACGAGCAGCTGTGTATCAAGGATTTTTTAATTTTTTTATTCAACTATATTTATCCACTACTATCCCTTCCTCCCCCCTCCCCTTTTCCCATGTTTCACATGTTCCAAATTTACTAAGGTCTTGTCTTTCTCTATGTCCTATATAGAATAGATTTATGTATGTCTCTGTTTGTTTCCTCTTTGTTGTATATGTTCTGGGCATTGTGAATTGTAAGCTGACTGTCCTGTTTCATATCTAAAAGCCACTTAGGAGTGAGTACATGTATTTTTCTTTCTGGTTCTGGTTTAACTCACTCTTTTATGATGTTTTCTAGATCCATAAATTTTAAGATGTAATTGTTTTTATCCACTGAGTAGTACTCCATTGTGTAAATATACCACAATTTCTTTGTCCATTCTTCAGTGGAGGGGTTGTTTTCAGGTTCTGGCTTTGACAATGTTGCTGTGAACACAGTTGAGCATTTGTCCTTGTGGGATGATTGAGCATCCATTGAGTACATATCCAAAGGGCTTGGCTCGGTTTTAAGATAAGTTGTTTCCTAATGTTCTTTCATTCTTTTTTTTTTTAATTTTTGGTTCTCCAAGACACGGTTTCTCTTTAGCTTTGAAGCCTATCCTGGAACTAGCTCTTGTAGATCAGGTTGGCCTTGAAGTCAAGGAGATCTATCTCAGCCTCCCAAGTGCAGAGATTAAAGGCACGCCTCACAACCAGACAGGTGGCTTTCTATTTTTCTAAGGAATAACCATGCTGATATTCAAACTAGCTGGTAAGTTTGTAACCACATCAGCAATGGAGGAATGTTCCCTTAACTCTACATCCTCTCCAGTTTCAGTTGTCATCAGTGTTTTGATCTTGCCTATTGTTATAGACGTAAGAGGGAATCTCAGATTTGTTTTTATTTTCATTTCTCTAAAGACTAAGGAGTTTGGAAATTCCCTTAAGTGCTTCTCAGTCATTTTAGATTCATGGGTTAAACATTTTTTATTTAGGTCTGTACTCCATTTTTTCTTGGATTATTTGTTTTTTGATGACCAATTCCTTAAGTTCTTTGTATGTTTTGAAGATCAGTCTTCTGTCCAATGTGGGGTAGATGAATATCTTTTCCCAAACTACAGGCTGCCTTTTTTGTATTGTTGATCATGTCCTTTGGTTTACAAAAACCTTTGTTTCAGGAGATCTCATTTATTATTTTTCTCAGTGTCTGTGATGCCTGTGGTTATTATAATTTGAAAGTGGTCCTCTTTACCAATGTGTTCAAGGGTACTTCCAATATTCTTTTTTATGTTTGTCTTTATGTTGTAGTCTTTGATCCATTGGGACTTGAGTTTTGTTTTTGTTTTTTGTTTTTGTTTTTTCGAGACAGGGTTTCTCTGTGGTTTTGGAGCCTGTCCTGGAACTAGCTCTGTAGACCAGGCTGGTCTCGAACTCACAGAGATCCGCCTGCCTCTGCCTCCCGAGTGCTGGGATTAAAGGCGTGCGCCACCATCGCCCGGCCGGGACTTGAGTTTTGTTCATGATGATAGATATAGATCTACTTTCATTCTTCCCCACATTGATATTCAGTTATGCCAGCACCATTTGTTAAATGTTTTCTCCATTTTATATTTTTTGGTGCTTTGTCAAAAATCAGGTGTAGTAGGTGAGTGGATTGATATCTAGATCTTAAAATCAGTTCCATTAGTCCTCCTATCTGTTTTTGTGCCAACACCAGGCTCTCTTCATTATTGTAGCTCTGCAGTCGTCTGAAGAAGTCAGGGAATGTGAAGCCTCCAGAAATTATTTTTTATGTAGGATTGTTTTTATCTTGCAGGTGGGGAGCTCTGAACCATCAGCATGGTCTCAGAGCACTCTCCTTCCAATCCCAAGTTGGAACACAAAAATCCAGTCCCATAAAAGCCACTGAAATGCTTTAAAGCCAGAGTTCATGCTGGCAGCACAGCCCAAAGAAGCTGCGCTTTAAATTGACACAGCGTTTTTTCTGCTGCTTTTGCTGAACCAAGAAATCTCTCTACAGCACGCCACCAACAAACAGCAAAAATCTGTGTTAAACTCTATCTCCCTTATTTTTAAGCCTTCCCAGGTTTTTATGTGGATTTAGTCCATCACATCTGGGCGCCTCTTTGTTGTAATAGCATGACAGGGCTGCGTCCCCAGCACCCTGGCCGCCTGCTACCTTATGTCTGAAATAACAACACACAAACTGTATTCATTTGAACACTGCTTGGCCCATTTTTATCTAGCCTCTTCTAGGATAATTCTCACATATTAATTTATCCCATTTCTAATCAACTCTGTTGTAATAAGACTGGCGGGGAAACATCACCCTTAATAGTAGCCACAAATATAAAATATTATGGAATTACCAACTAGACAATTGAAAGGACTGTATGAAAAGAACATTAAATCTTTGAAGAAGACACCAGAGAATGGGAAGATGTCCCTTGCCATTGTTACTTAAAAATCAACATAGCAATCTATAGGCTCAATACCATTCCCATGTAAATATCAGAAAAATTCTTCACAGATCTCAAAATAAAAACAGTCAACTTCATGTAGAAAAGCCAAAAAATGCACCTTCAAGCCATCTTTCTTTTTCAGAGAATATTCCTAGTAACCACCTTCTATCTACCTTCTTGATGACCACTCCCAATCTTCTGATAACCATGATTATACACTCAACTGGTAAGGATACATTTATAAAAAACATACAAGTAAACATATGAGAGATTTGACTCTTCATGCCTCTCATATTTCAGTTAATGTTATCCTTTGAGCTTAAAAACATTGTTGAAACTTTTTAGGATTTTATGGTTCTGGTTTGAGAGCCAAATTGTGTTTCTTTCACTGGGCCTTTTTAATGTTTTGGCTGTTTTCAGGGAGATGTTGTTTCGTTATCTACTTCTAGACTGAGAGGCAAAGTTCTTTCCTTTGACTCTGGTTTGAAGACCAAAGTTGGAATACCCTTCCTATAACCAATAAGGTTTTATCCATTACTTTGCTGGTTCAAACTAAAATAAAGAGAGGTATAATGGGGCATAAACCAATTGCTGACATTACCTAACTTTTTTTTAACACAATAACTGATTTTGGTTAACTGACTCTAAGTGGCTTAACATCTGAAAGAACAATTTAAAATAAGCCCCCAGTTTTTTCCTGAGGTCCAAAAGATTATGATAATATGCACAAGATATCTCAGATGACTACACACAAAGTCTTACTCTCCTGTGAAGCACAAAACATTATGACACGGAGTTCATTTACAGAGTTTCACTACAGTATGATTTTTTTCTCATGTTTTTGAAAAATACACAAATTAACTTCAGGGTTCCTCTACAGAAGGGCTCATATTATGTATAGGAGATGCTTCTGAAAAAGAATTTACCACATTCCATTCACAGATATCTCTAGAGTATGTTACATTTTAAGCCTTTTAAGAGTACAGGCCTTCTCACACTGATATCATTCCTAGGGTTTCTTTCTAGTATGTGTTCTTTTTTTTTTTTTTAAATTTTTTTATTATTTATTTATTATGTATACAATATTCTGTCGGTATGCCTGAAGGCCATAAGAGGGCGCCAGACCTCTTTACAGATGGTTGTGAGCCACCATATGGTTGCTGGGAATTGAACTCAGGACCTTTGGAAGAGCAGGCAATGCTCTTAACCACTGAGCCATCTCTCCAGCCCTAGTATGTGTTCTTCTATGCCTTTGAAGAGAACCATGTTGTGCAAAGGCCTTACCACACTGATTACATCCATAGGGTTTCTCTCCAGTATGTGTTCTTTTATGCAATTGAAGATGATTATGTCGTGCAAAGGCCTTACCACACTGATTACATTCATAGGGTTTCTCTCCAGTATGTGTTCTTTTATGGATTTGAAGATTATTGTGTAGTGCAAAGGCCTTACCACACTGATTACATTCATAGGGTTTCTCTCCAGTATGTGTTCTTTTATGCCTTTGTAGATCACGGTGACACGCAAAGGCCTTACCACACAGATTACATTCATAGGGTTTCTCTCCAGTATGTGTTCTTTTATGGTATTGAAGAGAACCATGTTGTGCAAAGGCCTTACCACACTGATTACATTCATAGGGTTTCTCTCCAGTATGTGTTCTTTTATGGATTTGAAGATTATTGTGTAGTGCAAAGGCCTTACCACACTGACATTCATATGGTTTCTCTCCAGTATGTGTTCTTTTATGGTATTGAAGAGCAAAGTTCTGTGCAAAGCCCTTACCACACTGATTACATTCATAGGGTTTCTCTCCAGTATGTGTTCTTTTATGCAATTGCAGATGACTGTTTCGTGCAAAGGCCTTGCCACACTGATTACATTCATAGGGTTTCTCTCCAGTATTTGTTCTTCGATGATCTTGAAGAGCACTGTAGCATGCAAAGGCCTTACCACACTGATTAGATTCATAGGGTTTCTCTCCAGTATGTGTTCTTTTATTCTTTTGAAGATGACTGTGATCAGGAAAGACCTTACCATGCAGATTACATTCATATGATTTTTCTTTATTTTGTGTTCTTTTATGACTTTGATGAGTTTCATAAAGAAGAAAGTCTTCATCATCTTGACTATAATCATAGGGTTTCTCTCCAGTGTGTGTTCTTTTATGTATTTCAAGATGATTGTGATAAGAAAAGACTTCATTACATTGCTTAATTTCACAGCATTTTTCTCCACTATGTGTTTTTTCATTCTTTAGAAGATGAATGGTATAAGACAAGACTTTACCACAGTGAGAATATACTGAAAACTTCTCTCCAGTTTGAATTCTTTCAATCCTGCAAGGATAATTTACACATGTAAAAGCTTTACCACATTCAATGCAGTTGAACCTTATACCTATCTGAATTATTTTCATATTTTTTCAAATTGTAAAAAGGAATCAAATGTCAAGCTTTTATAGCTTTCTTTAAAATCATGTATTGTTCTCTCATTAGTGGTCATTTTACATCTAGAAAAATATTTGTGATGAGAAATTCCACTGTGTCATGGTTTACCTTTTCATGTATAACTATACTTATATTTCCAGGATATTTTTTACATTATTGAAGAGAGCTGCACATACTGAGTTCTTTAGCAACTTTACTCCATTCATAATTTTACTATATTGTGAATCATTATACATTTGGTAAGTGAACTATGACACCCAGAAGTATTTGCATAGACCTAGAACTCATGTTTCTTTGTTTGTTTTTGTTGTAATGTGAGTTTGTAGTTATGTATTAACCATGATGATAGAAAATAAATTAACTTTGTATTTTTGGATCAAACTAAACATGTATACTCTACATAGGAACTACAGTTTATCTTCTTAATTTTTCTTACAGAGAGGTATGCTAAATCTTTCCATATTCCTATGCTTATACACTTGTGTCAAGAGTGACATATCATATATATGAAAAAAACAATAGTGTATAAAAGTTTTCCAAAATGAATCTACAAGGTTCGACTTTCACAGACTTGTGTTATAGATATTAAGATTTCTCTACAACAAATGCCCCTTGACTATTTGATTTCACTATACTTAGCACAGTCACAAAAAGTATATGAGGGATACAAGGCTTAGCATGGGCTATTGAATTAGTAAAAAGTTTTGCAGCTATACTCATCATCACTGAAGTATGCATACATTTTCTGTCATGAATAGCAAGAAGCAAATGAAGCAGCAGTTCTACAACATAGCTCTCATGGTGCTATGAATCAAATGGTGATATCTGTTCAGGCATTGCTACCTAGACTTTTTCTTAAATGAAGGCTTTGCAGATGCAATTCACATACATGAAATTGAGGGATATGGATTTGTGAGAACTTAATAACCATCAATACATTTAAAGCTGTGCTTATTACCACTGTTGCTTTTGTTTTAAAGTTCCAGAACACATTACAAACTATTCAATTAAATTGTTATGAACTTGCCCAAGAAAATTACCTTACATGTCTTCTAGAACATTGACAATGCTCTTCAGTGTTAAGGTCTTCCCAAATGTATCCTAAAATACAGTACCAGAATAGATGTTACATTATTTAAGAATGTGCAACAATTAGCTTATTATCTTTAGTGCACCTAAGAACTGGGACTGTGCTATTCACCTCATTCTTCTTTCTCTAAAACAAATTACAGAACAAAATCATAAACTAAAGAAAAGTTTTCTCCATATTTTAAAACATGAAAGAAATTCATTTTCACCTATAGTAGTTAGGTTCCTGTAGGTCTCCAGCATCACATCTTTGTAGAGATTCTTCTGGGAAGGATTCAGTAAATCCCACTCTTCCTTAGTGAAGTTGATGTGTACATCATCATATGTCACTGCCTTCAAAAATATACCACACGTGAGTACAATGTAAGTATGACAGTGAAATGCATACTTCTTTGAAAGTATAGTTTTATGATTCTGGTGTTCCCCATTCTTGTTCCATGACATAGACAGTCACTTTAGAAGGAAATTGAAAAGGAGAATCAATTTTGTTAATTCTGTGTCCTTTGTATAGGATACCACCTTATAAGAGCAGTATCTATTCATGGGTAAAGAAAAAAAGATCAACAGTATGTTGTATGCATGAGAAAATTAAAGACTACAGAAAGGAAAAAAAAAGATGGACAAACTGGGCATATTGGTGTATTTTGCCTTTAGCAAAATTACTGCAGGAAAATTCATTGTTCATTGTGGAAAACTTAAACATTATTTATATAGTCATATACAGATATATATATTCAATGACATGTACAATAGAGACAAAAATAGAAATGTGGAAAAGTGAAAATTTTTCTAAATTCTTTTTTCTTTCTGTTGCATGCTCCTGACATGAGAGAGAAACTCTGAATTTTTATTTCAATGACATGCTTGGATTTATAGAGGGACAGAGCCAATGTCCATCTCCAAAACCAGCTCTATATCTTCATAAATATACATTTACTTACAAAAGGCACCCAATAAAATGATTGTATAAAAGTGTAGATTACTGAATCAAAAAGAATAAAGGGGCATATATGTGTATGATGTAAAAGTGTAGATCATTAAAATTAATTTTAAAAATTAACTACTTATTTATATATTTTACATTGATATAGATATGGATGCTTCCTTTTGATATAAACTTGACATTTTTATTAAAACATACTGTCTATGATTTTTATATTCTTAAACTATTTTACCTAATTCAACTCACTTAAATGTGTAATGAAAATTTCTAGTCCTTGAAAGTTATTATTGCCGGGCGGTGGTGGCGCATGCCTTTAATCCCAGCAATCGGGAGGCAGAGGCAGGCGGATCTCTGTGAGTTTGAGACCAGCCTGGTCTACAAGAGCTAGTTCCAGGACAGGCTCCAAAACCACAGAAAAACCCTGTCTCGAAAAACCAAAAAAAAAAAAAATGAAGTTATTATTATAAACCAATTAGGATATAAAGTACTGCATGTTCGTACTTTGTTATTTATTACAATTGAAATTATACTCACGTTAGGTATGTTTTCAACAATATATTGAATTTCATTAGCTGATTCAAATGAACATACTTTAGAGAAAATGTTTGCTGAAGTAAAGCAAACTTTGTCTTCTTGGGAATTATAAATTACTTGTGAAAATATACAAAAAGGTGATTATATTAATCATTCAGCATAAAAAATACTTTTACAAAAACTTGAGCCAACAAGTTAAAAATTAGGAGAGATTATTTGTGGAATCTTAATAATTTTCAGAAATTGTTGCAAGACATTGACCATCTATATCCGAATATTGGAGTAAAAAATTGAAAAGAGTAATTAGAACCAAACCATAAAAGGTGACAAGGATTTAAATAGTCAAAGAGAATTATCATCTAAATCAGAGAATAAATGGTTTAGTGGAAACAAAATTATAGGAGGCACTTATGGATTGTCTGGATGAGAAGTTCGGTTACATTCAAGACTTTTTTTGATACAGGTTTCTCTGTAGCTTTGGAATGTGTCCTGAACTAGCTCTTCTAGACCAGGCTAGCCTTGAACTCCACCTGCCTTGCCTCCCAAGTGCTGGCATTAATTAAAGGCTTGAGCAACCACCTCCTGGCCTTCATTCTAGACATTTTACACCCTATGCATTCCCTAGAGGAATTTTACTGCAGAGGAAAGATATTATCTTATAATCAATATTTTAAACATATACACATACTAAAAAACTAAAAAGTTATGTGGAAAAAAGTCTAAGTTGCTTTTAAAAAGAAAACTGAAACTTTATCTATTAGCAAGAATTTACCAACGTTAAATTTTAGCATGTTTTACTAATGTTGAAATTGAATCATTATGGACAGGAAGTGAACATTGGCAAAGAGCTTATAGTAATTTCTTGGGAGAAATTAACAACAAATATCCCTTTAGCCATAATATTAATGATCATATAAAGAGGTAACTAAATCTAGGGAAAGGTTTCATCTAGCTTCCTGCATTTAATTTTGGGTTTGAGTTTCTATCTGATATCTAGCATACATAAAAAATACTCATCCTTTAACCTCTTACAGATCTGCTGCATATGACAATTAAAATGCTTAAGTTTTTTGCAATGAAATATGAGCATGCATTACAGTGAGCTTTGAAATCTCCAAAAGAAGTGTGAGTCACGCAAGGAAGATTTCAACTGCACTATGTTATTGCTTTTCCAACTAAACATTGGGTTTGAACTACAAACTGCTTGGGACTTTATCAAAATGGTACATTGAGATGATTGAGACACCTGGGAACATATGTTTTAATTAAGTAAAAAGTTCATTTTGGAGGTTTGAGGAAGAGATGATGGGCAAAAACACAGACAGGTTGAATGACGGAATTGAATCAAAGACCCAGATAGATATTAATCCTCACAACTATGAACACCTGATTTTTGACAAATAAGCTAAAATTATACAATGAAAGAAGAAAGCATCTGAAACAAATGCTTATAGCATAACTGGATATCGCCATGTAAAGGAATGCAAATATATCCATATCTATCACCATGCACAATACGCAAGTCCAAATGGGATAAAGAACTTAATATAAATTTGACCACACTGAAAGTGATAGGAGAGAAAGTGAAAAGTAGCCTTCCAAGTATGGAACTAAAGACCACTTCCTAAATATAACACCTGTAACACAGTCTGATAGGAACAATTAATAAATGGGACCTTCTGAAACTGAGAAGCTTCTGCACAGCAAAGGACACAGTCAATAGCACAATAAGGCAGCGTACTGAATGGGAAAATAAATTTCCAATCCCACATAAGATAGAGGGCTGATCTCCAAAATAAATAAAGAACTCAAGAAATTAAACATCAAAATTTTAAATAATTCAATTAAAAATGGAGTACAGAACTAAACAGAAAATTTTCTATAGAATAATCCCAAATGGCCAAAAGACACCTAAGGAAATGTTCAACATCCTTAGCCAGCAGAGAAATGCAAATCAAAATAACTCTGCAATACCACCTTACACCTGTCAGAATGGCTAAGGTCAAAAGCACCAATGACTGCTTATGTTGGAGAGGATGTGGGAGTAAGGGGAAGACTCTTCCATTGCTGATGGAAATGCAAATTGTACAACCACTCTGGAAAATAGTATTGCAGTTTCTCTGAAAATTAAGATTCAACCTACCTCAAGACCCAGCAATACAAATGACAATGGTGTGAACTCCGTTATACATCAATATTGGTTGTAAAGTAAAGGATATTCATGCTACAATCCACAGACACAGAGAGAGTTAGTTAACAACAAAGGATCAAGGGAGGGATACATTGATCTCCCTGAAAGGGGCACTAGAATAGATCTTCTGAATTGAATGGGGGTAGTTGGGTATGGGAACATGAGAAATCAGGATCTGGGTACTTAGATGTAGGGAGAAATAGGGAAGACTACAGGAATTAGGGAACATTTGGGAGTTGGTATGGTACCTAGTACAGTAAATAATCATTAGATTGTATTAAATGCCACTAGAAAGGACTTTTTGGAAAGAGGGATAAGAAGCCTGTGGATTCTTCTCTAACCAGGCAAAGTATTCAATGTTGGGACTGGGACAGCACCCAGCAACAGTTACATCTACATCTATCTAGTCCTGCTTGCAAGATATGTTGAGTTATTTGTTCCCCAGAACTTGTAGGAGTAAACAACAAATAACTCGTGAAACTTCAGGCCCATTCCATTAGAGGGAGACAATGCCCATCCTAATTGGATGTCCAAGAACCTGAAGCTCACTACACTACAGGTCTATGAAGAACCAAACAAGATAGGAAAAAAGTCCATGAAATGATTTCTCATAATATTCTGTTATTCTCATAGAACAGTGCCTCAGCCAATTGTTATCAGACTGGATTAAGCAGGAACTCAAAGCAGCAGGAGCAGACACAGGCAGTCAAGCAATAAGAGGAGCTAAGGACATGCACCACCACCGGCCCATCCCAGCACTCGGGAGGCAGAGGCAGGTGGATCTCTGTGAGTTTGAGTCCAGCCTGGTCTACAAGAGCTAGTTCTAGGACAGGCTCAAAAACCACAGAGAAACCCTGTCTCGAAAACCAAAAAAAAAAAAAAAAAGAAAAGAAAAAGGGGAGCTAAGGAGACCCTGCTGCAATGGCAAGGAAGTACCCTAGCAACCACCTCCCACCTTGGTTGAGGACACTAGGTTAACACAGCCCACAGAATCAAATAAGCAGGGGTTATTGGTTCTCACAGAGACTCGTGATCCTATAGGGGCCTGTGCTAAATGCTTTGCATATATGTTATCATATATAACATATATACTTTGGTGTTTTGTGGGACTGCTAAGACTTGGTGCATGTATATGTGGGGTGTACTTTAACTCATTTGACAGCTTTTCAGACCACTTTTCCTCATTCTGGGTTTCTATATCCAGGCTTTATATGGATTCTGCATAGTCTTACTTTAGCTTGTAGTACCATGTATGTGGGCTGGTTTTCCACGTCTACTTGACAATGACCTAGAGACATCAGAGAGTAGGGAGCCTCAGGAAAAAAAAATGCTTCCAAGGGATTGTAAAGGAGGCATTCTCTTAATGACTGATCAATGGCAGAGGGCACAGCCCATTGAGAGTTGTGTCATCCCTGGGCTGGTCCTGGGTTCGTTCTTTCTTTCTTTCTTTCTTTCTTTCTTTCTTTCTTTCTTTCTTTCTTTCTTTATTCATTTATTTATTATGTATACAACATTCTGCCTCCATGTATGGATGTACACCAGAGGAGGGCGCCAGATTTCAGTACAGATGGTTGTCAGCCACCATGTGGTTGCTGGGAATCGAACTCTGGATCTCTGGAAGAGCAGCCAGTGCTCTTAACCACTGAGCCATCTCTCCAGCCCCCCTGGGTTCTATAAGAAGAGAGGATGAGTAAGTCCTATGAAGTAAGAAAGTAAGAAGCACTCCCCCATCACATTTGCATCAATTCTTGACTCAAGGATCCTGCCCTCCTTAATTTCCTTCCCTGATATTCTTTAATAGTGAACAACAATATGGAAGTATAAGCCAACTAAACTTTTTTCACCCAATTTTGCTTATTGGTCATGGTGTTTCATCACAACAGCAGAATCCCTAACTAAAACAAGACACCATGTTTTGTTGATGTGCATGAGATTCTAAAGGTAAACAAAGAAGAGAGATTTTGGGGAAATGTGAGACTGAGATGAATGGTGGAAGGAAGCACTGCAGTCAAGGTAAAAAGAAGAAGAAACAAAAGAATAATGAAAGAGAGGAATGAGGACAAGTAAGGGATGATTGAGTCAAGGAAAAATGAAAATTCAGCAGAGCAAATGGCAAATCCTGTGGTTCTCTCTTAGGTACAAGGGGCTACATATTTTGTTTGGTTGGTTTTTTGTTTTTGTTTTGTTTTTATTGAGACAGGGTTTCTCTGTAGCTTCGAAGCCTTTCTTGGAACTAACTCTTGTAGACCAGACTGGCCTTGAACTCACAGAAATGCACCACCAGTGACTGGTGAGGCTTTATTTTCCAAGGGCTTACTTAATTAGCTCTATCCCTATTGAAGCATTAATATAATTGATATTTAAAATAAAAACTCAGACCAGGGAGTTGTGGCACCCACCTTTGATTCCAGCACTTGGGAGGCAGAGGCAGGCAGATCTCTGGGAGTTCAAGGCCAGCCTGGGCTACAAAATGAGTCCAGGACAGGCTACAAAGCCACAGAGAAACCCTGTCTCAGAAAAACTAAACCAAACTAAACTAAACTGAAATAAAATAAAATAAAAACTCAGGAGTCAGATAGCAGGGTAAGAACTTGAAAGATCAGAAAATAAATTGATCAGCCACTGGTGACTACTACCTCTTCAATTTCTCCATGCAATAAAAGAGCCCATATCTTCTCTCAAGCCTGCCTTAATAATCCTGATTCCTACCTGGTCAAAGACCTCCAAACCTCTAGGGTAATTTTCCATCAGGTTGTTGTTAACTCTGTCCTCACTACAAGCAAGCTTTATTATGAGAACATGATCAAAATGTCATAATTTCCCCTTTCTCACTAAATAAAAGGTGAAGGATTTAACTAACACAGTAAAGCTATATACAAAATATACAATAACTATGTACAAATATATATAGGAAATAATGACCAGTCCATTTGTATTTGGTAAATTTAGAGAAAATACTTCATTATCTATCCTATCTAGGTAAGTCCAAAGTGTTGTACCTAAATCATTCTTTATCCCAGCCTAAAGTAAACTTGTTATATCTCTTCACCTTACATATTTCAAGCTAGTTTCTGAGTTGTTTCAATTTGGTAACAAAGAGAACTACAATTACCTAGTATTTAACTCCATTAGAGACCTAAGAAGGATATAATACTACCTGAGTAAACAGAAAGTATAGTGTTTATCTATCTCCATGCAGAAATCTCAAGTCCAAATAGATCAAAACATAAAAACAACCACATTGAACTTCATAGAATTGAAAGTGGGAAGTACACTTGAACACATTGGTACAGGAGACCATTTTTTAAATATAACCCCAGCAGCATGAACACTACTAGCAATATTTAATAGATGGGACCACCTAAAACTGAGAACTTTCTGAAAAGCAGAGGAAATGTTCAATAAAATGGCAGCCTATAGGATGGAAAAAGTTCTTCTTCATCCCCGCCTCAAACAGAGGGCTAATATCCAAAATATATAAAGAGCTCAAGGAACTGGTCATCAGAAGAACAAATAAGCCAATAGAAAAATAATTGTACAGAATTAAACACAGAACTCTCAAGAGATGACTATAAAATGACTGAAAGACACTTAAGGAAATGTTCAACATCCTTAGCCATTAAGAAATGTAAAAACAACTCTGAGATTCCACCTTACACCTGCAAGAATAGCCAAGATCAAAAACCTTTTGACAGGTTATGCTGGAGGGGATGTGGGGTGAAGGGAAAACTTCTCCACTGCTGGTGGGCATGCAAACTGGTACAATTACTTTAGAAATCAGAATGGTGATTTCTCAGAAAATTAAGACACAACCTATCTCAAGACCAAGCAATACCACTTTGGGGTGTATACCTAAATGATTCTCAAACATACCCCAAGGGCATGTGTCCAGCTATATCCATAGCAGCACTATTTGTATTAGACTGGTAACAACCTAAACACTCCCTGACCAAAGAAAGGATAGGAAAATGTGCTGCATTTATACAACGGAGTACCACACATCAGAAAAAATAATGACATTTTGAAATTGCAGGCAAATTTATGGATCAAGAACACATCATACTGAGTGAGGTAACCCATACCCAGAAAGAGAAATATACAATGTCCTCACTCATAAGTGGATTTTAGACCTTAAGCAAAGAAAACCAGCCTACATTCTCAACCTCAGAGAACCTAGATATCAAAGAGGAATCTAAGCCAAATACACATGGATATAATCTACATGGAAAGTAGGAAAAGACAGGAGAAGAAGGGAGGAGAGCAGAGAAATGTATATATGTCAATAAAAACAATTAAAAAAAAACAAGAAATGACATACACTACCCACTGCCTGGACAGTCACCCAAAATCCCACTCTACTGTTGGACTTTTAACTTTAGCCTATACACATAGAAGATCTGACCAAGTTTCTGTGAAGCAGGAATTTTGAAGGATTGTCCTTCTTTGCCATGGCAATGCTCAGCTGTCACTTTTTTTTTCTGTCCTGCCTATCTAACTTGGACAGTATACTGTCAGTAGTTAACTCAAAAAGCAGTTTCTTGCCAGTGCCTAAGTCTTGTCAGCGAGAAAGTTATCTACATTTAGTCATTTCTATGATATCTATCATTTCTCTGAAGTAGATTGGTGTTGTTAGGAACAGACATGTCTTGCCATAAAAGCCTTATATAATCATAACATCTTCAATGCCATATTTTGAATAGAATGCCATATTTTGAATAGAAAATGCTTGATGACTTATTTAAAATGTATTTTTGGCCAGGGAGTGATGGTGCATGTCTTTAATCCCAGTACTTATGTGGCAAAAGCAGGTTGACCTCAGTGTGCTCAAGGCCAGTATGGTCTACAAGGTCATTTCCAGGACAACCAGAGTAATAAAAGGAACCCTATCATGGAAAAAATGAAAATGGAATGTCTTTTTGTTTCACCTTGAAAGCCTACATAACATGACTATAAGTATGATTATAATATGTAACATTAACTTCTAAATTTATTAATTTAAATAGCTTATAATAGTAATTTTCAGGACTAGAGATTCATTTTACATCGTAAAGTGACTCCTTGGGCAGAAAAACTTATATAAGAGTAAAAATGTAAGGAGGGCGGTAGTGGCGCATGCCTTTAATCCCAGCACTTGGGAGGCAGAGGCAGGTGGATCTCTGTGAGTTCGAGTCCAGCCTGGTCTACAAGAGCTAGTTCCAGGACAGGCTCCAAAACCAAAGAGAAACCCTGTCTCGAAAAACCAAAAAAAAAAAAAAAAAAGAGTAAAAATGTATGTACAGTATGTTTTATCAAAAATAACCTTGAATTTCCATTAATATACAAAAATATGTTAAATAAGATTAGAAATATTTACAATATAACAAAAATAATCTCAAATATGTATTAATATACAAAAATCCATACTAATGTAAAATATTTAATAAAAATAGTTTTTTATATAAAGTTAAATTAGTAATCTATCATTTATCCTATATTCTCTATATCTTCCCTGTTTCTTTTCAGAACAAGATAACTAAATATTTTCTCCTTTGTTTATATTTTTTACCATTACCCATAGTAACTTGTTACCACCTCCACCTCAATGATGACATAAATCATGACCTAAAGGATGACCAAACTGCTTACCCCAACACTTGGGAATATGGGAACCATGCTTTTAAATTTATTTTTGATGTCTGTGAGCAATGGCATCTATAAGGGTCCTTGAAATAAACCCAGGATAATTCCAATACATGAGAGAATTGCCTGTATTATCTCCTTCCAGTCTTTGTGTAATGGGAAAGTGGAGGAATTATCTCAAGTTCTGGCTAGTATAGTGTATGAGGACCATCCTAGATAGTAATCTTGGAATTGTCCTGAATAATTTATAGCCCAAAGCTGACCTTTGGAGGAGGGTAGTCAGTTTAGTGGCATTACCACACTCAAGAAGGATTCAATGGTGGGGGCCCGATGCCCGTCTTTAAGATTTTAATGGTCACTGCTAAGAATAATCGTGGTTTACTATAGAAAACCTTTTAAGTGCCGTATGGAGTAAAGCTCAAAGCAGTTAAAGGAGCACAGATTTTTATTTATATACAGAATTCAAAAACTTAATTTTAAGTTACTTGATAGAGAATTAGACCCAAAATCATGAATAGGAATTAAGAAGAAGCCTTTTATTTAAATTAGATTTTAGATGTAGTGCATACTGATCTTATTCATAAATCCTGTAGTCAGATAGTAGTGCTGAAAGCTGAAAGATCAGAGAAGCACAGCATCCAGCCACTAGTTTTAGCTCTATAAAATTCCCAGTCCAATGTGGGAGCCCAGGTGTGACTCAGTTTCCATCTGGAGTCTTCTCAGACTTAAAGATTCTATTTGAGTCTGAACATACCTGCTGTTCTTCTTCTAGTAACTTGAGGGCTGTGAATAACATCTGTGTTATCCAACAGAGAAAGCATTTTGCCCAGCTCAAATAGCCCATTTTTCTATTAAGATTTGGGCTAGTGTAGGCCAGCCAGGGGCACTCCTAGTTAGTGATTAGAAGCTGCTTAGCTGAATGAGATAATGCACAGGTTTGAGCTACCTCCACGCACAGTGCAGGGAGGTGGGGAGCTGACTGTACTGCTTTTTGATCTGCCTTTTGACTGTGTTAATATATATGCTGGCTGAGAAATAAACTCAGGCTGTTTTCTATTGACATTTCATCTTCTCAGTCTAACCTATGATTTTGTCTTCATTTCTCTTAATCTAACTTTTCCTTTGCCTCAGCATTCCCTCCAAGGGAAGCCCTAGATAAATGTTTTAAGACTCACCAAATGGGGTATCCCATCTCTATAAGGCCTCAGAGTGAATGCTGTTTCTACAAAACACTCAATCCTCAGCTCCTCTCTCTTACCACCTTATATTCCTCTCTCTGTCCAGGCATGCCACTTCCTATCTGCAACTCCTTTGTGATAGGATTAAAGATGTGAGACTCCAGCATTGACTCTACAACAAACTAGTATGACTACTGGGATTAAAGGTGTGTGTCAGTATTGCCTGGGCTGTAAGGCGGGCCACAGCATCTGTTTACTTTATGATCTTCAGGCAAGCTTTATTGTTAAAATATAAATGAAAAAATAAAATTAAATAATTAGAAGCAAGCATCTGAGATCAAGAAGAGAAAAGTAAAACTGTTAATCACCAAAGACTATAAAAAATATTCTGAGTACAAACTGGAGAAGGTCCATCATTTTCAAAAACAATAAATGATATAATTAAGTTATGGTTCACAAAATCAACAATATAGATGACACCATTGACAAAACAAGGCACAAACACAAATCTACACACACACAAACACACACACACACACACACATATATATATATATATAATATATCCATAATTAATTCTTAAAGAAGAACAACAAGGTTCTAATCAAAATCACTGAATCACTGACCATCACACATCCTGTACACTCATGTTCTTTCCTTTACCAATATTAGAAAATGGGTTCGGTGAGAAGGGCTGTTTCACCAAAATTTCCAATATTCACTTGAAGTCTTCTGATGTTTTTACTTTACAGAAAATAGATTTGATTACTGAAAGCATCTCATTCTCTTTTGATAAAGAAAATGATGTGTTAGGATCACTTACCATGTTGTTTCCTACAATTGGTGATGGAATCCAAGTCTGCATCACAGTGAGGAAATGCAATCTTTTTAAATGGAATTTCAAGAGAACAGATTTTTAAAGAATCAGTGTACATGTAAATCAACTTGATTTACTCTAACTACTTGGAGTACCAAGCACTTCTGAAATTAAGGTTACTACTATTTTTTGTGTATGTTTGTATATATTTTTGTGTATGATACTCTCTATATGATTGCTAGAAGTAATCAAAGCTTCAGGGAGTCAGGGAGATAGAGGAAGAGGATGAGAAGTTAAAGGAGCTACAAAATGAGTTAGAGAAGCAGATGACTAAGAGTACAACCCCAGGCAATGCTGGCTCAGTGATCAAGACTCTTGAGGAGAAGATGGAGGCTGATGCCAGTTCCAGCTATGTTGGCAATGTGGACTATGGTGCAACAGCAGAAGAGCTGGAAGCTCATGTTCATGGATGTGGTTTCATTCAACTGTGTTACTACAGTCTGTGTCAAATTCAGTGGCCCTGCCAAGGGTTTGCCTATGTAGAATTCTTAGACAAAAAGTCAATGAGAACTTCCCTGGATTTAGATGATTCCCTGCTTAGAGGGAGACAGATCAAGGTGATTCCCATCAGCACAACAGATGGGTTACTCGTGAACCCAATACTGTGCCCAAACTACCAATTAAAACAGCTCCCAGTCTGAATTCGACAGTGGTTTAAACAGCTGGCCCTTGCATCAAAAAAAAAAAAAAAAGATATTAAAAAATTAAAGGAAAACAGAAGGTCTAAATTTACTTTTAAAAAAGATATACTGGGCTGGAGAGATGGCTCAGCCATTAAGAGCTCTTCCAAAGGTCCTGAGTTCAATTCCCGGCAACCACATGGTGGCTCAAAACCAATTGTAATGAGGTCTGGTGCCCTCTTCTGGGCTGCAGACATACACACAGACACAATATTGTATACATTATAAATAAATAAATAAATAAAAATATAAATAAATAAAAAAGATATACTGTGGAAGGGGGAGAATCCCATAACTAACTGAGGAGGAACCTGCTCTGGGCAGTAGGGCAGGCCCAGGGAGTAAAACAGGATTGACATATTCCCTCTGGAGATTCGATATGGACACTTCTGAAATGGGCAACCTGCTCCCTATTTTCCTGCTCCGCTTCACTCTTTTTAGGCCTGCTCAAGGGTAGGTGGGCACGAATGTAGGAAGCTTTTTTTTTTACCTAGAGCTCTGGAGGGCACCAATGTGTTCAGCTTATTTCCTTCCCTCATCTTCTCTCAGCTTTTTGGAGTCCCGGCCTGCTCCTGATTTACCAGGTCTAGACACATGCTACCCTTCTTTCCTGGGGGCTCCTGCCTCTCCAGTTTATCTGCTGCATTTTTTTTGGTGACTTTTGTTTATTTTTCTGTCTTGAGAGTCTTTCCTTGCAGATTTTTGTAGCAGGAAGAACTCACTCACAGTGGATTCAGTGTAAATTCCACTTACCCTGGGGAAATACACTACTTTGTTTTGGGAAGTTTTGCACTGTGGTTTTTGTGTTGTTGTTGTTTATCAGGTGTTGTTTTGTTTTATTTTTGTTTACATTTTTCCCTTTTATTTGGAGGGAATGGGAAGAGTTGGGAATAAGGAGGTGGGAGCTGCATTTTGTTTATTTTTTAACCTCAATTACAAGGGAGTGTGTTTTTTTAATATGTGTCATGAGGAAAGTTGTTTATGAAAAATGATTTAAAATTTATTTTCTCCTACATGGATTATGGCCCAAGATGTGAATTATGCTCCATCTACCTGCCCAACACAATACACACCTGAGAAATCTCTGCAGATCAGAAACTCCTTTGTTCCCTGGAACAAGCTTCACTGGATCACACCATTGCAGCCAGTGGCAGGATCACATTAAAGCCTTCTAATCATGCATTGCTAGAAGATCAATATCATCATTTCCTACCAGTTCCTAAACTATTTGTAATCTTTATAACACAAATCTGACATTGGAATGCAATATTGAGAACTTCTGGAAACTAGACCTTCAGTTTCCTAATCTCTCTTCCAACTTCACACCAAGAGCAGTGTCCATGTGTGTACTCTGGACAATCACCATCATATCTTGACATCCAGAGACTCCCCTGCTCCAATAAATTCATATACAGAAAGGCTCAGAGGACAAGGGACACTGCCAATATGAACCACATGGACCAACATAACTACAGTCTGCCTCATGATCAGTCCAACTCACAGCAGAAATGACAGTTCAACAGGCCTAAACACCCAACACTCACCACGGTATAGCTTGTGATCTTCCTTACTACTCCTACTGCAGAGGCAGAATAGAATCATGAAAAGAACCCACAAACTGTCTGCTACCAGTACTCCCCATTGCTAACCCTTCCCAGAATTCCTCACAGGCTAGGGCCGCCTAGCTGGGCCTCACATTATTAGCAGCTCCTCTATAGGAGGATCAGAGATCAAATGACTCAGACAGCAAATTCCTTCCAGTTCTGCCCTCCCAGCCCAGCAAACAGTGACCTAGCTTAGAAAGTTTGTATTTAGTACACATAATTCAACTCTCCTACAACACCACATCCTGTTTCTCATCCAAAGCACAGGGGCCTCTGTGTGCACATTGCATTGCACACTCACTTTCCAGTGCAGCCATCCCATTGCCTCAGAGATGGGAAATCCTGAAGAGAAACACAGGTCACATTCATAAAGGAATCACTGTTCCTGTGTAACTGTGGTTACTTTGTAAGTGTTGTTAAAGAAAAACAAACCATGAATCAGAAAACAATCAGGATCATGTTAGGGCTTGGAGGGAGCAAAGACAATGTGAATATGATGTAGTTTTAATCTCAAAAATTATTTTGAAAAGTTGAAATAGGCTAAATCCATATCCTCCAGAGACTAGGGATTTGTATTAGAGCACAATAAATATTTGTCATGTATTTTCCCTAAAGATGAAGATCTTAATCCAGAAAAGTAACAGTCCTGTTAAGCAGGGACACAATATTTTACCCAGATCATCTATTTTGGATGAACTCTTGTAATATTGCAATTAGGTTTCAAGATAAGGTCAGTCCCACACCCAGATTGCCATTGTCTGTGGACTGCAAACAATGGTCAATCAGGATAATAATACAGCATCACAACTGATCAATCAGGACTACCTGATTCCATGTAAGTAATCTCAATTGAAGGAGGAAAGCTCTCACCCTCAGGCCAACCTCTCACTTCCTGCACTGTCTCCACCAGCTTCAAAGTTGGTCAATGAGTTCAACTCTTATACCACTCCCTCTTCATTTCTAAATGCCCAATAAAAGCCAGAATGATTAGCAGACACTCATTAACTGCTCTATTTTTCTTTCTCACTGACTAGAGAAGGACAAACCTGGAAGGAGTTGCAGGACTGACTTCCCAGAATGGGCAGCAGAGGCAGGATTAGGTGTTCAACATAAATCTCAATTACATAACAAGAGGCAAGCCTAAAGTATAGGAGACATTGTTCTACATAGAAATCAACATAACTTGAAAGAAATGAAATGAAACTCTCAATGATTTAGAAACATTGGAGAACAGAAACAAATAGAGATAAGAGAAGCAATAAATTAAAGAAAGTATTTGAAACTGATACCAAAAAGTGATTTTTAAAGTGATCATAATAATGAACTTTTAGCTGGGCAGTGGTGGTACACGCTTTTAATCCCAGAACTCAGAAGCAGAAGCAGGCAGATCTTTGTGAGTTTGAGGCCAGCCTGGTCTACACGAGCTAGTTCCAGGACAGGCTCCAAAGCTTCAGAGAAAGCCTCTCTCAATACACCAAAAAATGCACTTTTGAGATTAAATAAAATTTTCTATATTGACTTTGAAAAAGAGTAGGCTAAGAGAGACTTACATACATTTAATCTACATGGGAAGTATCAAGTATAAAAAGACAAGATCTCCTGAGTAAATTGGGGACATGGAGACCTCGGGAGAGGGTTGAAGATGGGAGTAGAGAGGGAGGAAGTGAAGCATTGAAAATTGTAGAGATCAGGGGGCTGGAGAGATGGCTCAGCGGTTAAGAGCATTGCCTGCTCTTCCAAATGTCCTGAGTTCAATTCCCAGCAACCACATGGTGGCTCACAACCATTTGTAATAGGGTCTGGTGCTCTCTTCTGGCCTTCAGACATACACACAGAAAGAATATTGTATACATAATAAATAAATATTAAAAAAAAAAAAGAAAATTGTAGAGATCAGTAAACCTCAATTAAAAAAAATATCGATCATATCTGCAGAGGATAGTTCCCTAATTGCAAATTCAATGTTCCTTGACTCAAGATAACCTTCCTAATCTGGACACCCACACAATCTGGTCTGCGTTCATTCACATGACATTAATTTACACATGCTGGGCAATTACAAACCTCTCCTGCTACCACAGTCAGGCCCTTTTTCATAGTGGTGGCTGCAACAGCTGGTAGCCTATGCTGTGCCCCCCGCAGTGCACAACATAATCTATTCTCCCATTTGTGGTCTGAGGAGAGAAGAAATGCTCCATATGCAGATTCTTTTTCGGTGACTGCGTCGACAGTCAACTACATGGCTCACATGCATTATTTTATTTTATTTTAATGTATTGGTTTTGTTTGAGACAGGGTATCTCTGTAGCTTTGGTGCATGTCCAGGAACTAGTTTTTGTAGACTCTGCGTGCACCACTAGTGCCAAGGAAATACATAATTTTAAAACTGTGAATTGGTACAGTCATTTAAGAACTTTGAAGCTGTAATATAGAGGACTCTCAAGGTTGCACAAGAAAGCAACAGACAGCCGGGCAATGGTGGTGCACGCCTTTAATCCCAGCACTCGGGAGGCAGAGGCAGGCGGATCTCTGTGAGTTCAAGACCAGCCTGGTCTACAGAGCTAGTTCCAGGATAGGCTCCAAAGCCACAGAGAAACCCTGACTCGAAAAACCAAAAAAAAAAAAAAAAAAAAAAAAAAGAAAGCAACAGACAGGGACCAAGGCCAACTGAGTCAGCATAACAGAAGTTGTCTCAGAAACAATATTTCTATTGGGATGGAAAGGCAACTCTTCTAGAATTAATATGACTTTCTACTGAGAAATCAAAAAACACATTTAGAAGATTAATAAAGAAAAGTCTCAGGCTGGAGAGATGGCTCAGAGGTTAAGAGCATTGACTGCTCTACCAAAGGTCCTGAGTCCAATTCCCAGCAACCACATGGTGGCTCACAACCATCTGTAATGGGGTCTGGTGCCCTCTTCTGGCCAGCAGGCATACACACAGACAGAATATTGTATACATAATAAATAAATAAATATTAAAAAAAGAAAAGTCTCTGTAATGATGTTATGCATTGATCTCTGTCCAATGCTCAAGGGGAGCTAGGTTAGACAGATTTTGCATTCAATATATGCTGTTATCCATAAGTATCCCTTAAGATAATGATCCAGATTATAGTTTGAACAATTGAAATAGAAACAGGCAACTTGTCAGTCTAAATATTTAGACAAAAGTATTCTCAGGATATTCTCTTAAGTGTGCCAATGACATGTTACAGCAGGTCATTCTTAACTGACAGGGTTCTAAGGTGAAGATCATGAGGAAGGAGAAAGACTGGACTGGACAAGTAAAAGATAAAGATAGGGTGGGGAGATGTTGCAGAAGATACATCTCGTACCTAGTAAGATTCTGAAGAAAAATAGCATCTTAGTTGGGGAGTGGTGGGGCATTGCTTTAATCCCTGCACTCGGGGATTTTTCGAGACAGGCTTTCTCAGTAGCTTCGGAGCCTGTCCTGGAACTACTGTAGATCAGGCTGGCCTTAAAAGATTTCACCAGCCTCTGACCCTGGAGTTCTGGAATTAAAGCATGCACCACCACCGCCTGGCAACGACTTTTTATTTTTAAATCAGTGCTGGCTTCTTTGAAATAATTTGGAGTCAAATATCTGGACAATCTGAACAGTGTATACCTGGGCATTCTAATCTCTACCAGGTCTAATTAGCATATACTTAAAGTCTGGTGTTTTAGATACAGTTCTCCCTCTGCTAAATTCTACTTTGTGAGACTATTTTTTAAGCATTGTTCAATCTATTGTATCACCAATTCTACTCTTCAACATTTTGGTACAGTAGTGGAAAGCTACACAACACGTGAGATGCCTTTGATAACCTCCACAAATTTAAATATAGATTCAGACTATATTTAAATCTTAAATGCAAAGTGCTAGAAGATATTGGAGAATCTAGGCTTCTCTGAGTTTGGCAACTTGGCCATGAATGCATAAACCGTGTTGAACTTGATTAGGAAAGTGTATTTACACACAACTTCCTGCTCCCAATACTCTAAGGAGATGAAGCCACAGAACAAAGTTATTCAGAGGCCTGCCCCCAGGTTCAGGAGTTCGCAGGGACCATGAGGAACTTCACATACAGGGAATATCTCGACAGTTTCCCACCCAGACCCATGGAGATGACACCATAGTGTTTTCCGCACCTCGCCCTCTGCTCCTCCCATCAGGAGACAGCATTCCCTCACTCACCATGTTGTGCTTCTCCATTTTGCCAAAGTTCTCAGCTCATCATCTCCCTGCAACAGCAACTGCACCCGAGAACAGGAATCCACTGGCGCCAGCTCCTCTTCAAAGCCAAGACTGAAGGCGGCTGCCCGGAAGAGGCCTGCACTGCTTCTGACTGGCAGGTCACCTGAAGTGCCTGATTGGCTAGTGAGTCCTGAGTGACAAGAGCACCTCCCAATGGGATATAGTGTGCTTAAAGAGACAGAATACTGGTTCCTGTGCAATCCATTCTCCCTAATAGAGAACTTCTACAGATCTGAGAATATATACATTTCAATAGCACTTTCCCAAGGCTACAAAAGCAATCAATGTCATCGTTTTGCACTCCTAGGAACTTTGCCTTCTTCTTCCAGCACACTATGTGACTTATATGGTACGCTGTGCTAGGTGGGTGGCGTAATTTCCTCTTCCACAGAGGTAAGGATGCCTAGAATACTAACAATTAAAGAGAGTTTTAAAGTTACAAAATGAAATATTTGTTCTGTGGCTTCATTCTGAGATCAGATGAACTGAAGGTACTTTTTACATGGTTTGCACAGGAATTTTACACAACAGGAAAGAGAAAAGCAGGAACAAGAAATCAATCAAGATGATCGGTATTTCCCCCATCGGAAAGCTGGATAATTGCTCCATTGCTTTATGGGTTTTGTTCCTTGAATTAAAAGCAAACTCCGGGCAAATGAATAATAATAAAAAGAGTAGTGTTCATAGAAATTTGAATATGTAGAGAATAATGGAGCTAGAAAGAATGTCTTCATGAGCACTGTTGTTAGCCAGCACATCTCCCTCCATAGTCAGGTGAATAAAATATACAACTGCAGTATTCAAGATTCTCTACATCAGCAGGACTGGTAGAATGAATCTCATCATGTATGTAAACAGTGGGCTTATTAGAATGTCTCACAAGCTGTTGTCCAGGTAACTTAAGAATAGCTGCCTACCAAAAGCAATTGAAGAATCCAATAGCTTGCTTCTCAGCCATTTGTCTAAGGTCATGTGAAGAATCTAGTAGTTGTTCTGCCCACAAGGCTCTGTGACTCAGCTGGTTTTAAGTATTCATCAAAATTACAATGAAGTATGCTCTAATACTAGTAAAGGAATGAGCTTGGTACCCAGAGGTAGAGCACAGAGGCAAAAAAGATAATTTTCTTCTTCAAAATGCTTTATATGTGACTGCTACTACCAGAATGTAAGATGCTGATTAAGTTGGGCCACAGTCTTTGTTGAATTCAGGTTTTTGTGTCTGTGTGTGTGATTTCAAGACAGGATTTTTCTGTGTGGTTGTAGAACTCATTCTGTAGGCCAGACTGGTCTCAAATGCAGAAAATCCCACTACCTCTGCTCAAGAGTGATGGAGATAGGACTGTGCACAGACATGGGTGGGAGAGATGGCTCACTGGTTAATTGTGAACAAACACCAAGCAGCTTAAAGTGGGCCCTATCATCTCAAATGATACAGATTAATGGAGGATATTCCCATTTCAAAACCTTTAAGTAAAATCTCTCTCAGGTATAATCAATTCTTTGTGTATCAGATAATCACTGAGGTAGTCAGTTTTAACTACCAAAAATAGCCAGATATTTCAACAACCAAGACAGAAAAAATGATAAAAAAAAAAATTCTTGCCTGCAGGAGTACAGGGTGCACAAAGAGTGTGGGAGTTTTGGTTTTGTTTTTGGTTTTTTTTTTTGGTTTTTTTGAGACAGGGTTTCTCTGTGGTTTTGGAGCCTATCCTGGAACTAGCTCTTGTAGACCAGGCTGGTCTCCAACTCACAGAGATCTGCCTGCCTCTTCCTCCCAAGTACTGGGATTAAAGGCGTGAGCCACCACAGCCCGGCTGGGAGTTGTGTTCAAAACAGTATTGTTCCTCAACAAATGAAGCATGGAGATTTTACGTAGGGAGTCTGAACATGCTCATGTATCATCTCCCTTTCCTTAAGCATGCTCAGTTAACAAGTCCACTTCTAACCATAATCACAATGTAAAAGCAGAGACATTTAGGGACATTCTTAAATCAAAATCATGTAGGAACAAAAGTAAATAGACAAATGATGGAAAGAAATGCCTCTGGCATGGTCATACTGTACCATAAGGTCTTGCTTGAAATTCAAGTAGATGACACTGTGAAAAGTCGACTATCAATCTTGATGCTTATTCTAAAAGATAACTTTACCAAAACCATAATTTTCAAAAACACAAAAAAATAGAGAACACAAAACCAGAAAATTTCAAGGAAAAGGCACCTAACAGCCCTGTATACAGTGCTTCTGGAGGAACAGTTATAATGATCTCTATTAATCTCTGAGAAGGCTGACTAGGTGGAAGACCACAGCCACTACACAGTCTACAAACAAAAAATCTTACAAAACCCAGGAAAATAAGAAACCTGAATAACATCCAAAAAAGGAGAACTGGAGAATTGAAACAATGTTACCTCTTAAATTCATTCCAAATATCTGTCGCTACTGCCCAGAAAAGCATTTGCTAAAATAAATATACTCAAATATGCAAGCACATATTATTAATTCAATTCACTGAGAAAAACCGAACATTTGACAGTAGGTCACCGAAATTACTTGGCACAAGTGAGAAATGTTAAGTCTGGAACATAACCTACAGGCTCTGACATTCAACACTGCACCCACTGGATGAGGAGTTGCATTAGCCTGGACTACAAATCCCAGCATTCCAGGTACAACCCCGTCAGTGAGGGGTCAGGACCTCTCCAACAGTGTATTTAGTGTGATCCTAGAGGAGAAACACTTACTTCTCAGTTTGCATGGGCTCCTCCCTCTTGCCCCCCCCCCCTCGTTCTGTCTCCCAAAATGGGATCGGTCATCAGAGGGCTCCGTACTTAATAAAATGGTAGGCATTTTGATTTGTATTTATTTTACCTAATTGGACTTCTATGGGCTAGGATTTTTTCTTAACATGAAGGAAACAGAGAGCACACAACAAATACTCTTAGGAGTTTATTAGAAGGGATGTGCACAGGCCTGGGAAGTCAGTGTGCAGAGAGGGAGGAAGATGGCTCATCCAGCTTTTACAAGCTGTCTGGTGTATGCACAGAGGGGTTGACGTGGCTACATCATATGCAGATGATAGGGCTCATGCAAGTAGGGAAGGGATTAGCTGAGTAATATGTGGATCATGCAGGAGGGAGCCTTTAACATCCCTGGGTGCCTGAGGGCCTGTCTGTCCCTACATGACCCCTAGAACCTAGGAGTATCAAATATATGTGGCTTAAATCATTATAGTCACCACCTTATCAGGTGATGTGAAATGCTGGGTATTTCTGGATCTATCAAGTTACAAAGTAGGACATATTCAGCTGCAACCTGTTATCAAATGGAAGTGGTATATTATAGATCAGGACCAAGGAGGTCCTGAATACACGAGGAAGGTACATGAAGAAATGGCCAACTTCCAATGGTTTCTACTCCTGTTACTATGCCTTCTGCTGTCAAGCATACACCTATAGTCTATTCCCTGTGATTGGTTGAATGAGGAAGAGATGACTAGGCCATAGCTGATGGTTCAATACATCATGCAGGAACCACCCAGAAGTAGACAGCTGCAGGACTACAATCCCTGGCTGGGACAACCGTGAAAGATGCTTGTGAAAGGAAATGTTCCCAGTGGGCCGAAAATCAAACAACACACATTTGAATGTGCTTTATTTGGAAGGAGAGATGGTCTAATCTACAACTAGCAATGAACTGATTGATGGACCTTATCCAGTGGTTTGACTGGATGCTGAGGGGTTAGTAAGGAGCATGATTAGAAAATTGGTGATTGAAGACATCTGAGGAAGGAGAATGTGAATAATCTTTGTGAAAGGGAAAGGAGTATAAAGACCTTTGTATTCCTTATAAATGCTGATCAAAAGGTTCATTCAGCTGAGGAGGAGTTCAGAACTCATTGAGACAGAATGACTCTTCCATGTACAATCAGCCTCTTTTCCCAGTTATTCATGTCAGTGTCCAATGGGCCCATGACCAAAGTGGCCACATTGCCAAAATGGGAGATAGGCATGGGTTCAAGAACATGGACTTGAACTCATCATGGCTGACTTAGCTACAGTTTTGCTGAGTTGCCATATTACGCATGGCACAGACCAAAACTTGGCCCCATATATGACACCATTACTAGGGTGACCAGTCACCAACCTACTGGCAGGTTGACTACACTGGGAAACTTCCTCTGTGAAAAGGACATTTGGGCTTCAAATGCTCTTAAACCAACAGACTAGAGAAAGAATAACAACTTTAGGCAAGGTGATATATCCAGATTAGCAAGGGGAAATTTGATTGCTCTTCACAATAGAGACAAGAAAGGGGCTGGAGAGATGGCTCAGTGGTTAAGAGCATTGCCTGCTCTTCCAAAGGTTCTGAGTTCAATTGCCATCAACCACATCGTGGCTTACAACCTATTGTAATGAGGTCTGGTGCTCTCTTCTGGCCTTCAGGCATACATGCAGACAGAATATTGTATACATAATAAATAAATAAATACTTAAAAAAATAGAGACAAGAAAGATAGTATGTGCAGAATGCAGGAGATCTTTTAGGGCATCCCCTTGTGATACCAGGACTTGCCATTAAGACAAATGAGAAACAAAAACAGTATAATCCAATAAGTATGACAAACGTCACATATCCATCAGGAATGAAGGCGTGGGTCACTTCTCTAGGAAAAGACCCAAGACCTTGTGAAGTGCTTGCAGAGGTTGGGAGAAATACAGAATGAGCAGCAGAGTGTGGCAGTTCTAAATACCTTCTAAGGCCAAGTGACTATTGCAGCAATGAGAACTTTAACTGATATGAGTGCTTCTGTTGTATTTTGTTGACAATGTATTTGTAAAGTTATTTCTATGTCTTAAATTTCCCTATCATATGTTGCAACATCAATTATAAGAATATTTGTGGTGGGCTGGAGAGATGGCTCAGCGGTTAAGAGCATTGCCTGCTCTTCCAGAGGTCCTGAGTTCAATTCCCAGCAACCACATGGTGGCTCACAACCATCTGTAATGAGGCCCTCAGGAAGAATCCTGTTTACATAATAAACAAATAAATATGTTTTAAAAAAAGAATATTTGTGGTTATCAGAAGTTTGAGATACTAGAATGATATCCTCCATGAGACATTGCCAATATTCCTATAAAAAACCTATAAATGGCTAATGTTTATTGGAAGCTCTCCAAAGGCAATGTAGACTATGCACTTCCAAACTTATCTGAACTTACACCCACTTCAACTTCTATCCTATCACAGAGAATTGACCTGAAAACAGCCTTTGAGAGCTGGTAGCCTGGATCAGAGGTCCTAAAACTTACACACATACTGGAACTATTTGTAAGATTGTCAAAACAGTGTATTTTCCTTCCAGAGTTTCTGGCTTAGGGCAGATGTGTGATCTTGCTGCTCTGATGGCACAGGGATGAATGTCTCTAAAGTTCCTGCTGACTTTGCTGCAGCTCTAAGCCATGGCTTGCACTATTCTCACTATCTGGAATATTTTTCATTTTTCCTTCACCTGTAGTAGCTGATCTGTCTCTTCTGGTTCTGTTTGTCACACTGTATGCATTATATCTCAGGAAGGGGGCAGATACTGACCTGTAAACCTGTGAGGAGGCACACCCCCAGAGAGATAATCTGTTACGTGCTTTGTATGGGCTACAGCTTTAGAAGATGTCTTTTTGTGTTTCCATCTCAACTTCAGAATCAGAAATGGTTTTAGAATTAGACAATGTCTATCCTTCTCAAAATCCAAGCATGATGTTAAAAGAAAAATTCAAAACTCAGTCTCATGTCAACAGCCTTCTGGTATGGAACAGAAAGAAGATCCATTTTAAAGGAACATTTTACTTTCCTTCATGCCCATTTTGTCTATATCTTATCTTTCACTGAAAATATGTCTACATGAATAACACTTACATTTTCAACAAAGAACAGCTTCCAAGAAGAAATTAGGGCCCCACAATGTCTCTGCCTGGTTGATATGACGGCATGATGTTGATAGCACTATGAGACCGATTTATGGGTTCAAGCTGCAGATATGAGGCACCTTCTTACAATGTTCTGGCCAGAACTCCAAATAAGAAGTTCAGAAGAACCCTATCTAATACTCAGAAACCATTTGCAATGATCCAAAACATCAATCTTGAAATTTAACCATCATTTTAACTTTATAATATCCCATAGAGAGAACATCGCCCCCATGACATGTGGAAGCAATTCCAGAAGATGCCATTCTCTCTCTCAACAAAGTTTGTCTTCATGGTCAGGAATAACATTTAAGAGTTGATTATTACTCATTTAGGGTTGGGTGAAATTATGTACACTTAGAGATCTCAAAAAGAGGGAAAATGGAATAGGATGATAGGTAGATTACTTACTCACACTAATAATAAGTTTGTAAAAGAAGGAATACTTGTGAACTACTATTTATGGATTTACACTGGTATAGACTTTTGTATATTGACACAAATTCAAATTATATTATATAGAATGTTTCTATTTTTGTTTGGAATATTTGTAACAACTATACAAGGTTATTTTGTCAGATTGTATAAATGCATGATTCTACCTCTGTTTAAAACATATTTTTGACACAATTTTATGATATATTTATCACATTGCATTATAAAACTCTACCTCTGATCAAGATTCTTATACATTGTTTACCTTTTGAGGTCATTGTCCTGCTTTACTGCATAGTTCTTTAAAGATTGTTTTATATTCTGATATGAAGTCTTATTCTTCAACACTGTGATGAGACTTTGGTTGATTGCTCAGTCAGTTGTCTCTGTCATCTACTACACTTTTTGGAAGCTGCTAGACTGTACTACCTGTCTACTCAAGCAATATTATTGCTCTTCTCAGGCCTTTGATGCAGTTGAAGATGAGATAATCATACTTACCATCCTCTTATGATCTAGTTAAGCCATTTCTACTACAACATGGACTCCTTAGGATAGAATGCTTATCAAACCATTAGGATGTATTCCTTCCGTAATATTCATTATGCTTATTGTAATTCTAACTTTATTTTGACATCTGTTTCTTGTGTATATAATTTTGTATAGGGTTTGGAATTTCTTATTAAATTAAATGGGTAGGTGCTGTGAGAGCTCCTCCACTCAATAGCTTTACGATATCAATCCTTTGGGCATGGTCTCTTACAAGTATAAATGAATCTGTAAAGTGTGTGGTTGCTTTCTTGAATCCAGCTTTTGATTCTGGATGCTAGCTATATTGTATATATGATCCATTGCCCTGTAGGTGCTCATCTGACCTATAAAAGCCCAAGATATTCTTACACTCTAACTTGGTGTTTTCAAAAGTCAAAGATTCAATTAGTACTCACATAGTTCAGAGTCTGTCACTCTGACTTGTACAGCCTTCAAAATTTATCATTAAAACATGAAGTCAGTGTTACATGATGAACTTAGAATGGATGCAGCTATCTTAAGTAAAACCAAGCACTTCTGTCTCGTGTCATTATAGGTTTGGGAAGATTGGGAGATATGGTACGAATCTTTAATTTTCTTTTGGAAAATGTGTGGATTGTTTTTAATTAAATATCATAAATCAGTCTGCCTTAGCAAGAGGAAGTATTTTATTCAGCTACAAAATTAAGCAAAGTTCCATATTTCAGCTATTCATTTTATACTATCACTTTGTATAATTCACCCACGAGCAGCTGTGTATCAAGGATTTTTTAATTTTTTTATTCAACTATATTTATCCACTACTATCCCTTCCTCCCCCCTCCCCTTTTCCCATGTTTCACATGTTCCAAATTTACTAAGGTCTTGTCTTTCTCTATGTCCTATATAGAATAGATTTATGTATGTCTCTGTTTGTTTCCTCTTTGTTGTATATGTTCTGGGCATTGTGAATTGTAAGCTGACTGTCCTGTTTCATATCTAAAAGCCACTTAGGAGTGAGTACATGTATTTTTCTTTCTGGTTCTGGTTTAACTCACTCTTTTATGATGTTTTCTAGATCCATAAATTTTAAGATGTAATTGTTTTTATCCACTGAGTAGTACTCCATTGTGTAAATATACCACAATTTCTTTGTCCATTCTTCAGTGGAGGGGTTGTTTTCAGGTTCTGGCTTTGACAATGTTGCTGTGAACACAGTTGAGCATTTGTCCTTGTGGGATGATTGAGCATCCATTGAGTACATATCCAAAGGGCTTGGCTCGGTTTTAAGATAAGTTGTTTCCTAATGTTCTTTCATTCTTTTTTTTTTTAATTTTTGGTTCTCCAAGACACGGTTTCTCTTTAGCTTTGAAGCCTATCCTGGAACTAGCTCTTGTAGATCAGGTTGGCCTTGAAGTCAAGGAGATCTATCTCAGCCTCCCAAGTGCAGAGATTAAAGGCACGCCTCACAACCAGACAGGTGGCTTTCTATTTTTCTAAGGAATAACCATGCTGATATTCAAACTAGCTGGTAAGTTTGTAACCACATCAGCAATGGAGGAATGTTCCCTTAACTCTACATCCTCTCCAGTTTCAGTTGTCATCAGTGTTTTGATCTTGCCTATTGTTATAGACATAAGAGGGAATCTCAGATTTGTTTTTATTTTCATTTCTCTAAAGACTAAGGAGTTTGGAAATTCCCTTAAGTGCTTCTCAGTCATTTTAGATTCATGGGTTAAACATTTTTTATTTAGGTCTGTACTCCATTTTTTCTTGGATTATTTGTTTTTTGATGACCAATTCCTTAAGTTCTTTGTATGTTTTGAAGATCAGTCTTCTGTCCAATGTGGGGTAGATGAATATCTTTTCCCAAACTACAGGCTGCCTTTTTTGTATTGTTGATCATGTCCTTTGGTTTACAAAAACCTTTGTTTCAGGAGATCTCATTTATTATTTTTCTCAGTGTCTGTGATGCCTGTGGTTATTATAATTTGAAAGTGGTCCTCTTTACCAATGTGTTCAAGGGTACTTCCAATATTCTTTTTTATGTTTGTCTTTATGTTGTAGTCTTTGATCCATTGGGACTTGAGTTTTGTTCATGATGATAGATATAGATCTACTTTCATTCTTCCCCACATTGATATTCAGTTATGCCAGCACCATTTGTTAAATATGTTTTCTCCATTTTATATTTTTTGGTGCTTTGTCAAAAATCAGGTGTAGTAGGTGAGTGGATTGATATCTAGATCTTAAAATCAGTTCCATTAGTCCTCCTATCTGTTTTTGTGCCAACACCAGGCTCTCTTCATTATTGTAGCTCTGCAGTCGTCTGAAGAAGTCAGGGAATGTGAAGCCTCCAGAAATTATTTTTTATGTAGGATTGTTTTTATCTTGCAGGTGGGGAGCTCTGAACCATCAGCATGGTCTCAGAGCACTCTCCTTCCAATCCCAAGTTGGAACACAAAAATCCAGTCCCATAAAAGCCACTGAAATGCTTTAAAGCCAGAGTTCATGCTGGCAGCACAGCCCAAAGAAGCTGCGCTTTAAATTGACACAGCGTTTTTTCTGCTGCTTTTGCTGAACCAAGAAATCTCTCTACAGCACGCCACCAACAAACAGCAAAAATCTGTGTTAAACTCTATCTCCCTTATTTTTAAGCCTTCCCAGGTTTTTATGTGGATTTAGTCCATCACATCTGGGCGCCTCTTTGTTGTAATAGCATGACAGGGCTGCGTCCCCAGCACCCTGGCCGCCTGCTACCTTATGTCTGAAATAACAACACACAAACTGTATTCATTTGAACACTGCTTGGCCCATTTTTATCTAGCCTCTTCTAGGATAATTCTCACATATTAATTTATCCCATTTCTAATCAACTCTGTTGTAATAAGACTGGCGGGGAAACATCACCCTTAATAGTAGCCACAAATATAAAATATTATGGAATTACCAACTAGACAATTGAAAGGACTGTATGAAAAGAACATTAAATCTTTGAAGAAGACACCAGAGAATGGGAAGATGTCCCTTGCCATTGTTACTTAAAAATCAACATAGCAATCTATAGGCTCAATACCATTCCCATGTAAATATCAGAAAAATTCTTCACAGATCTCAAAATAAAAACAGTCAACTTCATGTAGAAAAGCCAAAAAATGCACCTTCAAGCCATCTTTCTTTTTCAGAGAATATTCCTAGTAACCACCTTCTATCTACCTTCTTGATGACCACTCCCAATCTTCTGATAACCATGATTATACACTCAACTGGTAAGGATACATTTATAAAAAACATGCAAGTAAACATATGAGAGATTTGACTCTTCATGCCTCTCATATTTCAGTTAATGTTATCCTTTGAGCTTAAAAACATTGTTGAAACTTTTTAGGATTTTATGGTTCTGGTTTGAGAGCCAAATTGTGTTTCTTTCACTGGGCATTTTTAATGTTTTGGCTGTTTTCAGGGAGATGTTGTTTCGTTATCTACTTCTAGACTGAGAGGCAAAGTTCTTTCCTTTGACTCTGGTTTGAAGACCAAAGTTGGAATACCTTTCCTATAACCAATAAGGTTTTATCCATTACTTTGCTGGTTCAAACTAAAATAAAGAGAGGTATAATGGGGCATAAACCAATTGCTGACATTACCTAACTTTTTTTTTAACACAATAACTGATTTTGGTTAACTGACTCTAAGTGGCTTAACATCTGAAAGAACAATATAAAATAAGCCCCCAGTTTTTTCCTGAGGTCCAAAAGATTATGATAATATGCACAAGATATCTCAGATGACTACACACAAAGTCTTACTCTCCTGTGAAGCACAAAACATTATGACACGGAGTTCATTTACAGAGTTTCACTACAGTATGATTTTTTTCTCATGTTTTTGAAAAATACACAAATTAACTTCAGGGTTCCTCTACAGAAGGGCTCATATTATGTATAGGAGATGCTTCTGAAAAAGAATTTACCACATTCCATTCACAGATATCTCTAGAGTATGTTACATTTTAAGCCTTTTAAGAGTACAGGCCTTCTCACACTGATATCATTCCTAGGGTTTCTTTCTAGTATGTGTTCTTCTTTTTTTTTTTAAATTTTTTTATTATTTATTTATTATGTATACAATATTCTGTCGGTATGCCTGAAGGCCATAAGAGGGCGCCAGACCTCTTTACAGATGGTTGTGAGCCACCATATGGTTGCTGGGAATTGAACTCAGGACCTTTGGAAGAGCAGGCAATGCTCTTAACCACTGAGCCATCTCTCCAGCCCTAGTATGTGTTCTTCTATGCCTTTGAAGAGAACCATGTTGTGCAAAGGCCTTACCACACTGATTACATCCATAGGGTTTCTCTCCAGTATGTGTTCTTTTATGCAATTGAAGATGATTATGTCGTGCAAAGGCCTTACCACACTGATTACATTCATAGGGTTTCTCTCCAGTATGTGTTCTTTTATGGATTTGAAGATTATTGTGTAGTGCAAAGGCCTTACCACACTGATTACATTCATAGGGTTTCTCTCCAGTATGTGTTCTTTTATGCCTTTGTAGATCACGGTGACACGCAAAGGCCTTACCACACAGATTACATTCATAGGGTTTCTCTCCAGTATGTGTTCTTTTATGGTATTGAAGAGAACCATGTTGTGCAAAGGCCTTACCACACTGATTACATTCATAGGGTTTCTCTCCAGTATGTGTTCTTTTATGGATTTGAAGATTATTGTGTAGTGCAAAGGACTTACCACACTGATGACATTCATATGGTTTCTCTCCAGTATGTGTTCTTTTATGGTATTGAAGAGCAAAGTTCTGTGCAAAGCCCTTACCACACTGATTACATTCATAGGGTTTCTCTCCAGTATGTGTTCTTTTATGCAATTGCAGATGACTGTTTCGTGCAAAGGCCTTGCCACACTGATTACATTCATAGGGTTTCTCTCCAGTATTTGTTCTTCGATGATCTTGAAGAGCACTGTAGCATGCAAAGGCCTTACCACACTGATTAGATTCATAGGGTTTCTCTCCAGTATGTGTTCTTTTATTCTTTTGAAGATGACTGTGATCAGGAAAGACCTTACCATGCAGATTACATTCATATGATTTTTCTTTATTTTGTCTTCTTTTATGACTTTGATGAGTTTCATAAAGAAGAAAGTCTTCATCATCTTGACTATAATCATAGGGTTTCTCTCCAGTGTGTGTTCTTTTATGTATTTCAAGATGATTGTGATAAGAAAAGACTTCATTACATTGCTTAATTTCACAGCATTTTTCTCCACTATGTGTTTTTTCATTCTTTAGAAGATGAATGGTATAAGACAAGACTTTACCACAGTGAGAATATACTGAAAACTTCTCTCCAGTTTGATTTCTTTCAATCCTGCAAGGATAATTTACACATGTAAAAGCTTTACCACATTCAATGCAGTTGAACCTTATACCTATCTGAATTATTTTCATATTTTTTCAAATTGTAAAAAGGAATCAAATGTCAAGCTTTTATAGCTTTCTTTAAAATCATGTATTGTTCTCTCATTAGTGGTCATTTTACATCTAGAAAAATATTTGTGATGAGAAATTCCACTGTGTCATGGTTTACCTTTTCATGTATAACTATACTTATATTTCCAGGATATTTTTTACATTATTGAAGAGAACTGCACATACTGAGTTCTTTAGCAACTTTACTCCATTCATAATTTTACTATATTGTGAATCATTATACATTTGGTAAGTGAACTATGACACCCAGAAGTATTTGCATAGACCTAGAACTCATGTTTCTTTGTTTGTTTTTGTTGTAATGTGAGTTTGTAGTTATGTATTAACCATGATGATAGACAATAAATTAACTTTGTATTTTTGGATCAAACTAAACATGTATACTCTACATAGGAACTACAGTTTATCTTCTTAATTTTTCTTACAGAGAGGTATGCTAAATCTTTCCATATTCCTATGCTTATACACTTGTGTCAAGAGTGACATATCATAAATATGAAAAAAACAATAGTGTATAAAAGTTTTCCAAAATGAATCTACAAGGTTCGACTTTCACAGACTTGTGTTATAGATATTAAGATTTCTCTACAACAAATGCCCCTTGACTAGTCTGATTTCACTATACTTAGCACAGTCACAAAAAGTATATGAGGGATACAAGGCGTGCCATGGGCTATTGGATTAGTAGAACATTTTGCAGCTATACTCATCATCACTGAAGTATGCATACATTTTCTGCCATGAATAGCAAGAAGCAAATGAAGCAGCAGTTCTACAACATAGCTCTTATGGTGCTATTAATCAAATGGTGATATCTGTTCAGGCATTGCTACCTAGACTTTTTCTTAAATGAAGGCTTTACAGATGCAATTCACATACATGAAATTGAGGGATATGGATTTGTGAGAACTTAATAACCATCAATACATTTAAAGCTGTGCTTATTACCACTGTTGCTTTTGTTTTAAAGTTCCAGAACACATTACAAACTATTCAATTAAATTGTTATGAACTTGCCCAAGAAAATTACCTTACATGTCTTCTAGAACATTGACAATGCTCTTCAGTGTTAAGGTCTTCCCAAATGTATCCTAAAATACAGGACCAGAATAGATGTTACATTATTTAAGAATGTGCAACAATTAGCTTATTATCTTAAGTACACCTAAAAACTGTGACTGTGCTATTCACCTCATTCTTCTTTCTCTAAAACAAATTACAGAACAAAATCATAAACTAAAGAAAAGTTTTCTCCATATTTTAAAACATGAAAGAAATTCATTTTCACCTATAGTAGTTAGGTTCCTGTAGGTCTCCAGCATCACATCTTTGTAGAGATTCTTCTGGGAAGGATTCAGTAAATCCCACTCTTCCTTAGTGAAGTTGATGTGCACATCATCATATGTCACTGCCTTCAAAAATATACCACACGTGAGTACAATGTAAGTATGACAGTGAAATGCATACTTCTTTGAAAGTATAGTTTTATGATTCTGGTGTTCCCCATTCTTGTTCCATGACATAGACAGTCACTTTAGAAGGAAATTGAAAAGGAGAATCAATTTTGTTAATTCTGTGTCCTTTGTATAGGATACCACCTTATAAGAGCAGTATCTATTCATGGGTAAAGAAAAAAGATCAACAGTATGTTGTATGCATGAGAAAATTAAAGACTACAGAAAGGAAAAAAAAAGATGGACAAACTGGGCATATTGGTGTATTTTGCCTTTAGCAAAATTACTGCAGGAAAATTCATTGTTCATTGTGGAAAACTTAAACATTATTTATATAGTCATATACAGACATATATATTCAATGACATGTACAATAGAGACAAAAATAGAAATGTGGAAAAGTGAAAATTTTTCTAAATTCTTTTTTCTTTCTGTTGCATGCTCCTGACATGAGAGAGAAACTCTGAATTTTTATTTCAATGACATGCTTGGATTTATAGAGGGAAAGAGCCAATGTCCATCTCCAAAACCAGCTCTATATCTTCATAAATATACATTTACTTACAAAAGGCACCCAATGAAATGATTGTATAAAAGTGTAGATTACTGAATCAAAAAGAATAAAGGGGCATATATGTGTATGATGTAAAAGTGTAGATCATTAAAATTAATTTTAAAAATTAACTACTTATTTATATATTTTACATTGATATAGATATGGATGCTTCCTTTCGATATAAACTTGACATTTTTATTAAAACATACTGTCTATGATTTTTATATTCTTAAACTATTTTACCTAATTCAACTCACTTAAATGTGTAATGAAAATTTCTAGTCCTTGAAAGTTATTATTGCCGGGCGGTGGTGGCGCATGCCTTTAATCCCAGCAATCGGGAGGCAGAGGCAGGCGGATCTCTGTGAGTTTGAGACCAGCCTGGTCTACAAGAGCTAGTTCCAGGACAGGCTCCAAAACCACAGAGAAACCCTGTCTCGAAAAACCAAAAAAAAAAAAAAATGAAGTTATTATTATAAACCAATTAGGATATAAAGTACTGCATGTTCGTACTTTGTTATTTATTACAATTGAAATTATACTCACGTTAGGTATGTTTTCAACAATATATTGAATTTCATTAGCTGATTCAAATGAACATACTTTAGAGAAAATGTTTGCTGAAGTAAAGCAAACTTTGTCTTCTTGGGAATTATAAATTACTTGTGAAAATATACAAAAAGGTGATTATATTAATCATTCAGCATAAAAAATACTTTTACAAAAACTTGAGCCAACAAGTTAAAAATTAGGAGAGATTATTTGTGGAATCTTAATAATTTTCAGAAATTGTTGCAAGACATTGACCATCTACATCCGAATATTGGAGTAAAAAATTGAAAAGAGTAATTAGAACCAAACCATAAAAGGTGACAAGGATTTAAATAGTCAAAGAGAATTATCATCTAAATCAGAGAATAAATGGTTTAGTGGAAACAAAATTATAGGAGGCACTTATGGATTGTCTGGATGAGAAGTTCGGTTACATTCAAGACTTTTTTTGATACAGGTTTCTCTGTAGCTTTGGAATGTGTCCTGAACTAGCTCTTCTAGACCAGGCTAGCCTTGAACTCCACCTGCCTCTGCCTCCCAAGTGCTGGCATTAATTAAAGGCTTGAGCAACCACCTCCTGGCCTTCATTCTAGACATTTTACACCCTATGCATTCCCTAGAGGAATTTTACTGCAGAGGAAAGATATTATCTTATAATCAATATTTTAAACATATACACATACTAAAAAACTAAAAAGTTATGTGGAAAAAAGTCTAAGTTGCTTTTAAAAAGAAAACTGAAACTTTATCTATTAGCAAGAATTTACCAACGTTAAATTGTAGCATGTTTTACTAATGTTGAAATTGAATCATTATGGACAGGAAGTGAACATTGGCAAAGAGCTTATAGTAATTTCTTGGGAGAAATTAACAACAAATATCCCTTTAGCCATAATATTAATGATCATATAAAGAGGTAACTAATTCTAGGGAAAGGTTTCATCTAGCTTCCTGCATTTAATTTTGGGTTTGAGTTTCTATCTGATATCTAGCATACATAAAAAATACTCATCCTTTAACCTCTTACAGATCTGCTGCATATGACAATTAAAATGATTAAGTTTTTTTGCAATGAAATATGAGCATGCATTACAGTGACTTTGAAGTCTCCAAAAGAAGTGTGAGTCACGCAAGGAAGATTTCAACTGCACTATGTTATTGCTTTTCCAACTAAACATTGGGTTTGAACTACAAACTGCTTGGGACTTTATCAAAATGGTACATTGAGATGATTGAGACTGCTGGGAACATATGTTTTAATAAAGTAAACAGTTCATTTTGGAGGTTTGAGGAAGAGATGATGGGCAAAAACACAGACAGTTTGAATGACGGAATTGAATCAAAGACCCAGATAGATATTAATCCACACAACTATGAACACCTGATTTTTGACAAATAAGCTAAAATTATACAATGAAAGAAGAAAGCATCTGAAACAAATGCTTATAGCATAACTGGATTTCGCCATGTAAAGGAATGCAAATATATCCATATCTATCACCATGCACAATACTCAAGTCCAAATGGGATAAAGAACTTAATATAAATCTGACCACACTGAAAGTGATAGGAGAGAAAGTGAAAAGTAGCCTTCCAAGTATGGAACTAAAGACCACTTCCTAAATATAACACCTGTAACACAGTCTGATAGGAATAATTAATAAATGGGACCTTCTGAAACTGAGAAGCTTCTGCACAGCAAAGGACACAGTCAATAGCACAATAAGGCAGCGTACTGAATGGGAAAATAAATTTCCAATCCCACATAAGATAGAGGGCTGATCTCCAAAATAAATAAAGAACTCAAGAAATTAAACATCAAAATTTTAAATAATTCAATTAAAAATGGAGTACAGAACTAAACAGAAAATTTTCTATAGAATAATCCCAAATGGCCAAAAGACACCTAAGGAAATGTTCAACATCCTTAGCCAGCAGAGAAATGCAAATCAAAATAACTCTGCAATACCACCTTACACCTGTAAGAATGGCTAAGGTCAAAAGCACCAATGACTGCTTATGTTGGAGACGATGTGGGAGTAAGGGGAAGACTCTTCCATTGCTGATGGAAATGCAAATTGTACAACCACTCTGGAAAATAGTATTGCAGTTTCTCTGAAAATTAAGATTCAACCTACCTCAAGACCCAGCAATACAAATGACAATGGTGTGAACTCCGTTATACATCAATATTGGTTGTAAAGTAAAGGATATTCATGCTACAATCCACAGACACAGAGAGAGTTAGTTAACAACAAAGGATCAAGGGAGGGATACATTGATCTCCCTGAAAGGGGCACTAGAATTGATCTTCTGAATTGAATGGGGGTAGTTGGGTATGGGAACATGAGAAATCAGGATCTGGGTACTTAGATGTAGGGAGAAATAGGGAAGACTACAGGAATTAGGGAACATTTGGGAGTTGGTATGGTACCTAGTACAGTAAATAATCATTAGATTTTATTAAATGCCACTAGAAAGGACTTTTTGGAAAGAAGGATAAGAAGCCTGTGGATTCTTCTCTAACCAGGCAAAGTATTCAATGTTGGGACTGGGACAGCACCCAGCAACAGTTACATCTACATCTAGTCCTGCTTGCAAGATATGTTGAGTTATTTGTTCCCCAGAACTTGTAGGAGTAAACAACAAATAACTCGTGAAACTTCAGGCCCATTCCATTAGAGGGAGACAATGCCCATCCTAATTGGATGTCCAAGAACCTGAAGCTCACTACACTACAGGTCTATGAAGAACCAAACAAGATAGGAAAAAAGTCCATGAAATGATTTCTCATAATATTCTGTTATTCTCATAGAACAGTGCCTCAGCCAATTGTTATCAGACTGGATTAAGCCAGGAACTCAAAGCAGCAGGAGCAGACACAGGCAGTCAAGCAATAAGAGGAGCTAAGGACATGCACCACCACCGGCCCATCCCAGCACTCTCTGTGAGTTTGAGTCCAGCCTGGTCTACAAGAGCTAGTTCTAGGACAGGCTCAAAAACCACAGAGAAACCCTGTCTCGAAAACCAAAAAAAAAAAAAAAAAAAAAAAAAGAAAAGAAAAAGGGGAGCTAAGGAGACCCTGCTGACAATGGCAAGGAAGTACCCTAGCAACCACCTCCCACCTTGGTTGAGGACACTAGGTTAACACAGCCCACAGAATCAAATAAGCAGGGGTTATTGGTTCTCACAGAGACTCGTGATTCTATAGGGGCCTGTGCTAAATGCTTTGCATATATGTTATCATATATAACATATATACTTTGGTGTTTTGTGGGACTGCTAAGACTTGGTGCATGTATATGTGGGGTGTACTTTAACTCATTTGACATCTTTTCAGACCACTTTTCCTCATTCTGGGTTTCTATATCCAGGCTTTATATGGATTCTGCATAGTCTTACTTTAGCTTGTAGTACCATGTATGTGGGCTGGTTTTCCACGTCTACTTGACAATGACTAGAGACATCAGAGAGTAGGGAGCCTCAGGAAAAAAAAATGCTTCCAAGGGATTGTAAAGGAGGCATTCTCTTAATGACTGATCAATGGCAGAGGGCACAGCCCATTGAGAGTTGTGTCATCCCTGGGCTGGTCCTGGGTTCTTTCTTTCTTTCTTTCTTTCTTTCTTTCTTTCTTTATTCATTTATTTATTATGTATACAACATTCTGCCTCCATGTATGGATGTACACCAGAGGAGGGCGCCAGATTTCAGTACAGATGGTTGTCAGCCACCATGTGGTTGCTGGGAATCGAACTCTGGATCTCTGGAAGAGCAGCCAGTGCTCTTAACAACTGAGCCATCTCTCCAGCCCCCCTGGGTTCTATAAGAAGAGAGGATGAGTAAGTCCTATGAAGTAAGAAAGTAAGAAGCACTCCCCCATCACATTTGCATCAATTCTTGACTCAAGGATCCTGCCCTCCTTAATTTCCTTCCCTGATATTCTTTAATAGTGAACAACAATATGGAAGTATAAGCCAACTAAACTTTTTTCACCCAATTTTGCTTATTGGTCATGGTGTTTCATCACAACAGCAGAATCCCTAACTAAAACAAGACACCATGTTTTGTTGATGTGCATGAGACTCTAAAGGTAAACAAAGAAGAGAGATTTTGGGGAAATGTGAGACTGAGATGAATGGTGGAAGGAAGCACTGCAGTCAAGGTAAAAAGAAGAAGAAACAAAAGAATAATGAAAGAGAGGAATGAGGACAAGTAAGGGATGATTGAGTCAAGGAAAAATGAAAATTCAGCAGAGCAAATGGCAAATCCTGTGGTTCTCTCTTAGGTACAAGGGGCTACATATTTTGTTTGGTTGGTTTTTTGTTTTGGTTTTGTTTTTATTGAGACAGGGTTTCTCTGTAGCTTCGAAGCCTTTCTTGGAACTAACTCTTGTAGACCAGACTGGCCTTGAACTCACAGAAATGCAGCACCAGTGACTGGTGAGGCTTTATTTTCCAAGGGCTTACTTAATTAGCTCTATCCCTATTGAAGCATTAATATAATTGATATTTAAAATAAAAACTCAGACCAGGGAGTTGTGGCACTCACCTTTAATTCCAGCACTTGGGAGGCAGAGGCAGGCAGATCTCTGGGAGTTCAAGGCCAGCCTGGGCTACAAAATGAGTCCAGGACAGGCTACAAAGCCACAGAGAAACCCTGTCTCAGAAAAACTAAACCAAACTAAACTAAACTGAAATAAAATAAAATAAAAACTCAGGAGTCAGATAGCAGGGTAAGAACTTGAAAGATCAGAAAATTAATTGATCAGCCACTGGTGACTACTACCTCTTCAATTTCTCCATGCAATAAAAGAGCCCATATCTTCTCTCAAGCCTGCCTTAATAATCCTGATTCCTACCTGGTCAAAGACCTCCAAACCTCTAGGGTAATTTTCCATCAGGTTGTTGTTAGCTCTGTCCTCACTACAAGCAAGCTTTATTATGAGAACATGATCAAAATGTCATAATTTCCCCTTTCTCACTAAATAAAAGGTGAAGGATTTAACTAACACAGTAAAGCTATATACAAAATATACAACAACTATGTACAAATATATATAGGAAATAATGACCAGTCCATTTGTATTTGGTAAATTTAGAGAAAATACTTCATTATCTATCCTATCTAGGTAAGTCCAAAGTGTTGTACCTAAATTATTTTTTATCCCAGCCTAAAGTAAACTTGTTATATCTCTTCACCTTACATATTTCAAGCTAGTTTCTGAGTTGTTTCAATTTGGTAACAAAGAGAACTACAATTACCTAGTATTTAACTCCATTAGAGACCTAAGAAGGATATAATACTACCTGAGTAAACAGAAAGTATAGTGTTTATCTATCTCCATGCAGAAATCTCAAGTCCAAATAGATCAAAACATAAAAACAACCACATTGAACTTCATAGAATTGAAAGTGGGAAGTACACTTGAACACATTGGTACAGGAGACCACTCTTTAAATATAACCCCAGCAGCATGAACACTACTAGCAATATTTAATAGATGGGACCACCTAAAACTGAGAACTTTCTGAAAAGCAGAGGAAATGTTCAATAAAATGGCAGCCTATAGGATGGAAAAAGTTCTTCTTCATCCCCGCCTCAAACAGAGGGCTAATATCCAAAATATATAAAGAGCTCAAGGAACTGGTCATCAGGAGAACAAATAAGCCAATAGAAAAATAATTGTACAGAATTAAACACAGAACTCTCAAGAGATGACTATAAAATGACTGAAAGACACTTAAGGAAATGTTCAACATCCTTAGCCATTAAGAAATGTAAAAACAACTCTGAGATTCCACCTTACACCTGCAAGAATAGCCAAGATCAAAAACCTTTTGACAGGTTATGCTGGAGGGGATGTGGGGTGAAGGGAAAACTTCTCCACTGCTGGTGGGCATGCAAACTGGTACAATTACTTTAGAAATCAGAATGGTGATTTCTCAGAAAATTAAGACACAACCTATCTCAAGACCAAGCAATACCACTTTGGGGTGTATACCTAAATGATTCTCAAACATACCCCAAGGGCATGTGTCCAGCTATATCCATAGCAGCACTATTTGTATTACCCTGGTAACAACCTAAACACTCCCTGACCAAAGAAAGGATAGGAAAATGTGTTGCATTTATACAACGGAGTACTACACATCAGAAAAAATAATGACATTTTGAAATTGCAGGCAAATTTATGGATCAAGAACACATCATACTGAGTGAGGTAACCCATACCCAGAAAGAGAAATATACAATGTCCTCACTCATAAGTGGATTTTAGACCTTAAGCAAAGAAAACCAGCCTACATTCTCAACCTCAGAGAACCTAGATATCAAAGAGAAATCTAAGCCAAATACACATGGATATAATCTACATGGAAAGTAGGAAAAGACAGGAGAAGAAGGGAGGAGAGCAGAGAAATGTATATATGTCAATAAAAACAATTTAAAAAAAACAAGAAATGACATACACTACCGACTGCCTGGACAGTCACCCAAAATCCCACTCTACTGTTGGACTTTTAACTTTAGCCTATACACATAGAAGATCTGACCAAGTTTCTGTGAAGCAGGAATTTTGAAGGATTGTCCTTCTTTGCCATGGCAATGCTCAGCTGTCACTTTTTTTTTCTGTCCTGCCTATCTAACTTGGACAGTATACTGTCAGTAGTTAACTCAAAAAGCAGTTTCTTGCCAGTGCCTAAGTCTTGTCAGCGAGAAAGTTATCTACATTTAGTCATTTCTATGATATCTATCATTTCTCTGAAGTAGATTGGTGTTGTTAGGAACAGACATGTCTTGCCATAAAAGCCTGATATAATCATAACATCTTCAATGCCATATTTTGAATAGAATGCCATATTTTGAATAGAAAATGCTTGATGACTTATTTAAAATGTATTTTTGGCCAGGGAGTGATGGTGCATGTCTTTAATCCCAGTACTTATGTGGCAAAAGCAGGTTGACCTCAGTGTGCTCAAGGCCAGTATGGTCTACAAGGTCATTTCCAGGACAACCAGAGTAATAAAAGGAACCCTATCATGGAAAAAATGAAAATGAAATGTCTTTTTGTTTCAGCTTGAAAGCCTACATAACATGACTATAAGTATGATTATAATATGTAACATTAACTTGTAAATTTATTAATTTAAATAGCTTATAATAGTAATTTTCAGGACTAGAGATTCATTTTACATCGTAAAGTGACTCCTTGGGCAGAAAAACTTATATAAGAGTAAAAATGTAAGGAGGGCGGTAGTGGCGCATGCCTTTAATCCCAGCACTTGGGAGGCAGAGGCAGGTGGATCTCTGTGAGTTCGAGTCCAGCCTGGTCTACAACAGCTAGTTCCAGGACAGGCTCCAAAACCAAAGAGAAATCCTGTCTCGAAAAACCAAAAAAAAAAAAAAAGAGTAAAAATGTATGTACAGTATGTTTTATCAAAAATAACCTTGAATTTCCATTAATATACAAAAATATGTTAAATAAGATTAGAAATATTTACAATATAACAAAAATAATCTCAAATATGTATTAATATACAAAAATCCATACTAATGTAAAATATTTAATAAAAATAGTTTTTTATATAAAGTTAAATTAGTAATCTATCATTCATCCTATATTCTCTATATCTTTCAATTTTCTTTTTGGAACAAGATAATTAAATATTATCTCCTATGTTTATATTTTTTACCATTACCCATAGTAACTTGTTACCACCTCCACCTCAATGATGACATAAATCATGACCTAAAGGATGACCAAACTGCTTACCCCAACACTTGGGAATATGGGAACCATGCTTTTAAAATTATTTTTGATATCTGTGAGCAATGGCATCTATAAGAGTCCTTGAAATAAACCCAGGATAATTCCAATACATGAGAGAATTGCCTGTATTATCTCCTTCCAGTCTTTGTGTAATGGGAAAGTGGAGGAATTATCTCAAGTTCT